>NC_138941.1:70976967-72176967 GCF_965226115.1 Aulonocara stuartgranti | reverse complement strand
AAAACATCAGCCCCTGCTCTGTGTTTCATCTATGAGTCTGACACTTGGTAAGCTTGTGTAAGATATCAAGATGTACAAAAAAGTCTCTTGGAGCAATATCCCAAATCCAACAGGAAGTCAGCCATTTTAAAATTAATGTGTAATTTTGATGACATTTTCCCCCCTTTTCAGGCCTCATACTTTGACGAACTCCTCCAAGGGATTTCATCATATTGAAGCATTCTTCAGTGTGTAGAATCTAAAGACCTTTGTGATGTTAAATTGCGAAGCTTTTTCCGTTCAGGGAAACGGGGTGGTCATGGCGGCACGTAGAGTTTCAATCACTCGCAAAAAGCAGTAATCTGCTGTCACTAAAAAACACAATGTCCAATCTCTCCCAAAGGTCGCAGGTGTGATGAGACTCGAGCTTGGAAATGTTTGTTATGCTATTTGTCAATAATGGTTAGAGCGCCACCTAGTGGCATGACTATAATCCTGGTTGAATAAGATGAAATGTTAGCTGGTGATTAAAAGCATGAAATCCATCAATGTGACATCACATCGGACGTGCCGGTTTGAGGTGTTGGCAGTGGCTCGACGTGCCGGGGGTGCGAGGGCCCTCATAACGCTGCTTGCAGCTTTAATTAGGGCCCGAGCACTGAGAGTGCGAAGGCCCTATTGTATCTGCTCCGTTTCGTATTATTATTATTATTATTATTATTATTAGGGCCCGAGCACTGAGAGTGCGAAGGCCCTATTGTATCTGCTCCGTTTCTTATTATTAGGGCCCGAGCACTGAGAGTGCGAAGGCCCTATTGTATCTGCTCCGTTTCTTATTATTATTATTAGGGCCCGAGCACCGAGAGTGCGAAGGCCCTATTGTATCTGCTCCGTTTCTTATTATTATTATTATTATTATTATTATTATTAGGGCCCGAGCACCGAGAGTGCGAAGGCCCTATTGTATCTGCTCCGTTTCTTATTATTATTATTATTATTATTATTATTATTATTATTCACCCCAAACAAGGGCCTTTTTGAGGGCCTAAACATGCTCAAAAACTCATGAAATTTTGCACACATGCCAGGTCTGGTGAAAAATTTTGTATTTTAATGGTTTTACATATGAGCACTGGGAAATGGCTCTACAGCGCCACCTATGCCTTGTTAAATGCAGCCCTACGACCACATCGTTTGAGCTACATGTATGAAATTTGGCACACATGTGTATCATGCCAAGACGAACAAAAAAGTCTGTGGGCCCATTGACGCAAACCCAACAGGAAGTCCGCCATTTGGAAGAGAAGGTGACATTTTGGCTCTAATTTTGCCATTTCCATGCCTCGAACTTTTGCGAACTCCTCCTTGGGGTTTCATTTCATAACCTTCAAATTTGGACAGTGTCAACTACACCCTTGTGCCATGTTAAATTGCGGAGCTTTTGAGTTTTCACAATACTATGAGGCCGTGGCGCCATGGCGAATTTCGATGACTCGCCATGAAAATCTTATTGCCTCTCATTCTGTCATACATGTTCCGATCTGGACCAAAGAGCACACATATGATAAGGCTCCACGCCTGAACATATTTCAACTGCCATATTTGACACCAGGGACAGCGCCACCTAGTGGGAACAGGAAATGTCATGTTTTACACTTTGGGGTACAGTATTGTGATGGGTGACATCTGCAGCCTCAAATTTCTCCAGGAAAGCCTTAAGGAGTTGGTCTTGGGTTACAGTGAAAACTGTGACTTTTCGCAAAAGGGTGTGACCCCAGCAGCATGGCGAACTTTGATGTCACGCCATGAAGAAACAAATTAGTATAACTCAATGAAATCCAGTCTGATCAGTACCAGACTTTACAGGCATGATGTCAGACCCGTCCTGAACAGATTGATGTGCCCATTGTCGGAAATACGGACAGCGCCACCTAGTGGCAACAGGAAATGTCATGGCTTTAACTTTGTTGTACTGATTTTCACAGGTTGATCGTGGCCACCTCAAAAGCGGTGAATATCACCATCAGTCCCTCGTGATGCTTCAGTGCAAAAATTGTGACTTTAAACTGAACGGCGCACCCTGGTGGCAACGCGGTTCATCATGAAAGATGAAGTGGCTTTTGAGGGGCTTGGAAAGTTTATAGAGGCTTGAAATTTGGCACACACCTCCAAATGCATGAAGGCATTGTTGTTATGTAACCATTTTCCTTGAATAGCGCAAAATGGCTCCACAGCGCCCCCTACAATATTTCAAAACATCAGCCCCTGCTCTGTGTTTCATCTATGAGTCTGACACTTGGTAAGCTTGTGTAAGATATCAAGATGTACAAAAAAGTCTCTTGGAGCAATATCCCAAATCCAACAGGAAGTCAGCCATTTTAAAATTAATGTGTAATTTTGATGACATTTTCCCCCCTTTTCAGGCCTCATACTTTGACGAACTCCTCCAAGGGATTTCATCATATTGAAGCATTCTTCAGTGTGTAGAATCTAAAGACCTTTGTGATGTTAAATTGCGAAGCTTTTTCCGTTCAGGGAAACGGGGTGGTCATGGCGGCACGTAGAGTTTCAATCACTCGCAAAAAGCAGTAATCTGCTGTCACTAAAAAACACAATGTCCAATCTCTCCCAAAGGTCGCAGGTGTGATGAGACTCGAGCTTGGAAATGTTTGTTATGCTATTTGTCAATAATGGTTAGAGCGCCACCTAGTGGCATGACTATAATCCTGGTTGAATAAGATGAAATGTTAGCTGGTGATTAAAAGCATGAAATCCATCAATGTGACATCACATTGGACGTGCCGGTTTGAGGTGTTGGCAGTGGCTCGACGTGCCGGGGGTGCGAGGGCCCTCATAACGCTGCTTGCAGCTTTAATTATTATTATTATTATTATTATTATTATTATTCAGGCGAAACAAGGGCCTTTTTGAGGGCCTAAACATGCTCAAAAACTCATGAAATTTTGCACACATGCCAGGTCTGGTGAAAAATTTTGTATTTTAATGGTTTTACATATGAGCACAGGGAAATGGCTCTAGAGCGCCACCTATGCCTTGTTAAATGCAGCCCTACGACCACATCGTTTGAGCTACATGTATGAAATTTGGCACACATATGTATCATGCCAAGACGAACAAAAAAGTCTGTGGGCCCATTGACGCAAACCCAACAGGAAGTCCGCCATTTGGAAGAGAAGGTGACATTTTGGCTCTAATTTTGCCATTTCCATGCCTCGAACTTTTGCGAACTCCTCCTTGGGGTTTGATTTCATAACCTTCAAATTTGGACAGTGTCAACTACACCCTTGTGCCATGTTAAATTGCGGAGCTTTTGAGTTTTCACAATACTATGAGGCCGTGGCGCCATGGCGAATTTCGATGACTCGCCATCAAAATCTTATTGCCTCTCATTTTGTCATACATTTTCTGACCTTGACCAAAGTGAACACATATGATAAGGCTCCACCCCTGAACATATTTCAACTGCCATATTTGACGTCAGCGACAGCGCCACCTAGTGGGAACAGGAAATGTCATGTTTTACACTTTGGGGTACAGTATTGTGATGGGTGACATCTGCAGCCTCAAATTTCTCCAGGAAAGGCGTAAGGAGTTGGTCTTGGGGTACAGTGAAAACTGTGACTTTTCACGAAAGGGTGTGACCTCAGCAGCATGGCGAACTTTGATATCTCGCCATGAAGAAACAAATTAGTATAACTCCATGAAATCCAGTCTGATTAGTACCAGACTTTACAGGCATGATATCAGACCCGCCCTGAACAAATTGATGTGCCCATTGTCAGGAATATGAAGAGCGCCACCTAGTGGGAACAGGAAATGTCATGTCTTACACTTTGTTGTACTGATTTTCACAGGTTCATTGTGGATACCTCAAAAGCGGTGAATGTCACCGTCAGTCCCTCATGATGCTTCAGTGCGAAAATTGTGACTTTATACTGAACGGTGCACCCTGGTGGCAACGCTGTTCACCATGAAAAATGAAGTGGTTTTTGAGGGGCTTGGAAAGTTTAAAAAGTCTTGAAATTTGGCCCACACCTCCAATGTGCTTAAGGCTTTGTTGTTATGTGATCATTTTCATTGAATATCCCAAAATGGCTCCACAGCGCCCCCTACAAAATTTCAAAACCACAGCCCCAGCTCTGTGTTTTATGTATGAGTCTGAAACCTGGTAAGCTTATAGGAGATATCAAGATGTACAAAAAAGTCTCTTGGAGCAATATCCCAAATACAACAGGAAGTCAGCCATTTTAAAATTAATGTGCAATTTTAGCAACATTTTCCCCTCTTTCCAGGCACCGTTCTTTGACGAACTCCTCCAAGGGATTTCATCATATTGAACCAATCTCCATTGTGTGGAATCTAAAGACCTTTGTGATGTTAAATTGCGAAGCTTTTTACGTTCAGGGAAACGGGGTTGTCATGGCGGCACGTGGAGTTTCAATCACTCGCCAAAAAGCAGTAATCTGCTGTCACTCAAAATCAAAATGTCCAAACTCTCCCAAAGGTCGCAGGCGTGATGAGACACGAGCTAGGAAATGTTTGTTATGCCATTTGTCAGTAATGGTTAGAGCGCCACCTAGTGGGACGACTATAATGATGATTGAATGAGATGAAATGTTAGCTGGTGGTTAAATGCATGAATTCCATCAATGTGACATCAGATCGGAGGTGCTGGTTGTAGGTGTTGGGCGTGGCTCGGCCCTATTGTATCTGCTCCGTTTCTTATTATTATTATTATTATTATTATTATTATTAGGGCCCGAGCACCGAGAGTGCGAAGGCCCTATTGTATCTGCTCCGTTTCTTATTAGGGCCCGAGCACCGAGAGTGCGAAGGCCCTATTGTATCTGCTCCGTTTCTTATTATTATTATTATTATTATTATTATTATTATTATTATTATTATTATTATTATTATTATTCAGGCAAAACAAGGGCCTTTTTGAGGGCCTAAACATGCTCAAAAACTCATGAAATTTTGCACACATGCCAGGTCTGGTGAAAAATTTTGTATTTTAATGGTTTTACATATGAGCACTGGGAAATGGCTCTACAGCGCCACCTATGCCTTGTTAAATGCAGCCCTACGACCACATCGTTTCAGCTACATGTATGAAATTTGGCACACATGTGTATCATGCCGAGTCGAACAAAAAAGTCTGTGGGCCCATTGATGCAAACCCAACAGGAAGTCCGCCATTTGGAAGACAAGGTGACATTTTGGCTCTAATTTTGCCATTTCCATGCCTCGAACTTTTGCGAACTCCTCCTTGGGATTTGGTTGTATAAGCTTCATCTTTGGTCAGTGTCAACTACACACCTGGGCCATGTTAAATTGCGGAGCTTTTGAGTTTTCACAATACTATGAGGCCGTGGCGCCATGGCGAATTTCGATGACTCGCCATGAAAATCTTATTGCCTCTCATTTTGTCATACATTTTCTGACCTTGACCAAAGTGAACACATATGATAAGGCTCCACCCCTGAACATATTTCAACTGCCATATTTGACACCAGGGACAGCGCCACCTAGTGGGAACAGGAAATGTCATGTTTTACACTTTGGGGTACAGTATAGTGATGGGTGACACCTGCAGCCTCAAATTTCTCCAGGAAAGCCTTAAGGAGTTGGTCTTGGGTTACAGTGAAAACTGTGACTTTTCGCAAAAGGGTGTGACCCCAGCAGCATGGCGAACTTTGATGTCACGCCATGAAGAAACAAATTAGTATAACTCAATGAAATCCAGTCTGTTCAGTACCAGACTTTACAGGCATGATGTCAGACCCGCCCTGAACAGATTGATGTGCCCATTGTCGGGAATACGTACAGCGCCACCTAGTGGCAACAGGAAATGTCATGGCTTTAATTTTGTTGTACTGATTTTCACAGGTTCATCGTGGCCACCTCAAAAGCGGTGAATATCAACATCAGTCCCTCGTGATGCTTCAGTGCAAAAATTGTGACTTTAAACTGAACGGCGCACCCTGGTGGCAACGTGGTCCACCATGAAAGATGAAGTGGCTTTTGAGGGGCTTGGATAGTATATAGAGGCTTTAAATTTAACACATCCCTCCAAATGGATGAAGGCTTTGTTGTTATGTGATCATTTTTATTGAATAGCGCGAAATGGCTCCACAGCGCCCCCTACAAAATTTCAAAACATCAGCCCCAGCTCTGTGTTTTATGTATGAGTCTGAAACCTGGTAAGCTTATAGGAGATATCAAGATGTACAAAAAAGTCTCTTGGAGCAATATCCAAAATCCAACAGGAAGTCAGCCATTTTAAAATTAATGTGCAATTTTGGCAACATTTTCCCATCTTTTCAGGCACCGTACTTTGACGAACTCCTCCAAGGGATTTCATCAGATTGGACCGATCTGCAGTTTGTGGAATCTAAAGACCTTTGTGATGTTAAATTGCGAAGCTTTTTACGTCCAGGGAAACGGGGTGGTTATGGCGGCACTTAGAGTTTCAATCACTCGCCAAAAAGCAGTAATCTGCTGTCACTCAAAAACACAATGTCCAATCTCTCCCAAACGTCTCAGGTGTGATGAGACTCGAGCTTGGAAGTGTTTGTTATGCCATTTGTACATAATGGTTAGAGCGCCACCTAGTGGAACGACTAACAAATCATGAATGAATGAGTTGAAATGTTAGCTGGTGGTTAAATGCATGAATTCCATCAATGTGACATGAGATCGGAGGTGCTGGTTTTAGGTGTTGGGCGTGGCTCGACGCGCCGGGGGTGCGAGGGCCCTCATAACGCTGCTTGCAGCTTTAATTATTATTATTATTATTATTATTATTATTATTCAGGCAAAACAAGGGCCTTTTTGAGAGCCTAAACATGCTCAAAAACTCATGAAATTTTGCACACATGCCAGGTCTGGTGAAAAATTTTGTATTTTAATGGTTTTACATATGAGCACTGGGAAATGGCTCCACAGCGCCACCTATGCCTTGTTAAATGCAGCCCTACGACCACATCGTTTCAGCTACATGTATGAAATTTGGCACACATGTGTATCATGCTGAGTCGAACAAAAAAGTCTTTGGGCCCATTGATGCAAACCCAACAGGAAGTCCGCCATTTGGAAGAGAAGGTGACATTTTGGCTCTAATTTTGCCATTTCCATGCCTCGAACTTTTGCGAACTCCTCCTTGGGATTTGGTTGTATAAGCTTCATCTTTGGTCAGTGTCAACTACACACCTGGGCCATGTTAAATTGCGGAGCTTTTGAGTTTTCACAATACTATGAGGCCGTGGCGCCATGGCGAATTTCGATGACTCGCCATGAAAATCTTATTGCCTCTCATTTTGTCATACATTTTCTGACCTTGACCAAAGTGAACACATATGATAAGGCTCCACCCCTGAACATATTTCAACTGCCATATTTGACACCAGGGACAGCGCCACCTAGTGGGAACAGGAAATGTCATGTTTTACACTTTGGGGTACAGTATAGTGATGGGTGACACCTGCAGCCTCAAATTTCTCCAGGAAAGCCTTAAGGAGTTGGTCTTGGGTTACAGTGAAAACTGTGACTTTTCGCAAAAGGGTGTGACCCCAGCAGCATGGCGAACTTTAATGTCACGCCATGAAGAAACAAATTAGTATAACTCAATGAAATCCAGTCTGTTCAGTACCAGACTTTACAGGCATGATGTCAGACCCGCCCTGAACAGATTGATGTGCCCATTGTCGGGAATACGTACAGCGCCACCTAGTGACAACAGGAAATGTCATGGCTTTAATTTTGTTGTACTGATTTTCACAGGTTCATCGTGGCCACCTCAAAAGCGGTGAATATCAACATCAGTCCCTCGTGATGCTTCAGTGCAAAAATTGTGACTTTAAACTGAACGGCGCACCCTGGTGGCAACGCGGTCCACCATGAAAGATGAAGTGGCTTTTGAGGGGCTTGGAAAGTATATAGAGGCTTTAAATTTAGCACACCCCTCCAAATGGATGAAGGCTTTGTTGTCATGTGATCATTTTTATTGAATAGCGCGAAATGGCTCCACAGCGCCCCCTACAAAATTTCAAAATATCAGCCCCTGCTCTGTGTTCTATGTATGATTCTGAAACCTGGTAAGCTTATAGGAGATATCAAGATGTACAAAAAAGTCTCTTGGAGCAATATCCCAAATCCAACAGGAAGTCAGCCATTTTAAAGTTAATGTGTAATTTTGGCAACATTTTCCCCTCTTTTCAGGCACCGTACTTTGACGAACTCCTCCAAGGGATTTCATCAGATTGGACCGATCTGCAGTTTGTGGAATCTAAAGACCTTTGTGTTGTTAAATTGCGAAGCTTTTTACGTCCAGGGAAACGGGGTGGTTATGGCGGCACTTAGAGTTTGAATCACTCGCCAAAAAGCAGTAATCTGCTGTCACTCAAAAACACAATGTCCAATCTCTCCCAAACGTCTCAGGTGTGATGAGACTCGAGCTTGGAAGTGTTTGTTATGCCATTTGTACATAATGGTTAGAGCGCCACCTAGTGGAACGACTAACTAATCATGAATGAATGAGTTGAAATGTTAGCTGGTGGTTAAATGCATGAATTCCATCAATGTGACATCAGATCGGAGGTGCTGGTTTTAGGTGTTGGGCGTGGCTCGACGCGCCGGGGGTGCGAGGGCCCTCATAACGCTGCTTGCAGCTTTAATTATTATTATTATTATTATTATTATTATTATTCAGGCGAAACAAGGGCCTTTTTGAGGGCCTAAACATGCTCAAAAACTCATGAAATTTTGCACACATGCCAGGTCTGGTGAAAAATTTTGTATTTTAATGGTTTTACATATGAGCACAGGGAAATGGCTCTAGAGCGCCACCTATGCCTTGTTAAATGCAGCCCTACGACCACATCGTTTGAGCTACATGTATGAAATTTGGCACACATATGTATCATGCCAAGACGAACAAAAAAGTCTGTGGGCCCATTGACGCAAACCCAACAGGAAGTCCGCCATTTGGAAGAGAAGGTGACATTTTGGCTCTAATTTTGCCATTTCCATGCCTCGAACTTTTGCGAACTCCTCCTTGGGGTTTGATTTCATAACCTTCAAATTTGGACAGTGTCAACTACACCCTTGTGCCATGTTAAATTGCGGAGCTTTTGAGTTTTCACAATACTATGAGGCCGTGGCGCCATGGCGAATTTCGATGACTCGCCATCAAAATCTTATTGCCTCTCATTTTGTCATACATTTTCTGACCTTGACCAAAGTGAACACATATGATAAGGCTCCACCCCTGAACATATTTCAACTGCCATATTTGACGTCAGCGACAGCGCCACCTAGTGGGAACAGGAAATGTCATGTTTTACACTTTGGGGTACAGTATTGTGATGGGTGACATCTGCAGCCTCAAATTTCTCCAGGAAAGGCGTAAGGAGTTGGTCTTGGGGTACAGTGAAAACTGTGACTTTTCACGAAAGGGTGTGACCTCAGCAGCATGGCGAACTTTGATATCTCGCCATGAAGAAACAAATTAGTATAACTCCATGAAATCCAGTCTGATTAGTACCAGACTTTACAGGCATGATATCAGACCCGCCCTGAACAAATTGATGTGCCCATTGTCAGGAATATGAAGAGCGCCACCTAGTGGGAACAGGAAATGTCATGTCTTACACTTTGTTGTACTGATTTTCACAGGTTCATTGTGGATACCTCAAAAGCGGTGAATGTCACCGTCAGTCCCTCATGATGCTTCAGTGCGAAAATTGTGACTTTATACTGAACGGTGCACCCTGGTGGCAACGCTGTTCACCATGAAAAATGAAGTGGTTTTTGAGGGGCTTGGAAAGTTTAAAAAGTCTTGAAATTTGGCCCACACCTCCAATGTGCTTAAGGCTTTGTTGTTATGTGATCATTTTCATTGAATATCCCAAAATGGCTCCACAGCGCCCCCTACAAAATTTCAAAACCACAGCCCCAGCTCTGTGTTTTATGTATGAGTCTGAAACCTGGTAAGCTTATAGGAGATATCAAGATGTACAAAAAAGTCTCTTGGAGCAATATCCCAAATACAACAGGAAGTCAGCCATTTTAAAATTAATGTGCAATTTTAGCAACATTTTCCCCTCTTTCCAGGCACCGTTCTTTGACGAACTCCTCCAAGGGATTTCATCATATTGAACCAATCTCCATTGTGTGGAATCTAAAGACCTTTGTGATGTTAAATTGCGAAGCTTTTTACGTTCAGGGAAACGGGGTTGTCATGGCGGCACGTGGAGTTTCAATCACTCGCCAAAAAGCAGTAATCTGCTGTCACTCAAAATCAAAATGTCCAAACTCTCCCAAAGGTCGCAGGCGTGATGAGACACGAGCTAGGAAATGTTTGTTATGCCATTTGTCAGTAATGGTTAGAGCGCCACCTAGTGGGACGACTATAATGATGATTGAATGAGATGAAATGTTAGCTGGTGGTTAAATGCATGAATTCCATCAATGTGACATCAGATCGGAGGTGCTGGTTGTAGGTGTTGGGCGTGGCTCGACGCGATGGGGTGCGAGGGCCCTCATAACGCTGCTTGCAGCTTTAATTAGGGCCCGAGCACTGACAGTGCGAAGGCCCTATTGTAATTGCTCCGTTTATTATTATTATTATTAGGGCCCGAGCACTGAGAGTGCGAAGGCCCTATTGTATCTGCTCCGTTTCTTATTATTATTATTATTATTATTATTCACCCCAAACAAGGGCCTTTTTGAGGGCCTAAACATGCTCAAAAACTCATGAAATTTTGCACACATGCCAGGTCTGGTGAAAAATTTTGTATTTTAATGGTTTTACATATGAGCACTGGGAAATGGCTCTACAGCGCCACCTATGCCTTGTTAAATGCAGCCCTACGACCACATCGTTTGAGCTACATGTATGAAATTTGGCACACATGTGTATCATGCCAAGACGAACAAAAAAGTCTGTGGGCCCATTGACGCAAACCCAACAGGAAGTCCGCCATTTGGAAGAGAAGGTGACATTTTGGCTCTAATTTTGCCATTTCCATGCCTCGAACTTTTGCGAACTCCTCCTTGGGGTTTCATTCCATAACCTTCAAATTTGGACAGTGTCAACTACACCCTTGTGCCATGTTAAATTGCGGAGCTTTTGAGTTTTCACAATACTATGAGGCCGTGGCGCCATGGCGAATTTCGATGACTCGCCATGAAAATCTTATTGCCTCTCATTTTGTCATACATTTTCTGACCTTGACCAAAGTGAACACATATGATAAGGCTCCACCCCTGAACATATTTCAACTGCCATATTTGACGTCAAGGACAGCGCCACCTAGTGGGAACAGGAAATGTCATGTTTTACACTTTGGGGTACAGTATTGTGATGGGTGACATCTGCAGCCTCAAATTTCTCAAGGAAAGCCTTAAGGAGTTGGTCTTGGGTTACAGTGAAAACTGTGAGTTTTCGCAAAAGGGTGTGACCCCAGCAGCATGGCGAACTTTGATGTCACGCCATGAAGAAACAAATTAGTATAACTCAATGAAATCCAGTCTGTTCAATACCAGACTTTACAGGCATGATGTCAGACCCGCCCTGAACAGATTGATGTTCCCATTGTCGGAAATACGGACAGCGCCACCTAGTGGCAACAGGAAATGTCATGGCTTTAATTTTGTTGTACTGATTCTCACAGGTTCATCGTGACCACCTCAAAAGCGGTGAATATCACCATCAGTCCCTCGTGATGCTTCAGTGCAAAAATTGTGACTTTAAACTGAACGGCGCACCCTGGTGGCAACGCCGTCCACCATGAAAGATGAAGTGGCTTTTGAGGGGCTTGGAAAGTATATAGAGGCTTTAAATTTAGCACACCCCTCCAAATGGATGAAGGCTTTGTTGTCATGTGATCATTTTCATTGAATAGCGCGAAATGGCTCCACAGCGCCCCCTACAAAATTTCAAAACCACAGCCCCTGCTCTGTGTTTTATGTATGAGTCTGAAACCTGGTAAGCTTATAGGAGATATCAAGATGTACAAAAAAGTCTCTTGGAGCAATATCCCAAATCCAACAGGAAGTCAGCCATTTTAAAATGAATGTGCAATTTTGGCAACATTTTCCCCTCTTTCCAGGCACCGTTCTTTGACGAACTCCTCCAAGGGATTTCATCAGATTGAACCAATCTCCAGTGTGTGGAATCTAAAGACCTTTGTGATGTTAAATTGCGAAGCTTTTTACGTTCAGGGAAACGGGGTTGTCATGGCGGCACGTGGAGTTTCAATCACTCGCGAAAAAGCAGTAATCTGCTGTCACTCAAAATCAAAATGTCCAAACTCTCCCAAAGGTCTCCCAAAGGTCGCAGGCGTGATGAGACTCGAGCTCGGAAATGTTTGTTATGCCATTTGTCAGTAATGGTTAGAGCGCCACCTAGTGGGACGACTATAATGATGATTGAATGAGATGAAATGTTAGCTGGTGGTTAAATGCATGAATTCCATCAATGTGACATCAGATCGGAGGTGCTGGTTGTAGGTGTTGGGCGTGGCTCGACGCGATTGGGTGCGAGGGCCCTCATAACGCTGCTTGCAGCTTTAATTATTATTATTATTATTATTTCGGCAAATGAATCGGCCTTTTGAGGACCTAAACATGCTCGAAAACTCATGAAATTTTGCACACGCGTCAGGTCTGGTGAAAATTTACGTATTTTAATGTTCTCAGACATGGCCAGGGAAAATTAGCTCAGTAGCGCCACCTAGAAATATGAAAAATGCGAGCCCCCGGTATGGGTATCACCTACATGTTTGAAAGTCGGTACACCTATATAACGTTCAGAGTCGAACAAAAAAGTCTATTATGGCAATGTCCTAAACCCAACAGGAAGTCCGCCATTTTGGATTGAATGTGACATTTTGGCTCTGATTTTACCGTTTCCATGCCTCGAACTTTAACGAACTCCTCCTTGGGGTTTGATTTCATAACCTTCAAATTTGGACAGTGTCAACTACACCCTTGTGCCATGTTAAATTGCGGAGCTTTTGAGTTTTCACAATACTATGAGGCCGTGGCGCCATGGCGAATTTCGATGACTCGCCATGAAAATCTTATTGCCTCTCATTTTGTCATACATTTTCTGACCTTGACCAAAGTGAACACATATGATAAGGCTCCACCCCTGAACATATTTCAACTGCCATATTTTACATCAGGGACAGCGCCACCTAGTGGGAACAGGAAATGTCATGTTTTACACTTTGGGGTACAGTATAGTGATGGGTGACATCTGCAGCCTCAAATTTCTCCAGGAAAGCCTTAAGGAGTTGGTCTTGGGTTACAGTGAAAACTGTGAGTTTTCGCAAAAGGGTGTGACCCCAGCAGCATGGCGAACTTTGATGTCACGCCATGAAGAAACAAATTAGTATAACTCAATGAAATCCAGTCTGATCAGTACCAGACTTTACAGGCATGATGTCAGACCCGCCCTGAACAGATTGATGTGCCCATTGTCGGAAATACGGACAGCGCCACCTAGTGGCAACAGGAAATGTCATGGCTTTAATTTTGTTGTACTGATTTTCACAGGTTCATCGTGGCCACCTCAAAAGCGGTGAATATCAACATCAGTCCCTCGTGATGCTTTAGTGCAAAAATTGTGACTTTAAACTGAACGGCGCACCCTGGTGGCAACGCTGTTCACCGTGAAAAATGAAGTGGCTTTTGAGGGGCTTGGAAAGTTTATAGAGGCTTGAAATTTGGCGCACACCTCCATTGTGCTTAAGGCTTTGTTGTTATGTGATCATTTTCATTGAATAGCGCAAAATGGCTCCACAGCGCCCCCTACAATATTTCAAAACAACAGCCCCAGCTCTGTTTTTATCTATGAGTCTGAAACCTGGTAAGCTTATAGGAGATATCAAGATGTACAAAAAAGTCTCTTGGAGCAATATCCCAAATCTAACAGGAAGTCAGCCATTTTAAAATTAATGTGTAATTTTTGTGATATTTTCCACTCTTTCCAGGCACCGTTCTTTGACGAACTCCTCCAAGGGATTTCATCATATTGAACCAATCTCCAGTGTGTGGAATCTAAAGACCTTTGTGATGTTAAATTGCGAAGCTTTTTACGTTCAGGGAAACGGGGTGGTCATGGCGGCATGTGGAGTTTCAGTCACTCGCCAAAAAGCAGTAATCTGCTGTCACTCAAAATCAAAATGTCCAATATGTCCCAAAGGTCGCAGGCGTGATGAGACTCGAGCTCGGAAATGTTTGTTATGCCATTTGTCAGTAATGGTTAGAGCGCCACCTAGTGGGACGACTATAATCATGATTGAATGAGATGAAATGTTAGCTGGTGGTTGAATGCATGAATTTCATCAATGTGACATCAGATCGGAGGTGCTGGTTGTAGGTGTTGGGCGTAGCTCGACGCGATGGGGTGCGAGGGCCCTCATAACGCTGCTTGCAGCTTTAATTAGGGCCCGAGCACTGACAGTGCGAAGGCCCTATTGTAATTGCTCTGTTTATTATTATTATTATTATTATTATTATTATTATTATTATTATTATTATTATTATTATTATTCCGGCAAATGAATTGGCCGTTTGAGGGCCTAAACATGCTCGAAAACTCATGAAATTTTGCACACGCGTCAGGTCTGGTGAAAATTTACGTATTTTAATGTTCTCAGACATGGCCAGGGAAAATTAGCTCTAGAGCGCCACCTAGAAAAATGAAAAACGCGAGCCCCCGGTATGGGTATGGTCTATAAGTTTGAAAGTCGGTACACCTATATAACGTTCAGAGTCGAACAAAAAAGTCTATTATGGCAATGTCCTAAACCCAACAGGAAGTCCGCCATTTTGGATTGAAGGTGACATTTTGGGTCTGATTTTACCGTTTCCATGCCTTGTACTTTAACGAACTCCTCCTTGGGATTTGGTCCTATAAACTTCAAACTTGGACAGTGTCAACTACACCCTTGTGCCATGTTAAATTGCGGAGCTTTTGAGTTTTCACAATACTATGAGGCCGTGGCGCCATGGCGAATTTTGATGACTCGCCATGAAAATCTTATTGCCTCTCATTCTGTCATAAATGTTCGGATCTGGACCAAAGAGCACACATATGATAAGGCTCCACCCCTGAACATATTTCAACTGCCATATTTGACATCAAGGACAGCGCCACCTAGTGGGAACAGGAAATGTCATGTTTTACACTTTGGGGTACAGTATAGTGATGGGTGACATCTGCAGCCTCAAATTTCTCGAGGAAAGCCTTAAGGAGTTAGTCTTGGTTTACAGTGAAAACTGTGAGTTTTCGCAAAAGGGTGTGACCCCAGCGGCGTGGCGAACTTTGATGTCACGCCATGAAGAAACAAATTAGTATAACTCAATGAAATCCAGTCTGATCAGTACCAGACTTTACAGGCATGATGTCAGACCCGCCCTGAACAGATTGATGTGCCCATTGTCGGAAATACGGACAGCGCCACCTAGTGGCAACAGGAAATGTCATGGCTTTAATTTTGTTGTACTGACTTTCACAGGTTCATCGTGGCCACCTCAAAAGCGGTGAATATCCCCATCAGTCCCTCGTGATGCTTCAGTGCAAAAATTGTGACTTTAAACTGAACGGCGCACCCTGGTGGCAACGCTGTTCAACATGAAAGATGAAGTGGCTTTTGAGGGTCTTGGCAAGTTTATAGAGGCTTGAAATTTGGCACACACCTCCAAATGGATGAAGGCTTTGTTGGCATGTGATCATTTTCCTTGAATAGCGCAAAATGGCTCCACAGCGCCCCCTACAATATTTCAAAACATCAGCCCCTGCTCTGTGTTTCATCTATGAGTCTGACACTTGGTAAGCTTGTGTAAGATATCAAGATGTACAAAAAAGTCTCTTGGAGCAATATCCCAAATCCAACAGGAAGTCAGCCATTTTAAAATTAATGTGTAATTTTGATGACATTTTCCCCCCTTTTCAGGCCTCATACTTTGACGAACTCCTCCAAGGGATTTCATCATATTGAAGCATTCTTCAGTGTGTAGAATCTAAAGACCTTTGTGATGTTAAATTGCGAAGCTTTTTCCGTTCAGGGAAACGGGGTGGTCATGGCGGCACGTAGAGTTTCAATCACTCGCAAAAAGCAGTAATCTGCTGTCACTAAAAAACACAATGTCCAATCTCTCCCAAAGGTCGCAGGTGTGATGAGACTCGAGCTTGGAAATGTTTGTTATGCTATTTGTCAATAATGGTTAGAGTGCCACCTAGTGGCATGACTATAATCCTGGTTGAATAAGATGAAATGTTAGCTGGTGATTAAAAGCATGAAATCCATCAATGTGACATCACATCGGACGTGCCGGTTTGAGGTGTTGGCAGTGGCTCGACGTGCCGGGGGTGCGAGGGCCCTCATAACGCTGCTTGCAGCTTTAATTATTATTATTATTCACCCCAAACAAGGGCCTTTTTGAGGGCCTAAACATGCTCAAAAACTCATGAAATTTTGCACACATGCCAGGTTTGGTGAAAAATTTTGTATTTTAATGGTTTTACATATGAGCACTGGGAAATGGCTCTACAGCGCCACCTATGCCTTGTTAAATGCAGCCCTACGACCACATCGTTTGAGCTACATGTATGAAATTTGGCACACATGTGTATCATGCCAAGACGAACAAAAAAGTCTGTGGGCCCATTGACGCAAACCCAACAGGAAGTCCGCCATTTGGAAGAGAAGGTGACATTTTGGCTCTAATTTTGCCATTTCCATGCCTCGAACTTTAACGAACTCCTCCTTGGGATTTGGTCCTATAAGCTTCAAATTTGGACAGTGTCAACTACACCCTTGTGCCATGTTAAATTGCGGAGCTTTTGAGTTTTCACAATAGTATGAGGCCGTGGCGCCATGGCGAATTTTGATGACTCGCCATGAAAATCTTATTGCCTCTCATTCTGTCATACATGTTCCGATCTGGACCAAAGAGCACACATATGATAAGGCTCCACCCCTGAACATATTTCAACTGCCATATTTGACATCAAGGACAGCGCCACCTAGTGGGAACAGGAAATGTCATGTTTTACACTTTGGGGTACAGTATTGTGATGGGTGACATCTGCAGCCTCAAATTTCTCCAGGAAAGCCTTAAGGAGTTGGTCTTGGGTTACAGTGAAAACTGTGACTTTTCACGGAAGGGTGTGACCCCAGCAGCATGGCGAACTTTGATGTCACGCCATGAAGAAACAAATTAGTATAACTCAATGAAATCCAGTCTGATCAGTACCAGACTTTACAGGCATGATGTCAGACCCGCCCTGAACAGATTGATATGCCCATTGTCGGAAATACGGACAGCGCCACCTAGTGGCAACAGGAAATGTCATGGCTTTAACTTTGTTGTACTGATTTTCACAGGTTGATCGTAGCCACCTCAAAAGCGGTGAATATCACCATCAGTCCCTCGTGATGCTTCAGTGCAAAAATTGTGACTTTAAACTGAACGGCGCACCCTGGTGGCAACGCGGTTCATCATGAAAGATGAAGTGGCTTTTGAGGGGCTTGGAAAGTTTATAGAGGCTTGAAATTTGGCACACACCTCCAAATGGATGAAGGCATTGTTGTTATGTAACCATTTTCCTTGAATAGCGCAAAATGGCTCCACAGCGCCCCCTACAATATTTCAAAACATCAGCCCCTGCTCTGTGTTTCATCTATGAGTCTGACACTTGGTAAGCTTGTGTAAGATATCAAGATGTACAAAAAAGTCTCTTGGAGCAATATCCCAAATCCAACAGGAAGTCAGCCATTTTAAAATTAATGTGTAATTTTGGCGACATTTTCCCCTCTTTTCAGGCTTCATACTTTGACGAACTCCTCCAAGGGATTTCATCATATTGAAGCATTCTTCAGTGTGTAGAATCTAAAGACCTTTGTGATGTTAAATTGCGAAGCTTTTTCCGTTCAGGGAAACGGGGTGGTCATGGCGGCACGTAGAGTTTCAATCACTCGCAAAAAGCAGTAATCTGCTGTCACTAAAAAACACAATGTCCAATCTCTCCCAAAGGTCGCAGGTGTGATGAGACTCGAGCTTGGAAATGTTTGTTATGCTATTTGTCAATAATGGTTAGAGCGCCACCTAGTGGCATGACTATAATCCTGGTTGAATAAGATGAAATGTTAGCTGGTGATTAAAAGCATGAAATCCATCAATGTGACATCACATCGGACGTGCCGGTTTGAGGTGTTGGCAGTGGCTCGACGTGCCGGGGGTGCGAGGGCCCTCATAACGCTGCTTGCAGCTTTAATTAGGGCCCGAGCACTGAGAGTGCGAAGGCCCTATTGTATCTGCTCCGTTTCTTATTATTATTATTATTATTATTATTATTATTCACCCCAAACAAGGGCCTTTTTGAGGGCCTAAACATGCTCAAAAACTCATGAAATTTTGCACACATGCCAGGTCTGGTGAAAAATTTTGTATTTTAATGGTTTTACATATGAGCACTGGGAAATGGCTCTACAGCGCCACCTATGCCTTGTTAAATGCAGCCCTACGACCACATGGTTTGAGCTACATGTATGAAATTTGGCACACATGTGTATCATGCCAAGACGAACAAAAAAGTCTGTGGGCCCATTGACGCAAACCCAACAGGAAGTCCGCCATTTGGAAGAGAAGGTGACATTTTGGCTCTAATTTTGCCATTTCCATGCCTCGAACTTTTGCGAACTCCTCCTTGGGGTTTCATTTCATAACCTTCAAATTTGGACAGTGTCAACTACACCCTTGTGCCATGTTAAATTGCGGAGCTTTTGAGTTTTCACAATACTATGAGGCCGTGGCGCCATGGCGAATTTCGATGACTCGCCATGAAAATCTTATTGCCTCTCATTTTGTCATACATTTTCTGACCTTGACCAAAGTGAACACATATGATAAGGCTCCACCCCTGAACATATTTCAACTGCCATATTTGACACCAGGGACAGCGCCACCTAGTGGGAACAGGAAATGTCATGTTTTACACTTTGGGGTACAGTATAGTGATGGGTGACACCTGCAGCCTCAAATTTCTCCAGGAAAGCCTTAAGGAGTTGGTCTTGGGTTACAGTGAAAACTGTGAGTTTTCGCAAAAGGGTGTGACCCCAGCAGCATGGCGAACTTTGATGTCACGCCATGAAGAAACAAATTAGTATAACTCAATGAAATCCAGTCTGATCAGTACCAGACTTTACAGGCATGATGTCAGACCCGCCCTGAACAGATTGACGTGCCCATTGTCGGAAATACGGACAGCGCCACCTAGTGGCCACAGGAAATGTCATGGCTTTAATTTTGTTGTACTGATTTTCACAGGTTCATCGTGGCCACCTCAAAAGCGGTGAATATCACCATCAGTCCCTCGTGATGCTTCAGTGCAAAAATTGTGACTTTACACTGAACGGCGCACCCTGGTGGCAACGCGGTTCAACATGAAAGATGAAGTGGCTTTTGAGGGGCTTGGAAAGTTTATAGAGGCTTTAAATTTGGCACACACCCCCAAATGGATGAAGGCTTTGTTGTCATGTGATCATTTTCATTGAATAGCGCGAAATTGCTCCACAGCGCCCCCTACAAAGTTTCAAAATATCAGCCCCTGCTCTGTGTTTTATCTATGAGTCTGAAACTTGGTAAGCTCATGGAAGATATTAAGATGTACAAAAAAGTCTCTTGGAGCAATATCCCAAATCCAACAGGAAGTCAGCCATTTTAAAATTAATGTGTAATTTTGGCGACATTTTCCCCTCTTTTCAGGCTTCATACTTTGACGAACTCCTCCAAGGGATTTCATCAGATTGGACCGATCTGCAGTTTGTGGAATCTAAAGACCTTTGTGATGTTAAATTGCGAAGCTTTTTACGTTCAGGGAAACGGGGTGGTCATGGCGGCACTTAGAGTTTGAATCACTCGCCAAAAAGCAGTAATCTGCTGTCACTCAAAAACACAATATCCAATCTCTCCCAAACGTCGCAGGTGTGATGAGACTCGAGCTCGGAAATGTTTGTTATGCCATTTGTCAGTAATAGTTAGAGCGCCACCTAGTGGGACGACTATAATCATGGTTCAATGAGATGAAATGTTAGCTGGTGGTTAAATGCATGAATTCCATCAATGTGACATCACATTGGACGTGCTGGTTTTAGGTGTTGGGCGTGGCTCGACACGCCAGGGTGCGAGGGCCCTCATAACGCTGCTTGCAGCTTTAATTAGGGCCCGAGCACCGAGAGTGCGAAGGCCCTATTGTATCTGCTCCGTTTCTTATTATTATTATTATTATTATTAGGGCCCGAGCACTGACAGTGCGAAGGCCCTATTGTAATTGCTCTGTTTATTATTATTATTATTATTATTATTATTATTATTATTATTATTATTATTATTATTATTATTCCGGCAAATGAATTGGCCGTTTGAGGGCCTAAACATGCTCGAAAACTCATGAAATTTTGCACACGCGTCAGGTCTGGTGAAAATTTACGTATTTTAATGTTCTCAGACATGGCCAGGGAAAATTAGCTCTAGAGCGCCACCTAGAAAAATGAAAAACGCGAGCCCCCGGTATGGGTATGGTCTATAAGTTTGAAAGTCGGTACACCTATATAACGTTCAGAGTCGAACAAAAAAGTCTATTATGGCAATGTCCTAAACCCAACAGGAAGTCCGCCATTTTGGATTGAAGGTGACATTTTGGGTCTGATTTTACCGTTTCCATGCCTTGTACTTTAACGAACTCCTCCTTGGGATTTGGTCCTATAAACTTCAAATTTGGACAGTGTCAACTACACCCTTGTGCCATGTTAAATTGCGGAGCTTTTGAGTTTTCACAATACTATGAGGCCGTGGCGCCATGGCGAATTTTGATGACTCGCCATGAAAATCTTATTGCCTCTCATTCTGTCATAAATGTTCCGATCTGGACCAAAGAGCACACATATGATAAGGCTCCACCCCTGAACATATTTCAACTGCCATATTTGACATCAAGGACAGCGCCACCTAGTGGGAACAGGAAATGTCATGTTTTACACTTTGGGGTACAGTATAGTGATGGGTGACATCTGCAGCCTCAAATTTCTCGAGGAAAGCCTTAAGGAGTTAGTCTTGGTTTACAGTGAAAACTGTGAGTTTTCGCAAAAGGGTGTGACCCCAGCGGCGTGGCGAACTTTGATGTCACGCCATGAAGAAACAAATTAGTATAACTCAATGAAATCCAGTCTGATCAGTACCAGACTTTACAGGCATGATGTCAGACCCGCCCTGAACAGATTGATGTGCCCATTGTCGGAAATACGGACAGCGCCACCTAGTGGCAACAGGAAATGTCATGGCTTTAATTTTGTTGTACTGACTTTCACAGGTTCATCGTGGCCACCTCAAAAGCGGTGAATATCCCCATCAGTCCCTCGTGATGCTTCAGTGCAAAAATTGTGACTTTAAACTGAACGGCGCACCCTGGTGGCAACGCTGTTCAACATGAAAGATGAAGTGGCTTTTGAGGGTCTTGGCAAGTTTATAGAGGCTTGAAATTTGGCACACACCTCCAAATGGATGAAGGCTTTGTTGGCATGTGATCATTTTCCTTGAATAGCGCAAAATGGCTCCACAGCGCCCCCTACAATATTTCAAAACATCAGCCCCTGCTCTGTGTTTCATCTATGAGTCTGACACTTGGTAAGCTTGTGTAAGATATCAAGATGTACAAAAAAGTCTCTTGGAGCAATATCCCAAATCCAACAGGAAGTCAGCCATTTTAAAATTAATGTGTAATTTTGATGACATTTTCCCCCCTTTTCAGGCCTCATACTTTGACGAACTCCTCCAAGGGATTTCATCATATTGAAGCATTCTTCAGTGTGTAGAATCTAAAGACCTTTGTGATGTTAAATTGCGAAGCTTTTTCCGTTCAGGGAAACGGGGTGGTCATGGCGGCACGTAGAGTTTCAATCACTCGCAAAAAGCAGTAATCTGCTGTCACTAAAAAACACAATGTCCAATCTCTCCCAAAGGTCGCAGGTGTGATGAGACTCGAGCTTGGAAATGTTTGTTATGCTATTTGTCAATAATGGTTAGAGTGCCACCTAGTGGCATGACTATAATCCTGGTTGAATAAGATGAAATGTTAGCTGGTGATTAAAAGCATGAAATCCATCAATGTGACATCACATCGGACGTGCCGGTTTGAGGTGTTGGCAGTGGCTCGACGTGCCGGGGGTGCGAGGGCCCTCATAACGCTGCTTGCAGCTTTAATTATTATTATTATTATTATTATTATTATTATTCAGGCGAAACAAGGGCCTTTTTGAGGTCCTAAACATGCTCAAAAACTCATGAAATTTTGCACACATGCCAGGTCTGGTGAAAAATTTTGTATTTTAATGGTTTTACATATGAGCACTGGGAAATGGCTCTACAGCGCCACCTATGCCTTGTTAAATGCAGCCCTACGACCACATGGTTTGAGCTACATGTATGAAATTTGGCACACATGTGTATCATGCCAAGACGAACAAAAAAGTCTGTGGGCCCATTGACGCAAACCCAACAGGAAGTCCGCCATTTGGAAGAGAAGGTGACATTTTGGCTCTAATTTTGCCATTTCCATGCCTCGAACTTTTGCGAACTCCTCCTTGGGGTTTGATTTCATAACCTTCATATTTGGTCAGTGTCAACTACACCCTTGTGCCATGTTAAATTGCGGAGCTTTTGAGTTTTCACAATACTATGAGGCCGTGGCGCCATGGCGAATTTCGATGACTCGCCATGAAAATCTTATTGCCTCTCATTTTGTCATACATTTTCTGACCTTGACCAAAGTGAACACATATGATAAGGCTCCACCCCTGAACATATTTCAACTGCCATATTTGACACCAGGGACAGCGCCACCTAGTGGGAACAGGAAATGTCATGTTTTACACTTTGGGGTACAGTATAGTGATGGGTGACATCTGCAGCCTCAAATTTCTCCAGGAAAGCCTTAAGGAGTTGGTCTTGGGTTACAGTGAAAACTGTGAGTTTTCGCAAAAGGGTGTGACCCCAGCGGCATGGCGAACTTTGATGTCACGCCATGAAGAAACAAATTAGTATAACTCAATGAAATCCAGTCTGTTCAGTACCAGACTTTACAGGCATGATGTCAGACCCGCCCTGAACAGATTGATGTGCCCATTGTCGGGAATACGTAGAGCGCCACCTAGTGGCAACAGGAAATGTCATGGCTTTAATTTTGTTGTACTGATTTTCACAGGTTCATCGTGGCCACCTCAAAAGCGGTGAATATCAACATCAGTCCCTCGTGATGCTTCAGTGCAAAAATTGTGACTTTAAACTGAACGGCGCACCCTGGTGGCAATGCGGTCCACCATGAAAGATGAAGTGGCTTTTGAGGGGCTTGGAAAGTATATAGAGGCTTTAAATTTAGCACACCCCTCCAAATGGATGAAGGCTTTGTTGTCATGTGATCATTTTTATTGAATAGCGCGAAATGGCTCCACAGCGCCCCCTACAATATTTCAAAACATCAGCCCCTGCTCTGTGTTTCATCTATGAGTCTGACACTTGGTAAGCTTATAGGAGATATCAAGATGTACAAAAAAGTCTCTTGGAGCAATATCCAAAATCCAACAGGAAGTCAGCCATTTTAAAATTAATGTGCAATTTTGGCAACATTTTCCCCTCTTTCCAGGCACCGTTCTTTGACGAACTCCTCCAAGGGATTTCATCAGATTGATGCGATCTCCTGTGTGTGGAATCTAAAGACCTTTGTGATGTTAAATTGCGAAGCTTTTTACATTCAGGGAAACGGGGTGGTCATGGCGGCACGTGGAGTTTCAATCACTCGCCAAAAAGCAGTAATCTGCTGTCACTCAAAAACACAATGTCCAATCTCTCCCAAAGCTCATAGGCGTGATGAGACTCGAGCTCGGAAATGTTTGTTATGCCATTTGTGCATAAGGGTTAGAGCGCCACCTAGTGGAACGACTAACAAATCATGAATGAATGAGTTGAAATGTTAGCTGGTGGTTAAATGCATGAATTCCATCAATGTGACATGAGATCGGAGGTGCTGGTTTTAGGTGTTGGGCGTGGCTCGACGTGCCGGGGGTGCGAGGGCCCTCATAACGCTGCTTGCAGCTTTAATTAGGGCCCGAGCACTGACAGTGCGAAGGCCCTATTGTAATTGCTCCGTTTATTATTAGGGCCCGAGCACCGAGAGTGCGAAGGCCCTATTGTATCTGCTCCGTTTCTTATTATTATTATTATTATTATTATTATTATTATTATTATTATTATTATTATTATTATTATTATTATTCAGGCAAAACAAGGGCCTTTTTGAGGGCCTAAACATGCTCAAAAACTCATGAAATTTTGCACACATGCCAGGTCTGGTGAAAAATTTTGTATTTTAATGGTTTTACATATGAGCACTGGGAAATGGCTCTACAGCGCCACCTATGCCTTGTTAAATGCAGCCCTACGACCACATCGTTTCAGCTACATGTATGAAATTTGGCACACATGTGTATCATGCCGAGTCGAACAAAAAAGTCTGTGGGCCCATTGATGCAAACCCAACAGGAAGTCCGCCATTTGGAAGAGAAGGTGACATTTTGGCTCTAATTTTGCCATTTCCATGCCTCGAACTTTTGCGAACTCCTCCTTGGGATTTGGTTGTATAAGCTTCATCTTTGGTCAGTGTCAACTACACACCTGGGCCATGTTAAATTGCGGAGCTTTTGAGTTTTCACAATACTATGAGGCCGTGGCGCCATGGCGAATTTCGATGACTCGCCATGAAAATCTTATTGCCTCTCATTTTGTCATACATTTTCTGACCTTGACCAAAGTGAACACATATGATAAGGCTCCACCCCTGAACATATTTCAACTGCCATATTTGACACCAGGGACAGCGCCACCTAGTGGGAACAGGAAATGTCATGTTTTACACTTTGGGGTACAGTATAGTGATGGGTGACACCTGCAGCCTCAAATTTCTCCAGGAAAGCCTTAAGGAGTTGGTCTTGGGTTACAGTGAAAACTGTGACTTTTCGCAAAAGGGTGTGACACCAGCGGCATGGCGAACTTTAATGTCACGCCATGAAGAAACAAATTAGTATAACTCAATGAAATCCAGTCTGTTCAGTACCAGACTTTACAGGCATGATGTCAGACCCGCCCTGAACAGATTGATGTGCCCATTGTCGGGAATACGTACAGCGCCACCTAGTGGCAACAGGAAATGTCATGGCTTTAATTTTGTTGTACTGGTTTTCACAGGTTCATCGTGGCCACCTCAAAAGCGGTGAATATCAACATCAGTCCCTCGTGATGCTTCAGTGCAAAAATTGTGACTTTAAACTGAACGGCGCACCCTGGTGGCAACGCTGTTCACCATGAAAGATGAAGTGGCTTTTGAGGGGCTTGGAAAGTATATAGAGGCTTTAAATTTAGCACACCCCTCCAAATGGATGAAGGCTTTGTTGTCATGTGATCATTTTTATTGAATAGCGCGAAATGGCTCCACAGCGCCCCCTACAAAATTTCAAAACCACAGCCCCAGCTCTGTGTTTTATGTATGAGTCTGAAACCTGGTAAGCTTATAGGAGATATCAAGATGTACAAAAAAGTCTCTTGGAGCAATATCCAAAATCCAACAGGAAGTCAGCCATTTTAAAATTAATGTGCAATTTTGGCGACATTTTCCCCTCTTTTCAGGCTTCATACTTTGACGAACTCCTCCAAGGGATTTCATCATATTGAACCATTCTCCAGTGTGTGGAATCTAAAGACCTTTGTGATGTTAAATTGCGAAGCTTTTTACGTTCAAGGAAACGGGGTGGTCATGGCGGCACGTGGAGTTTCAATCACTCGCCAAAAAGCAGTAATATGCTGTCACTCAAAGACACAAAGTCCAATCTCTCCCAAAGGTCGCAGGCGTGATGAGACTCGAGCTCGGAAATGTTTGTTATGCCATTTGTGCATAAGGGTTAGAGCGCCACCTAGTGGAACGACTAACAAATCATGAATGAATGAGTTGAAATGTTAGCTGGTGGTTAAATGCATGAATTCCATCAATGTGACATCACATCGGACGTGCTGGTTTTAGGTGTTGGGCGTGGCTCGACATGCCGGGGGTGCGAGGGCCCTCATAACGCTGCTTGCAGCTTTAATTATTAGGGCCCGAGCACCGAGAGTGCGAAGGCCCTATTGTATCTGCTCCGTTTCTTATTATTATTATTATTATTATTATTATTATTATTATTATTATTATTATTATTCAGGCAAAACAAGGGCCTTTTTGAGGGCCTAAACATGCTCAAAAACTCATGAAATTTTGCACACATGCCAGGTCTGGTGAAAAATTTTGTATTTTAATGGTTTTACATATGAGCACTGGGAAATGGCTCTACAGCGCCACCTATGCCTTGTTAAATGCAGCCCTACGACCACATCGTTTGGGCTACATGTATGAAATTTGGCACACATGTGTATCATGCCGAGACGAACAAAAAAGTCTGTGGGCCCATTGACGCAAACCCAACAGGAAGTCCGCCATTTGGAAGAGAAGGTGACATTTTGGCTCTAATTTTGCCATTTCCATGCCTCGAACTTTTGCGAACTCCTCCTTGGGGTTTCATTTCATAACCTTCAAATTTGGACAGTGTCAACTACACCCTTGTGCCATGTTAAATTGCGGAGCTTTTGAGTTTTCACAATACTATGAGGCCGTGGCGCCATGGCGAATTTCGATGACTCGCCATGAAAATCTTATTGCCTCTCATTTTGTCATACATTTTCTGACCTTGACCAAAGTGAACACATATGATAAGGCTCCACCCCTGAACATATTTCAACTGCCATATTTGACATCAAGGACAGCGCCACCTAGTGGGAACAGGAAATGTCATGTTTTACACTTTGGGGTACAGTATAGTGATGGGTGACATCTGCAGCCTCAAATTTCTCCAGGAAAGCCTTAAGGAGTTGGTCTTGGGTTACAGTGAAAACTGTGACTTTTCGCGAAAGGGTGTGACCCCAGCAGCATGGCGAACTTTGATGTCACGCCATGAAGAAACAAATTAGTATAACTCAATGAAATCCAGTCTGATCAGTACCAGACTTTACAGGCACAATGTCAGACCCGCCCTGAACAGATTGATGTGCCCATTGTCGGAAATACGGACAGCGCCACCTAGTGGCAACAGGAAATGTCATGGCTTTAACTTTGTTGTACTGATTTTCACAGGTTGATCGTGGCCACCTCAAAAGCGGTGAATATCACCATCAGTCCCTCGTGATGCTTCAGTGCAAAAATTGTGACTTTAAACTGAACGGCGCACCCTGGTGGCAACGCGGTTCATCATGAAAGATGAAGTGGCTTTTGAGGGGCTTGGAAAGTTTATAGAGGCTTGAAATTTGGCACACACCTCCAAATGCATGAAGGCATTGTTGTTATGTAACCATTTTCCTTGAATAGCGCAAAATGGCTCCACAGCGCCCCCTACAATATTTCAAAACATCAGCCCCTGCTCTGTGTTTCATCTATGAGTCTGACACTTGGTAAGCTTGTGTAAGATATCAAGATGTACAAAAAAGTCTCTTGGAGCAATATCCCAAATCCAACAGGAAGTCAGCCATTTTTAAATTAATGTGTAATTTTGATGACATTTTCCCCCCTTTTCAGGCCTCATACTTTGACGAACTCCTCCAAGGGATTTCATCATATTGAAGCATTCTTCAGTGTGTAGAATCTAAAGACCTTTGTGATGTTAAATTGCGAAGCTTTTTCCGTTCAGGGAAACGGGGTGGTCATGGCGGCACGTAGAGTTTCAATCACTCGCAAAAAGCAGTAATCTGCTGTCACTAAAAAACACAATGTCCAATCTCTCCCAAAGGTCGCAGGTGTGATGAGACTCGAGCTTGGAAATGTTTGTTATGCTATTTGTCAATAATGGTTAGAGCGCCACCTAGTGGCATGACTATAATCCTGGTTGAATAAGATGAAATGTTAGCTGGTGATTAAAAGTATGAAATCCATCAATGTGACATCACATTGGACGTGCCGGTTTGAGGTGTTGGCAGTGGCTCGACGTGTCGGGGGTGCGAGGGCCCTCATAACGCTGCTTGCAGCTTTAATTATTATTATTATTATTCACCCCAAACAAGGGCTTTTTTGAGGGCCTAAACATGCTCAAAAACTCATGAAATTTTGCACACATGCCAGGTCTGGTGAAAAATTTTGTATTTTAATGGTTTTACATATGAGCACTGGGAAATGGCTCTACAGCGCCACCTATGCCTTGTTAAATGCAGCCCTACGACCACATCGTTTGAGCTACATGTATGAAATTTGGCACACATGTGTATCATGCCAAGACGAACAAAAAAGTCAGTGGGCCCATTGACGCAAACCCAACAGGAAGTCCGCCATTTGGAAGAGAAGGTGACATTTTGGCTCTAATTTTGCCATTTCCATGCCTCGAACTTTAACGAACTCCTCCTTGGGATTTGGGCGTATAAGCTTCAAATTTGGACAGTGTCAACTACACCCTTGTGCCATGTTAAATTGCGGAGCTTTTGAGTTTTCACAATACTATGAGGCCGTGGCGCCATGGCGAATTTCGATGACTCGCCATGAAAATCTTATTGCCTCTCATTTTGTCATACATTTTCTGACCTTGACCAAAGTGAACACATATGATAAGGCTCCACCCCTGAACATATTTCAACTGCCATATTTGACATAAGGGCCAGCGCCACCTAGTGGGAACAGGAAATGTCATGTTTTACACTTTGGGGTACAGTATTGTGATGGGTGACATCTGCAGCCTCAAATTTCTCCAGGAAAGCCTTAAGGAGTTGGTCTTGGGGTACAGTGAAAACTGTGAGTTTTCGCGAAAGGGTGTGACCCCAGCAGCATGGCGAACTTTGATGTCTCGCCATGAAGAAACAAATTAGTATAACTCAATGAAATCCAGTCTGATCAGTACCAGACTTTACAGGCATGATGTCAGACCCGCCCTGAACAGATTGATGTGCCCATTGTCGGGAATACGGACAGCGCCACCTAGTGGCAACAGGACATGTCATGTCTTACACTTTGTTGTACTGATTTTCACAGGTTCATCGTGGCCACCTCAAAAGCGGTGAATATCACCATCAGTCCCTCGTGATGCTTCAGTGCAAAAATTGTGACTTTAAACTGAACGGCGCACCCTGGTGGCAACGCGGTCCACCATGAAAGATGAAGTGGCTTTTGAGGGGCTTGGAAAGTCTATAGAGGCTTGAAATTTGGCACACACCTCCAATGTGATGAAGGCTTTGTTGTCATGTGATCATTTTCATTGAATAGCGCGAAATGGCTCCACAGCGCCCCCTACAATATTTCAAAACATCAGCCCTTGCTCTGTGTTTTATCTATGAGTCTGAAACCTGGTAAGCTTATGGAAGATATTAAGATGTACAAAAAAGTCTCTTGGAGCAATATCCCAAATCCAACAGGAAGTCAGCCATTTTAAAATTAATGTGTAATTTTGGCGACATTTTCCCCTCTTTTCAGGCACCGTACTTTGACGAACTCCTCCAAGGGATTTCATCAGATTGGACCGATCTGAAGTTTGTGGAATCTAAAGACCTTTGTGATGTTAAATTGCGAAGCTTTTTACGTTCAGGGAAAAGGGGTGGTTATGGCGGCACTTAGAGTTTGAATCACTCGCCAAAAAGCAGTAATCTGCTGTCACTCAAAAACACAATATCCAATCTCTCCCAAAGGTCGCAGGCGTGATGAGACTCGAGCTCGGAAATGTTTGTTATGCCATTTGTACATAATGGTTAGAGCGCCACCTAGTGGGACGACTAACTAATCATGATTGAATCAGATGAATTGTTAGCTGGTGGTTAAATGCATGAATTCCATCAATGTGACATCAGATCGGAGGTGCTGGTTTTAGGTGTTGGGCGTGGCTCGACGTGCTGGGGGTGCGAGGGCCCTCATAACGCTGCTTGCAGCTTTAATTAGGGCCCGAGCACCGAGAGTGCGAAGGCCCTATTGTATCTGCTCCGTTTCTTATTATTATTATTATTATTATTATTATTATTCAGGCAAAACAAGGGCCTTTTTGAGGGCCTAAACATGGTCAAAAACTCATGAAATTTTGCACACATGCCAGGTCTGGTGAAAAATTTTGTATTTTAATGGTTTTACATATGAGCACTGGGAAATGGCTCTACAGCGCCACCTATGCCTTGTTAAATGCAGCCCTACGACCACATCGTTTGAGCTACATGTATGAAATTTGGCACACATGTGTATCATGCCAAGACGAACAAAAAAGTCTGTGGGCCCATTGACGCAAACCCAACAGGAAGTCCGCCATTTGGAAGAGAAGGTGACATTTTGGCTCTAATTTTGCCATTTCCATGCCTCGAACTTTTGCGAACTCCTCCTTGGGGTTTGATTTCATAACCTTCATATTTGGTCAGTGTCAACTACACCCTTGTGCCATGTTAAATTGCGGAGCTTTTGAGTTTTCACAATACGGTGAGGCCGTGGCGCCATGGCGAATTACGATGACTCGCCATGAAAATCTTATTGCCTCTCATTCTGTCATAGATTTTCTGACCTTGACCAAAGTGAACACATGTGATAAGGCTCCACCCCTGAACATATTTCAACTGCCATATTTGACACCAGGGACAGCGCCACCTAGTGGGAACAGGAAATGTCATGTTTTACACTTTGGGGTACAGTATAGTGATGGGTGACATCTGCAGCCTCAAATTTCTCCAGGAAAGCCTTAAGGAGTTGGTCTTGGGTTACAGTGAAAACTGTGACTTTTCGCCAAAAGGGTGTGACCTCAGCGGCATGGCGAACTTTGATGTCACACCATGAAGAAACAAATTAGTATAACTCAATGAAATCCAGTCTGATCAGTACCAGACTTTACAGGCATGATGTCAGACCCGCCCTGAACAGATTGATGTGCCCATTGTCAGGAATATGAAGAGCGCCACCTAGTGGGAACAGGAAATGTCATGTCTTACACTTTGTTGTACTGATTTTCACAGGTTCATTGTGGACACCTCAAAAGCGGTAAATATCACCGTCAGTCCTTCATGATGCTGCAGTGCGAATATTGTGACTTTATACTGAACGGCGCACCCTGGTGGCAACGCTGTTCACCATGAAAAATGAAGTGGCTTTTGAGGGGCTTGGAAAGTTTAAAAAGTCTTGAAATTTGGCGCACCCCTCCAATGTGCATAAGGCTTTGTTGCTATGTGATCATTTTCATTGAATAGCGCAAAATGGCTCCACAGCGCCCCCTACAAAATTTCAAAACATCAGCCCCAGCTCTGTGTTTTATGTATGAGTCTTAAACCTGGTAAGCTTATAGGCGATATCAAGATGTACAAAAAAGTCTCTTGGAGCAATATCCCAAATCCAACAGGAAGTCAGCCATTTTAAAATTAATGTGTAATTTTGGCAACATTTTCCCCTCTTTCCAGGCACCGTTCTTTGACGTACTCCTCCAAGGGATTTCATCATATTGAACCAATCTCCAGTGTGTGGAATCTAAAGACCTTTGTGATGTTAAATTGCGAAGCTTTTTACGTTCAGGGAAACGGGGTTGTCATGGTGGCACGTGAAGTTTCAATCACTCGCCAAAAAGCAGTAATCTGCTGTCACTCAAAATCTAAATGTCCAAATTCTCCCAAAGGTCGCAGGCGTGATGAGACTCGAGCTTGGAAATGTTTGTTATGCCATTTGTCGGTAATAGTTAGAGCGCCACCTAGTGGGACAACTATAATCATGATTGAATGAGATGAATTGTTAGCTGGTGGTTAAATGCATGAATTCCATCAATGTGACATCAGATCGGAGGTGCTGGTTTTAGGTGTTGGGCGTGGCTCGACGTGCTGGGGGTGCGAGGGCCCTCATAACGCTGCTTGCAGCTTTAATTAGGGCCCGAGCACCGAGAGTGCGAAGGCCCTATTGTATCTGCTCCGTTTCTTATTATTATTATTATTAGGGCCCGAGCACTGATAGTGCGAAGGCCCTATTGTAATTGCTCTGTTTATTATTATTATTATTATTATTATTATTATTATTATTATTATTTCGGCAAATGAATTGGCCGTTTGAGGGCCTAAACATGCTCGAAAACTCATGAAATTTTGCACACGCGTCAGGTCTGGTGAAAATTTACGTATTTTAATGTTCTCAGACATGGCCAGGGAAAATTAGCTCAGTAGCGCCACCTAGAAAAATGAAAAACGCGAGCCCCCGGTATGGGTATGGCCTACAAGTTTGAAAGTCGGTACACCTATATAACGTTCAGAGTCGAACAAAAAAGTCTATTATGGCAATGTCCTAAACCCAACAGGAAGTCCGCCATTTGGAAGAGAAGGTGACATTTTGGCTCTAATTTTGCCATTTCCATGCCTCGAACTTTTGCGAACTCCTCCTTGGGGTTTCATTTCATAACCTTCAAATTTGGACAGTGTCAACTACACCCTTGTGCCATGTTAAATTGCGGAGCTTTTGAGTTTTCACAATACTATGAGGCCGTGGCGCCATGGCGAATTTCGATGACTCGCCATCAAAATCTTATTGCCTCTCATTTTGTCATACATTTTCTGACCTTGACCAAAGTGAACACATATGATAAGGCTCCACCCCTGAACATATTTCAACTGCCATATTTGACACCAGGGACAGCGCCACCTAGTGGGAACAGGAAATGTCATGTTTTACACTTTGGGGTACAGTATAGTGATGGGTGACATCTGCAGCCTCAAATTTCTCCAGGAAAGCCTTAAGGAGTTGGTCTTGGGTTACAGTGAAAACTGTGAGTTTTCGCGAAAGGGTGTGACCCCAGCAGCATGGCGAACTTTGATGTCACGCCATGAAGAAAGAAATTAGTATAACTCAATGAAATCCAGTCTGATCAGTACCAGACTTTACAGGCATGATGTCAGACCCGCCCTGAACAGATTGATGTGCCCATTGTCGGAAATACGGACAGCGCCACCTAGTGGCCACAGGAAATGTCATGGCTTTAATTTTGTTGTACTGATTTTCACAGGTTCATCGTGGCCACCTCAAAAGCGGTGAATATCACCATCAGTCCCTCGTGATGCTTCAGTGCAAAAATTGTGACTTTACACTGAACGGCGCACCCTGGTGGCAACGCAGTTCAACATGAAAGATGAAGTGGCTTTTGAGGGGCTTGGAAAGTTTATAGAGGCTTTAAATTTGGCACACACCCCCAAATGTATGAAGGCTTTGTTGTCATGTGATCATTTTCATTGAATAGCGCGAAATTGCTCCACAGCGCCCCCTACAAAGATTCAAAATATCAGCCCCTGCTCTGTGTTTTATCTATGAGTCTGAAACTTGGTAAGCTCATGGAAGATATTAAGATGTACAAAAAAGTCTCTTGGAGCAATATCCCAAATCCAACAGGAAGTCAGCCATTTTAAAATTAATGTGTAATTTTGGCGACATTTTCCCCTCTTTTCAGGCTTCATACTTTGACGAACTCCTCCAAGGGATTTCATCAGATTGGACCGATCTGAAGTTTGTGGAATCTAAAGACCTTTGTGATGTTAAATTGCGAAGCTTTTTACGTTCAGGGAAACGGGGTGGTCATGGCGGCACTTAGAGTTTGAATCACTCGCCAAAAAGCAGTAATCTGCTGTCACTCAAAAACACAATATCCAATCTCTCCCAAACGTCGCAGGTGTGATGAGACTCGAGCTCGGAAATGTTTGTTATGCCATTTGTCTATAATAGTTAGAGCGCCACCTAGTGGGATGACTATAATCATGGTTCAATGAGATGAAATGTTAGCTGGTGGTTAAATGCATGAATTCCATCAATGTGACATCACATTGGACGTGCTGGTTTTAGGTGTTGGGCGTGGCTCGACACGCCAGGGTGCGAGGGCCCTCATAACGCTGCTTGCAGCTTTAATTATTATTATTATTATTATTATTATTATTATTATTCAGGCGAAACAAGGGCCTTTTTGAGGGCCTAAACATGCTCAAAAACTCATGAAATTTTGCACACATGCCAGGTCTGGTGAAAAATTTTGTATTTTAATGGTTTTACATATGAGCACTGGGAAATGGCTCTACAGCGCCACCTATGCCTTGTTAAATGCAGCCCTACGACCACATCGTTTGAGCTACATGTATGAAATTTGGCACACATGTGTATCATGCCAAGACGAACAAAAAAGTCAGTGGGCCCATTGACGCAAACCCAACAGGAAGTCCGCCATTTGGAAGAGAAGGTGACATTTTGGCTCTAATTTTGCCATTTCCATGCCTCGAACTTTTGCGAACTCCTCCTTGGGGTTTGATTTCATAACCTTCATATTTGGTCAGTGTCAACTACACCCTTGTGCCATGTTAAATTGCGGAGCTTTTGAGTTTTCACAATACTATGAGGCCGTGGCGCCATGGCGAATTTCGATGACTCGCCATGAAAATCTTATTGCCTCTCATTTTGTCATACATTTTCTGACCTTGACCAAAGTGAACACATATGATAAGGCTCCACCCCTGAACATATTTCAACTGCCATATTTGACACCAGGGACAGCGCCACCTAGTGGGAACAGGAAATGTCATGTTTTACACTTTGGGGTACAGTATTGTGATGGGTGACATCTGCAGCCTCAAATTTCTCCAGGAAAGCCTTAAGGAGTTGGTCTTGGGTTACAGTGAAAACTGTGACTTTTCACGAAAGGGTGTGACCCCAGCAGCATGGCGAACTTTGATGTCACGCCATGAAGAAACAAATTAGTATAACTCAATGAAATCCAGTCTGATCAGTACCAGACTTTACAGGCATGATGTCAGACCCGCCCTGAACAGATTGATGTGCCCATTGTCAGGAATATGAAGAGCGCCACCTAGTGGGAACAGGAAATGTCATGTCTTACACTTTGTTGTACTGATTTTCACAGGTTCATTGTGGACACCTCAAAAGCGGTGAATATCACCGTCAGTCCTTCATGATGCTGCAGTGCGAATATTGTGACTTTATACTGAACGGCGCACCCTGGTGGCAACGCTGTTCACCATGAAAAATGAAGTGGCTTTTGAGGGGCTTGGAAAGTTTATAGAGGCTTGAAATTTGGCGCACACCTCCATTGTGCTTAAGGCTTTGTTGTTATGTGATCATTTTCATTGAATAGCGCAAAATGGCTCCACAGCGCCCCCTACAAAATTTCAAAACATCAGCCCCAGCTCTGTGTTTTATGTATGAGTCTGAAACCTGGTAAGCTTATAGGAGATATCAAGATGTACAAAAAAGTCTCTTGGAGCAATATCCCAAATCCAACAGGAAGTCAGCCATTTTAAAATTAATGTGTAATTTTTGTGACATTTTCCCCTCTTTCCAGGCACCGTTCTTTGACGAACTCCTCCAAGGGATTTCATCATATTGAACCAATCTCCAGTGTGTGGAATCTAAAGACCTTTGTGATGTTAAATTGCGAAGCTTTTTACGTTCAGGGAAACGGGGTGGTCATGGCGGCATGTGGAGTTTCAGTCACTCGCCAAAAAGCAGTAATCTGCTGTCACTCAAAATCAAAATGTCCAATATGTCCCAAAGGTCGCAGGCGTGATGAGACTCGAGCTCGGAAATGTTTGTTATGCCATTTGTCAGTAATGGTTAGAGCGCCACCTAGTGGGACAACTATAATCATGATTGAATGAGATGAAATGTTAGCTGGTGGTTGAATGCATGAATGTCATTAATGTGACATCAGATCGGAGGTGCTGGTTGTAGGTGTTGGGCGTAGCTCGACGCGATGGGGTGCGAGGGCCCTCATAACGCTGCTTGCAGCTTTAATTATTAGGGCCCGAGCACCGAGAGTGCGAAGGCCCTATTGTATCTGCTCCGTTTCTTATTATTATTATTATTATTATTATTATTATTAGGGCCCGAGCACTGATAGTGCGAAGGCCCTATTGTAATTGCTCTGTTTATTATTATTATTATTATTATTATTATTATTATTATTATTATTTCGGCAAATGAATTGGCCGTTTGAGGGCCTAAACATGCTCGAAAACTCATGAAATTTTGCACACGCGTCAGGTCTGGTGAAAATTTACGTATTTTAATGTTCTCAGACATGGCCAGGGAAAATTAGCTCAGTAGCGCCACCTAGAAAAATGAAAAACGCGAGCCCCCGGTATGGGTATGGCCTACAAGTTTGAAAGTCGGTACACCTATATAACGTTCAGAGTCGAACAAAAAAGTCTATTATGGCAATGTCCTAAACCCAACAGGAAGTCCGCCATTTGGAAGAGAAGGTGACATTTTGGCTCTAATTTTGCCATTTCCATGCCTCGAACTTTTGCGAACTCCTCCTTGGGGTTTCATTTCATAACCTTCAAATTTGGACAGTGTCAACTACACCCTTGTGCCATGTTAAATTGCGGAGCTTTTGAGTTTTCACAATACTATGAGGCCGTGGCGCCATGGCGAATTTCGATGACTCGCCATCAAAATCTTATTGCCTCTCATTTTGTCATACATTTTCTGACCTTGACCAAAGTGAACACATATGATAAGGCTCCACCCCTGAACATATTTCAACTGCCATATTTGACACCAGGGACAGCGCCACCTAGTGGGAACAGGAAATGTCATGTTTTACACTTTGGGGTACAGTATAGTGATGGGTGACATCTGCAGCCTCAAATTTCTCCAGGAAAGCCTTAAGGAGTTGGTCTTGGGTTACAGTGAAAACTGTGAGTTTTCGCGAAAGGGTGTGACCCCAGCAGCATGGCGAACTTTGATGTCACGCCATGAAGAAAGAAATTAGTATAACTCAATGAAATCCAGTCTGATCAGTACCAGACTTTACAGGCATGATGTCAGACCCGCCCTGAACAGATTGATGTGCCCATTGTCGGAAATACGGACAGCGCCACCTAGTGGCCACAGGAAATGTCATGGCTTTAATTTTGTTGTACTGATTTTCACAGGTTCATCGTGGCCACCTCAAAAGCGGTGAATATCACCATCAGTCCCTCGTGATGCTTCAGTGCAAAAATTGTGACTTTACACTGAACGGCGCACCCTGGTGGCAACGCAGTTCAACATGAAAGATGAAGTGGCTTTTGAGGGGCTTGGAAAGTTTATAGAGGCTTTAAATTTGGCACACACCCCCAAATGTATGAAGGCTTTGTTGTCATGTGATCATTTTCATTGAATAGCGCGAAATTGCTCCACAGCGCCCCCTACAAAGATTCAAAATATCAGCCCCTGCTCTGTGTTTTATCTATGAGTCTGAAACTTGGTAAGCTCATGGAAGATATTAAGATGTACAAAAAAGTCTCTTGGAGCAATATCCCAAATCCAACAGGAAGTCAGCCATTTTAAAATTAATGTGTAATTTTGGCGACATTTTCCCCTCTTTTCAGGCTTCATACTTTGACGAACTCCTCCAAGGGATTTCATCAGATTGGACCGATCTGAAGTTTGTGGAATCTAAAGACCTTTGTGATGTTAAATTGCGAAGCTTTTTACGTTCAGGGAAACGGGGTGGTCATGGCGGCACTTAGAGTTTGAATCACTCGCCAAAAAGCAGTAATCTGCTGTCACTCAAAAACACAATATCCAATCTCTCCCAAACGTCGCAGGTGTGATGAGACTCGAGCTCGGAAATGTTTGTTATGCCATTTGTCTATAATAGTTAGAGCGCCACCTAGTGGGATGACTATAATCATGGTTCAATGAGATGAAATGTTAGCTGGTGGTTAAATGCATGAATTCCATCAATGTGACATCACATTGGACGTGCTGGTTTTAGGTGTTGGGCGTGGCTCGACACGCCAGGGTGCGAGGGCCCTCATAACGCTGCTTGCAGCTTTAATTATTATTATTATTATTATTCAGGCGAAACAAGGGCCTTTTTGAGGTCCTAAACATGCTCAAAAACTCATGAAATTTTGCACACATGCCAGGTCTGGTGAAAAATTTTGTATTTTAATGGTTTTACATATGAGCACTGGGAAATGGCTCTAGAGCGCCACCTATGCCTTGTTAAATGCAGCCCTACGACCACATCGTTTGAGCTACATGTATGAAATTTGGCACACATGTGTATCATGCCAAGACGAACAAAAAAGTCTTGGGGCCCATTGACGCAAACCCAACAGGAAGTCCGCCATTTGGAAGAGAAGGTGACATTTTGGCTCTAATTTTGCCATTTCCATGCCTCGAACTTTTGCGAACTCCTCCTTGGGGTTTGATTTCATAACCTTCATATTTGGTCAGTGTCAACTACACCCTTGTGCCATGTTAAATTGCGGAGCTTTTGAGTTTTCACAATACTATGAGGCCGTGGCGCCATGGCGAATTTCGATGACTCGCCATGAAAATCTTATTGCCTCTCATTTTGTCATACATTTTCTGACCTTGACCAAAGTGAACACATATGATAAGGCTCCACCCCTGAACATATTTCAACTGCCATATTTGACACCAGGGACAGCGCCACCTAGTGGGAACAGGAAATGTCATGTTTTACACTTTGGGGTACAGTATAGTGATGGGTGACATCTGCAGCCTCAAATTTCTCCAGGAAAGCCTTAAGGAGTTGGTCTTGGGTTACAGTGAAAACTGTGAGTTTTCGCGAAAGGGTGTGACCCCAGCAGCATGGCGAACTTTGATGTCACGCCATGAAGAAACAAATTAGTATAACTCAATGAAATCCAGTCTGATCAGTACCAGACTTTACAGGCATGATGTCAGACCCGCCCTGAACAGATTGATGTGCCCATTGTCGGAAATACGGGCAGCGCCACCTAGTGGGAACAGGAAATGTCATGGCTTTCATTTTGTTGTACTGATTTTCACAGGTTCATCGTGGCCACCTCAAAAGCGGTGAATAACACCATCAGTCCCTCGTGATGCTTCAGTGCAAAAATTGTGACTTTAAACTGAACGGCGCACCCTGGTGGCAACGCTGTTCACCATGAAAGATGAAGTGGCTTTTGAGGGTCTTGGCAAGTGTATAGAGGCTTGAAATTTGGCACACACCTCCAATGTGACGAAGGCTTTGTTGTCATGTGATAATTTTCATTGAATATCCCAAAATGGCTCCACAGCGCCCCCTACAAAATTTCAAAACCACAGCCCCAGCTCTGTGTTTTATGTATGAATCTGAAACCTGGTAGGCTTATAGGAGATATCAAGATGTACAAAAAAGTCTCTTGGAGCAATATCCCAAATCCAACAGGAAGTCAGCCATTTTAAAATTAATGTGTAATTTTGGCGACATTTTCCCCTCTTTTCAGGCTTCATACTTTGACGAACTCCTCCAAGGGATTTCATCAGATTGGACCGATCTGAAGTTTGTGGAATCTAAAGACCTTTGTGATGTTAAATTGCAAAGCTTTTTACGTTCAGTGAAACGGGGTGGTTATGGCGGCACTTAGAGTTTGAATCACTCGCCAAAAAGCAGTAATCTGCTGTCACTCAAAAACACAATGTCCAATCTCTCCCAAAGCTCATAGGCGTGATGAGACTGGAGCTCGGAAATGTTTGTTATGCCATTTGTACATAATGGTTAGAGCGCCACCTAGTGGAACGACTAACTAATCATGAATGAATGAGTTGAAATGTTAGCTGGTGGTTAAATGCATGAATTCCATCAATGTGACATCAGATCGGACGTGCTGGTTTCAGGTGTTGGGCATGGCTCGACACGCCGGGGGTGCGAGGGCCCTCATAACGCTGCTTGCAGCTTTAATTAGGGCCCGAGCACTGATAGTGCGAAGGCCCTATTGTAATTGCTCTGTTTATTATTATTATTATTATTATTATTATTATTATTATTATTATTATTATTATTATTATTATTATTATTATTCCGGCAAATGAATTGGCCGTTTGAGGGCCTAAACATGCTCGAAAACTCATGAAATTTTGCACACGCGTCAGGTCTGGTGAAAATTTACGTATTTTAATGTTCTCAGACATGGCCAGGGAAAATTAGCTCAGTAGCGCCACCTAGAAAAATGAAAAACGCGAGCCCCCGGTATGGGTATGACCTACATGTTTGAAAGTCGGTACACCTATATAACGTTCAGAGTGGAACAAAAAAGTCTATTATGGCAATGTCCTAAACCCAACAGGAAGTCCGCCATTTTGGATTGAAGGTGACATTTTGGGTCTGATTTTACCGTTTCCATGCCTTGTACTTTAACGAACTCCTCCTTGGGATTTGGTCCTATAAACTTCAAATTTGGACAGTGTCAACTACACCCTTGTGCCATGTTAAATTGCGGAGCTTTTGAGTTTTCACAATAGTATGAGGCCGTGGCGCCATGGCGAATTTTGATGACTCGCCATGAAAATCTTATTGCCTCTCATTCTGTCATACATGTTCCGATCTGGACCAAAGAGCACACATATGATAAGGCTCCACCCCTGAACATATTTCAACTGCCATATTTGACACCAGGGACAGCGCCACCTAGTGGGAACAGGAAATGTCATGTTTTACACTTCGGGGTACAGTATAGTGATGGGTGACACCTGCAGCCTCAAATTTCTCCAGGAAAGCCTTAAGGAGTTGGTCTTGGGTTACAGTGAAAACTGTGACTTTTCGCAAAAGGGTGTGACCCCAGCAGCATGGCGAACTTTGATGTCACGCCATGAAGAAACAAATTAGTATAACTCAATGAAATCCAGTCTGTTCAGTACCAGACTTTACAGGCATGATGTCAGACCCGCTCTGAACAGATTGATGTGCCCATTGTCGGGAATACGTACAGCGCCACCTAGTGGCAACAGGAAATGTCATGGCTTTAATTTTGTTGTACTGATTTTCACAGGTTCATCGTGGCCACCTCAAAAGCGGTGAATATCAACATCAGTCCCTCGTGATGCTTTAGTGCAAAAATTGTGACTTTAAACTGAACGGCGCACCCTGGTGGCAACGCTGTTCAACATGAAAGATGAAGTGGCTTTTGAGGGGCTTGCAAGTTTATAGAGGCTTGAAATTTGGCCCACACCTCCAAATGGATGAAGGCTTTGTTGTCATGTGATCATTTTCATTGAATAGCGCGAAATTGCTCCACAGCGCCCCCTACAATATTTCTAAACATCAGCCCTTGCTCTGTGTTTTATCTATGAGTCTGAAACCTGGTAAGCTTATGGAAGATATTAAGATGTACAAAAAAGTCTCTTGGAGCAATATCCCAAATCCAACAGGAAGTCAGCCATTTTAAAATTAATGTGTAATTTTGGCGACATTTTCCCCTCTTTTCAGGCACCGTACTTTGACGAACTCTTCCAAGGGATTTCATCAGATTGGACCGATCTGAAGTTTGTGGAATCTAAAGACCTTTGTGATGTTAAATTGCGAAGCTTTTTACGTTCAGGGAAAAGGGGTGGTTATGGCGGCACTTAGAGTTTGAATCACTCGCCAAAAAGCAGTAATCTGCTGTCACTCAAAAACACAATATCCAATCTCTCCCAAAGGTCGCAGGCGTGATGAGACTCGAGCTCGGAAATGTTTGTTATGCCATTTGTACATAATGGTTAGAGCGCCACCTAGTGGAACGACTAACTAATCATGAATGAATGAGTTGAAATGTTAGCTGGTGGTTAAATGCATGAATTCCATCAATGTGACATCAGATCGGAGGTGCTGGTTTTAGGTGTTGAGCGTGGCTCGACGTGCCGGGGGTGCGAGGGCCCTCATAACGCTGCTTGCAGCTTTAATTATTATTATTATTCACCCCAAACAAGGGCCTTTTTGAGGGCCTAAACATGCTCAAAAACTCATGAAATTTTGCACACATGCCAGGTTTGGTGAAAAATTTTGTATTTTAATGGTTTTACATATGAGCACTGGGAAATGGCTCTACAGCGCCACCTATGCCTTGTTAAATGCAGCCCTACGACCACATCGTTTGAGCTACATGTATGAAATTTGGCACACATGTGTATCATGCCAAGACGAACAAAAAAGTCTGTGGGCCCATTGACGCAAACCCAACAGGAAGTCCGCCATTTGGAAGAGAAGGTGACATTTTGGCTCTAATTTTGCCATTTCCATGCCTCGAACTTTAACGAACTCCTCCTTGGGATTTGGTCCTATAAGCTTCAAATTTGGACAGTGTCAACTACACCCTTGTGCCATGTTAAATTGCGGAGCTTTTGAGTTTTCACAATAGTATGAGGCCGTGGCGCCATGGCGAATTTTGATGACTCGCCATGAAAATCTTATTGCCTCTCATTCTGTCATACATGTTCCGATCTGGACCAAAGAGCACACATATGATAAGGCTCCACCCCTGAACATATTTCAACTGCCATATTTGACATCAAGGACAGCGCCACCTAGTGGGAACAGGAAATGTCATGTTTTACACTTTGGGGTACAGTATTGTGATGGGTGACATCTGCAGCCTCAAATTTCTCCAGGAAAGCCTTAAGGAGTTGGTCTTGGGTTACAGTGAAAACTGTGACTTTTCACGGAAGGGTGTGACCCCAGCAGCATGGCGAACTTTGATGTCACGCCATGAAGAAACAAATTAGTATAACTCAATGAAATCCAGTCTGATCAGTACCAGACTTTACAGGCATGATGTCAGACCCGCCCTGAACAGATTGATATGCCCATTGTCGGAAATACGGACAGCGCCACCTAGTGGCAACAGGAAATGTCATGGCTTTAACTTTGTTGTACTGATTTTCACAGGTTGATCGTAGCCACCTCAAAAGCGGTGAATATCACCATCAGTCCCTCGTGATGCTTCAGTGCAAAAATTGTGACTTTAAACTGAACGGCGCACCCTGGTGGCAACGCGGTTCATCATGAAAGATGAAGTGGCTTTTGAGGGGCTTGGAAAGTTTATAGAGGCTTGAAATTTGGCACACACCTCCAAATGGATGAAGGCATTGTTGTTATGTAACCATTTTCCTTGAATAGCGCAAAATGGCTCCACAGCGCCCCCTACAATATTTCAAAACATCAGCCCCTGCTCTGTGTTTCATCTATGAGTCTGACACTTGGTAAGCTTGTGTAAGATATCAAGATGTACAAAAAAGTCTCTTGGAGCAATATCCCAAATCCAACAGGAAGTCAGCCATTTTAAAATTAATGTGTAATTTTGGCGACATTTTCCCCTCTTTTCAGGCTTCATACTTTGACGAACTCCTCCAAGGGATTTCATCATATTGAAGCATTCTTCAGTGTGTAGAATCTAAAGACCTTTGTGATGTTAAATTGCGAAGCTTTTTCCGTTCAGGGAAACGGGGTGGTCATGGCGGCACGTAGAGTTTCAATCACTCGCAAAAAGCAGTAATCTGCTGTCACTAAAAAACACAATGTCCAATCTCTCCCAAAGGTCGCAGGTGTGATGAGACTCGAGCTTGGAAATGTTTGTTATGCTATTTGTCAATAATGGTTAGAGCGCCACCTAGTGGCATGACTATAATCCTGGTTGAATAAGATGAAATGTTAGCTGGTGATTAAAAGCATGAAATCCATCAATGTGACATCACATCGGACGTGCCGGTTTGAGGTGTTGGCAGTGGCTCGACGTGCCGGGGGTGCGAGGGCCCTCATAACGCTGCTTGCAGCTTTAATTATTATTATTATTATTATTCAGGCGAAACAAGGGCCTTTTTGAGGGCCTAAACATGCTCAAAAACTCATGAAATTTTGCACACATGCCAGGTCTGGTGAAAAATTTTGTATTTTAATGGTTTTACATATGAGCACTGGGAAATGGCTCTAGAGCGCCACCTATGCCTTGTTAAATGCAGCCCTACGACCACATCGTTTGAGCTACATGTATGAAATTTGGCACACATATGTATCATGCCAAGACGAACAAAAAAGTCTGTGGGCCCATTGACGCAAACCCAACAGGAAGTCCGCCATTTGGAAGAGAAGGTGACATTTTGGCTCTAATTTTGCCATTTCCATGCCTCGAACTTTTGCGAACTCCTCCTTGGGGTTTGATTTCATAACCTTCATATTTGGTCAGTGTCAACTACACCCTTGTGCCATGTTAAATTGCGGAGCTTTTGAGTTTTCACAATACTATGAGGCCGTGGCGCCATGGCGAATTTCGATGACTCGCCATGAAAATCTTATTGCCTCTCATTTTGTCATACATTTTCTGACCTTGACCAAAGTGAACACATATGATAAGGCTCCACCCCTGAACATATTTCAACTGCCATATTTGACACCAGGTACAGCGCCACCTAGTGGGAACAGGAAATGTCATGTTTTACACTTTGGGGTACAGTATTGTGATGGGTGACATCTGCAGCCTCAAATTTCTCCAGGAAAGCCTTAAGGAGTTGGTCTTGGGTTACAGTGAAAACTGTGACTTTTCACGAAAGGGTGTGACCCCAGCAGCATGGCGAACTTTGATGTCACGCCATGAAGAAACAAATTAGTATAACTCAATGAAATCCAGTCTGATCAGTACCAGACTTTACAGGCATGATGTCAGACCCGCCCTGAACAGATTGATGTGCCCATTGTCGGAAATACGGACAGCGCCACCTAGTGGCAACAGGAAATGTCATGGCTTTAATTTTGTTGTACTGATTTTCACAGGTTCATCGTGGCCACCTCAAAAGCGGTGAATATCAACATCAGTCCCTCGTGATGCTTCAGTGCAAAAATTGTGACTTTAAACTGAACGGCGCACCCTGGTGGTAACACGGTTCACCATGAAAGATGAAGTGGCTTTTGAGGGGCTTGGAAAGTTTATAGAGGCTTGAAATTTGGCACACACCTCCAAATCGATGAACGCTTTGTTGGCATGTGATCATTTTCATTGAATAGCGCGAAATGGCTCCACAGCGCCCCCTACAATATTTCAAAACATCAGCCCCTGCTCTGTGTTTCATCTATGAGTCTGACACTTGGTAAGCTTGTGTAAGATATCAAGATGTACAAAAAAGTCTCTTGGAGCAATATCCCAAATCCAACAGGAAGTCAGCCATTTTAAAATTAATGTGTAATTTTGATGACATTTTCCCCCCTTTTCAGGCCTCATACTTTGACGAACTCCTCCAAGGGATTTCATCATATTGAAGCATTCTTCAGTGTGTAGAATCTAAAGACCTTTGTGATGTTAAATTGCGAAGCTTTTTCCGTTCAGGGAAACGGGGTGGTCATGGCGGCACGTAGAGTTTCAATCACTCGCAAAAAGCAGTAATCTGCTGTCACTAAAAAACACAATGTCCAATCTCTCCCAAAGGTCGCAGGTGTGATGAGACTCGAGCTTGGAAATGTTTGTTATGCTATTTGTCAATAATAGTTAGAGCGCCACCTAGTGGCATGACTATAATCCTGGTTGAATAAGATGAAATGTTAGCTGGTGATTAAAAGCATGAAATCCATCAATGTGACATCACATCGGACGTGCCGGTTTGAGGTGTTGGCAGTGGCTCGACGTGCCGGGGGTGCGAGGGCCCTCATAACGCTGCTTGCAGCTTTAATTAGGGCCCGAGCACCGAGAGTGCGAAGGCCCTATTGTATCTGCTCCGTTTCTTATTATTATTATTATTATTAGGGCCCGAGCACTGAGAGTGCGAAGGCCCTATTGTATCTGCTCCGTTTCTTATTATTATTATTATTATTATTATTATTATTCACCCCAAACAAGGGCCTTTTTGAGGGCCTAAACATGCTCAAAAACTCATGAAATTTTGCACACATGCCAGGTCTGGTGAAAAATTTTGTATTTTAATGGTTTTACATATGAGCACTGGGAAATGGCTCTACAGCGCCACCTATGCCTTGTTAAATGCAGCCCTACGACCACATGGTTTGAGCTACATGTATGAAATTTGGCACACATGTGTATCATGCCAAGACGAACAAAAAAGTCTGTGGGCCCATTGACGCAAACCCAACAGGAAGTCCGCCATTTGGAAGAGAAGGTGACATTTTGGCTCTAATTTTGCCATTTCCATGCCTCGAACTTTTGCGAACTCCTCCTTGGGGTTTCATTTCATAACCTTCAAATTTGGACAGTGTCAACTACACCCTTGTGCCATGTTAAATTGCGGAGCTTTTGAGTTTTCACAATACTATGAGGCCGTGGCGCCATGGCGAATTTCGATGACTCGCCATGAAAATCTTATTGCCTCTCATTTTGTCATACATTTTCTGACCTTGACCAAAGTGAACACATATGATAAGGCTCCACCCCTGAACATATTTCAACTGCCATATTTGACACCAGGGACAGCGCCACCTAGTGGGAACAGGAAATGTCATGTTTTACACTTTGGGGTACAGTATAGTGATGGGTGACACCTGCAGCCTCAAATTTCTCCAGGAAAGCCTTAAGGAGTTGGTCTTGGGTTACAGTGAAAACTGTGAGTTTTCGCAAAAGGGTGTGACCCCAGCAGCATGGCGAACTTTGATGTCACGCCATGAAGAAACAAATTAGTATAACTCAATGAAATCCAGTCTGATCAGTACCAGACTTTACAGGCATGATGTCAGACCCGCCCTGAACAGATTGACGTGCCCATTGTCGGAAATACGGACAGCGCCACCTAGTGGCCACAGGAAATGTCATGGCTTTAATTTTGTTGTACTGATTTTCACAGGTTCATCGTGGCCACCTCAAAAGCGGTGAATATCACCATCAGTCCCTCGTGATGCTTCAGTGCAAAAATTGTGACTTTACACTGAACGGCGCACCCTGGTGGCAACGCGGTTCAACATGAAAGATGAAGTGGCTTTTGAGGGGCTTGGAAAGTTTATAGAGGCTTTAAATTTGGCACACACCCCCAAATGGATGAAGGCTTTGTTGTCATGTGATCATTTTCATTGAATAGCGCGAAATTGCTCCACAGCGCCCCCTACAAAGTTTCAAAATATCAGCCCCTGCTCTGTGTTTTATCTATGAGTCTGAAACTTGGTAAGCTCATGGAAGATATTAAGATGTACAAAAAAGTCTCTTGGAGCAATATCCCAAATCCAACAGGAAGTCAGCCATTTTAAAATTAATGTGTAATTTTGGCGACATTTTCCCCTCTTTTCAGGCTTCATACTTTGACGAACTCCTCCAAGGGATTTCATCAGATTGGACCGATCTGCAGTTTGTGGAATCTAAAGACCTTTGTGATGTTAAATTGCGAAGCTTTTTACGTTCAGGGAAACGGGGTGGTCATGGCGGCACTTAGAGTTTGAATCACTCGCCAAAAAGCAGTAATCTGCTGTCACTCAAAAACACAATATCCAATCTCTCCCAAACGTCGCAGGTGTGATGAGACTCGAGCTCGGAAATGTTTGTTATGCCATTTGTCAGTAATAGTTAGAGCGCCACCTAGTGGGACGACTATAATCATGGTTCAATGAGATGAAATGTTAGCTGGTGGTTAAATGCATGAATTCCATCAATGTGACATCACATTGGACGTGCTGGTTTTAGGTGTTGGGCGTGGCTCGACACGCCAGGGTGCGAGGGCCCTCATAACGCTGCTTGCAGCTTTAATTATTATTATTATTATTATTATTATTATTATTCAGGCGAAACAAGGGCCTTTTTGAGGGCCTAAACATGCTCAAAAACTCATGAAATTTTGCACACATGCCAGGTCTGGTGAAAAATTTTGTATTTTAATGGTTTTACATATGAGCACTGGGAAATGGCTCTACAGCGCCACCTATGCCTTGTTAAATGCAGCCCTACGACCACATCGTTTGAGCTACATGTATGAAATTTGGCACACATGTGTATCATGCCAAGACGAACAAAAAAGTCAGTGGGCCCATTGACGCAAACCCAACAGGAAGTCCGCCATTTGGAAGAGAAGGTGACATTTTGGCTCTAATTTTGCCATTTCCATGCCTCGAACTTTTGCGAACTCCTCCTTGGGGTTTGATTTCATAACCTTCATATTTGGTCAGTGTCAACTACACCCTTGTGCCATGTTAAATTGCGGAGCTTTTGAGTTTTCACAATACTATGAGGCCGTGGCGCCATGGCGAATTTCGATGACTCGCCATGAAAATCTTATTGCCTCTCATTTTGTCATACATTTTCTGACCTTGACCAAAGTGAACACATATGATAAGGCTCCACCCCTGAACATATTTCAACTGCCATATTTGACACCAGGGACAGCGCCACCTAGTGGGAACAGGAAATGTCATGTTTTACACTTTGGGGTACAGTATTGTGATGGGTGACATCTGCAGCCTCAAATTTCTCCAGGAAAGCCTTAAGGAGTTGGTCTTGGGTTACAGTGAAAACTGTGACTTTTCACGAAAGGGTGTGACCCCAGCAGCATGGCGAACTTTGATGTCACGCCATGAAGAAACAAATTAGTATAACTCAATGAAATCCAGTCTGATCAGTACCAGACTTTACAGGCATGATGTCAGACCCGCCCTGAACAGATTGATGTGCCCATTGTCAGGAATATGAAGAGCGCCACCTAGTGGGAACAGGAAATGTCATGTCTTACACTTTGTTGTACTGATTTTCACAGGTTCATTGTGGACACCTCAAAAGCGGTGAATATCACCGTCAGTCCTTCATGATGCTGCAGTGCGAATATTGTGACTTTATACTGAACGGCGCACCCTGGTGGCAACGCTGTTCACCATGAAAAATGAAGTGGCTTTTGAGGGGCTTGGAAAGTTTATAGAGGCTTGAAATTTGGCGCACACCTCCATTGTGCTTAAGGCTTTGTTGTTATGTGATCATTTTCATTGAATAGCGCAAAATGGCTCCACAGCGCCCCCTACAAAATTTCAAAACATCAGCCCCAGCTCTGTGTTTTATGTATGAGTCTGAAACCTGGTAAGCTTATAGGAGATATCAAGATGTACAAAAAAGTCTCTTGGAGCAATATCCCAAATCCAACAGGAAGTCAGCCATTTTAAAATTAATGTGTAATTTTTGTGACATTTTCCCCTCTTTCCAGGCACCGTTCTTTGACGAACTCCTCCAAGGGATTTCATCATATTGAACCAATCTCCAGTGTGTGGAATCTAAAGACCTTTGTGATGTTAAATTGCGAAGGTTTTTACGTTCAGGGAAACGGGGTGGTCATGGCGGCATGTGGAGTTTCAGTCACTCGCCAAAAAGCAGTAATCTGCTGTCACTCAAAATCAAAATGTCCAATATGTCCCAAAGGTCGCAGGCGTGATGAGACTCGAGCTCGGAAATGTTTGTTATGCCATTTGTCAGTAATGGTTAGAGCGCCACCTAGTGGGACAACTATAATCATGATTGAATGAGATGAAATGTTAGCTGGTGGTTGAATGCATGAATGTCATTAATGTGACATCAGATCGGAGGTGCTGGTTGTAGGTGTTGGGCGTAGCTCGACGCGATGGGGTGCGAGGGCCCTCATAACGCTGCTTGCAGCTTTAATTATTATTAGGGCCCGAGCACCGAGAGTGCGAAGGCCCTATTGTATCTGCTCCGTTTCTTATTATTATTATTATTATTATTATTATTATTATTATTATTATTATTATTATTCAGGCGAAACAAGGGCCTTTTTGAGGTCCTAAACATGCTCAAAAACTCATGAAATTTTGCACACATGCCAGGTCTGGTGAAAAATTTTGTATTTTAATGGTTTTACATATGAGCACTGGGAAATGGCTCTACAGCGCCACCTATGCCTTGTTAAATGCAGCCCTACGACCACATGGTTTGAGCTACATGTATGAAATTTGGCACACATGTGTATCATGCCAAGACGAACAAAAAAGTCTGTGGGCCCATTGACGCAAACCCAACAGGAAGTCCGCCATTTGGAAGAGAAGGTGACATTTTGGCTCTAATTTTGCCATTTCCATGCCTCGAACTTTTGCGAACTCCTCCTTGGGGTTTGATTTCATAACCTTCATATTTGGTCAGTGTCAACTACACCCTTGTGCCATGTTAAATTGCGGAGCTTTTGAGTTTTCACAATACTATGAGGCCGTGGCGCCATGGCGAATTTCGATGACTCGCCATGAAAATCTTATTGCCTCTCATTTTGTCATACATTTTCTGACCTTGACCAAAGTGAACACATATGATAAGGCTCCACCCCTGAACATATTTCAACTGCCATATTTGACACCAGGGACAGCGCCACCTAGTGGGAACAGGAAATGTCATGTTTTACACTTTGGGGTACAGTATAGTGATGGGTGACATCTGCAGCCTCAAATTTCTCCAGGAAAGCCTTAAGGAGTTGGTCTTGGGTTACAGTGAAAACTGTGAGTTTTCGCAAAAGGGTGTGACCCCAGCGGCATGGCGAACTTTGATGTCACGCCATGAAGAAACAAATTAGTATAACTCAATGAAATCCAGTCTGTTCAGTACCAGACTTTACAGGCATGATGTCAGACCCGCCCTGAACAGATTGATGTGCCCATTGTCGGGAATACGTAGAGCGCCACCTAGTGGCAACAGGAAATGTCATGGCTTTAATTTTGTTGTACTGATTTTCACAGGTTCATCGTGGCCACCTCAAAAGCGGTGAATATCAACATCAGTCCCTCGTGATGCTTCAGTGCAAAAATTGTGACTTTAAACTGAACGGCGCACCCTGGTGGCAATGCGGTCCACCATGAAAGATGAAGTGGCTTTTGAGGGGCTTGGAAAGTATATAGAGGCTTTAAATTTAGCACACCCCTCCAAATGGATGAAGGCTTTGTTGTCATGTGATCATTTTTATTGAATAGCGCGAAATGGCTCCACAGCGCCCCCTACAATATTTCAAAACATCAGCCCCTGCTCTGTGTTTCATCTATGAGTCTGACACTTGGTAAGCTTATAGGAGATATCAAGATGTACAAAAAAGTCTCTTGGAGCAATATCCAAAATCCAACAGGAAGTCAGCCATTTTAAAATTAATGTGCAATTTTGGCAACATTTTCCCCTCTTTCCAGGCACCGTTCTTTGACGAACTCCTCCAAGGGATTTCATCAGATTGATGCGATCTCCTGTGTGTGGAATCTAAAGACCTTTGTGATGTTAAATTGCGAAGCTTTTTACATTCAGGGAAACGGGGTGGTCATGGCGGCACGTGGAGTTTCAATCACTCGCCAAAAAGCAGTAATCTGCTGTCACTCAAAAACACAATGTCCAATCTCTCCCAAAGCTCATAGGCGTGATGAGACTCGAGCTCGGAAATGTTTGTTATGCCATTTGTGCATAAGGGTTAGAGCGCCACCTAGTGGAACGACTAACAAATCATGAATGAATGAGTTGAAATGTTAGCTGGTGGTTAAATGCATGAATTCCATCAATGTGACATGAGATCGGAGGTGCTGGTTTTAGGTGTTGGGCGTGGCTCGACGTGCCGGGGGTGCGAGGGCCCTCATAACGCTGCTTGCAGCTTTAATTATTATTATTATTATTATTTCGGCAAATGAATCGGCCTTTTGAGGACCTAAACATGCTCGAAAACTCATGAAATTTTGCACACGCGTCAGGTCTGGTGAAAATTTACGTATTTTAATGTTCTCAGACATGGCCAGGGAAAATTAGCTCAGTAGCGCCACCTAGAAAAATGAAAAATGCGAGCCCCCGGTATGGGTATCACCTACATGTTTGAAAGTCGGTACACCTATATAACGTTCAGAGTCGAACAAAAAAGTCTATTATGGCAATGTCCTAAACCCAACAGGAAGTCCGCCATTTTGGATTGAATGTGACATTTTGGCTCTGATTTTACCGTTTCCATGCCTCGAACTTTAACGAACTCCTCCTTGGGGTTTGATTTCATAACCTTCATATTTGGTCAGTGCCAACTACACCCTTATGCCATGTTAAATTGCGGAGCTTTTGAGTTTTCACAATACCATGAGGCCGTGGCGCCACGGCGAATTTCGATGACTCGCCATGAAAATCTTATTGCCTCTCATTCTGTCATACATTTTCTGACCTTGACCAAAGTGAACACATATGATAAGGCTCCACCCCTGAACATATTACAACTGCCATATTTTACATCAGGGACAGCGCCACCTAGTGGGAACAGGAAATGTCATGTTTTACACTTTGGGGTACAGTATTGTGATGGGTGACATCTGCAGCCTCAAATTTCTCCAGGAAAGCCTTAAGGAGTTGGTCTTGGGTTACAGTGAAAACTGTGACTTTTCGCGAAAGGGTGTGACCCTAGCAGCATGGCGAACTTTGATGTCACGCCATGAAGAAAGAAATTAGTATAACTCAATGAAATCCAGTCTGATCAGTACCAGACTTTACAGGCATGATGTCAGACCCACCCTGAACAGATTGATGTGCCCATTGTCGGAAATACGGACAGCGCCACCTAGTGGCAACAGGAAATGTCATGGCTTTAATTTTGTTGTACTGATTTTCACAGGTTCATCGTGGCCACCTCAAAAGCGGTGAATATCAACATCAGTCCCTCGTGATGCTTCAGTGCAAAAATTGTGACTTTAAAGTGAACGGCGCACTCTGGTGGTAACGCGGTTCACCATGAAAGATGAAGTGGCTTTTGAGGGGCTTGGAAAGTTTATAGAGGCTTGGAATTTGGCACACACCTCCAAATGGATGAAGGCTTTGTTGTCATGTGATCATTTTCATTGAATAGCGCGAAATTGCTCCACAGCGCCCCCTACAAAATTTCAAAACAACAGCCCCTGCTCTGTGTTTCATCTATGAGTCTGAAACCTGGTAAGCTTATGGAAAATATCAAGATGTACAAAAAAGTCTCTTGGAGCAATATCCCAAATCCAACAGGAAGTCAGCCATTTTAAAATTAATGTGTAATTTTGGCAACATTTTCCCCTCTTTTCAGGCTTCATACTTTGACGAACTCCTCCAAGGGATTTCATCATATTGAACCATTCTCCAGTGTGTGGAATCTAAAGACCTTTGTGATGTTAAATTGCGAAGCTTTTTACGTTCAGGGAAACGGGGTGGTCATGGCGGCACGTAGAGTTTCAATCACTCGCCAAAAAGCAGTAATCTGCTGTCACTCAAAAACACAATGTCCAATCTCTCCCAAAGCTCATAGGCGTGATGAGACTCGAGCTCGGAAATGTTTGTTATGCCATTTTTACATAATGGTTAGAGCCCCACCTAGTGGAACGACTAACTAATCATGAATGAATGAGTTGAAATGTTAGCTGGTGGTTAAATGCATGAATTCCATCAATGTGACATCAGATCGGACGTGCTGGTTTTAGGTGTTGGGCGTGGCTCGACGCGCCGGGGGTGCGAGGGCCCTCATAACGCTGCTTGCAGCTTTAATTAGGGCCCGAGCACCGAGAGTGCGAAGGCCCTATTGTATCTGCTCCGTTTCTTATTATTATTATTATTATTATTATTATTATTATTCAGGCGAAACAAGGGCCTTTTTGAGGGCCTAAACATGCTCAAAAACTCATGAAATTTTGCACACGTGCCAGGTCTGGTGAAAAATTTTGTATTTTAATGGTTTTACATATGAGCACTGGGAAATGGCTCTAGAGCGCCACCTATGCCTTGTTAAATGCAGCCCTACGACCACATCGTTTGAGCTACATGTATGAAATTTGGCACACATGTGTATCATGCCAAGACGAACAAAAAAGTCAGTGGGCCCATTGACGCAAACCCAACAGGAAGTCCGCCATTTGGAAGAGAAGGTGACATTTTGGCTCTAATTTTGCCATTTCCATGCCTCGAACTTTTGCGAACTCCTCCTTGGGGTTTGATTTCATAACCTTCATATTTGGTCAGTGTCAACTACACCCTTGTGCCATGTTAAATTGCGGAGCTTTTGAGTTTTCACAATACTATGAGGCCGTGGCGCCATGGCGAATTTCGATGACTCGCCATGAAAATCTTATTGCCTCTCATTTTGTCATACATTTTCTGACCTTGACCAAAGTGAACACATATGATAAGGCTCCACCCCTAAACATATTTCAACTGCCATATTTGACATCAAGGACAGCGCCACCTAGTGGGAACAGGAAATGTCATGTTTTACACTTTGGGGTACAGTATAGTGATGGGTGACATCTGCAGCCTCAAATTTCTCCAGAAAACCCTTAAGGAGTTGGTCTTGGGTTACAGTGAAAACTGTGACTTTTTGCAAAAGGGTGTGACCCCAGCAGCATGGCGAACTTTGATGTCACGCCATGAAGAAACAAATTAGTATAACTCAATGAAATCCAGTCTGATCAGTACCAGACTTTACAGGCATGATGACAGACCCGCCCTGAACAGATTGATGTGCCCATTGTCGGGAATACGGACAGCGCCACCTAGTGGGAACAGGAAATGTCATGGCTTTAATTTTGTTGTACTGATTTTCACAGGTTCATCGTGGCCACCTCAAAAGCGGTGAATATCACCATCAGTCCCTTGTGATGCTTCAGTGCAAAAATTGTGACTTTAAACTGAACGCCGCACCCTGGTGGCAACGCGGTTCACCATGAAAGATGAAGTGGCTTTTGAGGGGCTTGGAAAGTTTAAAAAGTCTTGAAATTTGGCGCACACCTCCAATGTGGTTAAGGTTTTTTTGTCATGTGATCATTTTCATTGAATTGCGAGAAATGACTCGACAGCGCCCCCTACAAAATTTCAAATTATTAGCCCCAGCTCTGTGTTTTATGTATGAGTCTGAAACCTGGTAAGCTTATAGGAGATATCAAGATGTACAAAAAAGTCTCTTGGAGCAATATCCCAAATCCAACAGGAAGTCAGCCATTTTAAAATTAATGTGCAATTTTGGCAACATTTTCCCCTCTTTTCAGGCATCGTTCTTTGACGAACTCCTCCAAGGGATTTCATCAGATTGGACCGATCTGCAGTTTGTGGAATCTAAAGACCTTTGTGATGTTAAATTGCGAAGCTTTTTACGTCCAGGGAAACGGGGTGGTTATGGCGGCACGTGGAGTTTCAATCACTCGCCAAAAAGCAGTAATCTGCTGTCACTCAAAAACACAATGTCCAATCTCTCCCAAACGTCTCAGGTGTGATGAGACTCGAGCTTGGAAGTGTTTGTTATGCCATTTGTACATAATGGTTAGAGCGCCACCTAGTGGAACGACTAACTAATCATGAATGAATGAGTTGAAATGTTAGCTGGTGGTTAAATGCATGAATTCCATCAATGTGACATCAGATCGGACGTGCTGGTTTTAGGTGTTGGGCGTGGCTCGACGCGCCGGGGGTGCGAGGGCCCTCATAACGCTGCTTGCAGCTTTAATTAGGGCCCGAGCACTGACAGTGCGAAGGCCCTATTGTAATTGCTCTGTTTATTATTATTATTATTATTTCGGCAAATGAATTGGCCTTTTGAGGGCCTAAACATGCTCGAAAACTCATGAAATTTTGCACACGCGTCAGGTCTGGTGAAAATTTACGTATTTTAATGTTCTCAGACATGGCCAGGGAAAATTAGCTCAGTAGCGCCACCTAGAAAAATGAAAAACGCGAGCCCCCGGTATGGGTATGATCTACATGTTTGAAAGTCGGTACACCTATATAACTTTCAGAGTCGAACAAAAAAGTCTATTATGGCAATGTCCTAAACCCAACAGGAAGTCCGCCATTTTGGATTGAAGGTGACATTTTGGCTCTGATTTTACCGTTTCCATGCCTCGAACTTTAACGAACTCCTCCTTGGGATTTGGTCCTATAAGCTTCAAATTTGGACAGTGTCAACTACACCCTTGTGCCATGTTAAATTGCGGAGCTTTTGAGTTTTCACAATACTATGAGGCCGTGGCGCCATGGCGAATTTCGATGACTCGCCATGAAAATCTTATTGCCTCTCATTCTGTCATACATGTTCCGATCTGGACCAACGAGCACACATATGATAAGGCTCCACCCCTGAACATATTTCAACTGCCATATTTGACATCAAGGACAGCGCCACCTAGTGGGAACAGGAAATGTCATGTTTTACACTTTGGGGTACAGTATTGTGATGGGTGACATCTGCAGCCTCAAATTTCTCCAGGAAAGCCTTAAGGAGTTGGTCTTGGGTTACAGTGAAAACTGTGACTTTTCGCAAAAGGGTGTGACCCCAGCGGCATGGCGAACTTTGATGTCACGCCATGAAGAAACAAATTAGTATAACTCAATGAAATCCAGTCTGATCAGTACCAGACTTTACAGGCATGATGTCAGACCCGCCCTGAACAGATTGATGTGCCCATTGTCGGGAATACGGACAGCGCCACCTAGTGGGAACAGGAAATGTCATGGCTTTAATTTTGTTGTACTGATTTTCACAGGTTCATCGTGGCCACCTCAAAAGCGGTGAATATCACCATCAGTCCCTTGTGATGCTTCAGTGCAAAAATTGTGACTTTAAACTGAACGCCGCACCCTGGTGGCAACGCGGTTCACCATGAAAGATGAAGTGGCTTTTGAGGGGCTTGGAAAGTTTAAAAAGTCTTGAAATTTGGCGCACACCTCCAATGTGGTTAAGGCTTTGCTGTTATGTGATCATTTTCATTGAATATCCCAAAATGGCTCCACAGCGCCCCCTACAAAATTTCAAAATCACAGCCCCTGCTCTGTGTTTTATGTATGAGTCTGAAACCTGGTAAGCTTATAGGAGATATCAAGATGTACAAAAAAGTCTCTTGGAGCAATATCCCAAATCCAACAGGAAGTCAGCCATTTTAAAATTAATGTGCAATTTTGGCAACATTTTCCCCTCTTTTCAGGCATCGTTCTTTGACGAACTCCTCCAAGGGATTTCATCATACTGCACTATTCTTCAGTGTGTGGAATCCAAAGACCTTTGTGTTGTTAAATTGCGAAGCTTTTTACGTTCAGGGAAACGGGGTGGTTATGGCGGCACGTAGACTCTCAATCACTCGCCAAAACGCAGTAATCTGCTGTTACTCAAAAACACAATGTCCAATCTCACCCAAAGGTCGCAGGCATAATGAGACTCGAGTTCGGAAATGTTTGTTATGCCATTTGTACATAATGGTTAGAGTGCCACCTAGTGGAACGACTAGCTAATCATGAATGAATGAGTTGAAATGTTAGCTGGTGGTTAAATGCATGAATTCCATCAATGTGACATCGATCGGACGTGCTGGTTTTAGGTGTTGGGCGTGGCTCGACGCGCCGGGGGTGCGAGGGCCCTCATAACGCTGCTTGCAGCTTTAATTAGGGCCCGAGCACTGAGAGTGCGAAGGCCCTATTGTAATTGCTCTGTTTATTATTAGGGCCCGAGCACTGACAGTGCGAAGGCCCTATTGTAATTGCTCTGTTTATTAGGGCCCGAGCACTGACAGTGCGAAGGCCCTATTGTAATTGCTCTGTTTATTATTATTAGGGCCCGAGCACTGACAGTGCGAAGGCCCTATTGTAATTGCTCTGTTTATTATTATTATTATTATTATTATTATTATTATTATTTCGGCAAATGAATTGGCCGTTTGAGGGCCTAAACATGCTCGAAAACTCATGAAATTTTGCACACGCGTCCGGTCTGGTGAAAATTTACGTATTTTAATGTTCTCAGACATGGCCAGGGAAAATTAGCTCAGTAGCGCCACCTAGAAAATTGAAAAACGCGAGCCCCCGGTATGGGTATGGCCTACAAGTTTGAAAGTCGGTACACCGTTATAACGTTCAGAGTCGAACAAAAAAGTCTATTATGGCAATGTCTTAAACCCAACAGGAAGTCCGCCATTTTGGATTGAAGGTGACATTTTGGCTCTGATTTTACCGTTTCCATGCCTTGTACTTTAACGAACTCCTCCTTGGGATTTGGTCCTATATACTTCAAATTTGGACAGTGTCAACTACACCCTTGTGCCATGTTAAATTGCGGAGCTTTTGAGTTTTCACAATACTATGAGGCCGTGGCGCCATGGCGAATTTTGATGACTCGCCATGAAAATCTTATTGCCTCTCATTCTGTCATACATGTTCCGATCTGGACCAAAGAGCACACATATGATAAGGCTCCACCCCTGAACATATTTCAACTGCCATATTTAACATCAAGGACAGCGCCACCTAGTGGGAACAGGAAATGTCATGTTTTACACTTTGGGGTACAGTATTGTGATGGGTGACACCTGCAGCCTCAAATTTCTCCAGGAAAGCCTTAAGGAGTTGGTCTTGGGTTACAGTGAAAACTGTGACTTTTCGCAAAAGGGTGTGACCCCAGCAGCATGGCGAACTTTGATGTCACGCCATGAAGAAACAAATTAGTATAACTCAATGAAATCCAGTCTGTTCAGTACCAGACTTTACAGGCATGATGTCAGACCCACCCTGAACAGATTGTTGTGCCCATTGTCGGGAATACGTACAGCGCCACCTAGTGGCAACAGGAAATGTCATGGCTTTAATTTTGTTGTACTGATTTTCACAGGTTCATCGTGGCCACCTCAAAAGCGGTGAATATCAACATCAGTCCCTCGTGATGCTTCAGTGCAAAAATTGTGACTTTAAACTGAACGGCGCACCCTGGTGGCAACGCCGTCCACCATGAAAGATGAAGTGGCTTTTGAGGGGCTTGGAAAGTATATAGAGGCTTTAAATTAAGCACACCCCTCCAAATGGATGAAGGCTTTGTTGTCATGTGATCATTTTCATTGAATAGCGCGAAATGGCTCCACAGCGCCCCCTACAAAATTTCAAAACCACAGCCCCAGCTCTGTGTTTTATGTATGAGTCTGAAACCTGGTAAGCTTATAGGAGATATCAAGATGTACAAAAAAGTCTCTTGGAGCAATATCCAAAATCCAAAAGGAAGTCAGCCATTTTAAAATTAATGTGCAATTTTGGCAACATTTTCCCCTCTTTCCAGGCACCGTTCTTTGACGAACTCCTCCAAGGGATTTCATCAGATTGAACCAATCTCCAGTGTGTGGAATCTAAAGACCTTTGTGATGTTAAATTGCGAAGCTTTTTACGTTCAGGGAAACGGGGTTGTCATGGCGGCACGTGGAGTTTCAATCATTCGCCAAAAAGCAGTAATCTGCTGTCACTCAAAATCAAAATGTCCAAACTCTCCCAAAGGTCTCCCAAAGGTAGCAGGCGTGACGAGACTCGAGCTCGGAAATGTTTGTTATGCCATTTGTCAGTAATGGTTAGAGCGCCACCTAGTGGGACGACTATAATGATGATTGAATGAGATGAAATGTTAGCTGGTGGTTAAATGCATGAATTCCATCAATGTGACATCAGATCGGAGGTGCTGGTTGTAGGTGTTGGGCGTGGCTCGACGCGATGGGGTGCGAGGGCCCTCATAACGCTGCTTGCAGCTTTAATTAGGGCCCGAGCACTGAGAGTGCGAAGGCCCTATTGTATCTGCTCCGTTTCTTATTAGGGCCCGAGCACCGAGAGTGCGAAGGCCCTATTGTATCTGCTCCGTTTCTTATTATTATTATTATTATTATTATTATTATTATTCAGGCAAAACAAGGGCCTTTTTGAGGGCCTAAACATGCTCAAAAACTCATGAAATTTTGCACACATGCCAGGTCTGGTGAAAAATTTTGTATTTTAATGGTTTTACATATGAGCACTGGGAAATGGCTCTACAGTGCCACCTATGCCTTGTTAAATGCAGCCCTACGACCACATCGTTTGAGCTACATGTATGAAATTTGGCACACATGTGTATCATGCCAAGACGAACAAAAAAGTCTGTGGGCCCATTGACGCAAACCCAACAGGAAGTCCGCCATTTGGAAGAGAAGGTGACATTTTGGCTCTAATTTTGCCATTTCCATGCCTCGAACTTTTGCGAACTCCTCCTTGGGGTTTCATTTCATAACCTTCAAATTTGGACAGTGTCAACTACACCCTTGTGCCATGTTAAATTGCGGAGCTTTTGAGTTTTCACAATACTATGAGGCCGTGGCGCCATGGCGAATTTCGATGACTCGCCATGAAAATCTTATTGCCTCTCATTTTGTCATACATTTTCTGACCTTGACCAAAGTGAACACATATGATAAGGCTCCACCCCTGAACATATTTCAACTGCCATATTTGACACCAGGGACAGCGCCACCTAGTGGGAACAGGAAATGTCATGTTTTACACTTTGGGGTACAGTATTGTGATGGGTGACATCTGCAGCCTCAAATTTCTCCAGGAAAGCCTTAAGGAGTTGGTCTTGGGTTACAGTGAAAACTGTGACTTTTCACGAAAGGGTGTGACCCCAGCAGCATGGCGAACTTTGATGTCACGCCATGAAGAAACAAATTAGTATAACTCAATGAAATCCAGTCTGATCAGTACCAGACTTTACAGGCATGATGTCAGACCCGCCCTGAACAGATTGATGTGCCCATTGTCGGAACTACGGACAGCGCCACCTAGTGGCAACAGGAAATGTCATGGCTTTAACTTTGTTGTACTGATTTTCACAGGTTGATCGTGGCCACCTCAAAAGCGGTGAATATCACCATCAGTCCCTCGTGATGCTTCAGTGCAAAAATTGTGACTTTAAACTGAACGGCGCACCCTGGTGGCAACGCGGTTCATCATGAAAGATGAAGTGGCTTTTGAGGGGCTTGGAAAGTTTATAGAGGCTTGAAATTTGGCACACACCTCCAAATGGATGAAGGCATTGTTGTTATGTAACCATTTTCCTTGAATAGCGCAAAATGGCTCCACAGCGCCCCCTACAATATTTCAAAACATCAGCCCCTGCTCTGTGTTTCATCTATGAGTCTGACACTTGGTAAGCTTGTGTAAGATATCAAGATGTACAAAAAAGTCTCTTGGAGCAATATCCCAAATCCAACAGGAAGTCAGCCATTTTAAAATTAATGTGTAATTTTGATGACATTTTCCCCCCTTTTCAGGCCTCATACTTTGACGAACTCCTCCAAGGGATTTCATCATATTGAAGCATTCTTCAGTGTGTAGAATCTAAAGACCTTTGTGATGTTAAATTGCGAAGCTTTTTCCGTTCAGGGAAACGGGGTGGTCATGGCGGCACGTAGAGTTTCAATCACTCGCAAAAAGCAGTAATCTGCTGTCACTAAAAAACACAATGTCCAATCTCTCCCAAAGGTCGCAGGTGTGATGAGACTCGAGCTTGGAAATGTTTGTTATGCTATTTGTCAATAATGGTTAGAGCGCCACCTAGTGGCATGACTATAATCCTGGTTGAATAAGATGAAATGTTAGCTGGTGATTAAAAGCATGAAATCCATCAATGTGACATCACATCGGACGTGCCGGTTTGAGGTGTTGGCAGTGGCTCGACGTGCCGGGGGTGCAAGGGCCCTCATAACGCTGCTTGCAGCTTTAATTATTATTATTATTATTATTATTATTATTATTCAGGCGAAACAAGGGCCTTTTTGAGGGCCTAAACATGCTCAAAAACTCATGAAATTTTGCACACATGCCAGGTCTGGTGAAAAATTTTGTATTTTAATGGTTTTACATATGAGCACTGGGAAATGGCTCTAGAGCGCCACCTATGCCTTGTTAAATGCAGCCCTACGACCACATCGTTTGAGCTACATGTATGAAATTTGGCACACATATGTATCATGCCAAGACGAACAAAAAAGTCTGTGGGCCCATTGACGCAAACCCAACAGGAAGTCCGCCATTTGGAAGAGAAGGTGACATTTTGGCTCAAATTTTGCCATTTCCATGCCTCGAACTTTTGCGAACTCCTCCTTGGGGTTTCATTTCATAACCTTCAAATTTGGACAGTGTCAACTACACCCTTGTGCCATGTTAAATTGCGGAGCTTTTGAGTTTTCACAATACGGTGACGCCGTGGCGCCATGGCGAATTTCGATGACTCGCCATGAAAATCTTATTGCCTCTCATTTTGTCATACATTTTCTGACCTTGACCAAAGTGAACACATATGATAAGGCTCCACCCCTGAACATATTTCAACTGCCATATTTGACACCAGGTACAGCGCCACCTAGTGGGAACAGGAAATGTCATGTTTTACACTTTGGGGTACAGTATTGTGATGGGTGACATCTGCAGCCTCAAATTTCTCCAGGAAAGCCTTAAGGAGTTGGTCTTGGGTTACAGTGAAGACTGTGACTTTTCACGAAAGGGTGTGACCCCAGCAGCATGGCGAACTTTGATGTCACGCCATGAAGAAACAAATTAGTATAACTCAATGAAATCCAGTCTGATCAGTACCAGACTTTACAGGCATGATGTCAGACCCGCCCTGAACAGATTGATGTGCCCATTGTCGGAAATATGGACAGCGCCACCTAGTGGCAACAGGAAATGTCATGGCTTTAACTTTGTTGTACTGATTTTCACAGGTTGATCGTGGCCACCTCAAAAGCGGTGAATATCACCATCAGTCCCTCGTGATGCTTCAGTGCAAAAATTGTGACTTTAAAATGAACGGCGCACCCTGGTGGCAACGCGGTTCATCATGAAAGATGAAGTGGCTTTTGAGGGGCTTGGAAAGTTTATAGAGGCTTGAAATTTGGCACACACCTCCAAATGGATGAAGGCATTGTTGTTATGTAACCATTTTCCTTGAATAGCGCAAAATGGCTCCACAGCGCCCCCTACAATATTTCAAAACATCAGCCCCTGCTCTGTGTTTCATCTATGAGTCTGACACTTGGTAAGCTTGTGTAAAATATCAAGATGTACAAAAAAGTCTCTTGGAGCAATATCCCAAATCCAACAGGAAGTCAGCCATTTTAAAATTAATGTGCAATTTTGGCAACATTTTCCCCTCTTTTCAGGCCTCATACTTTGACGAACTCCTCCAAGGGATTTCATCATATTGAAGCATTCTTCAGTGTGTGGAATCCAAAGACCTTTGTGTTGTTAAATTGCGAAGCTTTTTACGTCCAGGGAAACGGGGTGGTTATGGCGGCACTTAGAGTTTGAATCACTCGCCAAAAAGCAGTAATCTGCTGTCACTCAAAAACACAATGTCCAATCTCTCCCAAACGTCTCAGGTGTGATGAGACTCGAGCTTGGAAGTGTTTGTTATGCCATTTGTACATAATGGTTAGAGCGCCACCTAGTGGAACGACTAACTAATCATGAATGAATGAGTTGAAATGTTAGCTGGTGGTTAAATGCATGAATTCCATCAATGTGACATCAGATCGGAGGTGCTGGTTTTAGGTGTTGGGCGTGGCTCGACGCGCCGGGGGTGCGAGGGCCCTCATAACGCTGCTTGCAGCTTTAATTATTATTATTATTATTATTCAGGCGAAACAAGGGCCTTTTTGAGGGCCTAAACATGCTCAAAAACTCATGAAATTTTGCACACATGCCAGGTCTGGTGAAAAATTTTGTATTTTAATGGTTTTACATATGAGCACTGGGAAATGGCTCTAGAGCGCCACCTATGCCTTGTTAAATGCAGCCCTACGACCACATCGTTTGAGCTACATGTATGAAATTTGGCACACATGTGTATCATGCCAAGACGAACAAAAAAGTCTGTGGGCCCATTGACGCAAACCCAACAGGAAGTCCGCCATTTGGAAGAGAAGGTGACATTTTGGCTCTAATTTTGCCATTTCCATGCCTCGAACTTTTGCGAACTCCTCCTTGGGGTTTCATTTCATAACCTTCAAATTTGGACAGTGTCAACTACACCCTTGTGCCATGTTAAATTGCGGAGCTTTTGAGTTTTCACAATACTATGAGGCCGTGGCGCCATGGCGAATTTCGATGACTCGCCATGAAAATCTTATTGCCTCTCATTCTGTCATACATGTTCTGATCTGGACCAAAGAGCACACATATGATAAGGCTCCACCCCTGAACATATTTCAACTGCCATATTTGACATCAAGGACAGCGCCACCTAGTGGGAACAGGAAATGTCATGTTTTACACTTTGGGGTACAGTATAGTGATGGGTGACATCTGCAGCCTCAAATTTCTCCAGAAAAGCCTTAAGGAGTTGGTCTTGGGTTACAGTGAAAACTGTGACTTTTCGCAAAAGGGTGTGACCCCAGCAGCATGGCGAACTTTGATGTCACGCCATGAAGAAACAAATTAGTATAACTCAATGAAATCCAGTCTGATCAGTACCAGACTTTACAGGCATGATGTCAGACCCGCCCTGAACAGATTGATGTGCCCATTGTCGGAAATACGGACAGCGCCACCTAGTGGCAACAGGAAATGTCATGGCTTTAATTTTGTTGTACTGATTTTCACAGGTTCATCTTGGCCACCTCAAAAGCGGTGAATATCAACATCAGTCCCTCGTGATGCTTCAGTGCAAACATTGTGAGTTTAAACTGAACGGCGCACCCTGGTGGCAACGCTGTTCAACATGAAAGATGAAGTGGCTTTTGAGGGGCTTGGAAAGTGTATAGAGGCTTGAAATTTGGCACACACCTCCAATGTGACGAAGGCTTTGTTGTTATGTAACCATTTTCCTTGAATAGCGCAAAATGGCTCCACAACGCCCCCTACAATATTTCAAAACATCAGCCCCTGCTCTGTGTTTCATCTATGAGTCTGACACTTGGTAAGCTTGTGTAAGATATCAAGGTGTACAAAAAAGTCTCTTGGAGCAATATCCCAAATCCAACAGGAAGTCAGCCATTTTAAAATTAATGTGTAATTTTGATGACATTTTCCCCCCTTTTCAGGCCTCATACTTTGACGAACTCCTCCAAGGGATTTCATCATATTGAAGCATTCTTCAGTGTGTAGAATCTAAAGACCTTTGTGATGTTAAATTGCGAAGCTTTTTCCGTTCAGGGAAACGGGGTGGTCATGGCGGCACGTAGAGTTTCAATCACTCGCAAAAAGCAGTAATCTGCTGTCACTAAAAAACACAATGTCCAATCTCTCCCAAAGGTCGCAGGTGTGATGAGACTCGAGCTTGGAAATGTTTGTTATGCTATTTGTCAATAATGGTTAGAGCGCCACCTAGTGGCATGACTATAATCCTGGTTGAATAAGATGAAATGTTAGCTGGTGATTAAAAGCATGAAATCCATCAATGTGACATCACATCGGACGTGCCGGTTTGAGGTGTTGGCAGTGGCTCGACGTGCCGGGGGTGCGAGGGCCCTCATAACGCTGCTTGCAGCTTTAATTATTATTATTATTATTATTATTATTATTATTCAGGCGAAACAAGGGCCTTTTTGAGGGCCTAAACATGCTCAAAAACTCATGAAATTTTGCACACATGCCAGGTCTGGTGAAAAATTTTGTATTTTAATGGTTTTACATATGAGCACTGGGAAATTGCTCTAGAGCGCCACCTATGCCTTGTTAAATGCAGCCCTACGACCACATCGTTTGAGCTACATGTATGAAATTTGGCACACATATGTATCATGCCAAGACGAACAAAAAAGTCTGTAGGCCCATTGACGCAAACCCAACAGGAAGTCCGCCATTTGGAAGAGAAGGTGACATTTTGGCTCTAATTTTGCCATTTCCATGCCTCGAACTTTTGCGAACTCCTCCTTGGGGTTTGATTTCATAACCTTCATATTTGGTCAGTGCCAACTACACCCTTGTGCCATGTTAAATTGCGGAGCTTTTGAGTTTTCACAATACTATGAGGCCGTGGCGCCATGGCGAATTTCGATGACTCGCCATGAAAATCTTATTGCCTCTCATTTTGTCATACATTTTCTGACCTTGACCAAAGTGAACACATATGATAAGGCTCCACCCCTGAACATATTTCAACTGCCATATTTGACACCAGGTACAGCGCCACCTAGTGGGAACAGGAAATGTCATGTTTTACACTTTGGGGTACAGTATTGTGATGGGTGACATCTGCAGCCTCAAATTTCTCCAGGAAAGCCTTAAGGAGTTGGTCTTGGGTTACAGTGAAAACTGTGAGTTTTCACGAAAGGGTGTGACCCCAGCAGCATGGCGAACTTTGATGTCACGCCATGAAGAAACAAATTAGTATAACTCAATGAAATCCAGTCTGATCAGTACCAGACTTTACAGGCATGATGTCAGACCCGCCCTGAACAGATTGATGTGCCCATTGTCGGAAATACGGACAGCGCCACCTAGTGGCAACAGGAAATGTCATGGCTTTAATTTTGTTGTACTGATTTTCACAGGTTCATCGTGGCCACCTCAAAAGCGGTGAATATCAACATCAGTCCCTCGTGATGCTTCAGTGCAAAAATTGTGACTTTAAACTGAACGGCGCACCCTGGTGGTAACGCGGTTCACCATGAAAGATGAAGTGGCTTTTGAGGGGCTTGGAAAGTTTATAGAGGCTTGAAATTTGGCACACACCTCCAAATGGATGAACGCTTTGTTGGCATGTGATCATTTTCATTGAATAGCGCGAAATGGCTCCACAGCGCCCCCTACAATATTTCAAAACATCAGCCCCTGCTCTGTGTTTCATCTATGAGTCTGACACTTGGTAAGCTTGTGTAAGATATCAAGATGTACAAAAAAGTCTCTTGGAGCAATATCCCAAATCCAACAGGAAGTCAGCCATTTTAAAATTAATGTGTAATTTTGATGACATTTTCCCCCCTTTTCAGGCCTCATACTTTGACGAACTCCTCCAAGGGATTTCATCATATTGAAGCATTCTTCAGTGTGTAGAATCTAAAGACCTTTGTGATGTTAAATTGCGAAGCTTTTTCCGTTCAGGGAAACGGGGTGGTCATGGCGGCACGTAGAGTTTCAATCACTCGCAAAAAGCAGTAATCTGCTGTCACTAAAAAACACAATGTCCAATCTCTCCCAAAGGTCGCAGGTGTGATGAGACTCGAGCTTGGAAATGTTTGTTATGCTATTTGTCAATAATGGTTAGAGCGCCACCTAGTGGCATGACTATAATCCTGGTTGAATAAGATGAAATGTTAGCTGGTGATTAAAAGCATGAAATCCATCAATGTGACATCACATCGGACGTGCCGGTTTGAGGTGTTGGCAGTGGCTCGACGTGCCGGGGGTGCGAGGGCCCTCATAACGCTGCTTGCAGCTTTAATTATTATTAGGATTGTTGTTTTAATTTTGAAATTAAAAAAAAAAAACATGCTGTGATGGGACAATAGAGAGGAATTGACAAACTCTGCTAAGTAAAACAATCAACCCTAACCTGATCGTCATTCACGAATTAGAAGAGGTGAAAATGTTTTCTCATATTTATTATCTCTTAAACTCAGTTGATCTCAGTGAGGTTCTTGGAGATTTGGATAGAAAGGGGTGACATGTTGCAGGAAAGCAGAAAATGTCATAATGTTGGAGTATTTAAAAAACTTTAAATTTTGTGCTGTTAAAATTTTAACTGAAGTTCAATGGCACAGCTGGCCAAATACAATTCTCGCGGAAAACAAAGAAGAGTTCTCAGCTTCCTAGAAGTGAAGATAAAACGCCACGACCCCTTTATTTCAACGAGTGTGTGTATTTACCCAGTCTGACCTCGAGGCGGCGCATTGTCATTGGACAGACGAGCGGTAGTGACAGGAAGCGGAATTGTCGTTGGATCATTGTGCTCTTGGAGCTGGCGGCGGGATAACTGTGCGGCTGCTGGTAGCTGTGACGGGCTTGTTTCTGAGTTTAAAACAACAAATCTCAGGTAAGAAAAACACCTTAAACTCAAAAATACGCACAGATAAAGTAGCGGGGCCGAAGCGGAGGGATACATCTCTGTGAACAGGTTCATCTGGCTCCGTGCTAACGAGCTAATTAGCAGCTGTTAGCTTCGTTAGCTATGAAATGCTATATGCTGCTAATGGTAGCGTTTGATTTGTCTTAGTGAAAACTTTTAAACCCTTAATATTTGCGTCTCCTAACGATCTGGGGCTGCCGGGAGTTTGCGACGAGCCTGTCCTTAAATTAAAAGCTTTTAAAGAACTCAAGGACAGGAGCTAGCAGGCTAATTAGCAGCCAATGTATCAGTGAGGAGTCACATAAACAAACAGAGTTTATAATAAATATTTCAAGATAAACTGTGAAAGAGCAGCGATGTTTAAGCTGATACACACTGCTGCTTATGTGCTTTTATATTAGCAGAAGTGGAAGACGGCATAAGAATGATTGTTAAGCAGAGGGGCGTTTCAGCTAAGGATGTTTATTTCCTCAGTAATGTTGATTTTCCTATCTCAGTCTTTCTGTGAGAGCAACAGACCGGTCAGGCTCTGTGGTTTCTCATTCAAGATCTCCTGCACGTCTCAGGAAAATTTGTAAAACCTGAAGCTAAAGTAAGAACATTAAACATTGAACCTCTTAGAATTCTACACAACGTGAATTGCATGAAAAGCACGTCAGTGAGTGAAGTAAACATATCAGCGCAGAAGCGGAGTTTGAATTAATATTTATAAATGGAAAATGGCCTGTATTTGTATAGCGCTTTATTTAGTCCCTAAGGACCCCAAAGCGCTTTACACATCTAGTGTACACCCATTCATGGTAAGCTACATTGTAGCCACAGCCGCCCTGGGGCACATTGACAGAGGCGAGGCTGCCAAACACTGGCGCCACCGGGCCCTCTGACCACCACCAGCAGGCAACGGGTGAAGCGTCTTGTCTTCTTATGACAGCGGAGTTCTGGATATGATGGAGTCTGTCCAGTGCTTTGCTGGAGATTCAGAATATGGTTGAGGGTCTAATACAGAGTCGATGAGTGGTGGCCAAAGTCAAGAGACTAAACTGGATCATTAAATACAATTAAGCAAAATAGAATCAAAATATTTTCTGCTTCAATGCAGCGTTCACATCTGGTGTGAAGGAAAATTAATGCAAATATTGGAAACACAAAGTGACATTCAACAACCTCATTCGACTTTAAAGGAATAGCTGTGAGAGACTGAAGTGACCACCAATCCGAGTGAAGAGCTGTTGATTGACATATAACGTGGTTATAATTACACTCACTACTATGTTACATGACAATCAGCTGGATTCTTTACCGTTATTGGTAGAGCTCACTTTTCACTCACTCACCTGAAAGTTTACCATGGGTCCCGCCCACTTCCCATCACCTATAGTTATTTTTCCCCTAATTTCCGGCTTCTGGACAGACTTTCCTCGCTGATAAACACAGTCAGGAACCGTCACAGCAGATGACATTAAAGTAGATCAAAAATCTTCATTCCTGATGTGAAAAATAAAACACAGTTCCTCTGAGTGGCGATGGTTTAGGACATTAAGTGCGTTTATTACCTGCAGCAGAAGGTATTAGGCTACACCCCTGAGAGGATTTCACACACCTTAAGGAGTCAGTGTGGGTTTAGGCGCTTAGAGCGTTAAACCTGCAGGCAGGAGGTGATGGGAGTCAATCTAGTGTGGGAGATTTGTGCTTCTCTTGGTCCTGCGTTGGTGTAAATTTATTGAATTTACAGGTTTTTCAGTCGCCACCTTCAGCCTCACAGAGCCTCTTAATGTGCATTAATTAACTAAACTCTCATATTTCTCTGAATTTATTTAAGGTTTATTTTGACAGTTTGAACAATTATTTATTTAAACACCTTCATACTTGGTGATTTAAAGTTGCTGAATGATGCAGAAAGAATCCCTGATGTCAATATCTGTTTGCTCCTTTAGACCGATGGGAGACAGCGATGACGATTTGGATCGGAGGAGGCGGGACAAGTTCAGGCGGGAACGCAGCGACATGGAAAGGTCACGAGAGCGCGAGGAGAGGAGGAGAGACGACTGGCCCGACAGGTGGGAGCTGGTGACCATTCCGATCGTTAAGTTATTCGTTTTTAATCCGGAGAGAAAGATCTGACGAGCCGACGCATCTGACAGTCAGAGTTCAGCCTAAACCTACAGAGGCTCATTTACTGCATCAAACTGCTGCAGAGCTGCTGTCACAGAGAGGCAGCTGCTGCCATCTAGTGGCCTAGATGTAATAGTGCAGTGATGTGGTCCTTTGTTTAACATTGAAAAGTTTCCCACACAGCTGTATTCTTTATGCACGCCGTACTTATCCCTAATCACATCTGACACATTTGTTTCAGAGTTCATACAGTTTGTTATCCAGCTGTAAACATCTGTCCTAACATCAGCGTATGAATGAGACATGTTATTGGAAACTGAGTCGTCAGGATTTATTATGGCTGAAGAAAGTCGCCGACTTCATCCCGACAGGTTTGTCCACTGTGTGATGTCAGCTCTCTGTTTGTTTCAGGGACTGGGACCGTGGCCGCGAGCGGAGGCGGGACTATGACCGCGGCCGCAGAGAGAGGTTTTCTCCGCCCAGACACATCAGCCCTCAGCACAAACGCATGAGGAGAGAATGGTGAGGCCTGTGTGAGAGAAGCAGCTGCAGACTTCAGGTTCTGCTCCGTGTTCCTGCTGTGGTTAATAATTCTCGTTTCACCCTCAGGGACGACCACAGGGGGGAGCCGTACCGCTACGACCTGCCATACGGAGGCGGCGGGGCTCCATTTCCAGGGGCGGGGCCTCAGGGCTGGCACCCAGATTTTCCTCACCTTCACCCACATCATGGAGGCCACCCTCTGCAGGGCAGGTGAGCTCAGTCAGAATCATTTCTGCCCCCTAGTGGCTCCAACAGTTTTCACCTGGATTATTTATTACCTGAGTTTTGTGTCTCAGGTTGGGGATGGTGGATCCAGACCTCCCTCCTCCCGGTCCTCCTACCATGAGGAGCTTTAAGGTGGGTCTCTGATTTAAAAAAATAAGGAGGCATCAAAGCGTCTGTTTGGCGAGGTTATGACATCACGTCTGTGATGCGTTTGCAGGAGTTCCTGTTGAACATGGAGGACAGCGTGGACGAGACGGAGTCCGTGAAGCGCTACAACCAGTACAAGCTGGACTTCAGGCGGCAGCAGCTGCAGGACTTCTTCCTCCAGCACAAAGAGCAGGAGTGGTTCCGCTCCAAGTACCACCCCGATGACATCGCCACGAGGAAGGCAGAGTCTCTGGCCGCCCTCAAAACCCGACTCGGCGTCTTCCTCTTCCTCATGGACAACAACTGGCTGGACAACGTATCGCTCGACATGGACCACGCCCCTGCCATCATTAAACTCCTCGATGCAGGTAAACTGGACAGGAAGTGAAGTGAAACGGGGTTTGTGTGTAATAAAGTCTTTAACCTGTGTGTCTCTGTGCAGCTGTGATAAAGATGGAGGGAGGAACCGATTTTGACCTGCAGGTCCTCGAGGTTCAGGTGAATGCAGCAGGAGCCGGTGGAGATGCGAGCGGAGGAGGAGGTGTAGGCGAGAAGAGTCAGGCAGATCCCAGCGGAGGAAGCGTGGGTGGTCAGACCAGCTCAGAGGCGACTGTAACTCAGACGAAGGAGACGGCGAGCGGTGACGCGGGCGATAACAAAGACACAGAGAAGGTGACGTCTTCGAATATCCTCAGCATTGTTCCCTCTAAGCTGCGCGCGTGCGCACTGCTGGCACGGTCTCTGCGCACAAAAAAAATCTAACCTGAATTGAAATTAAAATTAAAACGTTAACAATTCTGTTTTGCAGTGTTAGTCAGTGAGTGACTGGCTGCTCCTGTATGGGATTAGAACGATGCCACCTTATCCCATAGTCCAGCCAATAATGCGATTTACATTCGTATATACGCAGCTAATCAACGTGGTCGACAGGTTATGACAGCGTCCTTATGTGCCGACACTGGTGTTTTAGCAAAGCGGCTGATGTGGAGTGAAGCCACGATAATGACAACGTGAACAACCATTGGAGATGTGAGCAGGACAGACGAACAATAGACGGAAACAGTTTGGACTTTATACCAGTTTTTAAATTGTGTTGATCGGCCACGTAAAACCAGAGTTATGATAAAATATCTGCAATGTTTGGTTTTCTTCCTGAATACTGTCGTTGTTTATATTTACTGCTGGAAGAAACGGTAAAAACAGCGTTTTATAAGGAAAACGCTGGAAAGCGTGTGAGCAAAAACAAAAACAAAACCCACCCTTTCCTATTGGTGGAAAAATGTACCATGTCGACCAATCAAAAATTGATATGGCAACGTGGCATCTAGTTGTTAAGAAACGGGGGGAAGTTTTAGGAGTGACGGCGGTGTTTTGAGATGTGAGAGATTTGAGACGTTTAGCGCAAATCTTGTGTAGTTAGTGTGTAGTTAGTGTGTAGTGTAGTCAATAGTTTTGTTGTGTGTGTCAGAACAATGAGGCGACTGCTGAATGTTACAGGTGTTACAGCAGTGATACAGCTCCTGTTGTCAGGCCTGCAGGTATCAGGCTGTTGTTCTCCTTCATCTCATAGTGGACAGAAATTATTTTTTGGAGCGGCACAAATAATTTGTGTGGCATCAGATTTGATGCAGAACAGCTGATTGTTCTGTAAATAGTTTGAAATGTTTATTTAAAAAACGCCTTGGCTGCTTTTTTAGGTAAACAGCTGCAAAAAACTTATTGTTATTGTTGTTATTTGCCAAACTCAGCTACTTTTTTGAAGAAGTAACTATATAATTAATTGCTCAACATTGGTCTTTATTTACTGTATTTTGCAGACAGAGTTACAGGACTCTCTCCCAGACTCAGACTCATGATACAAGTCAGAGCTGTAAAAGTTGTGTTTTCAAAATTGGAGTTCAAGTTATTTTTACTTCCAATAGTGTTAACATGCTACAGGTCATGAACAAGATCTTTTTAAATTTTCATTGTAAGTGGGCTAAAGCAGTTAATTAAAAGTAGTCTATCATAAATGTAAATGTTGTAATTAGATTACTTTAATAAACCATGTAACTTGGATGGATTCGATGCTGGCGTGACCACAGTGCACACGTCTGCTGTTGCTCACAGTGGTCCAAGGGACGCTCAGGGAGTTTGTGTGTTCGCTCAGACACGTGAAAAATTAGAGGGAACATTGATCCTCAGTTTACTGAACTGGACCCAGTCTCTTCCTGTCTGGGTCACATGACTTTGAATTATTGAATTATTAACTACTGTAGAGAAGAAACAGGTCACGGGTTGAGTGACAGTCTGTTCAGTGTTACGTTAAATAATCACATCCTGACACACAACGGCGTTCAGACTGACCTTAACCATCCTATTTTCTTTCCTCTTTCAGGACTCAGCCGACGCCAAGCGTAACGGGAAGAAGGAGAAGGACGACGACGAGGAGGAGGAGGAGGAGGAAGAGGAGAAGAAAGAAGAAGAAGATGAGGAAGAAGACAAGAAGACCAAGAAAGTGAGTCGTTTGTCTTTTGTCGCTGATGCTGATGTTCCTTAATGTTACATCGCATTGTTAATCCCTCCTCTTTCTCTCAGGGCAGGAAGAGGAAACGCAGCCTCTCTGCTGACAGCGGCGAGGGCAGTGCCTCCGACTCTGACTCCTCCCACTCTGATGGAGAGAAGGATGAGGACGAGGAGAAGGAGGAAGAGGAGGATGACGGAGAGGATGGTATTTATTTTAAACTCTTTTTTTGAACTCTGAAATGTTGAAACACTTCTCAGACTTCAGTCTGAAGTGTTTTGCTGGTTTGTTTCAGAGCGTCGTAAAGAGCGAGGGAAAGAGAGGGAGAAGGAGGCTCCACCCAAGCCCCGCCCCCTCCACCTCACCACCTCCCTATTCATCAGGAGCATCCCGCCAGAGGTGTCCAAGGATGAGATCACAGCTGTAAGAAAACATGCCTTTACAGGGTGAAGCAGTTGTTGCTAAACTCAGACTAACATTTGAGGAACTGCAGCTCATTTTTCAAACCTATAGGTTGGCACTGTTTAGGCTCCTCCCTCCAGAGAGTAGGACGTTATTAAAATAAGTTTGGACAAGTAAATAATGACAAACCAACAAAGGAGGAAGGTTTTTAATTATAGTCGGAATTCAGCAAGAAAAATTAGGCTGTTTTTAATGAACCAGCTCTGCTATGTGTTCATGCTCCCTGGGAGAAATCTGACCATTTAAAACAAAACTGTGCAGAACTATGAAATACTGCACCATGAACTGGTTTATTTATTATTTAACTTATAAATAGTTCGAAGTAAAATATCATTTTTACCCAGAACATTTTTTTTAGCTCAGAAACTTTCTTTGTTTGTGGTGTTGAAGCTGAAAGCTGTGATTTTGACTTACACATATGTGAACATCACATTTTGGGTTATTTAGACTAAAATACTCAATTTTGCTCTACAAGGGCCTGATATCCACTTACGAGGACTTTATACTGCAACTGTTCTATTGAAATTTTAAACGTATATCCTCATACGTGGCTCTTATTGTTCTTAGAAACAAAAATCAGGTAAAAAGAAAATCTGGTAATTCTTTGTTTTTACATTCATCAGGTCCCAATGTGCCCAGATATCAAAGAGGAATTAAAAATGCATGTCATGGAAGAGTTCGGGTCTTAGGAGGTTCAAGTTAGAACACACCTGTGCACATCACCTGGCTCTCTGCTAACCTCCTTCATGTGTTTGCAGCTGTGTCACAGATACTCAGGCTTCCTGCGGGTGGCGCTGTCGGACCCTCAGCCCGAGAGGAGGTGAGAACAAAAAAGTGCAGTCGCGACACCTGCATCAGCTCCTCCCAGCTTCATCTGCCATTAAAGGACTGATATGTAAAGTGTAGCAGATTGTTTAGTTGTTTATAAATAAACCAGACATATATATATATGTATATAAGATAGGACATCAAACACCGTGTATTCTTATCAATGCATGAAACATGCAAGTTTATAATCTGTTGTCCTTCAGTAAAACGTTCCTAGAAAGCGTCATTTCACTTGCCGTTTGCATTTATACAGGAAGTCAGGTCTTTAGCGGCGTCCTCCAAAGAAAAACGATATTCTTCTCTAAGCAGGACGACACTGTTACTATAGTTCAGGAATCACATCAAGTTTTGTCCTGAAAGCACCAATTTTAATTATTTCTCCAGTAAAATTAGCATTTTCTAGCATGAATATGAACAACAATACAGTTTCACCACTCAACACTGCGTTGCCTATGGATCGAGACGTATTCACGTGTTTAAGGCGCTTTATCTAAGAACTGCCCCGCACCACGCTTCTTTTTGTTATCGAGCGGTTTTAAAAGCATGGATTTGGAAGCGTTGCTCTTTAAACTGAGCTTCAGTAAATATTTGTGCTTCAGGTTCTTCAGGCGCTGCTGGGTGACCTTTGACCGCAGCGTGAACATCAAGGAGACGTGCTGGAACCTGCAGAACATCCGGGTACACACACACACACACACACACACACTGGTGTGTCATGGGTGATTATAACCTCCTCTATGCTGTCTGCAGCTCAGAGACTGTGAACTCGCTCCGGTGGTGAACAGAGATCTGTGCCGGCGGGTTCGCAGCGTCAACGGTCTGACGCACCACAAACCGGTGGTGAGGAACGACATCCGACTGTCGGCCCGACTCGTCCACAGCCTGGACCAGAGAGGGGAGCTGTGGACCGGACAGGTGCGGTCTTTAAATGTGCTCAGGCTCAAGGGTTCAGAGTCAGAAGCACCAGTCAGTCAAACACTACCTGGGCTGATTGTCACTGCGTTACCCATAACCCCCTCACGACTGACATCATTCCTCTGTGTGTGTGTGCAGATGGAGACCAACCCCATCCTGAAGAACATCACAGATTACCTGATAGAGGAAGTCAGCGCAGAGGAGGAGGAGCTCATCGGCGCCTCTGGGTGCAACACCGATGACGCCGGTGATGCCAAGGACCCTGCCTCCTCTGACGTCACCTTGGAGACAGATGATAAGCTACTGAAGGTGGGAGGAGCTTCATGTAGATCAGGCGCTGCCTGCTTCATGTAAGCGTGTATTTACACGTGCGTGTGTGTGTACAGGTGCTGGACCGCCTGCTGCTCTACCTGCGTCTGGTTCACTCTGTTGATTATTATAATTTCTGTGAGTATCCCGCCGAGGATGAGATGCCACACCGCTGCGGGCTGATCCACGTTCGAGGACCCCTGCCTGTGGGCAAGATCACCGCAACTGAGGGTACGCACGCGCATACACTGCAGATCAGCCGTTCATGGTATATTTCTAGGAAAACAGGACGTGGTTTCCTAGAAACCAGAGACGCAGGACACAAAGTCCTTCTCACCTGTGAATAAGACACACTTACCTGGTTTGTCACAGCAGCCTTGGAACCTTTATGGAAAATTTCGCGGTATGATGATCTGTAACTCGAACACATCACAACGTGTTTTTAGTTTATTTAATCTCAAAACACTTCGAACTACAGCTCCGAATACACGGCTGCAAAGTTGACATTAGTGTTGCTGTGCTCTGATTGGACAGTGAGTGAACACCAGCGGATGTGCGAGGAGCGCCTGGCTCCGCTGCTCTCGCCCTCTGAGACTCTGAGTGAGGAAGAAGCGACCAGGCTGGGGAAGAAAGACCCGGAACAAGAGGTACGACACACCGCCCGCCAACAGATGTGTCCCACATGTGCAAAAGAAAAAGAAAAAAGTGCTACTTCCTGTTCCTTTCACAATAAAAGCCCTTCATATTATCCAACTACTGACTTTGAGATTATTAGACGACCTCCTGAGCTGCAGCTTATCACAAAACGATTCAGATCAAGTCTTGTCTTTGATTTTACAAGTTCTAATTTTGTTTTCTTAATTATTCCTCATCAACTACAAGAAAATGTTTTGGAAGAAGGAAGTAAATTCTCATAATTACTCATTAAAACAAGAAAAACACATGCAATGTTACCTTTTTATTATTATTATTATTTATTTTTTTGCTGTCAAAATAAAATTAAACATTGTATTGTCGGTGTGTATATCTCCACTTTAAGTGTCGTTAATTCAGGATTGTATTCATAATTCATTTGGCATTTCAGAAATTAAAAGAAACAATAGAGATTTGCAGCTATAGAAGGAATGACCTTTTAACAGCGTACGACCTTTTCATAGAAACCACCATAAACACAGTGTGTACATGTGAGTGTAAACAGTTGTCCCAATGACGAGCTCTCCTCCCTCCTCTGTGTGTCTCACCTGTGCAGGTGGAGAAGTTCCTGTCCTCCAACACTCAGGAGCTCAGCAAAGACAAGTGGCTGTGTCCTCTGAGCGGGAAGAAGTTCAAGGCTCCCGAGTTTGTGCGCAAACACATTCTCAACAAGCACGGCGAGAAGGTCACCGGTGTCCGGCAGGAGGTTGAGTTCTTCAACAACTTCTTGTTGGACGCTAAAAGACCTGCCCTGCCTGAGAACAAGCCCCTCCCACCGCCTTCACCAGGTTGTGCCCCTGGGACTCTGTTTTGCCTTCTATTCACGTTACTGTTTTTTCTTTTCTGATGCGTTTCCTTCTCTCCGCCTTTAGCCGCTCCTCCGGGTTTACCAGGATTTCCCGGACAGTCGCCGCAGCAGCAGAGCCTTCTGGGATATCCGCCTGGAGTCAGACCACCCATGCCCGGTTTCCCAGGTGTATATAAACACAAACATAATAGAATTTAATTAAGTATTTAAAATGAAAAAATTCAGCTTTGCTTTTTCAGTGCAGTGATGCAGTCTTTTAAGGTGTATGTGTGTGTGGGTGTTTTAGGCGGTGCACTCCACCATCCACCAAACCAGTTTGGAGCTGGGCGGGGTAACTATGACAACTTCAGAGGTCATTTAGGAGGCGGCGGGGGGTTTTCTGGGAAACAGCGAAACAGCAGGTAAAGAACATGCGCTGTGACGACAACACAGTGGAGTGTATGAATCACATCAGTTATCTCACTGTGTGTGTGTTTGTTTGCAGGGGCATGCGAGGCGACCCTCGCTCCATCATCGAGTACAGAGACCTCGACGCTCCGGACGACCTCGACTTCTTTTAAGCACCAGAAGCCCCAAGACTGTTTTTTTTTTTTTTTTTAAATAAAACACTTTTTTATTCCTACGTTTCCCATGATGCCGTTCCTCTTCCTCATACCATTATCTTTTTTCCTACATAGGACAGAAACTGTAGAGCTGTGTGTGTGCGTGTGTGTGTGCGTGGGTGTGTGTCAGCAGGACCAGTGTTGCTGTCAGTCATTAGTGATGATGATGATGATGATGCGTGCCACTTTTCCAATAAAGACCAGTACTGAAGGACTGATGAAGGCTCGTGTGCTGCTGTGAGAGGAGCTGCACCCTTTGAAATCTTATTTGGATGTTTCCACAGCAGACAGGCTGATGTAGCTTCAGTGGCTTAAAAGTGAAGATGTAAACACACAAACTTAATAAGTGAGAATTCGTGAAGTTTCTCTCTGTTGCGATGTTACGTTTCAAACCCTTTGAAGTGCCTGTGTGCTCTTGTGTTATGTCCTAGGTCACTGGACAAGGTGCAATACATGGATGATGTCCACACACGGTGACCAACAGCGCACACTCCACTAGTGCAGTTGCATAAGCACAACATATAGATTATGTGCTCAGAGCACCCTGTATGAAATGGAGAGGTGAGGCGTTAATTGAGAGCTAAAACGAAGTGGTGCTAATCTGCTGTGATCAATGTTTTCTACAGTCACTGGTTGTGATATTCTAGTATGTAGTTTATTTATTATACAGTTGTGATAAGTTGAATGCTTAATTATTTTGGTATAACTGAGGCATAAACGGTCCAGTAAACAAACTCAGTATTATTGATTAAACAATACAGTCACAGTGTAATCTTGTGTAGATCAAAGTGGTTTACAAAGTCAAATGTGTGTACACAGCTCTACAAACACGAACAGGCTTCTGTGACAGGCTGGAAACGGAAAAATTTAAAATTTAAACCGCCTACTTTTAAATTCATGAATATTTAAAGCGATTGGTCTACAGATGTGACAGTTTTTGTTTTCCAAGTGTAAAAATGTTCAGGGGAGAGTTGATGCTTATCTCCAAAAGTCCACGGTGAAATAATGGCAGTGAGTCAGGCTTTGGGCTCAGACTCTTCTCACTTAAATAAGTCTAGATCAAAAAGTAATCACCTGTCCTCTTATGATTCCCATAATTATTTTTAACATGCTACTGTGCATGAGTGGCGATGGTGAGGGGGAAAAAAGCACGATGCACACATACTAGGATGGTGGTGTGGTGACTGCAAGCTCAAAAGCTTTACAAGGAAAACCCGACATTGCCATCCTGGGAATTTCACCCATATCTAGTTCAAAACTACAATGATTACCAAGGAGGCACCCAGGTCCGTTATACTTCAGACACACGTGGTTCAGAGCGTCTCACCTCTACACACTTTCACTAAGGTGCAGTCAAACCAGGCGTACGTGGATAACCACCGCACACAGAAGGTCCCATCACCAGGGTTCCCAGTCATGCCCACTTTGGGCTTTCAGCTTCTTAATAAGGAAAACATCCAAAACATGAAAAAAGTCACCCTCTGTAGTTACTGCAAAAACACTGGTTCTCTGCAGCTACCTCCTGCCAGTGGTGTGACACAAAATTAAGAATTTTCACATTATTCAGAAACAAAATGTACAAAACACAAAATAAACTGCATCTCGAATTTAGAGCAAATGAATGATCTATTTAATCTATTAGTTAAACTGCAGTTGGCAAAAGAATAGATGTTCTGTACTTGAATTAAGGTAAAAAAAAAAAAAAACACTGTTAAAAAATACTCTAGTAAAAGTTGTAGTACTGGTTCAACTTCTTTACTCAAGTAAAAGTACAAAAGTACAGCTCTGAAATGTACTCAAAAAGTAGCTCTTTAGAGGACGTTTCTATTTTTGTGCAAAGCTAACTGAACCTTGTGCTTTATTGACATGATGATAAAATAAGGAACAGCTGTGGTCCACTCTTTCACTCATCCCTGTTCAAGGTGGCAAAGATCACAGGCTGTTAAGTATTGCAGACTGAATTCATTTCCCCTGGCAATCGCTTACTATGTATATCTGTTAGGGGGTGGTAAGTAGGATCCTCATGTATTATCTACAATTTGGTGTATAGTAGGGTGGACGCTGGATGACTATTTTCCCTCTTGTGTTACAGGCCTACACACTGCACTATCTTGTTGTAGCCTTGTTGTTGCTTTTCAATCATTTATGGACTGGCATTGTTCCTTGTTTTATGGTCTTTTTTTTTTTTTTTACTCTTAATTGTTTGTTATATTTTAATCATGCTTTTAAAAGGGGTTGATTTTCCTTTAGTGGAGGCACAGCCGCTTGTTGCGGTGGGCTACGCACTGTCACAGAGAGTAAAATGACTCATCCTACAGAAATTACTATCTCAGGTTTATTAGTACTATCACACCAGTGAACATCCAGGGTTTGGACATTGAAACAGTGGAGTACAACAAATACCTGGATGTTCACCTCTATAACAAACTGGACTGGTCCACAAACACAAATGCATTCTGAAAAAAGGGTCTAAGCTGTCTCCACCTGCTACGACGGCTGAGATCTTTCGGGGTGAACAGGACTCTCCGAAGGACATTTTACGACACTGTGGTGGTGTCTGCTATTTTCTATGCTATGGTCTGCTGGAGTGGTAGAATGGCAGAGAGGGACAGGCTTAGGGCATCGGGGGATTCCCCAGGAGCATCTTCCTTGGAAGGCTCAACCCAGGGTAGCGGTCATGTCCAATAAGGGGCTCTGTTGGCTCTTAGGTGACGGTCTCCTCGCGGCTGCGTGCAGCGGGGCTAGGGGAGAGTCTGTGCTGATGGACGTGGGTTACTGACCTGGTAGCCTAGCTGCCCCTGGGTGGGTTCGGGATGGGCATGAGGTTCTTGGGCACTCCGTCTCTGGGTTGGGGCCCTGGCTGGGTCTTGGGGGCTTGGGTACTGGTTGGTGTGCTGCCGGGGTTACAGGGAGGCTGTTACATCTTGCAGGAGCTTTCCGCTCTTCAGGAACTCTCTGCAGGAGGGGGAGATACAGGAGAGGTGAAGGAAGATCTCAGCCTGGGCGTCTATTGTCTTATGTAGTCTGGAAGATGAGTGGATGGCGGGGTGGGTGCAGTTTTCTCTGTGGTGGGGTCAGGTGGGCTGTCCCGGGCTCTGTGGGGCCGGGCGACGCTGCTGCACTGGGCCCCGGTCCGGATGGGCCTGGGCCCCCTTTCCCTGGCGGGTTGCAGAGTATGGGGGTGCCTACTGGGGTCAGCGGGGGAGCTGGCCCCAGGGAGGGGTCACTTGCCCCTCCCTTCCTTCCCTCCCAATCTCCCGCTGCCTCCCTCTTCCCGTTCCACCACAATCACCCACACATGCAAGGCCTTGGGGTAAAGGTGTGTCACCGGGGTGCAGGGGAGGCTACCCCCCCTCTGTCCCCTTCTGGCTGCCTCTGCCTCAATTTTATCCCACAACTTAGACATTCACATTACTCACACTCTCATTACACATACATATAGGATCTTGGGGGTGGGCACGCTACACGGCATCCAGAAGACCATCAGGGTGTACACCTCACCCCTGGTGTCGTTGCCCACCTCTCAATTTTAAATACACGTAGACATTGAGGGCTAGCAGGAGGGACTATGCGCTTACCTGCTGCTCTCTGGCAGGTAGCTCCATGCCCTCCTGGGTTTTAAATGCACCTTAGAACACACATGCATCAACACTACAATGAGCGGGTGGAGGGAGGTTTGGAGTCTTCTCACACCCCCATTCTCTGCGGCCTTTTGGAGTGGGGGGGCGGGAGGAGGAGTTGGCCATCCGACTGGGGTCTCGAATGTGGGGCCTCCCTGCTGCTGTGGAGTCGGGGCGGTCTGCCTCCCCCCACCGCAGGGAAAAGGGTAACACCACCTGGGTCTGGGTGCAGTTCCCCCCTCCAGGGGCAACGGTACCTAGACCCGGTTCGTAGAGTACGCTTGGGGAGTGTGATTGTGCGTACAGCGTCTCTATGTCTGTCTCCACGTTGGTTGAGTGTGGAGTAATTGCATATGAGAGCATGAGGGTGGGAATGGATGTTTGTATCTGTGTGTGCCTGTATGTCTGTGTCTATATGTCAGGTTGGGTATCAGACGCCACCTCTCTGGGGACACCTCAGGCCCTCCAAGGTTTGGAGGCCTATCTCCCCCCACCACCACTTCCCTGCCAGTGGCGGACTCCCTCAGGTGTCGGTGCGTTGGTGGTTCTTTGTGTCTGGGGGTGGGCGTCCAGGTACACACCGGCTCACTCCTTGGTGGCTGCTTATCGTGGCCTGGAGCCTGGGGCTCGGTCATTCTGGCAGAGCTGTTTGCCGGCGGAGCTCCCGGGCGCGTCACTGCAACTCCCCCTGGCTTCTGCTCCGCGGCTGCTGAGTGACCCCTCATCTGGGACTCTCCTCAGCTCTTTCTGGGACAGTGGCGCGGCTGCCCCTCTGTTGGTCTTCCTTGGTCTCTTGTGTTCTGGGGGCCTCTGGATGCCTGGAGCCTTGATCTCCTCCATTCCTGCTTCATGCCCTGGATGACAGGGCTGTGGCCAACTCAGTATTCTTCGTCCTCCAAACACGACGAGTTGAGTTTATACCAAAAAGTTCTACTTTGGTTTCATCTGACCACATGACATTCTCCCAATCCTCTGCTGTATCATCCATGTGCTCTCTGGCAAACTTCAGACGGGCCTGGACATGCACTGGCTTCAGCAGCGGAACACGTCTGGCACTGCGGGATTTGATTCCCTGCCGTTGTAGTGTGTTACTGATGGTGACCTTTGTTACTTTGGTCCCAGCTCTCTGCAGGTCATTCACCAGCTCCCCCCGTGTGGTTCTGGGATCTTTGCTCACCGTTCTCATGATCATTTTGACCCCACGGGATGAGATCTTGCGTGGAGCCCCAGATCGAGGGAGATTATCAGTGGTCTTGTATGTCTTCCATTTTCTGATGATTGCTCCCACAGTTGATTTTTTCACACCAAGCTGCTTGCCTATTGTAGATTCACTCTTCCCAGTCTGGTGCAGGTCTACAATACTTTTCCTGGTGTCCTTCGAAAGCTCTTTGGTCTTGGCCATGGCGGAGTTTGGAGTCTGACTGTTTGAGGCTGTGGACAGGTGTCTTTTATACAGATGATGAGTTCAAACAGGTGCCATTCATACAGGTAACGAGTGGGGGACAGAAAAGCTTCTTACAGAAGACGTTACAGGTCTGTGAGAGCCAGAGATTTTCCATGTTTGAGGTGACCAAATACTTATTTTCCACCCTGATTTACGAATAAATTCTTTACGAATCCTACCATGTGGATTCATGGATTTTTTTTTCACATTCTGTCTCTCACAGTTGAAGTGTACCTCTGGTGCAAATTACTGACCTCTGTCATCATTTTAAGTGGGGGAACCTGCACAATCGGTGGCTGTTGTTTGTTTTCTCTTCTGGTTTTTTATCTCCATACAGGTGATCCAGGTGTTTTGTTTGTCTTTCTTTTTTTTCTTCCCCCGTTTCTCACCATCTCTTCTCCCCTCTATCTTTCCTTCTCTCCCTCTCTGTCTTTCATCCTTTCTCCCTGTCCTATCCCCCAGTCATGTCTGTCTCGTCTTTAAAAAAAACGAAAATAAAATAAATACATAATTATAATAAAGGTCATCCATCCATCCATTCGCTTCCGCTTATCCTTTTCAGGGTCGCGGGGGGCGCTGGAGCCTATCCCAGCTGTCATAGGGCGAAAGGCGAGGTACACCCTGGACAGGTCGCCAGTCTGTCAAATGGACCAATATGGACCATGATGATCCACTTGGTAAAGTAAATCCACTTGGCATCTTTCTTGGCCGTCAGACAACAATTCTGATGGCTCAAGATCCAAACGGGACAGGCAAAAAGGAAAAAAAGGAATGGCAGAGAGGGATGGGGATACTTGATAAACTGGTCAGGAGGGCCAGCTCTATCCTGGACTGTCTGCTGCAGTCCACCAAGCAGGTTGGGGAGGAGAGGATGTTGTCTAAGCTAACATGCATCATGGACAACAGCTCCCACCTCCTGCATGAGACTGTATTAAAAATTCATCTAAAAAAATAGATTTAAAAATGTTTTCATTTAAAATTAAATTATTAAAATATAAGTTACTTTAGTAATGTTTGAATACATTAAAATGATTTAAAAAATATTACATACATGAATTTACAAATGCATTATTTATTGTACAAGTCATTATTTATGCACAGAATTCTTTATTTTGATGTGTGTGGCTCGCTAGATTGGCCAGACGGAATGCACTTCTCAGTAAGGAGAACATGACGGCACACCTGGAGTCATAATGTCATAATTCATTTTCCAACAGGACGACAAACTCACATATACAATCAAGATAATAAAGGAATGACTTTAGGACCACTCTGTGAATGTTCTTCAGTGGCCCAACCAGAGCCAACCAGGCTTTAACCCAAATGGGCATCTCTGGAAGGAGCTGTGGACTGACAGTCTGATCCAACCTGATGAGGTTCTGCAAATATGAATGGTAGAAATGGTGGAAAAATACGTGTGTCAAAAAATCTGTATAGTATATAGTTCAACACAGTTGTTGCTACAAAGTGAAAGTTGAGTTGACTGAAACAGCTGTTTTTAAAAGTTAAAGAGCTTTGTGAAAGTTTAATGTAAAAAAATGGTGAATTTTACAGTAGCCTGAAATATGAATGAAGCAACATTAGTCAAAGGAAAGAAGCTCCACCTCTTACATGATTCAAATGCGACAAACCAGGAAACAGGAAGTTCTTCGTCCTCAGTAAAGAGAGACGCACAGACGATCAGACTGAGTTCAGACCAAACTAGCAGCTTCCTCTGAGTGAGTCCAGCTACAGGAGAGAAACGTGGAAAACTCCAACACTGCTGCTTCAAGCTGCTGACGCTCCACACACTGAATGTGAGTTTGAGCAAAACACGACTCAAAGGAAGTTTCAGTGAAGGTGGTAGAGGAGGGAGGGGAGCCAGGACTGACTGTACTTCCTGTCTGCTGTTTTCAGCTTCACTCACAGACTCAATGGCTTCCAGATCAGAGGAGGATCTCTGCTGTCCGGTCTGTCAGCAGGTCTTCAGAGATCCTGTTCTTCTGTCATGTAGCCACAGCTTCTGTAAAGACTGTCTGAAGAGATGGTGGAGAGAGAGACCAACACACGAGTGTCCAGTTTGTAAGGAATTATCAGTTTATGATCCACCTTTAAACCGAGCTTTGAAGAACCTGTGTGAGTCGTTCTTACAGGAGAGAGATCAGAGAGCTTCAGAGGATCTCTGCAGTCTGCACTCTGAGAAACTCAAACTCTTCTGTCTGGACCATCAGCAGCCAGTGTGTGTCGTCTGCAGAGACTCAGAAAAACACACCAATCACAGATTCAGACCCATCGATGAAGCTGCACAACAATACAAGAAGGAACTTCAGGAAACTCTGGAGCCCTTAAAGGAGAAGTTAAAGGTTTGTGAAGAAGTTCAAGTGAAGTTTGATCAAACAGCAGAACACATTAAGGTCCAGGCCCGACACACAGAGAGGCAGATTAAGGAGCAGTTTAAGAAGCTTCAGCAGTTTCTAGCAGAGGAAGAGGAGGCCAGGCTGGCTGCACTGAGGGAGGAAGAGGAGCAGAAGAGTGGGATGATGAAGGAGAAGATGGAGGCTCTGAGCAGAGAGATAGCAGCTCTTTCAGACACAGTCAGAGCCACAGAGGAGGAGCTGAGAGCTGAAGACGTCTCATTCCTGCACAACTACAAGGCTGCAGTGGAAAGAGTCCAGCGCTGCCCCCTGCTGGATGATCCACAGCTGCCCTCAGGAGCTCTGATAGACCAGGCCAAACACCTGGGCAACCTGACCTTCAACATCTGGAACAACATGAAGGACATGGTCTCCTACACTCCTCTCATTCTGGACCCAAACACTGCAAATCCAAAACTCATCCTGTCTGAAGATCTGACCAGTGTGAGACGAGGAGGAGAGAGGCAGCAGCTTCCTGATAATCCAGAGAGGTTTGAGAGTTATTGCTCTGTCCTGGGCTCTGAGGGCTTTAACTCAGGGACTCACAGCTGGGATGTTGAAGTTGGAGACTGTAAAGGATGGGGACTGGGTGTGTCAGCAGAGTCTGTGCAAAGGAAGCAGCACATATGGGCTGGATTATGGGAAATGGGGCTTGGTTCAGGTAAATATTCAGCATGGTCACCATCATCGTTTACTGATCTCTCAGTAGAGAAGAAGCTCCAGAGGATCAGAGTGAATCTGGACTGGAACAGAGGAAAGCTGTCGTTCTCTGATCCTGATACTAACACACACATACACACCTTCACACACACTTTCACTCACAGGATGTTTCCATTTATTGAAACTGGTGGTAAAGTGAAGGTGTTGCCGTTGAAGGTGTCAGTGTCAGTGCAGCAGATGAGTTGAGGATGATGATGTTTCTAATGTTGTTTCCTGTCAGTGAGTTGAAGCTGTTAAACTGCAGCTGTCCTCCTGCTGCCTCGTTGTTCCAAAGCTCTTTGTTTCTCTTTTAGTTTCACTGTTTCTTTCTGTTTCTGCTGTCCACCTTTTCACATACCATGGTAAGAAAAAAAGTGAAAGTAAGTGAAACAACTTTAAACATAAACTGAAAGGAAGCTGAACTGAAATTAAGAAAAAAAAACCTAACCAGTGCCATAGTTATTCAATAACAGTGATTAAGTATACATCAAAGTACAGAAACTTGACTTTTCAACTCTCACATTACCTTAAATGTCATGCATCCATGGAAGTTTCACTTACTGTTTTTTCCATATTATTTCCAGCTCTGCCATCTTATTTTAGAAATCCTCTATCTTTGCATGATGTACAGTTTAAAATAATCAGTTTGTCTTGTATGGGGCCCTGGTGCCAAGGAAAGGTGGGCAGGAGAAGTGATAACGAACAATGAAAAGAGAAATGTGGTGCACTAAGGCTCAACACACCATTACACTAGTCTCTTCAAAGTGTGATGCCAGATGTTTGACATGTTAAAACTAAAATGTTGAGAAGATCTGCATCTTACTTCACCACTTTTTCTCACCCTATTGTTTCATGTGTGTCATTTAAATAAGAACAGATGTGAAAATTATCTCATCATCACATTTCTTTCCATTGTGTTTTATTAGGTGCTTTATAAATAAAGTTGGATTGGATATTGAATCTGTAATGACCAACATGAATACCACTGTAAAAACGCAGCTATTGATCAACCCATGTTAGTGTCATTCAAGTATCTAGGGTGGAACATGCAGCTCTCCTCTAGATAAATCTGGCACGCCACCTGAGTTTTAATCCTCAGAACCCCGTGCGCAGTAAACTGATAGTAATTTCTATCAGTGTATGTGTTGTACCTTACATCATACGAATTTCCTCCTTCAGGCTCCTTTCACTGATTTGAATTGCCTCACAGTTTACAGAGAGGAACACGTGTGAACATGTCAGACCTGACACTCGCTCCTTCCTCAGTTCTGCTGTTAATCTGCTGTTGAGCTGTTACGGTAGTTTGCTTCTCTTGCCAGAATTTTGATTCTTTGTGAATAAATTATTGTTGACTGTAGAAGATCACCCTGGGATTGAAGCTTCAGAAGCAGTCATTTGCCCCACTCAATCAATAGCCTATAAAATTAATTACTTTTTATTTTCTCATATTTTCCTGAAAAATAGTGATACGATCACTCATTTTGTCCTCCTTGTTTAGGATTTCTATGAACAAAATAAAATCCTCTCCATGGATTACTTATCCCAGTGTACCTGAAGTAAATAATAATAACTCTTGATAATACTGAAGGCTGCTACACAACAACGAACATTATATGCATTTCTGTGTAAACAAACCATGATTTAATCACGCATGCTATGAACATCACCAGAGGTGATTTTAGGTGAATGTGGTGGAAGCCAAAATTCTAAAATCATTCACTGAAGGATTTTCATGCATGTGGACCAGCAGTTATGTGTGCTTCAAATAAATAACCAACAGACACTGAAAAGCAATGAAAACAAACAAACAGCATTCTCAATCATCCAGGTAAGTAATTCTCCAAAAGTTGATTCGGTTCATCTGGACATAGCATAACGTAGCGTTTTGTGGGAGAAAAGTTTCGTCACTCATCCAAGTGACTTCTTCAGTCTCAGCTGACTGCAGGTTTCCCCAAATCTTATAAACAGTTTTATAAACTGTAAACCACAAAACGCTACGTCCAGATGAACAGAATCAACTTTTGGACAATGAAAACAAAAGTTTTTAATTCTCACAGTTCAATTAGTCTGACTGTAGTACTTAGTTTGAACATGCTATCGACCAGTGTTGTTATTTTCAAAAGAGCTGTTTTAAATATTTGTTTCACACTTACATATTAAAACACATTCAAAACGTAATCAAACAATACATATACAGAGAAGCTGCTACAGAAAGTTTAAAAAGACACATTTATAAACATCTTTGTGTCCAAGTAAAACCTCATGGCAGTATATAAAAGAGGATTCGTCTAGAGTGAGGTCTGAGGTCTGTGCACTCCTGTAGAGTTATATGAGGAACATTATATTTTATTCCATGAATTCCTTGTAATGCTGTGAGTTTCTAGTGAACTAGATTTTTTCCTGTTTCCAGTATTTTCAGTTAACTGAGTCATCTCTACCCACATTACCTGCAGCTGGTCTCTTCCACCTGCTACTAGGTCACCTTCAGCATTGCTTCACTCTTTAAACTTGCTTTTCTAACTTATTGCAATATTTATCGCCTCTGGTATGCTCCCCAAATTAGCAGCGAAGGACACCTCTGTTATACAATAGAAAAGCTGCAGCTTGAAGCTGAGAGAACCCAAAAGCAAACTAACAGTTAAGTGGCTGATGGCTGATACCATCTGAGTCTGCAGACATCTGAGACATTTCAATCTACTACTTTTCAGTTCAGTAGGAGATTAGATTAACTTTTTGTTATACATTTTCTGTATAACATAAAACAAAGTGTGAATGATTTGGACCGCACACATCCACGCTTAAACCAGCGTTCCTCCCTTTCCAGGATGTGTACATTATCATCATTGAAAGAGTGTCCACTGGCCTGTAGGTCTAAAAAGACCACAGAGTTCTGGCCTGACGAGTTAGCTCTTCTGTGTTGTGCCATCAGCACATCCGACAATTCGCATATCAATGATCAAGAAACTGACCTTACAGCCTATTATTTGCCAGTGATACTAGTTTCAGTCATTATGCAAATGTACTCTTTATAAGGTTGGGGAAACCTCGTCACTTGGATGAGTGATTAAAAAGTTTCTCCCACTGAAAACACTACGTCCAGATGAACAGAATCAAATTTTGGGGATTTCCTTACTTGGATGATTGAGCAGAGCATCAAGACATTTATTTAGAGTGTTCTGTGTGACTCTTCTCTTTGCCACTGCAGGATCTTTATATTTGGTAAAATTTGGTTATTTTGCTACAATTAAGACAATCGAAAAACAAGCAGGTACATAATAATACACACAATCAGGGCAGAACTGGTAATCTGGAATACTAGGCGTTTAGATAACATCTTATTTCATAGTGTAATTTTGGCTTGTTTTATCCAAAGCACACTCTCTGTTGATTCACTCACTAATTATAGTCACAGCATTCACTCACTGTGTCTTTTGGGATTTTCTAGTTTAGCATAGCTTATAGCCGACTTGCTAACAGCATGCTTTTCACCTGTCTCTTTCTCTGCACTTTCCTGCTCTTTTATTTCAGATGTTTAGTTACTCCTTGGCCTCCTTTAGTGTAATAAATGTAGTAATAAATGTTTATTTGTTTTTATCTTCTTTGGCTCTCGGAGGAGGCACTTTTTCTCCTCTCCCTTATCTTCCCTGCTTATGTCCTTGTCTTGTCTCGTGTTTTTTTTTTGTATTCTCCCTGGAACACTCTCTCACAGTCTGTTCTCTAAAACCTAAAAGAGGAATTATGGATTGGATCAACTGGTCCCTAAATGCAATTGACACCCCTTTCTCAACGAGAAGTTTGGGCTTGGGTGAGCCTGAGTGCTGAAGATATCTACCTATTCGGAACCATGGTAACAGGGTTCTGGTGGATCGGAGCTGGCTTGGCCCTGACTTATCGAAGAATTAAGAAGAGCGGAACCGGCTGTTCAAACCCCCACAAGGCTGCCCGCTGGGATTGAAACGATGGGAAGAGGCGTGAGTTTGTCAAAATGGGCTCATTGAGTCAGCACGGATAAGATCTTGGACAGGCTACGGCTGCTGTGAATACTCAGAATAAGATCTCTGACTGCAGACTGGATACATCTCGGAAGGGCTAGCCCGGAATAACATCTCTGGGTGCAAAATTGGATGACATCTCGGGGAGGCACACTGCCGTGAGTTCTCAGAATTTGGCTCCTTGAGCACAAGAAATGACAACATCAAAGAACGAAAGTATGGCGAAGCTCGCGGATCTCCAACGGGAGATTGAGAGACCAGTGTTGGACGGTAGAACTGCTTTGAAATTCATATGAGCTGTTCACACTAAAGTAAAAAAATAACATCACTTATGCGGATACCCCTTTGGCGCCAACTGTGGGCTCAAGGCCGGAGCTGAACAAAACACCCTGATAACGACTGTGTTTAGTCTGTTCCTTCCCATTCCATGCAAGGCCACCTGGGTTGGCTGGAAGACTGTTTACTTAGCCTAGCAGGGCGAAGGACACTGTCTCAGCTGAACTATGGACACGCACACACATACATATACTGATACTGATAAGCACTCACCGACGCATCACCCTCCCTACCCCGGATCCAACGCCACCTCCAACGCTTACCTCCCCTCTGATATGGACTTCGGGTCAGTTGGAGGCGCAGTTGAAGATTGCAGCGGTCCCAGATCAGATGTACACACTGGAACTCTTTCCCATGTTGCTTGTCTGTGTTTATTGTGCTATGGTGTGTTGATATCTGTGCATTCCTGTATTATCCTTCTACGTTACACGTTTCGATGTTTTTTTCCTCGCTACCTAGCCTGACCTGTCTCCCCAATGTGATGTTTGTGTGTTGTATGTACGGTCGGCAAGGTCTGTCATCTCGGTTGTGGGCAAAAGACCTGCAACTGACAAATAAAGGCCATCTCATCTCATCATCTCTCAGGCTATTTGCGGGGGGCCAGGATAATTGAACTGGGGATTTGCACCTTTGAAAAATGGGTACTTAGCCAGGCGCCTATAGCCAGTGAACCGCAGGTAGCGTAGGCCATGTTAACTTTCACAAACCAAATTGTCCCACTCGCTGACACATCTGCAGGGGGTCAGATAAAACAATTGTTGTGCGTGATTTTAACAGCCATGTAGATACTAAAAAAACCACACCATTTAATTTGTTATTAATAACAGTTATTAACCGTCAATAACAGTTATTATCCGTTATTAAACTCAATCTCAAAATCTAAAAGAACCCACCCACCACTTTAATCACACTCTACAATGTTCCCTCTAAGCTGCGTGCGTGCGCAATTGCGCACTGCTGCCACGGTCTCTGCGCACAGAAAATCTGCATTGCGCACAAAAAAAAACATTAACCTGAATTGAAATTAAAATGAATACTTTAACAATTCTGTTTTGCAGTGTTAGTCAGTGAGTGACTGGCTGCTCCCGTATGGGATCAGAATCATCAGAATCAGAATCAGAATCAGAATACTTTATTGATCCCTGGGGGAAATTATTTTTTGTTACAGTGCTCCATTTTAAACCAACATTAAGACAAGACAGACAATACACTAACTAAGAATAGTACAATATATACATATATATACATACATACATACATAAGTCACTCATAAATAAATAGTTGGAAAAGAAACATGTGTAGCTGTAGCAGCAAACAGTGTGTTAAGTGGATGCGTTGTACAGGGAGATGGCCACAGGCAGGAAAGATTTCCTGTGTCGTTCAGTGGTGCTTTTCGGTAATCTCAGTCTCTCACTGAACGAGCTCCTGTGACTGACCAACATGTCATGGAGTGGGTGGGAGGTGTTATCTAACATTGTCTTTATCTTGGACAGCATCCGCCTCTCCGACACCACCTTGAGGGTGTCCAGCTCCATCCCCACAACATTGCTGGCCTTAGGGATTAGTTTATTAAGTCTGTTGGCATCTGCTACCCTCAGCCTGCTCCCCCAGCATGCAACAGCATAGAGGATCGCACTGGCCACAACAGACTCATAGAAAATCCTCAGCATTTTCTGGCAGATGTTGAAGGACCTCAGTCGCCTCAAAAAATAGAGATGACTCTGGCCCTTCCTGTAAAGTGCTGTGGTGTTTTTAGCCCAGTCCAGTTTATTGTCAATGTGTACTCCAAGGTATTTATAGTCCTCCACAATGTCAACACTGACCCCCTGGATTGAAACAGGGGTCAAGTGTTTCCTGGTCTTCCTGAAGTCCACGATCAGTTCCTTGGTCTTTGCCACGTTGAGCTGCAGATGATTCTGCTCACACCACGTGACAAAGGAGTCGACCGCAGCCCGGTACTCTGTCTCATCATCCCTGCTGATGCATCCAACCACCGCAGAGTCATCAGAAAACTTCTGAAGATGGAGGTCTCTGTGCAGTGGTCTTGAGGACGAGGGGACTCACTCTGTCCTCGATGGATTAGAAGGATTAGAACGATGCCACCGTATCCCATAGTCCAGCCAATGATGTGATTCATATTCGTGTATACGCAGCTAATCAACGTCGTTGACAGGCTATGACAGCGTCCTTATGTGCCGACACCGGTGTTTTAGCGAGCAAAGCGGCCATTGGAGATGTGAGCAGGACAGACGGAACAATTGACGGAAAAAGTGTGGACTTTATACCAGTTTTTAAATTGTGTTGATCGGCCACGTAAAACCAGAGTTATGATAAAAATATCTGCAATGTTTGTTTTTCTTCCTGAATACTGTCGTTGTTTATATTTACTGCGGGAAGAAACGGTAAAAACAGCGTTTTATAAGAAAAAAGGCTTGAAAGCCTGTGAGCAAAAACAAACTCCCTCTCCCTTTCCTATTCGTCCAAAAAAGTACCATGTCGACCAATCAAAAAATGATATGGCAACGTGGCATCTAGTTGTTAAGAAACGGCGGGAAGTTTTAGGAGTGACGGTGGAGTGGCACAAATAATTTGTGTGGCATCAAATTTGATGCAGAACAGTTGATTGTTCTGTAAATAGTTTGAAATGTTTATTTAAAAACGGCTTCGCTGCATTCATAAAAAATAGCTGCAAAAAACTTTGTTGTTTGCCAAACTCAGTAACTTTTTTGAAGAAGTAACTATATAATTAACTGCCCAGCAGGACTAATTCTGTTTACATTATACACTCAACAAAAATATAAACTCAACACTTTTGTTTTTGCTCCCATTTTTCATGAGCTGAACTTAAAGATCTGAAACATTTTCTACATACACAAAGGACCTCTTACTATTAAATATTCTTCACAAATCTGTCTAAATCTGTGTTAGTGGGAACTTCTCATTTTTGAGATAATCCATCCAACCTCACAGGTGTGGCATGTGCTGATTAGAAAGTATGAATATTGCACAGGTGTGCCTTAGACTGCCCAAAATAAAAGATCTCTCTGAAATATGCAGTTTGATCAAACAGCACAATGCTACAGATGTCACAGCTTTTGAGGGAGCGTGTAATTGACTGCAGGAATGTATACCAGAGCTGTTGCCTGTGAAATGAATGTTCATTTCTCTATACGCCATCTTCAAAGGCGTTTCAGACAATTTGACAGTACATCCAACCGGCCTCACAACCGCAGACCACATGTAACCACACCAGCCAAGGACCCCCACATCCAGCATGTTCTTGTTGGTGAAAAAATGCACCATGTCGACGAATCAAAAAATGATATGGCGACAGGAGATTTGGTTGTTTAGGAAGAGGAGGAAGTTTTAGGAATGACGGCGAGCGAGAGAGAGAGAGAGAGAGAGAGAGAGAGAGCAGAAAAAGAGAGAGAGCGAGTTTTGAGACGTGAGAGATTTGTGACGTTTAGCGTGTTTGGAGTGTGTAGTTAATGTGTTGTCTTGTGTAGTTAGTGTTTAGTGTTGTGGATAGTTTTGTGTTTGTGTCAGAACAATGAGGCGACTGCTGTCTCCAGGTAGAAACAGGAGTGATACACCTGCTGCTGTCAGACCTGCAGGTATCAGGCTGTGATGTTCTCCTTTATAGTGGACAGAAATTATTTTTTTGGAGAGGCTCAAATAATTTGTGTGGCATCTTACTGAATGCAGAACAGCTGATTGTTCTGTAAATAGTTTCAAATGGTTATTTAAAAAAATCAAGGTAAAAGGTAAATGGATGCAAATAACTTTGTTGTTTGCAAAACTTGTGCATAGGATTTTAAAATTGACAATTTATGTTTGCATTTAAGGTTATTAAATATGATTCATTAAACATGTTTGTGGTTGTTACAGTAAAAATATCATTTTTTCTAGTCGGATTTTATGTTTTTTGTCTGATTTTAGATCAATAGTGTTAATACAGTATGTCAAAATTAAAACATAACTGTAAATTCAGACATGTGAGGTTGTGCTGAAAAGAATGAGACCAAACAAGGCAAAGTAAATAGTTTTTAAAGGTAAAATGTGGGAAAATCAAAAGTAGTTAAAATGATCAATTATACCCTGGACCCCAGAGGGTTAAAAAATTTTTTTTTTAAAGTAACGCAATAGTTACTTTTCAAGTAATTAATTACTTTTAGAATATTGTAACTCAGTTACTTTTTTGAAGAAGTAACTAGTAACTATAAGTAATTACTTTTTCAAAGTAACTTGCCCAACACTGTTGATGACTCCCCCCCCCCCCCCCGTATTCCAGTCCGTTTCCCTCCGACACTCGACCCACAGTGGCGGTGTCATCTGAGAACTTCTGGAGATGGCAAGTGTCATTGTTGTAACTGAAGTCCGCAGTGTACAGGGTGAAGAGGAAAGGATTGAGTACTGTTCCTTGTTGGGCCCCTGTGCTACAGAAAACCTCCTCAGACACACAGTCTCACAGCCTCACATACTGGGGTCTCCTGGTAAGATAGTCAGTGGACAACTGATGGTCCACTCCAACTTCTCACTTAGCACTGAGGGCTGCATTGTGTTGAAGGCACTGGAAAAATTGAAACAACAAAACAAAACATGACTTTCACAGTGCACCTGGCACTCTCCAGCTGAGAGAAGGCCCAGTGCAGCAGGTAGATGACAGCGTCATCCACCCCGATGTTCGGCTGGTAGGTAAACTGCAGTGGGTCTAGATCGCTCCCGACTAGTGAACGAAGGTGGTGCAGTATGATCCTCTCCATGGCCTTCATCAGGTGTCAAGTCAGGGCAACAGGTCTGAGGTGGTTCGGCTCGTTGGGGTGTGTTGTCTTTGGGATCGGCACAATGCAGGAGGTTTTCCACAGAATGGGGACCCTCTGCAGACTGAGACTAAGGTTAAAGATGTATGTGATAACCTCACAGAGTTGATCTGCACAGTTCCTCAAAGGTCTGGGGCTAATTCCATCTGGATCTGTAGCCACAAACTGAATCCATCTTAACGCCATCTGTGTTTGAGCGGCTACATTATGTGTGATTCTTACTCTGAATCTGAATAAGTACGCGGACCACTGTGTGCGGTGAGACCAACTCTTTACTCACTGTATTACCATCTCCCGGCATGCATTGCCAGTGTGTAACACGTAATTACACAATCAAACAATGAACACATACTGCCCATACAACAAATATATCAGAGACGATTATGAACACCACATCTCCCCCTTTTAAACAAAAACAGAATGTTACTTTGCTCAGGACAGAACTTTCGACCAGACTACCTTTTGATTCTTTTTTTTTTCTCTCTTTTTCAAAGCCATACAAGAACATCTGGCAAACAATCTGCATTACATTTTTGACCTTTTGTTTTTGTTTCCTTTTTTCCCCCGTTTCTCTCTTCTTCTTCTTTTTTTTTTTGACAACTCTTTTTAGATTTATTTTACTGTGCTCTACAAAACCATTGTAACACAGTTATATAACAACTTCTTTTTTTCTCTCACAGATCTAACTTTTTAGGTTTAACTATTGCTCTCCCTGACTTGGTTCTGACCACATTAGTGTTAACAGTTGTAGCAGGGATCACACTGGGTGTTTGAGGCTTCTGCAACACAGGCACATTAGCAGGTTCATGCACTGGTGAACTTAAAGGAATCAAATGCACGCGATTACACCTCGCAGTCCCTTGTGGTAACTCCACTGTGTATGATTGGGGTGGAGAATGATTTTGGATAACAGTGCATGCAGTTTGGCTGCATAAAGGTTTTGCGTGATGGCGCCTGTTGAAGTTTGCCATGTCCATCATCCTCTTCTCCCTTTCCTTTTGAGCGAGCAGTGCGTCGTCCGGCAGTGTAGGCTCCAGCTGCGATGGAAGTATCGGCAGTTTGGTTCGCAGACGTCTGCCCATTAAAAACTCTGCGGGGCTGTATCCGGACTGCAGTGGTGTAGCTCTATAGGCAAGAAGAGCTAGATAAGGATCAGCTGCTTTTTTCAGAAGATTTTTTACAGTCTGCACAGCAAGTTCTGCTTCTCCATTACTTTGCGGAAACTTGGGGCTGCTTGTGATGTGTTTAAAGCCGTACGCTGCTGCGAAGTCTGTAAAGATTTGACCTGAATACTGCGGCCCATTATCAGACATGAGGACCTCTGGGATGCCATGACGGACAAACAAAGATTTCAGGTGAGTAATGACGCATCGTTTGATTTTGTTCTGTTTAACAAAGAAATCTCAACAAAGCTAGAGTGATAGTCAACAGCGAGAAGGTAGGTTTTCCCCCAGCTCGAAAAGATCTGTGCCCACTCTCTGCCATGGGTGGGCAGGATATTCTGTTGGCATAAGTGGCTCACTGTTATTGTGTCTTTCTTGAATACACGTTTTGCACTTGAGCACCATCTCAGAAATTTGTTGACTCAGCCCGGGCCACCACACTGTTTGGCGTGCACGAGCTTTACATTTTACAACACCTTGATGTCCTTCGTGTAGTTTTTCCAGTACCTCGTTTCTCATTGCTGAAGGAATAACAAGCCGTGTGTCTTTTAGCAAAAGGCCGTCTTCAACAGTGAGCGTGGCTCGGTCAGGCCAGTAATTTCGCAGTAAAGGCTCTTGTTTTGCATGTTCTGGCCAGCCTTCGGTGCACATGTCCATGACGCGAGCACACACACTGTCGCTTTTCAGTTGTTCCTTCAGTGTTCGCATATATGATGAACTGACAGGCATGTTTGCTACAATACTGTCCACATATATGTCTGTGCTTTCCATTAGCTCTTTGTCTGACAGGTTCATTGGTTTTTTCAGAGGTGAGCGGGACAAAGTATCTGCTGTCCAGAGCGATTTTCCTGGGGCGTACTGCACAGTGTAGGAGTAACGCATGAGTCTCATTCTGAATCGCTGGATCCTGGGTGGCAAGAGATCCAGAGCTTGACTTCCCAGTAAGGAAATGAGAGGTTTGTGGTCCGTTTCAAGACAAAAATGTTTACCAATCAGGAAATCACGAAAACGCTCACACGCCCATCTAGACGCCAGTGCCTCTTTTTCCACTTGTGCGTATCGTTGTTCTGTAGGAGAAAGGAACCTCGATGCATACGCCACTGGTCACCATCCTTCTTTCCACAGCTGCAAAAGAACACCTCCGAGACCATAGGATGAAGCATCTGCTGATACTTTAATGTCTCTGTTGGGGTCATACATTGGGAGCACTTGGCGTGAGGTCAGGGCATCTCGCAATGTTTTGAAAGCTCTCGCTTGGTCAGTTCCCCAATACCATGCGTTCTTTTTGGAAAGAAGATCTCGCAGGGCTTTGTCTTTTTCGGCTAAATGGGGATGAACTTGGCCACTTGATTCACCATACCCAGAAAACTGCGCAACTCTGACACATTAGTTGGCTCTGTCATTTCTATAATCGCCTCTGTTTTCTTTGGGTCAGGACTGATTCCTGTATCCGCTGTGATGTGACCCAAGAAAGCAACCTTGCTGTGGGAGAGGTCGCATTTTTCAGCATTCAGAGTTGTGCCAGCTTTTTCCAATCTTTGCAGTGTAGCACGGAGATGGGAATCATGCTCCTGATGGTTACGTCCCCACACCAACACATCATCAATGTGACACACCACTCCTTCGAGACCCTCGATGACCATCATGCGCTCAAAGTGTTCGGGCGATGAGTTGATCCCAAACGGTAGGCGGTTAAAGTGGAACCGCCCAAAGGGTGTGATGAAGGTGGTGAGTTTGGCAGACTCATCGGACAGGGGAATCTGCCAGAAGCCCATTTTGGCATCCAGTTTGCTAAACACTTTGGCTCCTGCGAGCATTCCGAGACTTTGTTCAACCGATGGCAGCACATATTTTTCCCTGCACACATACTCATTTAGTCCGGTAAAGTCTATGCAAAGTCTCAGCCTAGGGCTGTTTTTCTTTGGAACAACAACCATGCCGGCTGTCATGGTCCCTGTGCCTGCCCAGCCGGCCTCACAAGGCTACACTTGTGTTTTTGCTTTTTCTCTCTCTCCCCTACCTCTCTGCCTGGGCGGAGCTCACAGCTGGCTCCCACCCTTGGCTCACACAGCTGTTGGCGATCAGCTGGTTGGCGATCAGCTGATTGGCGATCAGCTGATTACCGATCTACTATTTGAGGCTGGGTCACAGATCCTCTCATCGCTGGATGATTGAGCTACTGACGTTAGTCTTTCTTTTGGTCTTATACCTTTACGCCCTACCTTCGTGATTTGTGAGTGATTTTTCCCTTCCCTGTTCCAGTTTATCTTCCCGGACCTGTGACGTGTGTGAGTCGGATGTGAGGACGTGAGCGAGCGTGAGAGAGAGAGAGAGAGACTTCCCCTATCCCCTGGAACCCTGGACTTTCCCCGTCACTGTATATAGTATTTCACTGGTGTGTAAATAAATCGTGTTCTGAGACATCAACCTGCTCTGCGCTTGAGTCCCTGCTTTCAGTTTGTGACAGAATCATCCAGCCAGGAAATGGACTCAGCAGACTCGGCGGCCTCCACTCCCACTCTCGCCACCCTGGCAGCTATGCTGCAGCGACACGAGCAGATGTTTGTTCATCTCCGTGGCGAGATCGCTGCTCTCACTCAGGCTGTGGCCCAACGAACACCCCTGCCGGCAACTCCACCTGCCGTCGCTCCTCTTCAGGAAGCCTCGGCCTCCGCAGTAAGTGCCACACCTCCTGCTTCTTCACTTATCCAATCTAACAGATTTCTACCCACACCGAAAGCTTTCTCCGGAGAAATTGATAAATGTGCTGGCTTCCTCACTCAATGTGCCCTTCAGTTTCATCAGCAACCGCAAGCTTTCGCTAATGATGGTGATAAGATTGCATATATAGTTCAGCTACTCCAGGATCGGGCGCTGATTTGGGCTCAAGCTGTGCTTCACGCCAACCCTGAAATAACATATTCTGACTTTCTGGATAAGTTCAAAGGCGTCTTCGACAGAAAATCCACCACGCTCACAGCCGGCCAGCGCCTGCTCGCGCTCAAACAAGGCAAGCAGAGTGTGGCTGATTTCTCTATTGATTTCCTCACCTTGGCTGAACAGACAATGTGGGGGGAGGAGGCTCTTAAGAGTACTTTGCTTTCTAATGTTAACGAAGAAATAAAGAAAGAACTGCTGCTTCGTGAACTGCCTTCTTCCCTAGACGCGCTTATAACTCTGTGCGTCCGGTTGGATGACCGCGTGCGCGCACACCGGAGCGCACACACACGGACGGGACAGGACTCACTGGAGTATCACGGGGCCTCTCCTGCCGGCCGCGGGCCGCGCGACTCCGACACCTGTGATGAGGAGGAGCCCATGCAGCTTGGACGCTCGTGGCTGACGCCTGCAGAGCGCCAGCGCCGTCTGGCCGCCGGTGAGTGCGTCTATTGCAGCCGTAATGGTCACTCTGTCTCCTCGTGCCCGACGCTGGCAAAAGGGCGCGCTCACCAGTGATTGAGAGGGTGCTGGTGGGCGATCTGTCTAGTAAAAACCCTCTCCCCAGACTTCTCTTACCGGCCAAACTTCGAGTACAATCTGTTTTTCACTCGCTTTCAGTACTCATTGAATCTGGGGCTGAGCAGAACTTTATTGACACCTCGCTCGCCGCCAAACTAAACATCGCCTTGGAGCCCTTGTCGCGCCCTCTCCGCGTGCACGCACTCTCTGGTCACCGCCTGCCCGATATCACTCATGTCTCGGAATTCCTTTCGCTGTCTCTCTCGGGCAATCACACGGAGAGGATTTGTTTTTTTGCATTCACGGCTCCGCTCACCCCGCTGGTTCTCGGTCACCCCTGGCTGGTGCTCCATAACCCGCACATTGACTGGGAGAAAGGTGACATCCTAGGTTGGAGTGTGAATTGTCACATGTCTTGCCTTCGTGCGGCCGCGTCACCCGTTCCGCTTCTGCCCTCTGGTTCGCCGTCCGACCCCCCGGATCTTTCGGCGGTCCCGCGGGTCTATCATCACTTGCGAGGCGTGTTCTGCAAGGATCGGGCGCGGTCCCTTCCCCCCCACCGCCCGTATGACTGCGCTATCGATCTCCTTCCGGGGGCTCCGTTGCCGTCTAGCCGCCTGTACAGCCTCTCCCAGCCGGAGCGGGTCGCTATGGAACGTTACATCTCTGAGTCGCTTGCTGCGGGCTTGATCCGTCCCTCCTCCTCCCCGGTTGCGGCTGGGTTCTTCTTCGTGGACAAGAAGGATGGTTCGTTGCGCCCGTGTATCGATTATCGGGGCCTTAATCTGATCACTGTCAAGAACAGGTATCCTTTGCCGCTGCTTTCCTCTGCTTTTGAGCTGCTCCAGGGCATGACTGTTTTTACTAAGCTGGACCTGCGCAACGCCTACCACCTGGTTCGCATCAGGGAGGGGGATGAGTGGAAGACGGCCTTCAATACTCACCAGGGGCACTTTGAGTACCTTGTTATGCCCTTCGGCCTCACCAACGCTCCTGCGGTTTTTCAGACCATGGTGAACGAGGTGCTTCGTGACTTTGTTAATCGCTGTGTCTTTGTGTACTTGGATGATATTCTCATCTTTTCTAAGACACTCGCGGAACATCAGGTGCATGTGAGACAGGTCCTGCAACGCCTCTTGGAGAACTGGCTGTTTGTGAAGGGGGAGAAGTGTGAGTTCCACGTGCCTGCAGTAGCTTTCCTGGGCTATATAGTGGAGAGGGGAGATCTACGGACTGACCCTGGAAAGGTGCGTGCGGTGGTTGAATGGCCTGTTCCTCCTAATCGCCGCCAACTGCAACGTTTTCTGGGATTCGCTAATTTCTACAGGAGATTCATTCGCGATTTTAGTAGGATCTCCCTCCCTCTCACTAAACTCACCTCTCCGAAGGTTCCTTTTCAGTGGGATCCTGCCGCTCAGCGAGCCTTCGCCCAGCTCAAGGAGAGGTTTTCCTCGGCACCCATCCTCCGGCAACCGGACCTCACACGGCAGTTCGTGGTGGAAGTCGACGCTTCTGACTCCGGGGTGGGGGCGGTTCTCTCGCAACGAGAGGACGGTAAGCTTCACCCATGTGCTTTCTTCTCTCGCCGTCTCTCGCCCGCAGAAAGCAATTACAACGTCGGGGATCGGGAACTCTTGGCCATAAAACTCGCCCTGGAGGAATGGAGACATTGGCTGGAGGGGGCTGCTCACCCGTTCATTGTTTGGACGGATCACAAGAACCTGGAGTACATCCGTTCGGCCAGACGTCTCAGTTCTCGGCAAGCCAGGTGGGCATTGTTGTTGGGCATTCACCATTACCTACAGGCCAGGATCTCGCAACGTGAAGCCAGACGCCCTGTCCCGGCAGTTTTCCACCACGGAGGAGGAGTCGGACCCCGAACCCATTCTGCCGGCGGCCTGGGTGGTTGGAGCCGTTTCCTGGGAGATTGAATCCCTCATTCAGGAGGCACAAGAGACTGAACCGGATCCTGGTACCGGCCCGACTGGCCGCCTCTTCGTCCCCTCGGCGGTCCGTTCCCAGGTACTCCAGTGGGCTCACACTGCCCGTTTCTCATGTCACCCCGGGGTCCTCCGCACCCTGTCCTTCCTTCGACGCTACTTCTGGTGGCCCACCATGGCGAGGGACGTCAGGAAGTTTGTGTCCGCCTGTCCGACCTGCGCCCAGAACAAGCGGTCAAACCAACCGCCGTCGGGCCGTCTTCTGCCTCTCCCTACGCCGGCCCGACCATGGTCACACATCGCTCTGGACTTCATCACTGGACTGCCTCCCTCTGCAGGTTACACCGCTATACTAACTATCATCGACCGTTTCTCTAAGGCCGCACACTTTGTCGCCTTTCCTAAACTCCCTACTGCTCTGGAGACGGCTCGGCTCCTCACCTCACATGTGTTCAGGCTCCACGGGATCCCCGAGGACATCGTCTCGGACAGAGGACCACAATTCACTTCCCGAGTATGGAAGGAATTTTGCACCGCGCTGGGAGCCAAGGTCAGCCTCTCTTCCGGTTTCCACCCGCAGAGCAACGGACAGTCCGAACGGGCTAACCAGGAGTTGGAAGCTGCCCTCCGGTGTGTTGCCTCCCACAATCAATCAACCTGGAGTGAACAGCTGCCGTGGATCGAATACGCCCACAACAGCCACACCTCCGCCGCCACGGGCAGGTCACCCTTTGAAGCATCCCTGGGCTACCAACCACCCCTGCTCCCAGCTGTCGAAGGTGAGCACTCTGTCCCCTCTGTTCAGGCTCACCTCCGCAGGTGCCGCCGGGCCTGGCGTGCTACTCGGGCCGCTCTACTCCGCACCAAGGAGCGCAACAAAGCCCTCGCTGATCGCCACCGGACGCCGGCCCCTGACTACTCCGTCGGTCAACAGGTATGGCTGTCTACCCGTTTTGTGCCGTTACGGACAGAGTCTAAGAAGCTGTCACCTCAGTTCATTGGCCCCTTTCCCATAGACTCCATTGTCAACCCTGTGTCCATTCGCCTCAAGCTGCCACGTACCATGCGGATTCACAATGTTTTCCATGTGTCCCAGGTCAAGCCTGTGCTCTCCAGCCCGCTGTGTCCTCCCGCCAGGACCCCGCCGCCCCCCCGGCTTGTGGGTGGTCAGCTGGTCTACGACATCTCCCGCATCATGGACTCCCGGCGCCGGGGCAGGGGTTTTCAGTACCTGGTGGATTGGGAGGGCTACGGGCTAGAGGAACGTTCCTGGGTGCCTCGGGCGGCTATTCTGGACAAGAATATGCTTCGGGACTTCCATTGCAGGCATCCAGGTAAGCCTGGTGGGTCGCCGGGAGGCTCCCGTTGAGGGGGGGGGGTACTGTCATGGTCCCTGTGCCTGCCCAGCCGGCCTCACAAGGCTACACTTGTGTTTTTGCTTTTTCTCTCTCTCCCCTACCTCTCTGCCTGGGCGGAGCTCACAGCTGGCTCCCACCCTTGGCTCACACAGCTGTTGGCGATCAGCTGGTTGGCGATCAGCTGGTTGGCGATCAGCTGATTACCGATCTACTATTTGAGGCTGGGTCACAGATCCTCTCATCGCTGGATGATTGAGCTACTGACGTTAGTCTTTCTTTTGGTCTTATACCTTTACGCCCTACCTTCGTGATTTGTGAGTGATTTCTCCCTTCCCTGTTCCAGTTTATCTTCCCGGACCTGTGACGTGTGTGAGTCGGATGTGAGGACGTGAGCGAGCGTGAGAGAGAGAGAGAGAGACTTCCCCTATCCCCTGGAACCCTGGACTTTCCCCGTCACTGTATATAGTATTTCACTGGTGTGTAAATAAATCGTGTTCTGAGACATCAACCTGCTCTGCGCTTGAGTCCCTGCTTTCAGTTTGTGACACCGGCACACCAATCTGTTGGTTCCTCAACTCGGGTAATGACACCAAGCTCTTCCATTCGTTGGAGTTCCTCCTTTACCCTTCCCATTAGAGGCAGAGGAAGCCTTCGCGGGGTTTTGAGCGAGTATGGCACAGCGTTCGGTTTGAGTTTAATGTGATAGGCCCGCTGCACTTTCCCTAGACCATTGCAAGTAAGTAGTCTTCAGAGTGTCCATTGAATCCGCGTCAACTCGCACCAGCAGGCCAAGAACTGTAATGGCGGGCAGGCCTAGCAGTGGAGTGCTCAGGTTTCTTACAACATAGACCTTCTCTGTTGTCTGTTTTGCTCCGTAGTTGAGCTGTAGCTTTGTAAAACCAGCAACATCCAGTGGTGTTTTTCCAGGGCCTGACAAAGGTTTTTCTGGCTGCTGGAGAACTGGTCTGTGTTCGTTAGCAAAAATCTTTGATAAGTCCGAGTGAGCTATTACAGTCACATCTGCTCCAGTATCCAATTTGAAAGTGATTTTTGCATCTTTCACTTGTATGATGGCTGTCCACGCCTGGCCGTCACTGGAAACTGAGCCTAGGAAGAAACCTTGCTCCTCTTCCTCCTCAATACTTTGCACTGTCTTGCTTTGTCTGCAGACGCGCTGGTAGTGACCTTTTTTTCCACATAAATGACATTTTGCATCATTCGCTGGGCACTCAGGTTTCGGCTGTGGAGAGCCTCCGCACTTGTAGCATTTATTACTTTGTCTCTTGCTATACTGCTGTTGTGTTTTGACAGTTTTATTTTTGAACATGTTGAACTTCGTTTTGTCGTGCTTTTGTATCACTCTGTCAACTGTTTTCGCATTTATTTGCATTACATTTGTTTCACTTCTCAAAGCTGACTGTTGCTTTTTGATTTCTTCTGACTGCCTGGCCATATTTATAGCTTTATCCAAGTCCAAGTCTTTTTCCATCTGCATGCGCTCAGACAGCCTCGTGTCGACCAAGCCCACTACTATTCTGTCTCTTATCAGCTCATCGTGGAGCGGTCCGTAGTTACAGTGCTCTGCTAATGCATGCAAGGCAGTCACGAATGCAGTCTCATTTGGCTCTTGTTTGCGCATATTAAAACGTACGCGCTCATAAACAACATTTTTCCTGACAATGAAAAAGTTGTGGAAGCTATCTCTCACTTTAGCATAGTCCCGCTGGTCTACATCACTACATAACTACATAACCGCACAGGACGTCATCCGCTTCGTCTCCCATACAATATATGAGAGTGTTCACTTGATTTTGCTCCGAGCTCGCAGACAGATTACTTTCCTGATGGAATCTCTCGAAGCGACGGACCCATCTTGTCTATTCGTGTGGTTTGGAAAAATCAAAGGGCTTCGGTAGTTGGATGCTCAACGTAGCGCTGGGGGTGCTAGCCGCGGTGCTAACTCCTGCTCTCGGACGATCGTCTACGTCGTCATTCGGCATTTCGTTTCCACCTTCCCCTTCTCCTCACACTCGGCAGATGTATGGAGTCTTACAAGTCACACAGCACTTCTGACACCATGTGTGATTCTTACACTGAATCTGAATAAGTACGCGGGACCACTGTGTGCGGTAAGACCAACTCTTTACTCACTGTATTACCATCTCCCGGCATGCATTGCCAGTGTGTAACACGTAATTACACAATCAAACAATGAACACATACTGCCCATACAACAAATGTACCAGAGACGATTATGAACACCACACATTACACAACCATTGCTGGAACCTGACAAATAACCAGATAAAAGTCTGGAAGAAAATCTGCCAAACAGCTGCACGACTGAGTCACAATTTTCTGAGCTTCAGAAAAGGCTTTATGCTGTGACATGTGAAACTGAAATGGAGCAAAACCTGTTTTATACCTTTGATGTAAAAGAAGGATGACAGTTAAACACTGGAATTAACATACCTGAGATTCAGGTGAAAAGAAACATTTAACAGAAAGGTGCCATGAAGATCCACCCATCACCTGACACACCTGGGAAAAACCAGTAAATAGGATGTTATTCAACCTCAGTAAAGAGAGACGCACAGACGATCAGACTGAGCTCAGACCAAACTAGCAGCTTCCTCTGAGTGAGTCCAGCTACAGGAGAGAAAAGTGGAAAACTCCAACACTGCTGCTTCAAGCTGCTGACGCTCCACACACTGAATGTGAGTTTGAGCAAGAACACGACTCAAAGGAAGTTTCAGTGAAGGTGGTAGAGGAGGGAGGGGAGCCAGGACTGACTGTACTTCCTGTCTGCTGTTTTCAGCTTCACTCACAGACTCAATGGCTTCCAGATCAGAGGAGGATCTCTGCTGTCCGGTCTGTCAGGAGGTCTTCAGAGATCCTGTTATTCTGTCATGTAGCCACAGCTTCTGTGAAGACTGTCTGAAGAGATGGTGGAGAGAGCAAATAACACACGAGTGTCCAATTTGTAAAAGAAGATCTTCAAGGGAAGAACCACCTTTAAACCGAGCTTTAAAGAACCTGTGTGAGTCATTCTTACAGGACAGAGATCAGAGAGCTTCAGAGGCTCTCTGCAGTCTGCACTCTGAGAAACTCAAACTCTTCTGTCTGGACCATCAGCAGCCAGTGTGTGTCGTCTGCTGTGGATCAGAAAAACACACCAATCACAGATTCAGACCCATCGATGAAGCTGCACAACAACACAAGAAGGAACTTCAGGAAACTCTGGAGCCCTTAAAGAAGAAGTTAAAGGTTTGTGAAGAAGTTCAAGTGAAGTTTGATCAAACAGCAGAACACATTAAGGTCCAGGCCCGACACACAGAGAGGCAGATTAAGGAGCAGTTTAAGAAGCTTCACCAGTTTCTAGCAGAGGAAGAGGAGGCCAGACTGGCTGCACTGAGGGAGGAGGAGGAGCAGAAGACTGGGATGATGAAGGAGAAGATGGAGGCTCTGAGCAGAGAGATAGCAGCTCTTTCAGACACAGTCAGAGCCACAGAGGAGGAGCTGAGAGCTGAAGACGTCTCATTCCTGCACAACTACAAGGCTGCAGTGGAAAGAGTCCAGCGCTGCCCCCTGCTGGATGATCCACAGCTGCCCTCAGGAGCTCTGATAGACCAGGCCAAACACCTGGGCAACCTGACCTTCAACATCTGGAACAACATGAAGGACATGGTCTCCTACACTCCTCTCATTCTGGACCCAAACACTGCTCATCCAAGCCTCATCCTGTCTGAAGATCTGACCAGTGTGAGACGAGGAGGAGAGAAGCAGCAGCTTCCTGATAATCCAGAGAGGTTTGATTTGTTCTGCTCTGTCCTGGGGTCTGAGGGCTTTAACTCAGGGACTCACAGCTGGGATGTTGAAGTTGGAGAGAGTACAGGGTGGGATCTGGGTGTGTTAGCAGAGTCTGTGCAGAGGAAGGGAGACAAACTGTCTGCATTATGGATAATATGGTTGTATAAAGGTAAATACTTTGCATGGTCATCATCAGCTGGATCCACGACTCTGTCAGTACAGAAGACGTTCCAGAGGATCAGAGTGAATCTGAACTGGAACAGAGGAAAGCTGTCGTTCTCTGATCCTTTTTTTTTTTTTTTTTTTTTATAAATGACATCAGAAACAGCAGTATGCGACAATACGTGATGGCAGAGCTTCAGTTCATCCTTTGTCATTTTTTTTTTTTTTTAATAAATAGGACAGGGGGAATGAATGAGAGAAAGAGGGGGAGAGAAAGAAAGAAAACCAAAGGGGAGAAGAGACGGTGAGAAGGGGGGGGAAGAGAGAGAAGAAAAAAAAAGAACTCCTGGGTCACCTGTATGGAGAAAAAAACAAACAAACAAAAAAAACAAACAGAGGAGACAGCAAACAACAAAGAGCAACATAATAATAGAGAAAACAAAGCACCATCACAATAAACTAGCTAGTCATAGATATCAATATTTACTAAATAATAAACGATATTGTGCAGCACGCAAGATAGACAGCGCACAGTGTGCTTTGAGGCAGCAGCCAAGAAAGCTTTAGTCCGCGTCTGTGAATACCCATGTGTGCATACCTGTGTGGATCAGCATGCTTGCATTCCAAAGGTTTCTCCATGTAATGATCTGCTAGGGAGTGTGGGGGGGCCACAGCCCCGTCCTCCAGGGTGTGAAGTGGGTATGGAGGAGATCAAAACTCCAGACATCCAGAGGCCCCCAGAATACAAGAGACCATGGAAGACCAACAGAGGGGCAGCCGCGCCACTGTTCCAGTAAGAGCTGAGGAGAGTCCCAGATGAGGGCTCGCCCAGCAGCCGCGGAGCAGAAGTCAGGGGGAGTTGCAGTGACGCGCCCGTGAGCTCTGCCGGCCCCCAGCTGTGCCTGAGTGACCGAGCCCCAGGCCGAGAGGCCGGGGGCACCCCACCTCCAAAGGGGCCCGAGCGAGCCCCAGGCCCCAGGCCCCAGGCCCCGACAAGCGGCCGCCAAGGAGTGAGCCGGTGTGTACCCGGACGCCCACCCCCAGATACAAAGAACCACCAACACACCGACACCTGAGGGAGTCCGCCACCGGCAGGGGAAGTGGTGGTGGGTGGAGATAGGCCTCCAAACCTTGGAGGGCCTGAGGTGTCCCCAGAGAGGTGGCGTCTGATACCCAACCTGACATATAGACACAAACATACAGGCACACACAGACACAAACATCCATTCCCACCCTCATGTTCTCATATGCACTCACTCCACACTCAACCAACGTGGAGACAGACATAAAGAGACGCTGTACACACAATCACACTCCCCAAGCGTACTCTACAAACCGGGTCTAGGTACCCTTGCCCCTGGAGGGGGGAATTGCACCCAGACCCAGGTGGTGTTACCCTTTTCCCTGCGGTGGGGAGAGGCAGACCACCCCGACTCCGCAGCAGCAGGGAGGCCCCACACCCCAGACCGCAGTCGGACGGCCAACTCCTCCTACTAGCCCTCCCGCTCCAGCAGGCCGCAGAGAATGGGGGTGGGAGAAGACTCCAAACCTCCCTCCACCCGCTCATTGTAGTGTTGATGCATATGTGTTCTAAGGTGCAATTAAAACCCAGGAGGGCATGGAGCTACCTGCCAAGGAGCAGCAGGTAAGCGCATAGTCCCTCCTGCTAGCCCTCAATGACTAAGTGTATTTAAAATTGAGAGGTGGGCAACGACGTCAGGGGTGAGGTATACACCCTGATGGTAATTTGGACTCCGTGATTGTGCCCACCCCCAAGATCCTATATGTATGTGTAATGAGAGTGTGAATAATGTGAATGTCTAAGTTGTGGGATAAAATTGAGGCAGAGGCAGCCAGAAGGGGACGGGGGGGGGGGGGGGGGGGGTAGCCTCCTCTGCACCCTGGTGACATACCCCCACTCCAAGGCCCTGCATGTGTGAGTGGTTGTGGAGGAGCGGGAAGAGGGAGGCAGCTGGAGATGGGGAGGGAAGGAAGGGAGGGGCAGGTAACCCCTCCCTGGGGCCAGCTCCCCCGCTGACCCCAGTAGGCACTCCCACCCTTCGCGACCCGCCAGGGAAGGGGGGCCCAGGCCCATCAGACCGGGGCCCAGTGCAGTAGCGCCCTCCGGCTCCACAGAGCCCTGGACAGTCCACCCAACCCCACCACAGAGAAAACTGCACCCACCCCACCATCCACACATCTTCCAGACTACATAAGACGGTAAATGCCCAGGCTGAGATCTTCCTCCACCTCTCCTGTATCTCCCCCTCCTGCAGAGAGTTCCTGAAGAGAAGAAAGCTCCTGCAAGATGTGACCATCCCCCCCACCAGTTGAAGAGCCCCCCGGCGGCTCGACGCACCGGCGGCACCCTGCTCCAGGGCCGGGCCCCCATGCACCCACCCGCCCACAACCCCGGCAACACACCAACCAGGACCCAAGCCCCCGAGGCCCGGCCCGGGCCCCAGCCCAGAGACAGAGCGCCCCCAGAACCTCACGCCCATCCCGGACCCACCCAGGGGCAGCCAGGTTGCCAGGTCAGTAACCCACGTCCATCAGCACAGACCCTCCCCTAGCCCCGCTGCACGCAGCCGCGAGGAAACAGTCACCTGAGAGCCAACAGAGCCCCCAACCGGACGTGACCGCTACCCCGGGTTGAGCCCCCCAAGGAAGATGCCTCCGGGGAACCCCCCGACGCCCTAAGCCTGTCCCTACCCCCTCACCAATCACAACAGTGAAGGCGGGACCAAACTATGACCCCCCACCCCCACTAGGTGATGGAGCTGATAAAAGGGGCCCAGAGCAATTGATCTAATGTGGTGGCAGAGGCTGTATCAAGACTAATGTAATCTAATAGATAATTTCTATATTGGTTAGAATTAAGATTATTTTTATTTTTCCAGTTCATGAGGACTGTTTTCTTGGCTATGCATAGGGCGGTGAAGATCATATGGGCTATATTCTTTTCTGAAGTGACATTATCTAAGCTGCCCAGTAGACACACTAAGGGGGAAGTTGGAATGTTACATTTCAGACACTTTGATAAGTCTTCACATATCTCGCGCCAAAACTTTTGCACTGGTGGACAGAACCAAAGAGCGTGGATGTAATTGTCTGGTGTATTGCCTTGACAGTGTGAGCAGTTGTTGGAAGATGTAAAGCCCATCTTGAACATCCGATGACCTGTATAGTGCACTCTATGAAGTATTTTGTATTGTATTAATTGCAGACTGGGATTTTTAATTAATTTAAAAGTTTTTAAGCAAATCTGAGACCAGAAGTTTTGGTCTAGGTTGACTGATAAATCTGCTTCCCACTTTGCAGTAGGAAGGGATATTGATTCATCTAATTTAGAAAGTGTTCTGTATATTTTAGATAATAATTTGGGGGATTTAAGAGTAAGAAAATGTGCCGCACTTAGTGGTGTTTGTAATTCAACTTGACTGAGGTTAAATTTCTTTTTTACTATGGATTTAATTTGTTGATATTCTAAAAACCTTGTCTTGTTGATCCCATATTGTTCAACTAGTCTGTCAAATGGAATAAATTCTGTTCCCTCTAATATATGTTCTAAGTATTTAATTCCTTTACAACTCCATTCTGGGAAATTAATCATATTATTGTTTTGTAATATGTCAGGGTTATTCCAGATAGGTGTACGTTTGCATGGGATTAATGAAGACTCCGTTATTTTTAGAAACTCCCACCATGCTGTTAGAGAAAAGCTGATGTTGATACTTTTAAAGCATTCATGTCTTTTGATGTTTGAGCTAATAAATGGTAGGTCTGAAATCTCTAGATCCTTGCATAGTGCCTGTTCAACATCTAGCCAGGGCTCAACTAAGAAGGTATGTTTTAACCATTCTGAGATGAACTGAAGCCTGTTGGCTAAGAAGTATTGGTGAAAATTAGGCAGATCTAATCCTCCTCTATCCTTGGTTCTTTGTAGCGTTTTTAAGCTAATACGCGGGGGTTTATCTTTCCAAAGGAATTTGGAAATATATGAATCCAGAGATCTGAACCAATCTTGTGATGGTTTGTTAGGGATCATCAAAAATAAGTAATTTATTTTTGGCAAGATCATCATTTTTATAGTGGCGACCCTTCCCATGAGTGATATGGGTAAAGATTTCCATCTAGTCAGATCGCCTTCTACTTTCTTTAGAAGTGGGATGTGGTTTAGTTTAGTTAAGTCTGAAAGCTTAGGAGAGACATTAATACCTAAATATTTAATATTTCCGGATTGCAGTGGGGCAGAGGAAGAATTATGGAAGGAGCAGTTAATGGGGAGAACTGTAGATTTTGGCCAGTTAATTGAATAATCTGAAACTCTTGAAAACCAGTTTATTAAAGTAATTACCTCAGAGAGGTTGGTTTGTGTGTTTTGCAGAAAAAGCAACACATCATCCGCATAGAGACTGATTTTATGTTCTATGTTCTTACATTTTATGCCCTTAATTGTTGTAGCCTGTCTAAATGCTGCTGCTAGAGGTTCGATAAAAATTGCAAAAAGTGAAGGGGAGAGTGGGCATCCCTGTCTGGTGCCCCTCAGGAGACAGAAGCTGGAGGATGTCTGGTCATTTGTTCTGATACGAGCCGTTGGGGAATTGTATAATATTCTTATCCAGTTTATGAAAGAGTTTCCAAAACCAAATTTGTGTAAAGTTGCGAATAAAAATTTCCAATTAACTCTGTCAAATGCTTTTTCTGCATCTAGAGATAATATTATGGTTTCGATGTTTTTATCGTATGAGTAGTCTATTAAATTAAGTAATCTACGAGTGTTTGTTGAGGAGTGCCGACCTTTTATGAAACCAGTTTGGTCAGGATGAATTAAGAGGGGGGTCATTTTCTCTAATCTCTTTGAGAGAGCTTTGCAGATTATTTTAAGGTCTACATTTAAAAGAGAAATTGGACGATAGCTTGAGGGAAATAAAGGGTCTTTGCCTGGTTTTAGCAGGAGACTAATGTTGGCAGAATTCATATTTGGTGGTAGTCTACCCTTTTCCTCGATTTCCTGCAACATGCTGTGGAATACTGGTGCCAAAATTGTCCAGAATTCTTTGTAGAATTCTGCAGGGAAGCCATCTGGACCTGGAGCCTTATTATTGGGCATACTTATCAGGGCTTCCTGGAGTTCACTTGGCGTCAGTGGCGAATCCAGTTCCATTGCTTGACTGTTTAGTAATTTTGGAAGAGTTACGTTGTCAAGAAACAGATCAATTTCATTTTTAGATGGGTTTATTTGTGGTGAGTATAAAGTTTCATAGAAGTCCCTAAAAATGTTGTTTATTCTTCCAGGATCATATATTGTGTTCCCCGATAAATCTTTAGCAGCACATATAGTTATTTTTTCTTTATTTATTTTTAGCTGGTTAGCTAGAAATCGACCTGATTTGTTACTGAGTTCAAAATTCTGCAAGCGAAGTCTTTGTATAAGGAATTGTGTTTTTTTATTAATAGTTTCATTTAATTCTAGTTTTGTTTTGCATATTTTGTTCAATGTTTCCTGATCTTGGTGGGACGCGTAGGCTTCTTCTAGTGATTTGATGTTTTTTTCTAATTCCTGAATATTTTTGTTTTCTTCTTTCTTTTTGTGTGATGAGAAAGAAATTATTTTACCTCTCATCACAGCTTTCCCTGCTTCCCATAGAACAGAAGCAGATATTCCGGGAGTGTCATTAAAGTCTAAATATGAAGTCCATTCCTTTTTAAAGTATTTAATAAAGTCTTCATCTTTAAGTAGTGATATATTAAATCTCCAGTTTTTACTTGGCGTAGTATTATTCTTGTGCATTAGTGTTAAAGATACAGGAGCATGATCGCTGACAGCTATAGGATGAATCTCAGTGTCTGAAATGTCACACAGCAGTGAGCTGCTGACCAAAAAATAATCCAGACGAGAGTAAGAGTGATGAACATGCGAGAAAAAAGTATATTCCTTACTGGTGGGGTGAAGAGAGCGCCATGCATCACAAAGACCAAAGTCGTTCATATACTGTTTGATTATATTTGTGGACTGCCAATTACGCTGAGTTCCTGTTGTGTTGAGCCTATCCATTTCTTCATTTAGTCCAAGGTTGAGGTCACCGCCAAGAATGAGTGTGCAATCAAGGTGTTCAGAGAGTGCACTAAAAAAACCGTGGAAGAATGATGGTTCATCAACATTTGGACCATATATACTAACAATACATAGTTTTTTGTTCAATATTGATAGTTTAATAATTAGAAATCTACCCTCTGGATCTATAACTGTATCGAGTACTGTAAAATTAACATTTTTATGTATTAAAATTGCTACTCCCCGTTGTCTAGAATTATAACCGGCTGCAAACACGTTAGGAAACTCAGGTGTTTTAAGTTCATTTAAACCTGTGACAGGTTTGTGAGTTTCTTGTAATAAAACAACATCTGCCTGTAGTTTTTTAAGCTGGTTAAATATTTTTAACCTCTTTCCTCTGGTGCCAGCTCCATTTACATTCCATGTGACAAACCTCAGCATGCCCTTAATTGTGCGTGTATGTCTAATGATGTATGCTGGGTGTTTCGTTTAGACAGGTGGAGAGAATATGGAAACATCCCTTGTTTGTAAATAGAAAGAGAAAAAGAAGTGTGGTGAGAGACTCCATAAGTCTGACTATGTGTGTGAATATTCACTAATATGAACAAGCGTGGCTTGCTTATGTGTCCTGCAAGTCTGTGCGTGCTGTGAGGCTGTTGTGAATGTGCTGCCGTTGAGCTGATGTGTTTGCGTGATCGTGTTGTGAAAATATGGAGAAATAGAGGTTGTTGTTTGTAGGTGAGTGGGGAAGTAGGTGACCACAGCAGTGAAAGACAAGAGAAAGAAAGAAACCACATGAACTGTGAGCGACAACAAAAAAAAAAGAAACGAAACGGAAACATTCCAATTAAAGCAATGACGGAGGGTGACGGTGTTATATCTGCTATGACATCATATTGATATTACTAGCTTAAACTCATGTTAAAGGAGAGAGTGTGAATGAATAAGAAAAGAGTGTAGCGGGTTCTTATCTGGAGTGCAGTTAATATAACCACGGTGTGGTGCCGAGGTCGCGGTAAAGCTGTCCGTCCACGTAGAGCCGGTCCACGGCGATGACAGCACGGGAGCCTTTCTGGATGAAGCTACGTCGAACTGGGAACAGGATCTTGCGTCGTTCCAGGATCTCTTTGGGGAACTGGTCGTTCACGCTGAAGTCCGTTCCTTTCAGCTCTCTGCCGCGACTCTTCACCCGTTCCTTCTGTTTGAATTGACTGAATTTGGCCACAATAGGCCGTGGTCTCCCGGTCCGCGACCGCGCGCCCTCCAAGCGATGTACTCTATCGAAGTCGATGTTCTTTACGGTGTCCTCCGGCAGCTTCAGGTGGATTTTAATGAAGTTTTTCACCGTTGCCTCTGCGTCCTCTCCGGCAGTTTCTGGAATACCAGAAAACACAAGATTATCTCTCATGCTACGGGCTTGTAGATCGATAACGGACTCTTTTATTTTTTTATTTTCAATGTTTAGCTGGGTCACGTTATCGGTGAGAGATTTAACCGACTCCCGTAGCGTGGCATTTTCAGCGGCAAGCGTTTCCACCTGCTGCTGGCTGAATTCCAGGGATTCTCTCAGAGATTTAAATTCCCGGTGTAAAATCTCCACCAGGGACAGCCTCGCATCGAAACTGGACAATCGCTTGTCGATTGACTCCAGGATTTCTGCGATGTCTTTGCCGGCAGGCGATGTTGTACCGGGGGAGTCTGCCTGGCGACTTCTCTTCGATGACGGCGTCTCGATTTTGGCCGGGGAAGATGCACTCTGGGCCTTATGCATTACTAAATCTTGAAAACAGCGGTCGATGTAATCTTGGAGAGCGTCTAAACTCTCCCCGTTGTCCTCCAGGGTGTTAGAGATGATAAAACAGATGTTGTTAGTTATATGACAATTGATTAGTATATTTGGTAATACTGAAGCTTGGAAAACCTTTGTTAAACTCTATGCTACCATTTGCTTTTTCTCCGCCAAAATCTCCGGCGTCTGACGTCACCTACAACATCACTTCCGTCACTTACCGTCCATCGTCGTTCTCTGATCCTGATACTAACACACACATACACACCTTCACACACACTTTCACTCACAGGATGTTTCCATACATCAGCACTGATGATAAACTGAAGGTGTGTCCGTTGAAGGTGTCAGTGTCAGTGGAGCAGATGAGTTGAGGATGATGATGTTTCTAATGTTGTTTCCTGTCAGTGAGTTGAAGCTGTTAAACTGCAGCTGTCCTCCTGCTGCCTCGTTGTTCCAAAGCTCTTTGTTTCTCTTTTAGTTCTCACTGTTTCTTTCTGTTTCTGCTGTCCACCTTTTCACATGGAAAATCATTTCACTGTTTTTCACTGAATGACTCCCCAAACTAGATTTGAAATTCTATCAAGTTTCTAATCATTACAAGTGATTCATGTTTCTATTTGATGTGTAAATGGAGATGATTTAGTTTGCTGGGATATGGACTGACATGTGTTGAATGGGAGGAGCAGTTTGTTGTTGTCTTCTTGTCTGTTTATGACAACAATAAATATGTTGTTGAAACAATGATTCATGTTTAACTCCATATATGAAATGTTTCTGATCTTTGAATTCTGTTTGATTAAAGACTTTCTTCATGACACAAATGAGATTTCAGTGTATTAATAGAACTAAATAAGCTCAGAGTTGAAAGGCTGGAGTATTATGTACGTGCTTCACTGTCAGGATCTTCAGGGGGATTTGAAGTCATGAGATAAATTAGTGAAATCAACCATATTCACACGAAGGATGACACTGGATCAGGTTGTACAGTTTTATACCCGAGCAACAGCAAGTATTATTATGACTATCTTCTTCCAGAAGCGACATGGCAGTCTCCCTACAGGTCTTCTCTCCGTTCACGTCCGACCTTGCCTTGTATCTTCTCTTTTCCCTATAAGAAACAGAAAAAGATAACACCTCCCTTGCCTAGCCTTGATTATTAATATTATCTTACTGATTCTATTTATTTTCTAAGTTTGGCATATTCTGTTCAAACTCTCTTGGTCCAGAAAATATCATCATGACCAGTGTGATGTGTAAGCATGTTGCAAAAACTGTCATTCTAGGTTAATCGCAATATTTCAATTCATTCATAGCACTGAATGAAGCTTTTAACCCTCAAAACATGGGATGCCAACACTTTAATAGCACATCAAAATGTTTATATATATATAAAAAAAAGCTTTATTTAATTATTATTTTCCTAACACATTAGCAGCTTATTTAAACTTTACTAGCCACATACCCACATAGCAGACAGCTCTGGCCCGGATCTGGTGTCAAGCCGGCACTGCTGGCTGACTTTGGGCATGGCAGGGTTTATGTCAACCAGATGTGGGCCAGGTCTGGCAATGATGGCACTGTTTATGTGATGGCATGCCATATCTGGCCCGATTGTAGTTTGGTTTATGTGACCCAGTCTTATAGAAATCAGGTCTTACCCAGATCCGGCATCAAGCTGGCACTTCTGATTGACTGGCGTCATGGCAGGGTGTATGTCAACCTGATGTGATTCACTGGCAAATAATAGGCTGTAAGGTCAGTTTCTTGATCATTAATATGCAAATTGTCAGATGTGCTGATGGCACAACACAGAAGAGCTAACTTGTCACTGCAACTTTCACTGCTATGCAGATGACACGCAGCTCTATCTGTCCATGAAGCCAGATAACACACACCATTTAGCTAAACTGCAGGAATGTCTTAAAGACATAAAGAGCTGGATGGCCGCTAACTTTCTGCTTCTTAATTCAAAACTGATGTTATTTTAATCGGCCCTGAAAATCTTAGAAATATGGTATCGAACCAGATTCTTACTCTGGATAGCATTACCTTGGCCTCCAGTAATCCTGTGAGGAACCTTGAAGTTATTTTTGAACAAGAAATGTGCTTCAATGCACATATTAGACAAATATGTAAGACTGCTTTCTTCCGTTTGCGCAACATCTCTAAAATTAGAAATATCCTGTCTCAGAGTGACGCTGAAAAACTAGTTCATGCATTTATTACTTCCAGGTTGGACGACTGCAATTCATTATTATCAGGATGTCCACAAAACTCCCTAGAAAGCCTTCAGCTAATCCAAAAGGCTGCAGCAAGAGTACTGACAGGGACTAGAAAGAGAGAGCATATTTCTCCTGTTTTGGCTTCCCTTCATTGGCTTCCTGTTAAATCCAGAATTGAATTCAAAATCCTGCTCCTCACATACAAGGTCTTAAATAATCAGGCCCATCTTATCTTAATGACCTTGTAGTACCATATCGCCCTATTAGAGCACTTCGCTCTCACACTGCAGGCCTACTTGTTGTTCCTAGAGTATTTAAAAGTAGAATGGGAGGCAGAGCCTTCAGGTTTCAGGCCCCTCTTCTGTGGAACCAGCTTCCAGTTTGGATTCAGGAGACAGACACTATCTGTCATGATCCTGGGTCCTTTTGACCCAGCGTTTTGTGTTTTCTCTTCGCGATTTTGGTTCTGTTCTTCCTCTGGTTAGTGTTTACTCTGTTCTGCCCGTGTGTTCCTGTATCTAGTCCGCGTTTCTTAGTTTGTGTCCTTTCATGTGTAAGTTCCTGTTTTATTGTGAAGGTCTGTGTCTTATGTGAGTGTTTTCAGTTTGCCTCCCTAGTCTCGTCATGTTAATTACTCCCAGCTGTGTCCCCACCTGTATGTAATCCCCCTGTGTTCTCTGAGTGTATTTTAGTTGTGTCTTCTGTCTTAGTTGTTGCTGGTTCGTCTGTGTTGTTTCCCCTCGGTCTCCCTGTATGTATTTCCCCGGACCTCCCTGCACCGTCATTCTTGGTTTGTGTTGTTAGTTTACCCAGTTTAGGTTTCAGTTTCATGTTCCTAGCGCCTTTGTTGTTTGCATTTTTGTTGTTAATAAACACTCACCTGCACCAGAGCTGCCGCCTTTTGGTCCTATATATATTCCACACGGCTTGCCCCCGCAAACCGTGACAGAACGAACCAGCCACCATGGACCCAGCGGCAGTAAATCCGTCCGAGGAGCTCCAGGACGACATCACATACAATGTGGAGATCCTTCTCAGCCTATGGCTGGAACATCCCCCGGAAGAGCTTCGCCGCGCAGCAGAAGACCGGCTGCAACGGCTCTTTTCCGGCCTGCCATGGCTATTGGACTCGCTTCCTCCGACCATGCAGGCTTTTCTCCGGCTCACACCGCACCTTCTCTCTGCCACTCCTGCCTCGCTGCCCGACTCGCCGGATGTGATCTTGCCCGGCCCGTCGGAGCCGTCTGCGGGGAGGAGACGCCGATCGCGCCGCAAGCGCGCCACCCCACAGCTGGACGTTCGGACTTCTAATTCGCCGGCTGTGGTGAGTGAGGACTGTTTTCCATTTGCGGACTGTATGACTGTTCATTCAGGGGCGGTGTTCTGTGCGGCAGATGACTTTGTGAACAGCATATCACCTCCCCCGCAGCCACTCTCAGCCCAGTTAGCTCCCGCGCAGCCACCCTCAGCTCCGTCTCCAGTGCCACCCTCAGCTCCGTCTCCAGTGCCACCCTCAGCTCAGTCTCCAGTGCCACCCTCAGCTCAGTCTCCAGTGCCGCCTGTAGCGCAGGCCCCAGTAGCTCCAGTGCCGCCTGTAGCGCAGGCCCCAGTAGCTCCAGTGCCGCCTGTAGCGCAGGCCCCAGTAGCTCCAGTGCCCCCGCTACCCGTAACTCTGGCTCCAGTAATAGTGGTCTCACATACTCACTCCATGCAGGGAGAAAGTATAATTTTACCTCAAGGTGCTTTTTGTAGTTCAGCCGCCTTTGGCACAGTTTGCCGCTCCAGGGCTTCCCCAGAGGCTAGGTCCCAGTCCTCAGCTGATTCTGGACCCCTGGAGTTTAAGCAACCACCCGAGGGACTGCTCCGGCCTTCGTCTCTTGTCTCCGCTGGAGGGTCCGACGGACCGCTCCGGCCTTTGTTTCCTGTTTCCGCTGGAGGGTCCGAGGGACCGCTCCGGCCTTTGTCTCCTGTTTCAGCTGGGGGGCCCGAGGAGCCCGTCCAGCAGCCTTCCTCGTCAGCTGGTGGTTCCGGAGAACCACACCAGCCTCATGCCTCGTCGGCTGGAGGGTCCGAGGGGCCCGTTCAGCCTCCTGTCTCCGCTGGAGGGTCCGAGGGGCCCGTTCAGCAACCTTCCTCGTCAGCTGGGGGTTCAGGAGAACCGCACCAGCACCATGCCACATCAGCTGGAGGGCCCGAGGAGCCCATCCAGCCACCATCGGCTACGCCAGCTCCAGCCTGTGCTTCGTCAGTTGCAGCTCCAGCCCGTGCTTCGTCTGCTGCAGCCTCAGAGCCTTCGTCAGCTGCAGCCTCGTCTGGTCCGGCCTCATCCGGTCCGGCCTCATCCGAGTCTTCTGCTACGCCTGGTCCTGCGGCCTCTGCTTCTGCTACGCCTGGTCCAGCTGCATCCGCCTGTGCTTCTGCTACGCCTGGTCCAGCCTGTGCTTCTGTTACGCCTGGTCCTGTGCCCTCCAAGCCTCGGCCGGTGCGCCTGACACTTGGGCGCCGCCGCTGCCTTCCGCGCGGCCGGCCCCCGGACCGCCATCGCCCGAGTGGCCGCCGTTGCCATCCGCACGGCCGGCCTCCCGAACTGTATCCACGTCGCCGCCGTTGCCGTCCGCACGGTCGGCCCCCCGAACTGTTTTGGACTCCTGTGCTGTCGGCCCCCTGGCCGGCCCCCCCGAACTGTTTTGGACTCCTGTGCTGTCGGCCCCCTGAACTCTTCTGTTTTGGACTCTGTTTTTTCCTGTGTTTTGGTGTGCTTCATTTCTTTTGGTTTTGGGCTCGTTTTTTGTTTTTGTCTTTTGGCCTTCTGGTGCTCCGGTTTTGTTTTGCTTCGAGCCCTCCTTCCTGGGCCCCCGCCGCCCGCCCTGGTCGGGTTGTTTTCTGTTTTTTCTGGCTGTTTCTTGTTGGGCTGTCTGGAGCCAGCCTTTGAGGGGGGGGTACTGTCATGATCCTGGGTCCTTTTGACCCAGCGTTTTGTGTTTTCTCTTCGCGATTTTGGTTCTGTTCTTCCTCTGGTTAGTGTTTACTCTGTTCTGCCCGTGTGTTCCTGTATCTAGTCCGCGTTTCTTAGTTTGTGTCCTTTCATGTGTAAGTTCCTGTTTTATTGTGAAGGTCTGTGTCTTATGTGAGTGTTTTCAGTTTGCCTCCCTAGTCTCGTCATGTTAATTACTCCCAGCTGTGTCCCCACCTGTATGTAATCCCCCTGTGTTCTCTGAGTGTATTTTAGTTGTGTCTTCTGTCTTAGTTGTTGCTGGTTCGTCTGTGTTGTTTCCCCTCGGTCTCCCTGTATGTATTTCCCCGGACCTCCCTGCACCGTCATTCTTGGTTTGTGTTGTTAGTTTACCCAGTTTAGGTTTCAGTTTCATGTTCCTAGCGCCTTTGTTGTTTGCATTTTTGTTGTTAATAAACACTCACCTGCACCAGAGCTGCCGCCTTTTGGTCCTATATATATTCCACACGGCTTGCCCCCGCAAACCGTGACACTATCTCTACTTTCAAGATTAGGCTTAAAACTTTCCTTTTTGCTAAAGCATATAGTTAGGGCTGGACCAGGTGACCCTGAATCCTCCCTTAGTTATGCTGCAATAGGCGTAGGCTGCCAGGGATTCCCATGATGCCCTCTCCGCACTGAATCATATCTGTTATTCATCTCTGTCTCTCTTCCACAGCATGTCTTTATCCTGTTTTCCTTCTCTCACCCCAACCGTTCACAGCAGATGGCCCCGCCCCTCCCTGAGCCTGGTTCTGCCGGAGGTTTCTTCCTGTTAAAAGGGAGTTTTTCCTTCCCACTGTCGCCAAAGTGCTTGCTCATAGGGGGTCATATGATTGTTGGGTTTTTCTCTGTATCTATTACTATGGGGTATACTATACAATGCGGCTCGGTTCACTCTGGCACAGCTGACTGCCAACAGAACCCATGGGCACATCACTGCAGCCCCCTCTGCAGTGCCCCCTCTCTCACACTCTTGGGGCCTCTGAATTCCTGGGGCCTGGATCTCCTTCATGCCCTGGGGGATGGGGCTATGGCTCCCCGCGCCCTCTTGCAGATCATTACAAGGAGAAACCTTTTGAATACAAGCCCGCTAATCCACACAGATGTTCACTGTTCATAGGCACAAACTAAACCTTTCTTGGCTGCTACCTCAAAGCACATTGTAAAAACAGTTGTCGGAACCATACTGAATTTAATCAGAGTAAAAAAATACACAGTTCTATCCTCTATGCTGTTGTATGCTGGGGCAGCAGGTTGAGGGTCACAGATGCCAGCAGATTAAATAAACTGATACACAACACCCATCCCCCAACCCAAGGATCACCAGAACATAACCTAATAGACCTACACCTTAGTTCACAGATATGCTTTGTCTAGACTTTATTTCTGGGATTTCGCACAACCCACCCTGTTTTTCTTTTCCTTCCTCTTTTTCTTTCCCCCCTTTCCTATCCCTCAGCTATGTCTTTCCCATCTGTAACAACTAACAATAAAATAAATAAATAATAACAACAAAGGTCGATCCACTTGGTAAATTAAATCCATTGGGTATCTTTGTTGGCCTTCAGACAACAATTCTAACGGCTAAAGACTCAAATGGGACAAGTAAAAAAAAGGAAAGAAAAAAATGATTATTGATCAACGGCCATGATTACCATTTGGGGAATCGCTGCCATCACAGTATTGTAAGATGGTGAAAGATGTACCCTTAGGCCCCCTCCTCGATTCCTTTGTTATTGAAGTTTTCATTTAATAAAGCCTGCAGACAAACTGTGAGCGGTAGCTAACATCCTTTAATAAAGAACAAAACCAAGTTTGGTGAGAGAGCAGCCATAGCAGGGAGCGTGACCGGCAGACTCTCTCTCTCCAAACATTGGTGCCCGGCTTCCTGTGTGAATGTCCCCATTTCCTTACCAGAACCCCACCATCTATCTGACTGCTTGAATAGGGTGTGAGGTAGACACCCCAGTGGCACCAAAGCATTATACAATAAAACATTTTGACCAATACATAAATGAAAGAAATTCCAATACACCCTTTTCACGTAAATGGTGTCCTTGACTTACCACTCAAACCAGTGTTCCTCCCTGTCCAGCATGTGTACATCCTCATCTTTGAAAGAGTGGTGTGGTAGCCGATATCTTTTCTCATGTATTAATCACATATTTTAATCATATCGCTTTAGTATAGCAAGATCTCTCCTGACACCAAGTGTGTGCATGCATGTCGAATGTCATCACATGTGGGCCTGAGGTTTTATTGCACCTGCACAGAGGGTGTATTATAGATTTGAAGATTTCCAGACAGCCTGTTTTTAGGGAGGTGACGGATGGTCAAACTCTTTTAAAGTGGCAGAGGGGCAAGGATGAGCTAGACTGAAGATGTAGAGATATATGATACCCACATAGCAAAATTGGTGTGGTCTGGATCTGGCCCACACGACCCTTTGGTGGCCCAGATCTGGTTTGCCAAAGGTGGCCTACATGTGGGCCAGCACAAGGCTAGCTGCAGACACACTAGTGGCCCTTTGCTGGCCCATGTGTAGATTACCTCTGGCAAACCCGGTCTGGGTCACCAAAGGGCCATCATTCTTTGCTCTATGTGGGCCATGTGTAAGTTGTGTGCAGCCACGGGCCAGTTGCAGACACACTGCTGGCCCTGTGCTGGCCCAGAACAGTTTAAGCTCTGGCCCCAGATGTCAGCCTAATGTGTACCTTAATTAAGCCATGTAATAAAAACATGTGCATAATAGTGCAAAAGCACATGACAAAACTCTGTTTGAACAGTGAATGGTCTGATTCTTATATAGTATTTTTCAACTCTCCCAGATTACTCAAAGTGCTCTATACAACATGCCACATTCACCCAACCACACACTCTTTTATCTGAGTGCTTCCTAACTACATTCATACACACTCACACCGTCGACATGCAGACTGGAGAAGCCATGGATCAAACCACTAACCTTCCATTCAATAGGTGACCTGCTCTAAGGATGAGTAAATCCTCTCTAGGTTTTGGATAAAGTACACTCACAAACCTGTCAAACCTGTATTTGAAATGTTGGCAACCATAGCAGTATAGTATTACAACATGGCATTTGGGTCTTCTAACTAAAATAGTAAAATAGGAACATAAATAGTGCCTCATTGCCAGATTTGGCCTGCATCTGGTTGACATATACTCTGCCATGACACAGTCAGTCAGAAGTGCCAGCTTGATGCTGGATCCGGGCCAGACCTGTCATTTAGATAAAATATTAGATATTGTTTACCTGTAAATGCACAAAGTAAATTTAGAAATGTAATTATTGCCAAGAGTGAACAAGCACTGATAGTGTAATCTACAGCTGTGGCCAAACGTTTAGAGAATGAGAAGTGTTGTTTGCTTATTTACAAAGTTTGCTGATTCAGTGATAGTTGTATATCATATTATATCACTTCAAACAGAGGTGATCCAGTAATGCTGCACTAATGAATTAGACTAACTATTCACTTTAGCTAAAGTTATTAATGATAATGGATTGGATTTATATAGCGCTTTTCAAGGCACCCAAAGCGCTTTACAATACCACTATTCATTCACTCTCACATTCACACACTGGTGGAGGCAAGCTACGGTTGTAGCCACAGCTGCCCTGGGGTAGACTGACAGAAGCAAGGCTGCCATATCGCGCCATCAGCCCCTCTGGCCAACACCAGTAGGGTAAAGTGTCTTGCCCAAGGACACAACGACCAGGACAGAGAGCCCGGGGATCGAACCGGCGACCTTCCGGTTACAGATACGCTTCCCAACCCCCTGAGCCACGGTCGCCTATTAAGTTAGCTAAAGAGTTGGGATGCTGTGTAAGACATAAATAAAGCTAAAATACAAAGGTTTGGACACCGTTTTGCATGTTTCCCTACTGTAGGGGTCTCTGCAAGCATACAGAGGGGGTACTCTGAGAGGGTCCAAGATGACAACTTTGGAATTCTACTAGAAACAGTCGATCATATTTGTTGTCAAAGTTGAATTCAGGGCAAACTACGCTAAATTAGCGTTTTTAGCTAGCAGCTACAATAAGCATGAAAGTTATCGTACGGCTATTTATTACCAACTTGAGAGTTTATCCGCTGGTCATTCGACATGACGAATGACTTCTGAAGTCTTAATTCAGCTCAAGATGCTGTAGATTCCCGTCGGTAACACTTTCGGTCCGCTAGTAAAACGTAGTTCTATTAATCTGCGCTTGAACCGGAACCGGATGTAAGTCCCAAAAAACTGAATTTTGGAACTGAAATTGAATTGTAGAACTGAAATTGAATGGTGAGAAGTGAAACTGAAATTATTCGAGAGCTGAATTTTTAAAAGATAAAATGCAGTTTCAAAGCAAATCAATTCATTTTCAAAATATAAAATTCAATTTCAATTTAGTGATGATCATTTTCAAACCATAAATTCAATTTCAAATTAGACTAATTCAAATTCAGTTTTCAAAAGCATTTATTCAAGTTACAATTCAGATTCAATCTGAGCAATTCAAATTCAAATTTAACTTATTCAAATTCAGTTTCTGATGGCACAGATTTCTGCCCATACCTCCACCAGTGTATGAATGTGAGAGTGAATGAATAGTGGTATTGTAAAGCGCTTTGGGTGCCTTGAAAAGCGCTATATAAATCCAATCCATTATTATTATTATTACTAAAATGTGATAAATACATAAAATAAAGAGATTTCAATCATAATCCCATAGAGAGTCACCAGCAAAGGACCCCCACACGATCACACCTTTCACCTTTTCTGTTTTGCACAAAGACACAAAGAACTTTGGTTCCACGAAAGATCTCAAATTTGGACCAGAGCACAGTTTCCACAAGTCTAATATCCATTCCTTGTGTTTCTTGGGCTAAACAAATCTCTTCTGCTTGTTGCTTTTCCCTGGTAGTGGTTTCTTAGCAGGTATTTCCCACATAGCTGAAACAGTTCTGGGCCAGCACAAGACCAGCAGTGTGTCTGCAACTGGTCTTGTGCTGGCCCATGTGTGGGCCACCTCTGGCAAACCATATCTGGGCCACCGGAGGGCCATCATTCTTTGCGGTATGTGGGACTAGATCGTGGCCATACCAATTTTGCTATGTGGGTATCTTCCTAAAAGAATTCCAGCAGAAAGTTTTAAACAACATTAATTAAAAAGCTAAACTTGATTAAACTGTGCTTCAGAAAGTAAAAAGGAGGACAAAGGTTCATCTAGAGCTGTTGTTTGTGTCAGACAGAATTTGATGTTGGTCTGAAAAGTAGCTGCAGTTAAAGTAACTCAGGGGTGGGCAACTCCTGGCCTCAATGACCGATGTCCTGAAGGTTTTAGACGTATCCTTGATTCAACACAGCTAATTTAAATGGCTAAATTACCTCCTCAAGATGTCTTATAGCTCTCCAGAGGCCTGGTAATGAACTAATCATTTGATTTGTGTGTTGACCCAGGGTGAGATCTAAAACCTGCAGGACAGCAGCCCTTGAGACCTGGAGTTGCCCACCCATGCAATCCATTTAACTTTTACAAGTCTGTAACAAAGTGAATCCACCTTAACACCACCTGTGTTTGTGTGACTGCATTACACCCCCACTGCTGTGGAATCTGACAAATAACCAGAACAAAGTCTGAGATAAATCTGCCAAAAAGCTGCACCACTGAGTCACATCTGAGCTTTATGCTGTGATCTGTGGACATGAAAAGTCTGTTTTATAAATTGTGAGCAAGAGGCAGGATGACAGTTTAACTCTGGAATTAAACTAAACTATGTAACAGGTAAAGCAACATTTTTCTCCTCCCCTCACGTCACTCAAATGTGACAAACCAGGAAACAGGAAGTTCTTCGTCCTCAGTAAAGAGAGACGCACAGACGATCAGTCTGAGTTCAGACCAAACTAGCAGCTTCCTCTGAGTGAGTCCAGCTACAGGAGAGAAAAGTGGAAAACGCCAACACTGCTGCTTCAAGCTGCTGACGCTCCACACACTGAATGTGAGTTTGAGCAAAAACACGACTCAAAGGAAGTTTCAGTGAAGGTGGTAGAGGAGGGAGGGGAGCCAGGACTGACTGTACTTCCTGTCTGCTGTTTTCAGCTTCACTCACAGACTCAATGGCTTCCAGATCAGAGGAGGATCTCTGCTGTCCGGTCTGCCAGGAGGTCTTCAGAGATCCTGTTCTTCTGTCATGTAGCCACAGCTTCTGTAAAGACTGTCTGAAGAGATGGTGGAGAAAGAGACCAACACATGAGTGTCCAGTTTGTAACAGAAGGTCTTCAAAGAAAGATCCACCTTTAAACCTGGCTTTAAAGAACCTGTGTGAGTCGTTCTTACAGGAGAGAGATCAGAGAGCTTCAGAGGCTCTCTGCAGTCTGCACTCAGAGAAACTCAAACTCTTCTGTCTGGACCATCAGCAGCCAGTGTGTGTCGTCTGCTGTGCCTCAGAAGATCACACCAGGGACAGATTCAGACTTATCGATGAAGCTGCACAACAACACAAGAAGGAACTTCAGGAAACTCTGGAGCCCTTAAAGGAGAAGTTAAAGGTTTGTGAAGAAGTTCAAGTGAAGTTTGATCAAACAGCAGAACACATTAAGGTCCAGGCCCGACACACAGAGAGGCAGATTAAGGACCAGTTTAAGAAGCTTCACCAGTTTCTAGCAGAGGAAGAGGAGGCCAGGCTGGCTGCACTGAGGGAGGAGGAGGAGCAGAAGAGTGGGATGATGAAGGAGAAGATGGAGACTCTGAGCAGAGAGATAGCAGCTCTTTCAGACACAGTCAGAGCCACAGAGGAGGAGCTGAGAGCTGAAGACGTCTCATTCCTGCACAACTACAAGGCTGCAGTGGAAAGAGTCCAGCGCTGCCCCCTGCTGGATGATCCACAGCTGCCCTCAGGAGCTCTGATAGACCAGGCCAAACACCTGGGCAACCTGACCTTCAACGTCTGGAACAACATGAAGGACATGGTCTCCTACACTCCTCTCATTCTGGACCCAAACACTGCTCATCCAAAACTCATCCTGTCTGAAGATCTGACCAGTGTGAGAGTAGGGAGAGAGAAGCCACAGCTTCCTGATAATCCAGAGAGGTTTGATTGGCTCTACTCTATACTGGAACAAGATAACTTTAACTTTAACTCAAAGATTCCAGAACTTGAGGCTACACTTATGGTCATAGATTCACTTAATTCAAGGGATGCTGTACTGATTACTATGGCCAGTGAATCATTGATAACCAGGACTTTTACAAATTTTTCAGATTTTGGATTGTATAAGGAAGAGGGGTTTGATTATTACTGCTCTGTCCTGGGTTCTGAGGGCTTTAATGCAGGGTATCACAGCTGGGATGTTGAGGTTGGAGACAGTAAAGGGTGGGGTGTGGGTGTATTAGAAGAGTCTGTGCAGAGGAAGGGAATCATACTGGATGGATTATGGAGAATATGCTTCTATGAAGATAAATACTCTGCATGGTCACCATCAGATCCTTTCACTGATCTCTCAGTACAGAAGAAGCTCCAGAGGATCAGAGTGAATCTGGACTGGAACAGAGGAATGCTGTCGTTCTCTGATCCTGATACTAACACACATATACACACCTTCACACACACTTTCACTGGGAAGATGTTTCCATACATTCGCACTTATGGTCAAGCAAAGGTGTGTCCGTTGAAGGTGTCAGTGTCAGTGCAGCAGATGAGTTGAGGATGATGATGTTTCTAATGTTGTTTCCTGTCAGTGAGTTGAAGCTGTTAAACTGCAGCTGTCCTCCTGCTGCCTCGTTGTTCCAAAGCTCTTTGTTTCTCTTTTAGTTTCACTGTTTCTTTCTGTTTCTGCTGTCCACCTTTTCACATGGAAAATCATTTCACTGTTTCTCACTGAATGACTCCCCAAACTAGATTTGAAATTCTATCAAGTTTCTAATCATTCCAAGTGATTCATGTTTCTATTTGATGTGTAAATGGAGATGATTTAGTTTGCTGGGATATGGACTGACATGTGTTGAATGGGAGGAGCAGTTTGTTGTTGTCTTCTTGTCTGTTTATGACAACAATAAATATGTTGTTGAAACAATGATTCATGTTTAACTCCATATATGAAATGTTTCTGATCTTTGAATTCTGTTTGATTAAAGACTTTCTTCATGACACAAATGAGATTTCAGTGTATTAATAGAACTAAATAAGCTCAGAGTTGAAAGGCTGGAGTATTATGTACGTGCTTCACTGTCAGGATCTTCAGGGGGATTCAAAGTCATGAGATAAACTAGTGTAGAGGAAAATATCGGAGCTTTATTTTCTATCAAAGCAGAGCGTGTCGTCCAGCCGGAGGAACGTCTCCGACTGCTTCACATAGAAACATCAGCAGGAAGTTCGACGGAGCTCGTTTAATCAATTTTTGTTTCATTACAGCAGAAAAAGAACTGAAAGTGTGTGTGTGGATACAGAACGCTCGCTGTCAGGTCGAATAAACTATTTCAAAGTGTCATTAAAACAAACAGTTCAAAGCAGGAAATAAAGTGTCCGTTCACAGCACCAACAAAGCAACTCTTTACAAATAAATTTACTCCACCATTTTCCTTCATGCTGTCCAACCACTGTCAGAAGATTTAGACCCCACTGTGTCATTTTCAGCTGTGAACACCTTATCACCACATAGACGTTCAAAGTGATTGTCGGGCTTGGTCATGGACCAAACTTGGTCATGGACGCGGGAGGCCCTGCTTCGTTCGGTGATACAGCAGCTTCATTATGTCAACCAACAGCATACACCGGCTCCTACATACTCCCACAAGACTTATGGCTGCCTGCAAAAGACAAATTCCCCTCTGGACATCTTCTCGCAAACTTTCACCTCATTTCATCGGCACGTTCAAGATTGACAAAGTACTAAGTCCTACAGCTGTCATGCTCAAGCTTTCACTCATTTATGCAGGTTCATCCCATGTTACACATGCCCCAAATAAAACTGTTGATTTCATGTCCTCTGTGCCCACGTTATGACCCCTTGCCTCCCACCCAGCTCATCCACAGAAAGCCGGCCTACTCAGTCCGGCGTGTCTTAGATGTGCAACAGGAGGGCAAGGGTCAGTTCTAGTTGACTGGAAGGGATACAGACTGGAGGTTTGTCGATTTTGATTTTAGACCCTGCTTTAACCTCTGATTTTTTTCAAGCCACAACAAACAGTTCAAAGCAGGAAATAAAATGGCTGTTCACAGCGCCGATAAAGCAAGTCTTTACAAGTAAAGTTGCTCCACCATTTTCCTTCTTGCTGTCAAACCACTGTCCAAAGATTTAGACCCCACTGTGTCATTTTCAGCTGTGAACACGTTATCACCACAGAGACACTCAAAGTGATTTGATAGAAACCCCAGTCCCCAATGAAATCCCAGCCACAGAATCTCAGCCATCTCTTCTTCCTCCTTTTCTGGGAAAACCATCAAGCTCTACATTACACTCTGCATTTTTCAGGGTAAAGTCCTCCACTGATATCGGTGCAAACCTAACACACTGCTGACTGTTTTATGACTACATCCACTTTGACCTTTGACCTACTTCTGTCTGTTTTTGTGGAAAGTATCATAATAATTATTATTTTGACCTTTGGGCCCTTTCATTTGACATGTTATGTGTGAAGAGTATCATTATTGTTGACTCCATAATTTTCAATTATTCAGTGTGTTTAGCAAGATCAAAGCGAGCAGCTCAGTTATACCAAAGGAACATCTCTTTCTAAACACATCTGAGTGTGTGTTTGTGTGTGTGGTTGTGTGTGTGTGTGGTTGTGTGTGTGTGTATACATGTTTAGACATCTTTGTGAGTTCAGAATATTGGCATGCTACTGTACTTGTGGGGACCAACAGTCACTTATGAGGACAAAGTGCCATCCTCACGAGTTTGACAGTACTTTTGAGACTCAAAATATGGTTTTAGTGTCATGGTTACAGTTAGGGTATAGTTTTGTTTAGGGTTAGATTAGCGAATTAAATGAGTGAAAACTCAGAGCTGGGGCACTACATCATCATTCATCGTATTTACTTGTGGATATTTGCTCCCATCACCTGGAGAAATACAGGAAGTAAAAATTGGAGGAGGGTCAGAAACTAAGATCCATCAATTTGAGCAATAAAAATGATCCAAACTAATGTTAGGGCCGTTCATCAATACAGGTGAGAAAATATATTACAGTGATGAAAAATGTAGAAACAAATCAACCTATACACACAATTTTTTTTTTACATCCAAACCAAAATTAAATGTCTTATCACATTTTGAATCCCAAATAAAACACACCAAAAGAGAAGAAATTATTCTTTAAGATAAAAAAGATGAAAGTGAAAAAATGAACTTTGATTTATTTTCCTCCTGACCTCCACAACCAGAATTTGTCATAAAATGTCACAGGAAAGACCGAATAAAAAAATAACCTAAAAAAACCATAAGTGGGAATAAGAAAAGTAAACAAAAGTACAAACACAGAATAAGAAAATTAATTTAGCTGTAAAATATCAGGGAACAGGGAAAGAAAGGTTCGAGAAAGAAATAAGATAAGGATAAGGGAATGAATGAATTTACCTCTAAAATAAAAGGGAAGTGAAAAAAGGTTTAAGAAAGAAACAGGAAAAAGGGTTAAGGTTGGAAGGAAATAAGAAAAGAAAAGGCTAATTTTGCAAAACTCTACACACAAATAAGAAAACCTGTCACCCAATCATCAAAAATTGTAGTTCTCTTGCAAAAGCGAACACAGCTAGATTAACTCTTCACACCTTCGTAAAAATGGTGTTTCCGTATCAAACAGTACACACAAGCCATCATCTACTAAGCACACAATGCACCAACTGCACACTGATGGTATAAATACAAAACACATCTGGCTTTTGCTTTCTCTGTGCACAAGGTAGGCTATGTCAGTTTGAGCTCATACTTCTGTCATAGATCCATAAGCATAGAGGGATCCAAACTTCAAGTACTGGTGTTTATTCAAACACATCAAAACAAACACAAGTGTTCATTTCCAAGTATAGGATTATTTGCAATCGCCATAATGACTATATGGGTTACTTGGTCTGCAGTGAACATGCTTCCTCTGCCCCAGCATCTGGTCATCTAGCAATTCTGTAAAGTAACAATTTCAGTATTTTTACATCAATGGTATTGGTGTGTTTCTCATTGGCATATGGCAGTGCTACAAATCTTAGTGCGAAGTGACTGTACTAACCGATTCTCATCTCAAAATGTCCTTATGGTGCTTGCTACAGTGTAGCGGCTCGAGTTAGGCTGGACCCGTTGGCCAGCTACCCTCAGGGTCATTCCACGGTTGATTACATGGTCCACTATTGTAGCTCTGATGTCATCAGCAATTCTATTTCTTACTCTTCTTACCCTTCCTAAATTCAAATTCAAATTCAAATTCAAATTTTATTTGTCACGTACACAGTCATACACAGTACGATATGTAGTGAAATGCTTGGACAACTGCTCGTGACCTAAAGAAAACAAGAAAGGAAAAGATGTTTCCCGTCAGGATGCTCTCTATGGTGCACGAGTAAAAGTTCCTGAGCACCTTGGAGGGCAGTTGGAAGTCTCTCAAGTGTCTGAGGTGGTAGAGACGCTGACGGGCCTTTTTCACCACGGTGTTGATGTGACAGGACCATGACAGGTCCTGCGTGATGTGAACTCCGAGGTATTTGAAGCTGTCCACTCTCTCCACTGGGCACTCGTTGATGACGGGGGTCTGGTAGTTCCTCTCCTGCTTAGTGCTGAAGTCCACTATCAGCTCCTTTGTCTTACTGACGTTTAGAAGGAGGTTGTTCCTCTGGCACCAGTTCTCCAGATTCCTAATCTCCTTCAGGTAGGCCGTCTCGTTGTTATCAGAGATCAGGCCCACCACGACGGTGTCGTCAGCAAACTTGATGATGGTGGTGGAGCTGGTAGTGGCCACACAGTCATATGTGTACTATGTCCTATCCCCCCTCCTCATCCTCCTCTCCCCCCTCCTCGTCCTCCTCTTACTCCTCCTTGTCCTTGTTGTCCTCTTCATCCTACTTCTTCACCTCCACGTCCTCTCCCTCGGCCTCCTCTGATTCTCACTCTTCTCACTCTTACTACTCCTTCCATTGTACTCCACACACACAGCTTGCCTGTATTATAGTGCTTAGGCTGATTGCAAAGTGGACTAATTATCTAAAACAGTTTTCACATGTGAAAGTGTGCCAGACAGTTGGCAAATTAGTGTTAATGATAGCCATACATGTGTATACTTTTGCTAGGAGTGTGTTGGACATTTGGTAATTGAGTGTTGTGCAGTGAATTGTGCCTACAGTTTTGCAAAGTGTGTGTTACAAAATTGCAAACTGAGTGCAAAGCAGTTTTTGTGCTTTTAGTTTTGCAAACTCAGTGAGTGGTTTTGCTATAAGTCTGAATAGTTTTAGAAATTGTGCTGCAGGAATCACAGTTAGGGTTTAAGCATTCAGAAAAAACTGTAAAGGGTTAAAGATTTTATCCACTGCCAGTAAGCCCAACCCTGTGTCTATGTTGGTACAGACGGACTCCACATTTATTGTAAAAAGTAAGGTATCATATGGATCATTCACATCTTTCAGTTTGGCAATAAAGTCATATGTATGTTTTCATGTTCTGTGCAATATTTTTGGCTCATGTGCAATTATTTTGGTCTCAGTCTGCTTCAATGTTTTCTACACATACACCATGTATATAGTTCCACTCACCTATGTATACATATACACTGCTTTTTATTTTATTCTATTTATTTAATTATTTATTTATTTATTTATTTATTTATTTTTCCACCTTCGTTGTATATTGGTTTCTCTTCTTCTTAATTTAGCACATTTGTGGTCCAGCTACCCAATTTCGCTGTGCAAGAAACTGCACAATGACAATAAAAAGCTGTAAGTCTAAGTCTTTAAGTATCTTTCACATAACTGGCATTTAGAAAAGAGTCTATATATGCTGTGATTCTGTGATTTAGAGTCACAGTCAGTAACAATTGGTCATCCTACAGGGATTTTAAATGCAACATACCTGGAGAAGTCTCTGGAGATTTATGAATCTTTGGTCAAAGAAAAAATAAGCGAGGACGAGGAAAAATTGGAGCAGACATATATTTTTCCTGAAATATAACCCTCTTTTCTTAGCTCCCTCACAATACTTTTGACAAGATTCTGAGTCTCTGGTTTTAATGGAGCTTGTAAACATTTTAATATTTTATGTCTTGTAATTGTCAGTAGACTTTCTGTAAATAATCCTCTTTATCCAGATTACAGATTTGACCAACCTTATCTGCATTTTTTATAACAATGTGCTTTTCTTGTATAAGATTTTTCAAGGCATCCTGTTCCACAGATGTTAAATTATGTAATTTATCGAAAGGTATTGAGGTAATCATGTATGGGATCTGTCCAAGTTTATTTGATCCAACCATTTATTAAAGATTTTATCTGCTGTTCTTTTTGTCCAATGTACAGGATCCTGTAAGCAGAAACTGGACACTACAGACTGATCTCTGAGCTGGGCTGCTCTCACTCAGTGTTGCGTGAGGTGGCTTAACGGCCTCCAAAATACAACAAGGACTTTGTGAATAACTTCGCTGACTTCTTGGCAGAATACAGGTCAAAATGTGACAAAATTTATTGTTGGGGATCGTAATATTCATTGTGTTGTCCTGATATGCCCATGGCAAAGGGCTTTTTAAACCATATTGATTCTTTTCATCTGGTGCAATGTGTGCCCAGTCCCACACATGAACGTGGACACACTTGATCTTTTTTATCTCATGTTTTTTCTGTTTAACGTTGAGATTTGTGATGCTGTTTACTGACCATAGTCCTGTGATGTTTGAGGTTTCTCTTGCCTGTACCTTAGTTAAACCTTGTGCTGCTGCTCAGCACTGTCTGTCATGGTTCTGGGTCAGTTTCGAACCAGTATTTTGAGTTTTGATTGTTAGTTTATTTTTTGAATGATTGTTGTGGTTTTGGGTGCGATGATTATTATTATTGTTAGAGTTCCATGTTTCTGTTTATTTGGGTTTAAGATTTGTGCCCTCATGTTTTGTGTGGGTTTAGTTTCATGTGTCATTTTCTGTCTGTCTCTCTATGTCAAGTCTGCGTCTTAGTGTGATAGTTTCTTGTTCCTGTTTTATTGTGAAGGTCTGCGTCTCATTTGAGTGTGTTCAGTTTTACCTCTGTCTCATCTTGTTGATTATTCCCAGCTGTGTCCACCACCTGTGTGTAATTCCCCTGTGTTTCTCTGTGTGTATTTAAGTCGTGTCCTCTGTCATTGTAGTTGCTGGTCCGTCTGCGTATCCACCATGTTTCATCTGTGTGTTCCCTGCCGTCATCATCATGTACCATCGTCTTCCTTCCTTTATGTTCAGGTTCGTGCTCAGTAGTTTAGTTGTCCCAGTTTAGTTTAGTTCTCCGTTTTGCCGTTTGCCTCTCTTTTTGTGTTCAATAAATCACCTTTACACCTTCACGACTGCCTGCGTTTGGATCCTCCTTTTCCTTTTCTACACGGCTCTTTTCACTCGCCCGTGACACTGTCGGGTTTTTTATTTTAACTCATTTACTGCCCCACATAGCAGACAGGTCTGGCCTGGATCTGGTGTCAAGTCGGCACTGCTGGCTGACTGCTGGTATGATAAGTGGTATGTCATCCAGATTTGGCCAGGCCTGGCAATGATAGCACTGTTTATGTGATGGCATGTCACATCTGGCCCAATTGTGGTTTAGTGTATGTGGCTCAGGCTCATAGAAAACAGGTCTGGCCCAGATCCGGCATCAAGCTGGCACTTCTTACTGACTGGTGTCATGGCAGGGTATATGTCAACAAGATGTGGGCCAGGCCTGGCAATTATGGCACTATTTATGTTTCTATTTTCCTATTTTAGTTAGAAGACCCAAATGCCATGTTGCAATACTATACTGCTATGGTAACCAATGTTTCAAATGCAGGTTTGACAGGTTTATGAGTGTACACTTTATCCAAAACCTAGTCAGGATTTACTCATGTTTACCACTGGTATGTTTACCACAGGTGGCTGTAGCTCAGGCGGTAGAACAGGTCACCTATTGATCGGAAGGTTAGTGGCTCGGTCCCTGGCTCCTCCAGTCCGTATGTCAAGAGTGTGAATGTGTATGAATGAAGTTGGGAAGCACTCAGTTTAGAGAAAGTGTGGCATGTTGTATTGAGCACTTTGAGTAAGGGATAGCTCAGTGGGTAGAGTGGTGGCCCCATGATCGGAAGGTCGGGGGTTCGACTCCACTGAACAGCTACCCTGAGGTACCCCTGAGCAAGGTACCGTCCCTACACACTGCTCCCCGGGCACTGCATTGGTGGCTGCCCACTGCTTCACTGGGTGAATGGGTTAAATGCAGAGGAACTGTTTCCCTATGGGGACTAACACGCACACTTTACTTTACACTTTTTTTTTTTTTTTGTCCCGTTTGGATCTATAGCCATCAGAATTGTTGTCTTAAGGCCAAGAAAGATGCCAAGCGGATTTATTTTACCAAGTGGATCATCATGGCCTTGCCATATTGGTCCATTTGATTGACCTTTATTATAATTATGAATTTATTTTATTTTCAGTTGCTACAAACGGGACAGACAGGACTGTGTGATAGGACAGGGAGAAAGAATGAAAGAAAGAGAGGGAGAGAAAGAAAACCAAAGGGGAGAAAAGACGGTGAGAAGGGGGGGAAGAGAGAAAAAAAAACAAACAAACAAAAAAAACAAAACACCTGGGTCACCTGTATGGAGAAAAAAAAAACAGAAGAGAAAGCAAACAACAAAGAGCAACATAATAATAAAAAAAAAGCACCATCACAATAAACTAGCTAGCAGTAGATATCAATAGTTACTAAATAATAAACGATATTGTGCAGCACGCAAGATAGACAGCGCACAATGTGCTTTGAGGCAGCAGCCAAGAAAGCTGTAGTCCGCGTCTGTGAATACCCATGTGTACACCTGTGTGCATACCTGTGTGGATCAGCATGCTTGCATTCCAAAGGTTTCTCCATGTAATGATCTGCTAGGGAGTGTGGGGAGCCACAGCCCTGTCCTCTATGGTATGAAGCAGGTATGGAGGAGATCAAAACTCCAGACATCCAGAGGCCCCCAGAGCACAAGAGACCAAGGAAGACCCACAGAGGGGCAGCCACGCCACTGTCCCAGTAAGAGCTAAGGAGAGTCCCAGATGAGGGCTCATTCAGCAGCCGCGGAGCAGAAGCCAGGGGGAGTTGCAGTGACGTGCCCGTGAGCTCCGCCGGCAGCCAGCTGTGCCTGAGTGACCGAGCCCCAGGCCGAGAGGCCGGGGGCACCCCACCTCCGAAGTGGCCCGAGCGAGCCCCAATAAGCGGCCGCCAAGGAGTGAGCCGGTGTGTACCCGGACGCCCACCCCCAGATACAAAGAACCACCAACGCACCGACACCTGAGGGAGTCCGCCACCGGCAGGGGAAGTGGTGGTGGGTGGAGATAGGCCTCCAAACCTTGGAGGGCCTGAGATGTCCCCAGAGAGGTGGCGTCTGATACCCAACCTGACATATAGACACAGACATACAGGCACACACAGATACAAACATCCATTCCCACCCTCATGCTCTCATATGCACTTACTCCACACTCAACTGACGTGGAGACAGACATAAAGAGACGCTGTATACACGATCACACTCCCCAAGCGTACTCTACGAACCGGGTCTAGGTACCCTTGCCCCTGGAGGGGGGAACTGCACCCAGACCCAGGTGGTGTTACCCTTTTCCCTGCGGTGGGGAGAGGCAGACCGCCCCGACTCCGCAGCAGCAGGGAGGCCCCACACCCCAGACCGCAGTCGGACGGCCAACTCCTCCTAGCCCCCCCGCTCCAGCAGGCCGCAGAGAACGGGGGTGAGAGAAGACTCCAAACCTCCCTCCACCCGCTCATTGTAGTGTTGATGCATGTGTGTTCTAAGGTGCAATTAAAACCCAGGAGGGCATGGAGCTACCTGCCAGAGAGCAGCAGGTAAGCGCATAGCCCCTCCTGATAGCCCTCAATGTCTACGTGTATTTAAAATTGAGAGGTGGGCAACGATGCCCGGGGTGAGGTGTACACCCTGATGGTAACTTGGACTCCGTGTATCGTGCCCACCCCCAAGATCCTATATGTATGTGTAATGAGGGTGTGAGTAATGTGAATGTCTAAGTTACTTTACACTTTACATCTGCGAGAGTAGCAAAGTATTATAGAAGAATTAGTACATTCACTGTCTGAACAGAGTTTTGTCATGTTACTTTTGCACTATTATGTTCCGGCACATGTTGTTATTACATGGCTTGATTAAGGTACACATAAGGCTGACATTTGGGGCCAGAGCTGAAACTGATCTGGCCCAGCACAGGGCCAGCAGTGTGTCTGCAACTGGCCTTGTGCTGGCCCATGTGTGGGCCACCTCTGGCAAACCAGATCCGGGCCACGAAAGGTTTGTCATTCTTTGTTGTATGAGGCCATGTGTAAGCACATTGTGTGGGCCAGATCAGGGCCATACAATTTTGCTATGTGGGGCTGAGCAGTTTGGAACAGTTTTTAACCAGAACTGTAAAATCCTGGAGTTTTTATGCAGCCAGACTGAGGAAATGTTTTATTCCACCTGTTCGACTTCTTTGGATATTAGGTAGCATAAAACGAAATCTGAGCCCTGGCTGATTGACATGACTTGAGCTGTCAGATGTGAATGCCATTGAGTTGAGCGCAAGTGAAAAAGGACAACTTACAAGTGTCATTCCAGATGCAAAAGAACTGTTGGCGTCAATATCAAACAGCTGTAAAAGATGCCAAAAGAAAACACTTCACTGACATTATTCTGTCAAACTGTCACAACCCGCATTTTATTTAAGACTATAAACTCTGTTCTTAGTGCACGACATACTGACTGCATCGAGCCCTCCATTCCAGCCTGTGAACAATTTTTACTTTTTTATTGAGGTTTCCTCAGTGTGTGCGTTTTGGTTTTCAGTGTGAATATATACAAACAGGATTTACTTTTGTAAATGCAGGATAATTTTTCTTTAAAGGTGCTTTTTAGACACTGATCTGAAAGATAAATGTTTGTTGTAGAAGCAGCTTTGTCAGATTTGTTTTTAACTTGGTGAAACATAGTGTGAAACTTTTTTCTTAATTCAGTATTTTTATGTCTTTTAACTGTGTGGTCTTTCTGGAAAATGTAGACCAACTGTTTATGTCAGTCAGGCGGTGCTTATGCATAAGAGAAAAGCAACAATACAACGTGTTTCTCTGCTCAAAGACATCCTTTCACATGGTAAGCATGTCTGTTAAGGCCTGCGCTTCATAAATGTCTGTCTGTCAGAGCTGATTATTCAAACCCTGTTTAAAACGTGACTCATTTGTTGTCCAAAAACATTTCCTCTAAATTTGCAAAGTTATTGATTTAAAAATATATATTTTTGAATTTTTTGCTGGATGTCAAACATATGATAGACTCTTGAGCATATTTATATAGCAAAATTCACAGTGGTATAACCACATTAAATAAAAGATGCCCAAGTGTGCACCAATGCACCCTAATGCAAGCCTTTAAACTGTATGTTGATAAGTATGGGATCACAATGATGCCAACTTGAAATGAAACCGAAAAAAAATATTGATATAATAGGGTGGGGTTGCTGCTGAAGGGTAGTTAGGCTCTGGCTTCTCTGAGAGATTCTACCAATCAGAGGAGAGGAGACAGTGGGTCAGCTGATCACCATCTCTCAGACATTCAGGAGGAGGAGCGAGGGCGTGTGACTTACCTCCTCCTCCAGCATGTGGTGAAGTTCTTCCTGAAATGCTGCTTGAAGTGGTCACCCCTCATCTTCCTCTTCTTCTCTGGACACACAGACAGAGAAGAAGGACAGAAAATTTTGAGTTTAATTTTGTAAAATTTTTAATCACAATCAAATTTCCTAACATGAATTTTTTCATAGTTTTTAAATCGGTCCATCACCTGCAGAGTGAAGCGAAAGAAAGTGAGAGAGAGCGAGGGTGACAGAAAGAGTCAGAGGTTATCTGCAGGATCAATGATAGGTTTGTAGCTTGAACCTATTCGCTGGAACATTGAAGACAATATAATTACACAGCAAACAAGACATGAAGTAGGCAAAGTTCTTCATGTTTCTCGTGCACGGGAGAGAACCGGACAAACGCCGTTCCTTCGCTTGACCCCAGTTGCTCTCGTCCGCTCCCCCGTAACACTGCTCTTTTATTGAGGGTACATGAATATGCATAGGTTCATTAACATATGACTACTACATACACACAAAGAGTACCTTGCCTGTGTGTGTGTGTGTGTGTGTGTGTGTGGGGTCAGAGTGTGACCCCATAAATGACTTCCCTAACCCTGCTGGTCTCGAAGTCCAGCAGTTCATCTAAACAAAAGGCACTTAGACTAAAACAGATATAGACACGTTTATCCTACCATAAAACAATAAAACCAGGTACGACCTCTCTCGTGCTCCCAGAGTGCTCTCTAATGCACACAAAGTTTGCAGACTATCAAGGATCAAACCTCTACCAATCTACAACTAATTATAAAACTCTAAGCATATATAAGTAGATATTTCTAAGCATAAATGACAATCAACAATACAAAACCTAACAATCAACCTCACTGAAAAGGTAGCTGCAGGTCTAAACAGACTTTAAACAGTCTCTGATATAGTCAGTAATCAAGTGAATCCACCTTAACACCACCTGTGTTTGTGTGATTGCATTACACTCCCACTGCTGGGGAACCTGAACAATAACCAGAACAAAGTCTGAAAAAGAAAAAGCTGCCAGACAGCTGCACCACTATTTGCTTTATAGCTTTTGAGGAAACGGCAGGATGACATTTTAACTCTGGAATGAAACACACCTGAGTTACAGGTGAAGCAACATTTTTAAGTACAGTGTCATCAGGCTACACCCATAACCTGACACACTTGAGAGAAACAAGGAAACAGGAAGTTCTTCGTCCTCAGTGCAGAGAGACGCACAGACGATCAGACTGAGCTCAGACCAAACTAGCAGCTTCCTCTGAGTGAGTCCAGCTACAGGAGAGAAAAGTGGAAAACTCCAACACTGCTGCTTCAAGCTGCTGACGCTCCACACACTGAATGTGAGTTTGAGCAAAAACACGACTCAAAGGAAGTTTCAGTGAAGGTGGTAGAGGAGGGAGGGGAGCCAGGACTGACTGTACTTCCTGTCTGCTGTTTTCAGCTTCACTCACAGACTCAATGGCTTCCAGATCAGAGGAGGATCTCTGCTGTCCGGTCTGCCAGGAGGTCTTCAGAGATCCTGTTCTTCTGTCATGTAGCCACAGCTTCTGTAAAGACTGTCTGAAGAGATGGTGGAGAAAGAGACCAACACACGAGTGTCCAGTTTGTAACAGAAGGTCTTCAAGGGATGATCCACCTTTAAATCTGGCTTTAAAGAATCTGTGTGAGTCGTTCTTACAGGAGAGAGATCAGAGAGCTTCAGAGGCTCTCTGCAGTCTGCACTCTGAGAAACTCAAACTCTTCTGTCTGGACCATCAGCAGCCAGTGTGTGTCATCTGCTGTGCCTCAGAAGATCACACCAGGGACAGATTCAGACTTATCGATGAAGCTGCACAACAACACAAGAAGGAACTTCAGGAAACTCTGGAGCCCTTAAAGAAGAAGTTAAAGGTTTGTGAAGAAGTTCAAGTGAAGTTTGATCAAACAGCAGAACACATTAAGGTCCAGGCCCGACACACAGAGAGGCAGATTAAGGACCAGTTTAAGAAGCTTCATCAGTTTCTAGCAGAGGAAGAGGAGGCCAGGCTGGCTGCACTGAGGGAGGAGGAGGAGCAGAAGAGTGGGATGATGAAGGAGAAGATGGAGGCTCTGAGCAGAGAGATAGCAGCTCTTTCAGACACAGTCAGAGCCACAGAGGAGGAGCTGAGAGCTGAAGACGTCTCATTCCTGCACAACTACAAGGCTGCAGTGGAAAGAGTCCAGCGCTGCCCCCTGCTGGATGATCCACAGCTGCCCTCAGGAGCTCTGATAGACCAGGCCAAACACCTGGGCAACCTGACCTTCAACATCTGGAACAACATGAAGGACATGGTCTCCTACACTCCTCTCATTCTGGACCCAAACACTGCTCATCCACAACTCATCCTGTCTGAAGATCTGACCAGTATGAGAGTAGGGAGAGAGAAGCCACAGCTTCCTGATAATCCAGAGAGGTTTGATTGGCTCTACTCTATACTGGAACACGATAACTTTAACTCTAACTCAAAGATTCCAGAACTTGAGGCTACACTTATGGTCATGGATTCACTTCATTCAAGGGATGCTGTACTGATTGCTATGGCCAGTGAATCATCGATAACCAGTATTTTTACAAATTTTTCAGATTTTGGATTGTATAAGGAAGAGGGGTTTGATTATTACTGCTCTGTCCTGGGTTCTGAGGGCTTTAATGCAGGGTATCACAGCTGGGATGTTGAGGTTGGAGACAGTAAAGGGTGGGGTGTGGGTGTATTAGAAGAGTCTGTGCAGAGGAAGGGAATCATACTGGATGGATTATGGAGAATATGCTTCTATGAAGATAAATACTCTGCATGGTCACCATCAGATTTCACTGATCTCTCAGTACAGAAGAAGCTCCAGAGGATCAGAGTGAATCTGGACTGGAACAGAGGAAAGCTGTCGTTCTCTGATCCTGATACTAACACACACATACACACCTTCACACACACTTTCACTGAGAAGATGTTTCCATACATTCGCACTAATGGTCAAGCAAAGGTGTGTCCGTTGAAGGTGTCAGTGTCAGTGCAGCAGATGAGTTGAGGATGATGATGTTTCTAATGTTGTTTCCTGTCAGTGAGTTGAAGCTGTTAAACTGCAGCTGTCCTCCTGCTGCCTCGTTGTTGCAAAGCTCTTTGTTTCTCTTTTAGTTTCACTGTTTCTTTCTGTTTCTGCTGTCCACCTTTTCACATGGAAAATCATTTCACTGTTTCTCACTGAATGACTCCCCAAACTAGATTTGAAATTCTATCAAGTTTCTAATCATTACAAGTGATTCATGTTTCTATTTGATGTGTAAATGGAGATGATTTAGTTTGCTGGGATATGGACTGACATGTGTTGAATGGGAGGAGCAGTTTGTTGTTGTCTTCTTGGCTGTTTATGACAACAATAAATATGTTGTTGAAACAATGATTCATGTTTAACTCCATATATGAAATGTTTCTGATCTTTGAATTCTGTTTGATTAAAGACTTTCTTCATGACACAAATGAGATTTCAGTGTATTAATAGAACTAAATAAGCTCAGAGTTGAAAGGCTGGAGTATTATGTACGTGCTTCACTGTCAGGATCTTCAGGGGGATTCAAAGTCATGAGATAAACTAGTGTAGAGGAAAATATCGGAGCTTTATTTAGTATCAAAGCAGAGCGTGTCATCCAGCTGGAGGAACGTCTCCGACTGCTTCACATAGAAACATCAGCAGGAAGTTCAACGGAGCTCGTTTAATCAATTTTTGTTTCATTACAGCAGAAAAAGAACTGAAAGTGTGTGTGTGGATACAGAACGCTCGCTGTCAGGTCGAATAAACTATTTCAAAGTGTCATTAAAACAAACAGTTCAAAGCAGGAAATAAAGTGTCTGTTCACAGCACCAACAAAGCAACTCTTTACAAATAAATTTACTCCACCATTTTCCTTCATGCTGTCCAACCACTGTCAGAAGATCTAGACCCCACTGTGTCATTTTCAGCTGTGAACACCTTATCACTACATAGACGTTCAACGTGATTTGATAGAAACCTCGATCCACAATGAAATCCCAGCCACAGAATCTCAGTCATCTCTTCTTCCTCCTTTTCTGGGAAAACCATCAAACTCTACATTACACTCTGCATTTTTCAGGGTAAAGTCCTCCACTGATATCGGTGCAAACCTAACACACTGCTGACTGTTTTATGACTACATCCACTTTGACCTTTGACCTACTTCTGTCTGTTTTTGTGGAAAGTATCATAATAATTATTATTTTGACCTTTGGGCCCTTTCATTTGACATGTTATGTGTGAAGAGTATCATTATTGTTGACTCCATAATTCTCAATTATTCAGTGTGTTTAGCAAGATCAAAGCTAGCAGCTCAGTTATACCAAAGGAACATCTCTTTCTAAACACATCTGACTGTGTGTGTGTGTGTGTGTGTGTGTGTATACATGTTTAGACATCTTTGTGAGTTCAGAAAATTGGCATGCTACTGTACTTGTGGGGACCAACAGTTACTTATGAGGACAAAGTGCCATCCTCACGACTTTGAAAGTACTTTTGAGACTCAAAATATGGTTTTAGTGTCAGGGTTACAGTTAGGGTATAGTTTTGTTTAGGGTTAGATTAGAGAATTAAATGAGTGAAAACTCAGAGTTGGGGCACTACATCATCATTCATCGTATTTATTTGTGGATATTTGCTGCCATCACCTGGAGAAATACAGGAAGTAAAAATTGGAGGAGGGTCAGAAACTAAGATCCATCAATTTGAGCCATAAAAATGATCCAAACCAATCTTAGGGCCATTCATTAATACAGGTGACAGGAGAGAAAATATATTACAGTGATGAAAAATGTAGAAACAAATCAACCTATACACACAATTTTTTTTTACATCCAAACCAAAATTAAATGTCTTATCACATTTTGAATCCCAAATAAAACACACCAAAAGAGAAGAAATTATTCTTTAAGATAAAAAAGATGAAAGTGAAAAAATGAACTTTGATTTATTTTCCTCCTGACCTCCACAACCAGAATTTGTCATAAAATGTCACAGGAAAGACCGAATAAAAAAATAACCCCAAAAAACTATAAGTGGGAATAAGGAAAGTAAACAAAAGTACAAACACAGAATAAGAAAATTAATTTAGCTGTAAAATATCAGGGAACAGGGAAAGAAAGGTTCGAGAAAGAAATAAGATAAGGATAAGGGAATGAATGAATTTACCTCTAAAATAAAAGGGAAAAAAGGTTTAAGAAAGAAACAGGAAAAAGGGTTAAGGTTGAAAGGAAATAAGAAAAGAAAAGGCTAATTTTGCAAAACTCTTCACACAAATAAGAAAACCTGTCACCCAATCATCAAAAATTGTAGTTCTCTTGCAAAAGCAAACACAGCTAGATTAACTCTTCACACCTTCGTAAAAATCGCGTTTCCGTATCAAACAGTACACACAAGCCATCATCTACTAAGCACACAATGCGCCAACTGCACACTGATGGTATGAATACAAAACACATCTGGCTTTTGCTTTCTCTGTGCACAAGGTAGGCTATGTCAGTTTGAGCTCATACTTCTGTCATAGATCCATAAGCATAGAGGGATCCAAACTTCAAGTACTGGTGTTTATTCAAACACATCAAAACAAACACAAGTGTTTATTTCCAAGCATAGGATTATTTGCAATCGCCATAATGACTATATGGGTTACTTGGTCTGCAGTGAACATGCTTCCTCTGCCCCCAGCATCTGGTCATCTAGCAATTCTGTAAAGTAACAATTTCAGTATTTTTACATCAATGGTATTGGTGTGTTTCTCATTGGCATATGGCAGTGCTACAAATCTTAGTGCGAAGTGACTGTACTAACCGATTCTCATCTCAAAATGTCCTTATGGTGCTTGCTACAGTGTAGCGGCTCGAGTTAGGCTGGACCCGTTGGCCAGCTACCCTCAGGGTCATTCCACGGTTGATTACATGGTCCACTATTGTAGCTCTGATGTCATCAGCAATTCTATTTCTTACTCTTCTTACCCTTCCTAAATTCAAATTCAAATTCAAATTCAAATTTTATTTGTCACGTACACAGTCATACACAGTACGATATGTAGTGAAATGCTTGGACAACTGCTCGTGACCTAAAGAAAACAAGAAAGGAAAAGATGTTTCCCGTCAGGATGCTCTCTATGGTGCACGAGTAAAAGTTCCTGAGCACCTTGGAGGGCAGTTGGAAGTCTCTCAAGTGTCTGAGGTGGTAGAGACGCTGACGGGCCTTTTTCACCATGGTGTTGATGTGACAGGACCATGACAGGTCCTGCGTGATGTGAACTCCGAGGTATTTGAAGCTGTCCACTCTCTCCACTGGGCACTCGTTGATGACAGGGGTCTGGTAGTTCCTCTCCTGCTTAGTGCTGAAGTCCACTATCAGCTCCTTTGTCTTACTGACGTTTAGAAGGAGGTTGTTCCTCTGGCACCAGTTTTCCAGATTCCTAATCTCCTTCAGGTAGGCCGTCTCGTTGTTATCAGAGATCAGGCCCACCACGACGGTGTCGTCAGCAAACTTGATGATGGTGGTGGAGCTGGTAGTGGCCACACAGTCATATGTGTACTATGTCCTATCCCCCCTCCTCATCCTCCTCTCCCCCCTCCTCGTCCTCCTCTTGCTCCTCCTTGTCCTTGTTGTCCTCTTCATCCTACTTCTTCACCTCCACGTCCTCTCCCTCGGCCTCGGCCTCCTCTGATTCTCACTCTTCTCACTCTTACTGCTCCTTCCATTGTACTCCACATAGATAGCTTACCTGTGGCCTGTTTATAGTGCTTAGGCTGATTGCAAAGTGGACTAATTATCTAAAACAGTTTTCACATGTGAAAGTGTGCCAGACAGTTGGCAAATTAGTGTTAATGATAGCCATACATGTGTATACTTTTGCTAGGAGTGTGTTGGAAATTTGGTAATTGAGTGTTGTGCAGTGAATTGTGCCTACAGTTTTACAAAGTGTGTGTTACAAAATTGCAAACTGAGTGCAAAGCAGTTTTTGTGCTTTTAGTTTTGCAAACTCAGTGAGTGGTTTTGCTATAAGTCTGAATAGTTTTAGAGATTGTGCTACAGGAATCACAGTTAGGGTTTAAGCATTCAGAAAAAACTGTAAAGGGTTAAAGATTTTATCCACTGCCAGTAAGCCCAACCCTGTGTCTATGTTGGTAAAGACGGACTCCACATTTATTGTAAAAAGTAAGGTATCATATGGATCATTCACATCTTTCAGTTTGGCAATAAAGTCATATGTATGTTTTCATGTTCTGTGCAATTAATACCATCCGGCCCTGTATGCTTCAAGAAAAACTGAACAGGATGGAGGTGGACCCCTGCCTGGTGGCTTGGATCTCCGACTACTTCACCGACAGACCACAGTACGTCAGGCTGAAGGACATCACGTCTGACACTGTGGTCAGCAGCACAGGAGCACCACAGGGAACTGTGCTGTCCCCTCTTCTCTTCACCCTGTACACCTCTGACTTCTGCTACAACTCTGAATTATGCCACATTCAGAAGTTTGCAGACGACACAGCCATCATGGGGTGTATCTGGGATGATCAGGAAGAGGAGTACAGAAGTCTGGTGAGGAACTTTGTCGCATGGAGTCACACAAACCACCTGCAACTCAACACCTCAAAGACTAAGGAACTGGTTGTGGACTTCGGGAGGTCTAGAGCAGGTCCACTGCCGGTTCAGATAGAGGGGGAGGAGGTGGAGGTGGTCAACAAGTACAAGTACCTCGGGCTGTGGGTGGACAATAAACTGGACTGGTCATGCAACACAGAGTACCTGTATAAAAAAGCCCAAAGCCGACTGTACTTCCTCAGGAGGCTGAGGTCTTTTAACATCTGCAGGAAGCTCCTGAGGATGTTTTACCAGTCGGTGGTTGCTGGAGTACTTTTCTATGCTGTGGTGTGCTGGGGGAGCAGCACAGCAAAGAAGGACTCATCCAGGCTGGAGAAACTGATCAGGAGGGCTAGCTCTGTGGTCGGCATGAAGCTGGACACTCTGGTGACAGTGGCAGAGAAAAGGACATTAAAGAAACTGATGGACATTATGGACAATGCCAGGCATCCTCTGCACACGGCCATTAACAACCAGAAGAGTCTGTTCAGTGACAGGTTGCTTCTACCAAAGACAAGAACTAACAGACTTAAAAACTCCTTTGTCCCACACGCCATCAGACTGTTTAACTCCTCTCTGGAGGGGAGAGGGAGGGGAAACAGGAGGACAAAGGAGGGAACAACTAAGCTGTAGTGCCTCTTCACTTCACTGTGCAATACTTTTGTTAATAGTCAACGGTGCAATAGACTCAATACTTGAAATGTGCAATTCACTTGTATTTTTATTTTTATTCCTATTTATTCTATTTATCCCCTTCGTATATTTTATTTATATTGTCTCTGTATTTATATATATGTGTGTGTGTATAACTCTGTAACTTCTGTCGGTGCTGTGCTTTTTTGGAAATCGAATTTCCCAGAGGAACCCACCCGAGGGATTAATAAAGTTCTATCTTATCTTATCTTATCTTATCTTATCAATATTTTTGGCTCATGTGCAATTATTTTGGTCTCAGTCTGCTTCAATGTTTTCTACACATACACCATGTATATAGTTCCACTCACCTATGTATACATATACACTGCTTTTTATTTTATTCTATTTATTTAATTAAGTATTTATTTATTTATTTATTTATTTATTTTTCCACCTTCGTTGTATATTGGTTTCTCTTCTTCTTAATTTAGCACCTTTGTGGTCCAGCTACCCAATTTCGCTGTGCAAGAAACTGCACAATGACAATAAAAAGCTGTAAGTCTAAGTCTCTAAGTATCTTTCACATAACTGGCATTTAGAAAAGAGTCTATATATGCTGTGATTCTGTGATTTAGAGTCACAGTCAGTAACAATTGGTCATCCTACAGGGATTTTAAATGCAACATACCTGGAGAAGTCTCTGGAGATTTATGAATCTTTGGTCAAAGAAAAAATAAGCGAGGACGAGGAAAAATTGGAGCAGACATATATTTTTCCTGAAATATAACCCTCTTTTCTTAGCTCCCTCACAATACTTTTGACAAGATTCTGAGTCTCTGGTTTTAATGGAGCTTGTAAACATTTTAATATTTTATGTCTTGTAATTGTCAGTAGACTTCCTGTAAATAATCCTCTTTATCCAGATTACAGATTTGACCAACCTTATCTGCATTTTTTATAATAATGTGCTTTTCTTGTATAAGATTTTTCAAGGCATCCTGTTCCACAGATGTTAAATTATGTAATTTATCGAAAGGTATTGAGGTAATCATGTATGGGATCTGTCCAAGTTTATTTGATCCAACCTGATCTCTGAGCTGGGCTGCTCTCACTCAGTGTTGCGTGAGGTGGCTTAAAGGCCTCCAAAATACAACAAGGACTTTGTGAATAACTTCGCTGACTTCTTGGCAGAATACAGGTCAAAATGTGACAAAATTTATTGTTGGGGATCGTAATATTCATTGTGTTGTCCTGATATGCCCATGGCAAAGGGTTTTTTAAACCATATTGATTCTTTTCATCTGGTGCAATGTGTGCCCAGTTCCACACATGAACGTGGACACACTTGATCTTTTTTATCTCATGTTTTTTCTGTTTAACGTTGAGATTTGTGATGCTGTTTACTGACCATAGTCCTGTGATGTTTGAGGTTTCTCTTGCCTGTACCTTAGTTAAACCTTGTGCTGCTGCTCAGCACTGTCTGTCATGGTTCTGGGTCAGTTTCGAACCAGTATTTTGAGTTTTGATTGTTAGTTTATTTTTTGAATGATTGTTGTGGTTTTGGGTGCGATGATTATTATTATTGTTAGAGTTCCATGTTTCTGTTTATTTGGGTTTAAGATTTGTGCCCTCATGTTTTGTGTGGGTTTAGTTTCATGTGTCATTTTCTGTCTGTCTCTCTATGTCGAGTCTGCGTCTTAGTGTGATGGTTTCTTGTTCCTGTTTTATTGTGAAGGTCTGCGTCTCATGCGAGTGTGTTCAGTTTTACCTCTGTCTCGTCTTGTTGATTATTCCCAGCTGTGTCCACCACCTGTGTGTAATTCCCCTGTGTTTCTCTGTGTGTATTTAAGTCGTGTCCTCTGTCATTGTAGTTGCTGGTCCGTATGCGTATCCACCATGTTTCATCTGTGTGTTCCCTGCCGTCATCATCATGTACCATCGTCTTCCTTCCTTTATGGTCAGGTTCGTGTTCGTGCTCAGTAGTTTAGTTGTCCCAGTATAGTTTAGTTCTCCGTTTTGCCGTTTGCCTCTCTTTTTGTGTTCAATAAATCACCTTTACACCTTCACGACTGCCTGCGTTTGGGTCCTCCTTTTCCTTTTCTACACGGCTCTTTTCACTCGCCGTGACACTGTCGGTTTTTTTTTTAAACTCATTTACTGCCCCACATAGCAGACAGGTCTGGCCTGGATCTGGTGTCAAGTCGGCACTGCTGGCTGACTGCTGGTATGATAAGTGGTATGTCATCCAGATTTGGCCAGGCCTGGCAATGATGGCACTGTTTATGTGATGGCATGTCACATCTGGCCCAATTGTGGTTTAGTGTATGTGGCTCAGGCTCATAGAAAACAGGTCTGGCCCAGATCCGGCATCAAGCTGGCACTTCTGACTGACTGGTGTCATGGCAGGGTATATGTCAACAAGATGTGGGCTAGGCCTGGCAATTATGGCACTATTTATGTTTCTATTTTCCTATTTTAGTTAGAAGACCCAAATGCCATGTTGCAATACTATAATTCTATGGTAACCAATGTTTCAAATGCAGGTTTGACAGGTTTATGAGTGTACACTTTATCCAAAACCTAGTGAGGATTTACTCATGTTTACCACAGGTGGCTGTAGCTCAGGCGGTAGAGCAGGTCACCTATTGATCGGAAGGTTAGTGGCTCGGTCCCTGGCTCCACCAGTCCGTATGTCAAGAGTGTGAATGTGTATGAATGAAGTTGGGAAGCACTCAGTTTAGAGAAATTGTGTCATGTTGTATTGAGCACTTTGAGTAATCTGCAAGAGTAGCAAAGTATTATAATAGAATTAGTACATTCACTTTCTGAACAGAGTTTTGTCATGTTACTTTTGCACTATTATGTTCCGGTACAGGTTGTTATTACATGGCTTGATTAAGGTACACATAAGGCTGACATCTGGGGCCAGAGCTGAAACTGATCTGGCCCAGCACAGGGCCAGCAGTGTGTCTGCAACTGGCCTTGTGCTGGCCCATGTGTGGGCCACCTCTGGCAAACCAGATCTGGGCCACCAAAGGTTTATCATTCTTTGTTGTATGAGGCCATGTGTAAGCACATTGTGTGGGCCAGATTGGGGCCATACCAATTTTGCTATGTGGGGATGAGCAGTTTTGGAACAGTTTTTAACCAGAACTGTAAAATCCTGGAGTTTTTATGCAGCCAGACTGAGGAAATGTTTTATTCTACTTGTTCCACTTCTTTGGATATTAGGCAGCATAAAACGAAATCTGAGCCCTGGCTGACTGACATGACTTGAGCTGTCAGACGTGAATGCCATTGAGTTAAGCGCAAGTGAAAAAAGGACAACTTACAAGTGTCATTCCAGATGCAAAAGAACTGTTGGCGTCAATATCAAACAGCTGTAAAAGATGCCAAAAGAAAACACTTCACTGACATTATTCTGTCAAACTGTCACAACCCGCATTTTATTTAAGACATACTGACTGCATCGAGCCCTCCATTCCAGCCTGTGAACATTTTTTTACTTTTTTATTAAGAAGGTTTCCTCTGCAATTAATACAATACAAAATACTTCATAGAGTGCACTATACAGGTCATCGGATGTTTAAGATGGGCTTTACATCTTCCAACAACTGCTCACACTGTCAAGGCAATACACCAGACAATTACATCCACGCTCTTTGGTTCTGTCCACCAGTGCAAAAGTTTTGGCGCGAGATATGTGAAGACTTATCAAAATGTCTGAAATGTAACATTCCAACCTCCCCCTTAGTGTGTTTGTTGGGCAGCTTAGATAATGTCACTTCAGAAAAGAATATAGCCCATATGATCTTCACTGCCCTATGCATAGCCAAGAAAACAGTCCTCATGAACTAGAAAAATAAAAATAATCTTAATTCTAACCAATATAGAAATTATCTATTAGATTACATTAGTCTTGACACAGCCTCTGCCACCACATCAGATCAATTGCTCTGGGCCCCTTTTATCAGCTCCATCACCTAGTGGGGGTGGGGGGTCATAGTTTGGTCCCGCCTTCACTGTTGTGATTGGTGAGGGGGTAGGGACAGGCTTAGGGCGTCGGGGGGTTCCCCGGAGGCATCTTCCTTGGGGGGCTCAACCCGGGGTAGCGGTCACGTCCGGTTGAGGGCTCTGTTGGCTCTCAGGTGACTGTTTCCTCGCGGCTGCGTGCAGCGGGGCTAGGGGAGGGTCTGTGCTGACGGACGTGGGTTACTGACCTGGCAACCTGGCTGCCCCTGGGTGGGTCCGGGATGGGCGTGAGGTTCTGGGGGTGCTCCGTCTCTGGGCGGGGGCCCGGGCCTCGGGGGCTCGGGTCCTGGTTGGTGTGTTGCCGGGGTTGTGGGCGGGTGGGTGCGTGGGGGCCCGGCCCTGGAGCAGGGTGCCGCCGGTGCATCGAGCCGCCTGGGGGGCTCTTCAACTGGTGGGGGGGATGGTCACATCTGGCAGGAGCTTTCTTCTCTCAGGAACTCTCTGCAGGAGGGGGAGATACAGGAGAGGTGGAGGAAGATCTCAGCCTGGGCGTTTACCGTCTTATGTAGTCTGGAAGATGTGTGGTTGGTGGGGTGGGTGCAGTTTTCTCTGTGGTGGGGTTGGGTGGACTGTCCAGGGCTCTGTGGAGCCGGGGGGCGCTACTGCACTGGGCCCCGGTCTGATGGGCCTGGGCCCCCCTTCCCTGGCGGGTCGCGGAGGGTGGGAGTGCCTACTGGGGTCAGCGGGGGAGCTGGCCCCAGGGAGGGGTTACCTGCCCCTCCCTTCCTTCCCTCCCCATCTCCAGCTGCCTCCCTCTTCCCGCTCCTCCACAACCACCCACACATGCAGGGCCTTGGAGTGGGGGTATGTCACCAGGGTGCAGAGGAGGCTACCCCCCCCCCCCCCCCCCGTCCCCTTCTGGCTGCCTCTGCCTCAATTTTATCCCACAACTTAGACATTCACATTATTCACACTCTCATTACACATACATATAGGATCTTGGGGGTGGGCACAATCACGGAGTCCAAATCACCATCAGGGTGTATACCTCACCCCTGACGTCGTTGCCCACCTCTCAATTTTAAATACACTTAGTCATTGAGGGCTAGCAGGAGGGACCATGCGCTTACCTGCTGCTCCTTGGCAGGTAGCTCCATGCCCTCCTGGGTTTTAATTGCACCTTAGAACACATATGCATCAACACTACAATGAGCGGGTGGAGGGAGGTTTGGAGTCTTCTCCCACCCCCATTCTCTGCGGCCTGCTGGAGCGGGGGGGCTAGTAGGAGGAGTTGGCCGTCCGACTGCGGTCTGGGGTGTGGGGCCTCCCTGCTGCTGCGGAGTCGGGGTGGTCTGCCTCTCCCCACCGCAGGGAAAAGGGTAACACCACCTGGGTCTGGGTGCAATTCCCCCCTCCAGGGGCAAGGGTACCTAGACCCGGTTTGTAGAGTACGCTTGGGGAGTGTGATTGTGTGTACAGCGTCTCTTTATGTCTGTCTCCACGTTGGTTGAGTGTGGAGTAAGTGCATATGAGAGCATGAGGGTGGGAATGGATGTTTGTGTCTGTGTGTGCCTGTATGTCTGTGTCTATATGTCAGGTTGGGTATCAGACGCCACCTCTCTGGGGACACCTCAGGCCCTCCAAGGTTTGGAGGCCTATCTCCACCCACCACCACTTCCCCTGCCGGTGGCGGACTCCCTCAGGTGTCGGTGTGTTGGTGGTTCTTTGTGTCTGGGGGTGGGCGTCCGGGTACACACCGGCTCACTCCTTGGCGGCCGCTTGTCGGGGCCTGGGGCATGGGGCTCGCTCGGGCCCCTTTGGAGGTGGGGTGCCCCCGGCCTCTCGGCCTAGGGCTCGGTCACTCAGGCGCAGCTGGGGGCCGGCGGAGCTCACGGGCGCGTCACTGCAACCCCCCCTGGCTTCTGCTCCGCGGCTGCTGAGTGAGCCCTCATCTGGGACTCTCCTCAGCTCTTACTGGAACAGTGGCGCGGCTGCCCCTCTGTTGGTCTTCCTTGGTCTCTTGTGTTCTGGGGGCCTCTGGATGTCTGGAGTTTTGATCTCCTCCATACCCACTTCACACCCTGGAGGACGGGGCTGTGGCCCCCCCACACTCCCTAGCAGATCATTACATGGAGAAACCTTTGGAATGCAAGCATGCTGATCCACACAGGTATGCACACATGGGTATTCACAGACGCGGACTAAAGCTTTCTTGGCTGCTGCCTCAAAGCACACTGTGCGCTGTCTATCTTGCGTGCTGCACAATATCGTTTATTACTTAGTAAATACTGATATCTATGACTAGCTAGTTTATTGTGATGGTGCTTTGCTTTCTCTATTATTATGTTGCTCTTTGTTGTTTGCTGTCTCCTCTGTTTGTTTGTTTGTTTGTTTGTTTGTTTTTTCTCCATACAGGTGACCCAGGAGTTTTTTTTTTTTTTTGTCTCTCTTCCCCCCCCTTCTCACCGTCTCTTCTCCCCTTGGGTTTTCTTTCTTTCTCTCCCCCTCTCTCTCTCATTCATTCCCCCTGTCCTATTTATTAAAAAAAAAAAAAAAAAAAAAATGACAAAGGATGAACTGAAGCTCTGCCATCACGTAATGTCGCATACTGCTGTTTCTGATGTCATTTAAAAAAAAAAAAAAAAAAAAAAAAAAAAGAAGGTTTCCTCCACCAGGGCTCAAATCTCTAATTCTGCTCATGACCTCTTAGTCTCTATTCCTTGCTCTGTTGTCTTTGATAGGTTTAAGCCAGTGACTCTGTCCTCTTTATAGGAGATTTCTGGTTGTTTTAAGCCTGCGGGAACTTCAAATTATGTTTTCCTTCTACGACTCTTAAAATAGGTGTTACCTACATTTGGACCTTTGGTTTTTGAGATGGTAAACCACATGTTTTTGTCAGGTGTAGTCCATAAAGATTTTAAACATGCTGTACTCAAACCTCTGATTAAAAACCTGCTCTTGATCCCACATTTCTTGCAAAATAAATCCCTTCCTCCAAAGTACATTTTCCTTCAAAACTTCTTGAAAAGATGTCTGTGAAGGTTCTCAGTCATCCAGGTCATCGTAGTCAAAGGAGCTTGCAAAGAAAAGCATCTGGACTTCTTTAAGTTGCTTCAAGACGTTTCACCTCTCATCCCAGAAGCTTCTTCAGTTCTAAGGTCAAATGGTGGGGAGTCCCAGATTTAAACCCAGTGGGAGTGACCCCCCACAGAGGGACAAAAGGACCCCCTGATGATCCTCTAATCGCCTGAGCCAAGGTGTAAAAATGGGTGTGGGTCCCAATCAGCCAGGGTTTCGGGCGAGCTCATTGTGAAACCTGGCCCCACCTTATCATGCGAATTCCTGAGGTCAGATGGCCCATGGCTCTGGGAAGGGAACTCAAAACAGGATTATAGATGGCAGACAGTTGGTGTCATAAACCCCCGCCTCTGTTCAAAGATGGTCGCTCACAGTGGACATAGATGGCTTCTTTCACTCTTTCAAACCATCTGTCCTCTCTGTCCAAAATGTGAACATTGGCATCCTCGAAAGAGTGTCCTTTGTCCTTAAGATGCAGATGGACTGCTGAGTCTTGTCCTGTGGAGGTGGCTCTTCTATGTTGTGCCATACACTTGTGAAGTGGCTGTTTGGCCTCTCCAATGTAGAGGTCTGGGCATTCCTCGCTGCACTGTACAGCATACACCACATTGTTACGTTTGTGCTTAGGAGTTTTGTCTTTCGGGTGAACCAGTTTTTGTCTGAGTGTGTTGCTGGGATGTCATGCTTGGAGAAAACTCTCCTGAGTTTCTCTGATACACCGGCTACATAGGGGATGACAATGTCGTTACGTCTGTCCTCCTTATCCTCCCTCGCTGGTGTCAGATCTTCTTTTCTGTGCCTCTTTGCTGACTTTATGAACACCCAGTTAGGATAACCACATGTTTTGAGTGCTTCCTTTACATGTGTGTGTTCCTTCTTTTTTCCTTCAGGCTTAGAGGGAACATGTTCTGTCCGGTGGTGTAGGGTCCTAATTACTCCAAGTTTGTGTTCCAAAGGGTGATGGGAGTCAATGAGGAGGTACTGGTCCGTGTGTGTGGGCTTCCGGTAAACTTCGATGTTGAGGTTGCCGTTCTCTTCAATGTGCACAGCGCAGTCCAGGAAAGGCAAACAGTTATCCTTTGTGTCTTCCCTGGTGAACTTGATGTTTTTATCCACAGCGTGGATGTGCGCAGTGAAGGATTCCACTTCTTGTGTCTCGATTTCGACCCAGGTGTCGTCTACATATCTGTACCAGTGGCTGGGTACTCTTCCTTTGAAAGAGCCAAGAGCTTTCCTTTCCACTTCCTCCATGTAAAGGTTGGCTACAATAGGTGACACGGGGGAGCCCATGGCACAGCCATGTTTTTGTCTGTAGAAGCCTTCGTTGTATTTGAAATATGTAGTGGTGAGGCAGAGGTCTAACAGTGTGCAAATCTGATCGGGTGTGAAGTTGGTCCTGTCTTCCAAGGAGCTGTCTTCTTGTAGTCGTTTTCTGACAGTCTCCACGGCCTCCGTGGTGGGTATGCAAGTGAAGAGAGAGACTACATCAAAGGACACCATGGTTTCATCTGGATCCAGGGTAAGTTTCTGGACCTTTTCGGTGAAGTCGGTGGAGTTTTTGATGTGGTGTGGGTTGTTCCCCACAAGAGGAGCAAGGATGGTAGCAAGGTGTTTTGCAGTGTTATAAGTGGCTGAGTTTATGCTACTGACTATGGGTCTGAGTGGGACATCTTCCTTGTGGATTTTAGGAAGTCCGTAAATGCAGGGTATGGCATCCCCTGGATAAAGGCGATGATATGTAAGGCGGTCAATGATTTTGTCATTTTCAAGGTCCTGAAGGCAAGCTATAACTTTCTTTTTGTAGCTGCTTGTGGGGTCTCGCTTTAAGGCTTCGTAGGTATTGTTCTTGAAAACATAGTTCACAGCTATATTTACTGACCTTTCTGGAAAGGAAAATGTTTTAGAGGTTTTCCAATCTGGTTTTAAATCCTTAAAATCAGCACTGAATCAGCCCTTTTAAAAGGTTTTAGGTTGGGATATAAAGTAATTACTCTTCACAGTTTTAAGGAATGACAACGCCACCCTGGGAATTTCACCCAGAGAATACTGGAAATAACACTAAATCACCGAAAAGGCACTTAGGTTCGCTATACTCAATCCAGAGACGAGGTTCAACAATAAACAAATTGACAATTTATTAATAATTATTTAAAACACCATATAAAAGCACAATCATAAATATTCAAGTACAAATATGCTTAAAAAGGTATTCAGAGCTGAGGCTTACCAGTGGAGGGGCAGGGATGCCACACACAAACTAAAGAAAGAAAACACACCAACACACAGGTGCAACACACTATCTGTCACGGCGGGGTGCGCCGGTGTGTAATGGAAACAGGACCCAAAAGCAGATGATGACGAGGAATTGTAATGATTAACAGAAAAGTGAACCTTTATTGCGATGACGGCAGGGAATGAACCAAGAGACCAAAACAAACAGGCAAAACACTAAGAAACAAAATACTAAACGGTACTGAGACCAAAACCTAAACTATGACTGTGGTGGAAAATAACAAGCAAAGACCATGACTAAGACTAATAATACATAACAGACGAAAACTAGAACTATGACTGAGGTGAGGTAAACAGGCTAAGACCATGACTATAACTGTAACTCTGGTGAGATTAAACAGACGAACCGACCATGGCATGAAGAAAACAAAAGGCTTAAATACAGACATGAGGTGATCAGGGGAAGTAGGGACACATGGGGGAACAGCTGACAGACATAAACCTAATGACAGGACCAGGAGAGGAAAGCTAAATATAATGAACAAAGAACACATGACATTGTCAGAATAAAACAGGAAATGACAACACAACTTAACAGACCTAATACGTGATGAAATAAATAGAAAACCCCAAAACATAGAAAACCCAGGAACAATAACTGCCTAAACTAAAGGCAAATAGGAAATAACACAAACTAATAACATATCAAAAAATACAAAGAAAACTCAGAGTGCTGGGTCAGAGACCCAGCCTGTGACACTATCACACTAATAAACTAAACAAGGCGGGTGTGTACACTCAAGGGATCCCACCACCAAGGCACCCTAGTCTCCTCCACGTTGGCACTCCGCATCTGAATAAAAGAAACAAAGAAAATTTTAATATATTACAACAAACTAATGTGTAGCACCGGGGGATAACCCTGCAAGACCACACTGGTGATCTACAGCTAGAAAAAGGGCCTCCCACCAGTGGTGTAACAAAAATCCAAACTACAAATCAAAAGCAATAAAACAACATACAATCTGGATAAAACTCTAAAATCTGGAGCAAACGGAATCGCCGTACTGCTCCAACTTGCCGTCACACGACGACAAGTTAACAGTCAATCAATATGCACGCCAGCTGACTCCGATAACCGGCATGCATATGGCCGTTGTCCACGCCGACGTCCACTGTAAAAGCTGACAACAGCAGGGAAAGAATTCTCACAACGGGAACAGACGGTAAAAGCACAGCAAGGCAAAACAGCAGCACTTCAGTTCGCGTAGCTTGGCGCAAAACTAAGGCCCACACTTCCTGCGAAACATAATAAATAATTACTATAAAAGAACAATAGAAGGCAGAATAGAAGGCGTAACAAAAGTTGATTACGTACCAAGTAAGCCGTGTCATAGAACGTAAGCAGAATAGCTCAGAGGAGGCTTCTATGGCTACGACCAGCCGCGATGGAGACTTCAGAGGAGTAACCCGCAAATGATCTCTACCACACCAAGAGGAAGTCAGGTGACCAAAAAGGAGATCACAGGCAAGCGACCCAGGGACACTCAAATGGCCACTATTTATACCAGCGCCCCCTAATGGGCCAGGCTGAAAGTGGGTTGGACCGAGGGATAACATTCATCCTGCCACATACTGTTAATGTAAATGTGACCTGTGGGAGACGCTGTTTAAATAGGAAATGAGCCGCAGGAATGCAGTGAGTTCACAAGATTTAATGCTAATACAAAACAGTCTTTTTATAGACATGGAAGTAGTTCCAAAGAGACAACGGATCTACTTTATTAAATACATTCAAACTTTAAAATTGTAGTACTATTTTATTGTATCTATTGTACATATTACCTGACATCTGTGTGTGGACAGCAGAGAAAGAATTTCATTGTACAGAGAAATGCTTTGTTTTCTTGGTACACATGATGATAAACACGTTAAATCTTGATAGTACGAAGGAGACACGATAAACTGTTTTTTATGGTGCTCATAAACGGCGCGGCGAGATGTACAAAGTGGCGTTTAATGACCAGGAAAAACATTGCTTTTTACGTCCTGGACCTGAGAGCAAAGCTACACATGATGGGAGGTTGTTATGGGAAAATTTGTTCCAGGCCCAGGAACATCAGCAGTGCCTGTACAACAGAGGGGCGAGACTCACTTCTCTTTAGTTTCTGTATGAATCATATCAGGTTTTCAATGCATGGAGACATAAGTGATGTAAGTCTCAGGTAAAACTCTCTTATCTCTTATCTGCTGCATCATTTACAGACCAAAACTTCAGCACAGCATGGTTGAGTCTGTGTCCTCACCACATTTCACAGGCCAGACGTTTGGTGAAGCTTCTGCTTGGTTTAACCTAAAAAGTTTAAGTACGTTTGGCTTCACATCAACAAACAGACCCAGCTTCAACAGATAACCAAACTAACTAACTGGTTCTATTTATTATCTAAGTTCAGGACATTATGTTCAGACTCCCTTGGCCCAGAAAATATCCCCCTGACTTTAACCAGTTATGATGGCAATATAGCTTACCATCACCAGTGTGTGAATGTGTGTGTGAATGGGTGGAGGACTGAATGTGTAAAGCGCTTTAAAAATACAGGCTATTTACCATTTATAATGTGTAAGCATGTTTTGCAAAACCCTCTGCACTTCTAAATGTTAATCACGATAATTCAATTCAGTAATAGCACTCACTGAAGCTTTTGACCGTGCTTTAATGTAGTGCCAAATCTTTAATGAACACATAGCAATGTGTATATAAAAATCATAAAAAATAGCTTTATTTAATCATTTTATTCCACAAATAACCAGAACAAAGTCTAAAAGAAAAGCTACCAAACAGCTGCACCACTGAGTCACAATTTATTACCTGAACATGCGGTTTCACAGCTGCTGGCAGGTAAACGACTGAACTCTGCAATGAAACACACTCTCGTTTTTGGGTGAAACAAAACCTAAAAGGCAGTTGAATTAAGCTCCGCCCCTCATGTTATTCAAATGCGACAAACCAGGAAACAGGCTGTTCCTCTTCCTCAGTGCAGAGAGACGCACAGACGATCAGACTGAGCTCAGACCAAACTAGCAGCTTCCTCTGAGTGAGTCCAGCTACAGGAGAGAAACGTGGAAAACTCCAACACTACTGCTTCAAGCTGCTGACGCTCCACACACTGAATGTGAGTTTGAGCAAAAAGTTTTTACCGGTCTTTGAACGCCGCTTTTTACGTCGCACAGCAGAAAACTGCGTTCAAATATAAAAACGGTGTTTTTTCTGGTGTTCCGTGTCAGCTGTGGCGGTGTTTAAAACGCCCTTTTCTTGAAATCATGCACGGCCTTCCCCATGGTTCTCTCATCCAATTACTTTCAACTCCTTTCACTCAGTCAAAGAAGTGCCTATTCGGTACCAATGCGTGTCACAGTTTGTACTTGTATTATAATCCCACTCAAACAAGCAAACGACAGAATGCTTTTTCTGAAACAAGTGGAGGCCTTAACTGTGTCTGTTACAGCAGCTCCGCTCATTTCTGATCTTCTTTCTTATTTTCCTCTTCAGTTCTCTTAACCTTTAAATAATAAAAATAAAGAACGAATACCTCCAATGTATTAAATCTGCCCTGTTTTGGTTTATGAGTCATTTAGGTGAATGAGCTGAATACTTAATTTAAAATATTGCATACAGAAATGGAGGACATGATATAGATATCTATATATATATGACATAAAGTAAACTTAATTTATCTAAACGTTACAGCAGTGGATATTGATAAACACAGCTATAAAGCATTTACAGCAAATGATTAAATGAAGAAAAAACTGTATAGTAGGTTTCAGTATAGTGTAGTGGACATAGAGGGGTTTAGTGTTCGGTGTTGTGGCAGTGCACAGGTCAAAAAAAGTGTTAACATTAGAGAGCAGATTACTTTTTTTCCCAGGCAGATACATCTTTCTGACAGGACTCCTGTGTAAAAATATAAATTTAAAAAAAGGAAGCAGTGATTTGCAAATCTCAAAGCCGTAATTTATTCACAGTGGAACATGGAAAACATCTCAAATGTTTAAACCTAGACTATGTCGTTAAAATAACTCCTTTTGAATATGATGTTTCAAAACAGTTGGTATGGGGCAAGGCTGGAAAAATAAGTGGTTCTAAAAAGGAAAGGCTGGCGGGACATTTTAAAAGTAATTAGGTTACTTGGCAACAGGTCAGTAACATGATTGAATATTAAAAGAACATCTTAGAGAAGCAGAGATGATCTGAAAGAAATACGGGGGGAGGTTGATCAATCTGCAAAAAACTCCATTAACAAATTGTGCAACAATTTCAGAATAATTTTCCTCACTGTAAAGTTGTGAAGACTTGAAATATTTCATCCTCTGGAAGCATCAAAATACATTTTATCAAAAGATTCAGTGACTCTGGAGAAAAAATGAGGCTAAGGGTCATGATGTCAGTGATCTTCAAGCGCTCAGAGGAAACTGCATTAAACAAACATGATTCTGTCATGGAAATCAGTGCATTTCCTGTATCCTTTGGAGCTACACACCTGAGTCACTCTTTTAGAGAAGTACGTGTCAAATCAAATCAAAATCAAATCAAATCACTTTTATTGTCACATCACATGTGCAGGTACATTGGTACAGCACATGTGAGTGAAATTCTTGTGTGCGAGCTTCACAAGCAACAGAGTTGTGCAAAATACAATAATGTAAACAAGCAAAATACAAGAATGGCTACATCTGAAACTAATAAATATATGTACAATATATAATAGTATATGCATTTCTGGATGTGTATACTAAATATTTTTCTACGTGTGTGTGTGTGTGTGTGTGTGTGTACACATATTTTACAAATTAAATAGAGTAAACAATAAATAGAATATATAAAATAAAATATACAGAGTGAGACATGTGCAAAACAGTGGCATTACTGTACAGTATGGAGTGCATAATGTTGAAGTTCCAGTAGTGAAGCTGAGGTGTCTATGACGTGTTCAGCAGTCTGATGGCCTGGTGGAAGAAGCTGTCTCTCAGTCTGCTGGTACGGGACCGGATGCTGCAGAACCTCCTTCCTGATGGAAGTAGTCTGAACAGTTTATGGCTGGGGTGACTGGAGTCCTTGATGATCCTCCCCGCTTTCCTCAGGCACCGCTTCCTGTAGATGTCTTGGAGGGAGAGAAGCTCACCTCCAATTATCCGTTCAGAGCACCGCACTACTCGCTGGAGAGCTTTGCAGTTGTAGGCGGTGCTGTTGCCATACCAGGTGGTGATGCATCCAGTGAGGATGCTCTCAATGGCACAGCGATAGAAGGTCCTGAGGATGCGGGGGTTCATGCCGAATCTTTTCAGTCTCCTGAGAAAGAAGAGGCGCTGCTGCGCCTTCTTCACTGTTTTGTTTATGTGTACTGACCACGTAAGATCCTCAGCCAGATGTACACCAAGGAAGCTGCTCACTCTCTCCACAGCAGCGCCGCTGATGGTGATGGGGGTGTGTACTTCTCTGCACCTCCGGAAGTCCACTATCAACTCCTTTGTCTTTGCGACGTTGAGGGTGAGATGGTTGTCTTGACACCAGTGGGTCAGGGCGCTGACCTCCTCCCTGTAAGCTGTCTCATCACCGTTGGTGATAAGACCCACCACTGTAGTGTCGTCCGCAAACTTCACAATGATGTTGGAGCTGTTAGTGGCTGTGCAGTCGTAGGTGTAGAGTGAGTACAGGAGAGGGCTCAGTACACACCCCTGTGGAGCACCAGTGTTCAGTGTGACGGGGGATGAGGTGATGCTGCCCAGCCTGACCACTTGGCGTCTGTCAGACAGGAAGCTAAGGATCCAGCTGCAGAGGGAGCTGCTCAGTCCTAGATCCTGCAGTTTCCTGTCCAGCTTCGAGGGAACGATAGTATTGAATGCTGAGCTGTAATCTACAAACAGCATCCTCACATACGTGTCTCTCTTCTCCAGGTGTGACAGGGCAGTGTGTAGTGTCAGGGCTATGGCATCATCAGTGGACCTGTTGTGGCGGTATGCGAACTGTAGAGGGTCTAGTGAGTCGGGTAGTGCAGAGCAGATGAAGTCCCTGACCAGCTTCTCGAAGCATTTGCTTACGATGGGGGTCAGGGCTACAGGTCGCCAGTCGTTCAGTGAGGAGATGGTGGAGGATTTGGGTACAGGGACGATGGTGGCCATTTTGAAGCAGGCTGGGACTACAGACAGAGAGAGGGAAAGTGTGATGTCCCACTCTCTGGTGTTAAGTTTAAAATTCGTGTAAGACTTCCAGAGTACTCAGGTGACATTGAGAAGGACATTTCCAGTTTACATGGAAAACAATTCTTTTTTTTTTTTCTTTTCTTGAGATTACTTATTTACACCACAGTTCAGAAAACGTGCATACAGGTCTGTTTTAAAACTGCATATCTGTTTTTTTTAATGCATGTTGAAAGGGCAAAAATATTCCTGAGATGCTGTTAATATTTTTAAAATCGAAGGCTATTATCCAGTGGTATTACTTTAAACTAAGCAAAACAGTGGTTTGATAAAAGTTTCTGTCATTTATTTGCTTGATCATGCTCTCCTTCGACCATCTCTGCACTGTGTGGGTGATTGGTGGCTCCCTGCGTACGACGGTCTCGTACACAGGGACATGGACTACATGGACTGTATGCCTCTTTTGCATTGGCGTACAGTAAGTATCATGTTTTAATGCCTATGGCGGGGCAGGTCACATACTGGGTGAAGGTCGGCAGTGTGGAGTCCAGCGATGCATCTGGAGATGAGCCCAGTCTTATTCTAATGACTGATCTAAAGAATTCCACACACAACAGTCCTGGTCTCCTCCCTGTACAGTAAACACCCCCACAATGGAAAAACACATAACCCCCATCTCCTTTTAAGGTAATATCCGTTTCCCATTTGTCTATCCCTCACCCTAAGTAACTGTTGCTACCTGTCCTGCACCCTAGTTCTTTGTTTACATTCCAAAGCTATTATTCTATATGTTTTCTTACCCCCTAGCAACCGCCATATTATAATATGGCAAGCAATGACAAACTATAGTCCCTGTAACTCTTATGTATATTAAGCAATCTATTATCCTCAACAGGAGCGATCTCACATTTCCAATGATTACAGAAGGAGGAGATGGTCTGTAACGTCTCCTTCTTGGGCGACGACACTCCACTTGAATGACCAGAACTAACATGAAACCACAGCAATTCGATTCTGCCATCATGTACTAAGACTTAAGTTAAAGGTTAAGAGAAGTGAAGGGGAAAATAAGAAAGAAGATCAGAAATGAGCAGAGCTGCTGTAAAAGACACCGTTAAGGCCTCCACTTGTTTCAGAAAAAGCATTCTGTTGTTTGCTTGTTTGATCGTGCTTTAAACACATCAAAATGCACAGTGGGATTATAATACAAGTAAAAACTGTGACACGCATTGGTACCCAATAAACAGTCACTTAGCAGCAACAATCTGTGATGAATTATTGTGGTCTGCGCTTCTTTGATTGACGCTGAACACTGGAAAAAATGCCATTTTTATCTTTCATCTTTGAACACTGTTTTCTGCTGAGTGACGTAAAAACTGCGTTCTCTTCAGCTGCTCAGAAGGGGTGTTCAAGGCGCCACTCTCTGGCATAAAATACGGCATAAGGCCGTTTTATTTTTGTGTTTTTTTTGTTGTTGTTTTTTTACAGCGTCCTGAATTATTAAATGGCATTCTTTTTTTTTTCTTTTTTTTTTTTTTTTTTTACACCATTTCATAACCAGACGTGTTACAAAACTCGCGATATTTGGCTGAAATGGCGTGCCATTCTGTTGCAATTTAAAGTACGCGTCAAGCCGAGAACGTGAAAAATTCCCAGTTTTATCGAGCATGCGTTGGTGGTGATTTGTGTGTACTTGGTACAGCTAAATATCCCAGGATGTATTTTGTCCAAAACTGAAATGGGCAATGGCGGAGGAGTGTGGCTAAAGACTTTTAAATATACTCTTTCTGGGTCACAAAATAATCTTTGAAGATATTTTCAGGTGAGACTGTAGCTGTGTAAGCTTCAAATATCTGCTCGATTTATCAAGATATCACATATTTGCAAGATCTGACGTTTTCGGAGAGGAGCAGACCGGGAGGTTGAGGCTCAGGTTAAACATGATATGTAAGTCTCCTAAATATCTTCTAAATCTGTTTGGTTTATTTCAGTCTTTTATTTGTTCCTGAGTAAATCAGTTTGGCTGAGATTAAAGTTAAGCTTCATACCATATTAATCGCAGTTAGATTAAGGGGATGGCAGTAAAAACTCCGGAGCTGTGACATCATCAAGTACGCTGGTGTTCCAATTGTACAAATCGCAACTCCATACTCGCATTCTCGCCAAGTCCGGACTCCCGTGTGGACTTACAAGGTCCAGACTAAGCGAGAATGTGAATACAGACTCGCACACTTGAGAACTGAGATAATGCTTCAGTGAAGGTAGTAGAGGTCGGACGGGAGCCAGGACTGACTGTACTTCCTGTCTGCTGTTTTCAGCTTCACTCACAGACTCAATGGCTTCCAGATCAGAGGAGGATCTCTGCTGTACGGTCTGTCAGGAGGTCTTCAGAGATCCTGTTGTTCTGTCATGTAGCCACAGCTTCTGTAAAGACTGTCTGAAGAGATGGTGGAGAAAGAGACCAACACACCAGTGTCCAGTTTGTAAGAGAAGATCTTCAATGGATGCACCACCTTTAAACTGGGCTTTAAAGAACCTGTGTGAGTCGTTCTTACAGGAGAGAGATCAGAGAGCTTCAGAGGCTCTCTGCAGTCTGCACTCTGAGAAATTCAAACTCTTCTGTCTGGACCATCAGCAGCCAGTGTGTCTCGTCTGCAGAGACTCAAAAAAACACACCAATCACAGATTCAGACCCATCGATGAAGCTGCACAACAACACAAGAAGGAACTTCAGGAAACTCTGGAGCCCTTAAAGAAGAAGTTAAAGGTTTGTGAGGAAGTTCAAGTGAAGTTTGATCAAACAGCAGAACACATTAAGGTCCAGGCCCGACACACAGAGAGGCAGATTAAGGAGCAGTTTAAGAAGCTTCACCAGTTTCTAGCAGAGGAAGAGGAGGCCAGACTGGCTGCACTGAGGGAGGAAGAGGAGCAGAAGAGTGGGATGATGAAGGAGAAGATGGAGGCTCTGAGCAGAGAGATAGCAGCTCTTTCAGACACAGTCAGAGCCACAGAGGAGGAGCTGAGAGCTGAAGACGTCTCATTCCTGCACAACTACAAGGCTGCAGTGGAAAGAGTCCAGCGCTGCCCCCTGCTGGATGATCCACAGCTGCCCTCAGGAGCTCTGATAGACCAGGCCAAACACCTGGGCAACCTGACCTTCAACATCTGGAATAATAAGAAGGACATGGTCTTCTACACTCCTCTCATTCTGGACCCAAACACTGCAAGTCCAGAGCTCATCCTGTCTGAAGATCTGACCAGTGTGAGTTATGGAGGAGAGAGGCAGCAGCTTCCTGATAATCCAGAGCGGTTTGATTACTACTGCTCTGTCCTGGGCTCTGAGGGCTTTAACTCAGGGACTCACAGCTGGGATGTTGATGTTGGAGACAGTATACGGTGGGGACTCGGTGTGTTAGCAGAGTCTGACCACAGGAAGGGTCCCATACGGTCTGGTTCATGGAGAATAGGATTTTATAATGGAAAATATTCAGCACGCTCTCTATCAGGTCCAGAAACTGCTCTCTCAGTACAGAAGAAGCTCCAGAGGATCAGAGTGAATCTGGACTGGAACAGAGGAAAGCTGTCGTTCTCTGATCCTGATACTAACACACACATACACACCTTCACACACACTTTCACTGAGAAGATGTTTCCATACATTAATACAAGGAATGAAGTGAAGGTGTGTCCGTTGAAGGTGTCAGTGTCCGTGCAGCAGATGAGTTGAGGATGATGATGTTTCTAATGTTGTTTCCTGTCAGTGAGTTGAAGCTGTTAAACTGCAGCTGTCTTCCTGCAGTTTGTCATAAATTTTCACAGGTTTAGTCTTTGTTTATGGAATTTCTGAGCACAACCAGCCTGAGGAGACTTAGTACATCTGCTAATTAACAATGAGTAAACTATTATCATGGTCTTTCCAACAGTAATTTAATTGATTTTACTTATTTTAAATATTCAGAAAATGTTAATCAATTGTAATTACTATACACTGTTATAAGAGATCTTATCGAGTATGTACTGATTGATCCAATATGATTAATGATAATTTTGTGTATGTATTCATCATGAACATTGAAAGATCTGGATGTGGCATTTTCAGTGGGAGAAAAATTTCGTCACTCATACAAGTGACTTCTTCAGTCTCAGCTGACCTGCTGCGTCCAGATGAACTGAATCAACCTTTTGGATCTGCTTACATGGTTGATTGCGCATGCATGAAGATTGCCATATAGGCAGTTGTTGCATGGCCTTGATCAAAATCAAAGTGAGAATTTTAAAGGCAACAAATGTATTTACTAACCATGGAAATGGTCCCACCCTGTATATGGTGTGGCTCATATTATAGTCAGCTATTTATAGTGATTGTTATACATACCTTTTCTGATATTTGTAACCCTTAAAATACCTACAACACATAAGCCTAAACAGCTTAATCAGCATTCATTATAGAGGACCAGAATTTTCACATGCACCAAATAAATCATTTTGTGCTTTAATAATGAATTGTGCAATAAAGTATGCATCAGTAAATTCACTTACAATTTTATTTTTGATTGTTTTACTTATTTAGACATTCAATCTATTCTCTTTCGCTTATCCTTGTGAGGTTTGGAGCCTATTCCAGCCATCTTAGGGCAAGAGGCAGGGTGCAACCTGGACAGGTCACCAGTCTGTCGTAGGGCTAACACGTAGAGACAAACAACCATTCTGTCACAAAACGGCTGTGTGTAGGCAGGAGAGGACCCAAATGTAAAAGTCACCAAGACGGAATGTGAACTCAAAAATGCAGCTTTATTTGCTAAAAACAAGGCAAAACGGTGGAAAACCAAAGTGGGAAAACTAATAATAAATCATAGATTAAAAACACAGGGAGAATCACACAGCTATCAGGGAGGACGCGAAACTGAACACAGGAAATACACACATGAGATGATCAGGAGAAGTGGCAACACATGGGGAAAAGCTGAAACAAATGAATACAACAACGTCACAAGGGAAACGTAAAACTAAACACAATAAACACAGGACCTCTTTCAAAATAAAACAGGAAACATGAAATGGACAAGGAAGACTTAACACAGGGGTTGAAAACACAAGAGGAAACTAATAAACAAATTAACTTAGGAAACCCAATGAACTTAAACATAAACCATAAACATCAAAATAAACTAAAACTCAAAATGCTGGGTCAAAAGACCCAGGATCGTGACACATTCGCACTCACACCTATAGGCAATTTAATTCAATTAAACTATTAATGCAAAACACATTCCAACAATTTTTGAATTCCAATGTAGAAAACAGGTTTTGGAAGTCTTTTTGAAAAGGAATGAAAGTAAATAGATTTTAAAAGCAAATTATAGATACAGTTTTATTCTAGGAGGAGTTTGGGAACATCTGGAGACACACACACACATGAAAATTATAGTATGATGATGATTAAAACTTGGTGGTTGCATGGGAATTTTGAGATTTTTGATTTACAATGACAAATAAACAATTTATCAACATGTTGCTTTAACTGTTTATAACCCATAAAGTCATAAAAACACAAAATTTGAGACTTTTTTTTTTGTTGCCTGTCCCGTTTGGTTCTTTTGCCATCAGAATTATTGTCTAAAGGCAAAAAAAGATTCCCAATGGATTTACTTTACCAAATGGGCCATCCCAGCTTTGCCGTATTGGTCTATTTGATTCATTTCTGCTTGGCCGTCAGCTAAGGATTTACATCCCTGATAAGCAGAAGGAGTCTCACTATCTGTTCAATGTCTCCCATTACAATGGCCTCACTGTGTTAACATTCCACATGCATGCAAACTAGTGACAGGAGTGCTCTTACTATAGTAAAGTGAGAAAGTGTTATTACTATAACTAATGTGATATGATTAAATATGTGATTGATACGTGAGAAAAGAAATTTGCCTTCACAATGCACAGAGGTAAAAAATAAACATCCAAAATTCTCCAGAGAACAGGGAGTAGATGACAGGAGGCTAACCTACAAAATGAAAAAGAGCATAGGAAATACCTTATAAGTGCACAAAAGGGAAATAGTGAAATCTTTCTGATTGGTTGCAAAATTATTTAACCCTTTCACATTTTACTGTTAAATAACCTGATTTTAAAAAGTATAGTAAATTATTTTGATTGCATTTTTCATGACTGTTGAGAGACATGGGACATAGATTGTGTGCTTTTACTAATAGTAACTTTATTCTTAATCAAAAGAGATAAGGTGAAGCAGTGTGTAAGGAAGACTGTGAATAAGGGTGTTCTTCAGGAACTCACTCTGCAGGAGGGGGAGATACAGGAGAGGTGGAGGAAGATCTCAGCCATTGTCTTGTGTAGTCTGGAAGATGAGCGGATGACGGGGTGGGTGCAGTTTTCTCTGTGGTGGGGTCGGGTGGGCTGTCCCGGGATCTGTGGGGCCAGGCGGCGCTGCTGAACTAGGCCCCGGACCGGATGAGCCTGGGCCCCCTTTCCCTAGTGGGTTGCAGAGTATGGGGGTGCCTACTGGGGTCAGCAGGGGAGCTGGCCCCAGGGGATCCCATTATTGTTTTATGATTGTGGCATCCCCCCCTCTGTCCCCTTCTGGCTGCCTCTGCCTCAATTTTATCCCACAACTTAGACATTCACATTACTCACACTCTTATTACACATACATATAGGATCTTGCGGGTGGGCACGCTACACGGTATCCCATAGACCATGAGGGTGTACACCTCACCCCCGGTGTTGTTACCCACCTCTCAATTTTAAATACACGTAGACATTGAGGGCTAGCAGGAGGGACTAGGCGCTTACCTGCTGCTCTCTGGCAGATAGCTCCATGCCCTCCTGGGTTTTAAATGCACCTTAGAACACACATGCATCAACACTTCATATGAGTGGGCGGAGGGAGGTTTGGAGTCTTCTCTCACCCCCGTTCTCTGCGGCCTGTTGGAGTGGGGGGGGCTAGGAGGAGGAGTTGGCCGTCCGACTGCGGTCTGGAGTGTGGGGCCTCCCTGCTGCTGCGGAGTCGGGGCGGTCTGCCTCTCCCCACCCCAGGGAAAAGGGTAACACCACCTGGGTCTGGGTGCAGTTCCCCCCTCCAGGGGCAAGGGTACCTAGACCCAGTTTGTAGAGTATGCTTGGGGAGTGTGATTGTGTGTACAGCGTCTCTTTATGTCTGTCTCCACGTTGGTTGAGTGTGGAGTAAGTGCATATGAGAGCATGAGGGTGAGAATGGATGTCTGTATCTGTGTGTACCTGTATGTCTGTGTCTATATGTCAGGTTGGGTATCAGACGCCACCTCTCTGGGGACATCTCAGGCCCTCCAAGGTTTGGAGGCCTATCTCCACCCCCAACCACTTCCTCTGCCAGTGGCAGACACCCTCAGACATCGGTGCATTGGCGGTTCTTTGTGTCCAGGGATGGGCGTCCAGGTACACACCGGCTCACTCCTCGGTGGCCGCTTGTCGGGGCCTGGAGCACTGGGGCTCGCTCGGGCCACTTCGGGGGTGGGGTGCCCCCGGCCTCTCGGCCTAGGGCTCGGTCACTCAGGCACAGCTGGCTGCCGGCGGAGCTCACGGGCGCATCACTGCAACCCCCCCTGACTTCTGCTCCGCGGCTGCTGCTCATCTGGGACTCTCCTCAGCTCTTACTGGGACAGTGGCGCGGCTGCCCCTCTGTTGGTCTTCCTTGGTCTCTTGTGTTCTGGGGGCCTCTGGATGTCTGGAGTCTTGATCTCCTTCATACCTGCTTCATGCCCTGGAGCAGTGGTTCCCAGACTTTTTTTGCTGGGCCCCCCTTTGTTTTACAAGAAAAATGTTTGCCCCCCCCCCCCGCGCGCACGCACGCACACATCCTCCAACCGCACACACACACACAGATTTTGTTTTCAAACTCCATTGTGGTTTCATTTCACACCTCAAACATTTAGTAAACAATTAAGCAAATACAAGTAATCTGCAATAAATTACAGGTAGTAATAAAATAAACTACTAACTCTTTTACGCTAGGTTCCACACCTACACGTGTATTTTTGAACATGCAGCTGTTTCGTCCACGTAAACGGCATTTCAAATCACCAAAAACTGAGATTTTTTTAAAAATCATTTTTTACGTTTACGTGTGGACGAGGAATACAGAGTTTGTCACACAACGTCAAAGGTATGTGGCTATTTTCACGTCACGCTGTGCGCCACGTTATTGTTTACATGAGATGAATTGCAGAATGATAGATAGAGACAAAATACTGTTAATCTGACTGTCTGCAGGTTTTACAGGCAGTTACTGTCCCTCCATTTACAAAGGCAGAGGCGTCATGATGTGATTATTTTACTGTAGTTGTTTTTTTTCCTGTGTAATAATATTCAACATTGTTAGCAATACATTTTTCAAAAAATGCCTCTGTGCAAAATGGGTTTAAAAACATAAACAGCTGTGGGATCCTGTTTGTCCGTGATTTAAACAGCCCAGCGCGCTCTGATGAAGGGAAAACCAACCCTGCAGGGAGACCTACCTCGGCACTTGTGCAGGTGAAGCCAAAGGGAAGATTTGCTTCACCATATTTTCTAGTCTTTGGCTTAGAATGAAGTTGGTTTGGAAACATATTCAGTGATGCTTCATCTCCTGCTTTGCACAAAACAAAAAACAAAGAAAGAAACAAAAAAAAAGCAACATTTTGCAACTTCAACCTAAAGCGCTCCATCTATGCAAGATAGCATGGGTGCTGTGGTGCTAGCAGTGTCCAACTAACAGAAACTAACAGAAACAGTTGCCTCTGCCATGTTTTCCTGTTTCTTCTTTCCTTGTAGCCGCTAGATCAGAAGTTTATTTCCTCTCAGGTTTGTTACTTTCAGTAAAGTTTCACTGTTAGAGCCCTGACCAGCATCCTGCAGCATCTGGAGCAGCTGTGTGGTGCTGTGATGGCAATAAGGATCCAAATCTGTGGGATGTTTCCAGCAGGGGTTATAACCTGCAGTCAGAAAGGTGTGCCTAATAAAGTGGCCGTGTCTATGTCACAGTGCAGCAGCATCAGAAAACGGTGGTTTACATCTCTGTTACAGGAAACCTGAAGAGTTAAAACACCAGAGAAGAAAATCTAAACGTTACACAAAGAACATAAAAGAAGTAAACTTCATAAAAACTTCACAAATGATGATTTAAATGAAAAATAAATCCCTGTAAATAATTCAACAGGTCACATGTTAGAACCACCTTAACTAAACTCTGTAGCCGGTCACTGTGGTTTGTCCCAGCAGCTCTTAGGAAACAAACTGCTAACTTCAGTGTCAGCACACACTGTTAGTAAACTATGCAACACTGAATTCAGGTTTCAGTTGTGTTAAGTTGTGAAGTTGTGATGAAAGTCTTCTTACTGACACAGGTAGGATGGTCAGGCGTCCTCTGTTCCTTCACCGTTCATGAACTGTCACTTATAAAATGCTGCCAAACATCAACTACACTCAATAACTAAACGTGTGCAGGTTAAAGTGATGGACGCCCAGATCTGCACTCCAAATACAAACAGACTAAAGGTGTTTCCTCCAGAAACAAAGACAATATTTACAAAGGTCTCACAGGTAAATTGTGAGCGATCACAGCAGCATCTCATCCTGACTAACAGCTTTTAGATGCAGGGAGAGCGCCGTGGTTCAGAGGTGGTTCAGCAGATGATGAAGGCCTTTCTGTTGCATTGTGTAGTGCTGTGGAGGCCATGATGGTCGACTGGGTCTGCTTCTACTGAACTCACAAACACTTCTGAGGTATTTACACCTGAAGCCTCATTGAATGTGAGTCAGAAACAAACGGCTCAGCTGTGATTAATGGATGTTTCCCTGCATTTCTATTTTCACACACTTTATTTCTTACAGCAGGAAAACTGAACAGAATGTATGTAAGAGGTCAGAGTGAGGATGACGTCACTTAATACAGGAAATACATGTTTGTCTGTTTTGATGATGAAGGACTTCTTCAGCTCTGTAAACAGCTACACTTGAGAGGACAGAGGTGATTTCATGGATCAATAACAATGTGTTTATCAGCTTTCATCATCGCAGTGCAGACATGACGTCAGATCTATCAGAGTGAAGGCCGTCTCTCTGATGACGTCACAGAGCAGAGTCCTTCTGTCCAATAAAGGATCTCAGATCAGCTGCTGCCATCTTGTGGCCACAGTTGGTTACTGTCTCTGAAAGTTGTCTCATGTTTCCTGTTGTCCTGCTAACAAAGGCTGGAGCTCATCATGCTGAGAGGGCAGCAGCATTTTGTGGCTCTTCACACATGTTCATTATATTCTGATGATCCTGGATGGAGACAAACTACAGATAAGTGTGTTCAGCCCAACTAGTTTATCTCATTACAGCAGTTTGATGTTTCCCTTTGAATCCCCCTGAAGATCCTGACAGTGAAGCACGTACATAATACTCCAGCCTTTCAACTCTGAGCTTATTTAGTTCTATTAATACACTGAAATCTCATTTGTGTCATGAAGAAAGTCTTTAATCAAACAGAATTCAAAGATCAGAAACATTTCATATATGGAGTTAAACATGAATCATTGTTTCAACAACATATTTATTGTTGTCATAAACAGACAAGAAGACAACAACAAACTGCTCCTCCCATTCAACACATGTCAGTCCATATCCCAGCAAACTAAATCATCTCCATTTACACATCAAATAGAAACATGAATCACTTGGAATGATTAGAAACTTGATAGAATTTCAAATCTAGTTTGGGGAGTCATTCAGTGAGAAACAGTGAAGTGAAATGATTTTCCATGTGAAAAGGTGGACAGCAGAAACAGAAAGAAACAGTGAAACTAAAAGAGAAACAAAGAGCTTTGGAATAACGAGGCAGCAGGAGGACAGCTGCAGTTTAACAGCTTCAACTCACTGACAGGAAACAACATTAGAAACATCATCATCCTCAACTCATCTGCTGCACTGACACTGACACCTTCAACGGACACACCTTCACTTTACCAACAGTGTCAATATATGGAAACATTCTGTGAGTGAAAGTGTGTGTGAAGGTGTGTATGTGTGTGTTAGTATCAGGATCAGAGAACGACAGCTTTCCTCTGTTCCAGTCCAGATTCACTCTGATCCTCTGGAACTTCTTCTCTACTGAGAGAGCAGTGAGAGGAGCTGATGGTGGGAATGCTGAGTATTCACAAATACAGAACCATATCATCCATAATCCAGACCGTATGCTTCCTTTCCTCTTCACAGACTCAGAGACAAAATACTGTTAATCTGACCATCTGCAGGTTTACACGCTTACATACACACAGTTACTGTCCCTCCATTTACAAAGGCAGAGGCGTCACGGTGTGATTATTTTACTGTAGTTGTTTTTTTCCCCCTGTGTAATAATATTCAACATTGTTAGCAATACATTTTTCAAAAAATGCCTCTGTGCAAAATGGGTTTAAAAACATAAATAGCTGTGAGATCCTGTTTGTCCGTGATTTGAACCGGGGGAACAAATCGTGGCAGGATCAGCCTGATGTTATTTGTATCCCGCTGTAACTTTAGTGTATACAGAGCTAACATCTCCAACATGTCAGGAGTAGTTAATCATTACAATAAGTGTTTGTGAACTAAAAATAATGAATGTGGGATACTGTTTGTCCGTGATTTAAACAGCCCAGCGCTGCTCCCGAGGAAGGTAAAACCAATTCTGCAGGGAGACCTACCTCGGCATTTGTGCAGGTGAAGCCAAAGGGAAGATTTGCTTCACCATATTTTCTAGTCTTTGGCTTAGAATGAAGTTGGTTTGGAAACATATTCAGCGATGCTTCATCTCTTGCTTTGTGTTTCTGTAGGCGCCCGTGCTAGCAGTGTCCAAGCATTTTGTTTTTTCCCCCCTTTTCATTCCCCCCCCTGCAATGGCTCTGCGCCCCCCCTAGGGGCGGGCCCCACACTTTGGGAAGGTCTGCCCTGGAGGACAGGGCTGTGGCCCCCCCACACCCTCTAGCAGAGCATCACATGAAGGAACCTTTCAAAGACAAGCGCGTCCATGCTCACAGGTGTACACACGGGTGCTCACACACAAACGACACCCTCTTTGGCTCCTACCTCAAAGCACACTGTGTACTGTCGATATTACGTGCTGCACAATAATGTTTAATATTTAGTTTTTACGGTTACATTCCCATAGATCATCGTGATGTTGTTTATTCTATTACTCTTTTTTTTCTGCTTGTTTTCTCTTTTTTCTTTCTCAACAGGTGATCCAGGTGATTGATATATGTATTTTTTGTCTGCTTATTTTGATGTTTTTTGTTCTTTTCCCTTTATCGCCGTCCCTCTTCACCGCTGTTTTTCTTTCCCTTTCTTTCTCCCCTTTCTTTTCCCCATTCAAGTCTGTCCCGTATTTAACAAGTGAAAATAAAATGAAATAAACAATAAAAGGTGAATCAAATAGACCATTACGGCAAGGCTGGGATGGTCAATTTGGTAAAGTAAATCCGTTGGGCATCTTTCTTCGCCTTTAGACAATAATTCTGATGCAAAAGAGCCAAACGGGACAGGCAAAAAAAAAAATCAAAATAAGAGTGACCCACACACTGATTTCTGAATGTCTGACTTTTAAGGTGAATGATTTAGTAAAAATAAATTGTATTGAGTGATTTTCGACTGAAAAATAAAGAGTTTTAAAGTGAAAAAGTATTTGGGTTAAAAGGAATAATTCCAAGCTGAATGAGTACATGAGAACGTACTAATGAAATGTAAATTGCATAAAATGGATGACACATGAAGTGAAGCCTACTCATATGTGACTTAATGTTCATATGAAATGGAATTTTCTATATTGAGAATGAGACTGAAAGTAAGAAAATGTAATAGCATGATTTTTAAGTTTAAAGTTTTAAAATCAAGTATGTGAGAAAAAAGGTAGAGATAGAATAACAGGGTGGGGCTGGACATGGGATGAACTTATGTAAAAAAGGTGATTGAATGGGTAGATGAAGGAGAGAGGAGAGGGCGAGTAAGCACTAGGCAGCACATTAGTTGGTGGTTGCGGTATTGGTATAAAGATTTTTTTGTGAAAGAACTCTGGGAGAATTTCCACTGAATGCCCCACTGAATGGGGATGCTTCCTGTTGATTGATTATCATCAACTCAGAACTCAGAGATAGATGTATCTTCGGATTCAGTAGTGCCTATTCTCTCCAAAAAAAATCAGCATTAGCTCAGAGCAAATTAATTAGGCAAGTATAATGGATGTGGTTTCATTATTTTTTTGTGATTATTGTTGCCATTAAAGCAACATTGCTTTAATACAATTTCCTGCAATTGAAGTCTAAATTTTGGATATGCCACTTTTTAGGTCTTTGTGAAACAGTAAAAGTAAAAAATCTGAATATTAATCCTTTTTAGTGTGATTAGCTCTTACAGGTTACTCCAGCCCTTTAAAAGTAACAGATCCATGATGTCCTATCCTAAAATCAACCCAGATTATCAGTTGCAATAATCGAGAAGGTTGCTGCCTCTAACAGGTGTGGCTGTTAACAATAGACCTGCAAAGCTACTCAGCTCCCTGGCTCTTATCAGAGGAGGCAGGGAAAAAACCTGGACTTCAGTGTGGTCAAAACAATACTAGAAAGGGGGGGACCCAAGTGACAAAGGCTAATAAATATGAGCCTTTATTTTGGAGGCTGAACAAAAACATTAGGTGTGTCCCAAACGTAGGCTGCATCCTCCTGAGGCGGCATTTGTAGACCAATTATGTCACAGTGTGTGTGTGTGTGTGTATGTTTGTCTGTGTTTGAGCTGGGCTACTCTCACACAGTATTGTGTGCGATCGTTTATCGACCTCCAAAATACAATAATGACTTTGCTGACATGTTGTCAATAGAAAATTGTACTTAGTAGTCAGTATAATCTTTAAATCTTTAATGATATAAGTTTGCATATGGTAGAATACTGCATGTAATCATTTGTGTTTAGAAGTATATAGTTGGTGGCATATTGAAAGAATGTCTCATCCTAGGAAGTCTGTAACAACGGTGTGTACTTTCCAGGGTGTTCTGGCATTCACCCCCACATCCTAGGAGCATGGGAAAGGTCGTACCTTGTCTTATTGTTTTACGGGAGGATTAATGTAGCTATGTCAGTTTTAGTCTAAGTGCCTTTTTTACATATAGATGAACTGTTAGATTTTCCAGACCAGCAGGTTAAGGGAAGTCATTTATGGGGTCACACTCTGGCGCACACACACACACACACACACACACACACACACACACACACACACACACACACACACACACACACACACACACACACCGCAAACGCCCACTGAAGTATATAAATAAAGACCTGGGCAGTCCTCAGTGCGAATCTTGGAGCCTCACTCTTGTGTGAGCTCTGGAGACTGCCCTTGCTAGCAAGAAAATTTGTGTGGGTATTCACAGACGCGGACTACAGCTTTCTTGGCTGCTGCCTCAAAGCACATTGTGCGCTGTCTATCTTGCGTGCTGCACAATATCGTTTATTATTTACTAACTATTGATATCTACGGCTAGCTAGTTTATTGTGATGGTGGTTTTTTTATTTATTATGTTGCTCTTTGTTGTTTGCTTTCTCTTCTGTTTTTTTTCTCCATACAGGTGACCCAGGTGTTTTTTTTTTTGTTTGTTTGTTTGTTTTTTTTTCTTTCCTCCCCCCCTTCTCACCGTCTCTTCTCCCCTTTGGTTTTCTTTCTCTCCCTCTCTTTCTTTCATTCTTTCCCCCTGTCCTATCCCCCAGTCATGTCTGTCCCGTTTGTAGCAACTGAAAATAAAATAAATTCATAATTATAATAAAGGTCAATCAAATGGACCCAATGGATCCACTTGGTAAAATAAATCCGCTTGGCATCTTTCTTGGCCTTAAGACAACAATTCTGATGGCTATAGATCCAAACGGGACAAAAGAAAACAAAAAAGAAAATTTGTGTGATTCTCTGCTGAAGAAGTGTTTTAGAATATATCTCTATATACAACATATCTATATCTACACCCCCAGATACAAAGAACCACCAACGCACCGACACCTGAGGGAGTCCGCCACCGGCAGGGGAAGTGGTGGTGGGTGGAGATAGGCCTCCAAACCTTGGAGGGCCTGAGATGTCCCCAGAGAGGTGGCGTCTGACACCCAACCTGACATATAGACACAGACATACAGGCACACACAGACACAAACATCCATTCCCACCCTCATGCTCTCATATGCACTTCACACTCAACCGACGTGGAGACAGACATAAAGAGACGCTGTATACACGATCACACTCCCCAAGCGTACTCTACGAACCGGGTCTAGGTACTCTTGCCCCTGGAGGGGAGAACTGCACCCAGACCCAGGTGGTGTTACCCTTTTCCCTGCGGTGGGGAGAGGCAGACCGCCCCGACTCCGCAGCTGCAGGGAGGCCCCACACTCCAGACCGCAGTCGGACGGCCAACTCCTCCTAGCCCCCCCGCTCCAGCAGGCCGCAGAGAACGGGGGTGAGAGAAGACTCCAAACCTCCCTCCACCCGCTCATAGTAGTGTTGATGCATGTGTGTTCTAAGGTGCAATTAAAACCCAGGAGGGCATGGAGCTACCTGCCAGAGAGCAGCAGGTAAGCGCATGGTCCCTCCTGTTAGCCCTCAATGTCTACGTGTATTTAAAATTGAGAGGAGGGCAACGATGCCAGGGGTGAGGTATACACCCTGATGGTAACTTGGACTCCGTGTATCGTGCCCACCCCCAAGATCCTATATGTATGTGTAATGAGAGTGTGAGTAATGTGAATGTCTAAGTTGTGGGATAAAATTGAGGCAGAGGCAGCCAGAAGGGGACAGAGGGGGGGGGGGGGTAGCCTCCTCTGCACCTTGGTGACATACCCCCACTCCAAGGCCCTGCATGTGTGGGTGGTTGTGGTGGAGCGGGAAGAGGGAGGCAGCTGGAGATGGGGAGGGAAGGAAGGGAGGGGCAGGTGACCCCTCCCTGGGGCCAGCTTCCCCACTGACCCCAGTAGGCACTCCCACACTCCGCGACCCGCCAGGGAAAGGGGGCCCAGGCACATCCAGACCGGGGCCCAGCGCAGCAGCGCCCCCCGGCCCCACAGAGCCCGGGACAGTCCACCTAAACCCACCACAGAGAAAACTGCACCCACCCCACCATCCACTCATCTTCCAGACTACATGAGACAATAGACGCCCAGGCTGAGATCTTCCTCCACCTCTCCTGTATCTCCCCCTCCTGCAGAGAGTTCCTGAGGAGAGGAAAGCTCCTGCAAGGTGTGACAATCTTCCCCACCAGTTGAAGAGCCCCCCAGGTGGCTCGACACACCGGCGGCACCCTGCGCCAGGGATGGGCCCCCATGCACCCACCCACCCACAACCCCGGCAACACACAAACCAGGACCCAAGGCCCCGAGGCCCGGCCAGGGCCCCAGCCCAGAGACGGAGCGCCCCCAGACCCTCACGCCCATCCCGGACCCACCCAGGGGCAGACAGGCTACCAGGTCAGTAACCCACGTCCATCAGTACAGACCCTCCCCTAGCCCCGCTGCACGCAGCCACGAGGAAATAGTCAGAAAAGAGCCCCCAACCGGACATGACCGCTACCCCGGGTTGAGCCCCCCAAGGAAGATGCCTCCGGGGAACCCCCCGATGCCCTAAGCCTGTCCCTACCCCCACACCAATCACAACATTGAAGGCGGGACCAAACTATGACCCCCCACCCCCACTAGGTGATGGAGCTGATCAAAGGAGCCCAGAGCAATTGATCTGATGTGGTGGCAGAGGCTGTATCAAAACTAATGTAATCTAATAGATAATTTCTATATTGGTTAGAATTAAGATTGTTTTTATTTTTCCAGTTCATGAGGACAGTTTTCTTGGCTATGCAAAGGGCAGTGAAAACCATATGGGCTATATTCTTTTCTGAAGCGACATTATCTAAGCTGCCCAACAAACACACTAAGGGGGAAGTTGGAATGTTACATTTCAGACACTTCGATAAGTCTTCACATATCTCGCGCCAAAACGTCTGCACTGGTGGACAGAACCAAAGAGCGTGAATGTAATTGTCTGGTGTATTGCTTTGACAGTGTGAGCAGTTGTTGGAAGATGTAAAGCCCATCTTGAACATCCGATGACCTGTATAGTGCACTCTATGTAGTATTTTGTATTGTATTAATTGCAGACTGGGATTTTTAATCAATTTAAAGGTTCTTAAGCATACCTGAGACCAGAAGTTTTGGTCTAAACTGACTGATAAATCTGCTTCCCACTTTGCAATAGGAAGTGATATTGATTCATCTAATTTAGAAAGTGGTCTGTATATTTTGGATAATAATTTGGGGGATTTAAGAGTAAGGAAATGTGCCGCACTTTGTGGTGTTTGTAATTCAACTTGACTGAGGTTGAATTTCTTTTTTATTATGGATTTAATTTGTTGATATTCTAAAAATCTTTTCTTGTTGATCCCATATTGTTCAACTAGTCTGTCAAATGGGATAAATTCTGTTCCCTCTAATATATGTTCTAAGTATTTAATTCCTTTACAACTCCATTCTGGGAAATTAATCATATTATTGTTTTGTAATATGTCAGGGTTATTCCAGATAGGTGTACGTTTGCATGGGATTAGTGAAGACTCCGTTATTTTTAGAAACTCCCACCATGCTGTCAGAGAGAAGCTGATGTTGATACTTTTAAAGCATTCATGTCTTTTGATGTTTGAGCTAATAAATACAAGCATTAACTTCTCTATGGTTCACCAAAGGGTTTTCCACAGCAGCTGAGAGGCATTGCAAAAAGTGCCTCATTTGTGCGACCAACAATGTGGGACGCCCAGTACAGGTAAACACTGCAGCACACCCCCCCACCAGACATGCTGTTTGACCATCTAATGATGGATTTCATTGAATTGACACCAGCCAAGGGAAAGAAGTATTGCCTGGTAGTAGTGGACATGTTCCCCACTAAAAGTGCAGACAGCAGTGCAGTGGCAAAAGCCCTCCTGTCAGAAATCATTCCCAGGTGGGGTATCCTGGGAAAAATCACAAGCGATAATGGCACTCACTTTGTGAACCAGGCATTGAAGGAAATCAGTGAGCGACTAGGTTTCAAATTGCAAACACACTGTGCATATCACCCACAGTCTGGAGGTGCTGCGGAGAGAATGAACGGCTCTTTAAAGTCCAAGCTGGTAAAGTGCTGTGAAGAAACTGGCCTCAGACCTCCAGCACACCTCAGTCCTTATGAAGTGTTGTATAGACGACCTGCCAGAGTGGGGGCAGAACCCCCGAAATGGACGGGCATGTCCACAGAGTTGTGCAACATTGAAATGATTGTGTACTGTCAAAAGCTCTCCAGGACTCTCTCGCAGGTGCACTGAGCAGTGAAAGCAGCCCTGCCCAGGCTAGCAGAAGGACCCCTGCACCCGTTCAAACCATGGAACTGGGTGCTAGTGAAGGATTTCAGGAGGAGACACTGGAGGGCGAAGCGGTGGCTGGGTCCATTCCAAGTCCTACTGACCACACAAACAGCGGTGAAGGTTGGAGAACAAGTTACTTGGATCCACACCAGCCACTGTAAGCTGTTTGGAGGAGAACCACCCTGAACGAAGGAACATCTAGAAAAGACAAATGGAGCAGAATAATCCCCGCACCTCATTCAGGTAGTAGGCAGTCTACCCTCTACCTGCAACAATGAGACAACCCAGGAAGCAGCTCATCACTGGGGTAGCTCTGATGCTCTTCAGTGGGCTGATGATCGCCCTCTGGTGGAGCCTCTGGAGAGATCAGGAGCTGAGCACCATGCCAACATCCAAGGAGGTCCGTGCAACAGAAGGAGCAACCCACGAGATGAGAGACAAATGGCTTACTGAGTATAATAATAATAATAATAATAATAATAATAATAATAATAATAATAATAATGATAATAATAATAATAATAATAATAATAATAATAATAATAATAATAATAATGATAATAATAATAATAATAATACATTTTATTTGAGGGCACCTTTCAGAAACCCAAGGTCACCTTACAAAAACACAATTAATAAAAGGAACAGTAGTCATAAAATACATAAAATAAGTTAAAATTACAAAACAGAGCATGACAACACATAAAATCAGCATTAAAGCGAATAAGCCAGTTTAAACAGATGTGTTTTGAGCTGTGTCTTAAATACGGAGAGGGAGTCAATATTTCTTAGTGCAGGAGGAAGAGAGTTCCAGAGCCGGGGAGCAGAGCGACTGAAAGCTCTGTTCCCCATAGTAATAAGGTGTGAGGACGGAACAGTAAGATGAATAGCAGATGATGATCTGAGAGGGAGGGAAACAGTGGTGATATGGAGCAGGTCACACAAATATGTGAAGCTGCTGAAGAACCGGGGTAATATGAGCACTTAACGGAGTGCAAGTTATGACCCGAGCTGCAGAATTTTGAAGAAGTTGGAGTTTATGAAGGGACCTTTTAGGGAGACCAAATAGGAGGGAATTACTGTAATCAATACGGGATGTAATAAGACTATGGACAAGGATGGCAGCAGCATGGGGGGTAAGGAAGGGACGGAGTCAGTTAATATTACGTAAATGGAAGTAAGCAGACCGGGTTATGTAATTAATGTGAGACTGGAATAAGAGTATTATCAAGTATGACACCCAAACTCTTAACCTGAGGGGAGGGAAGGGTGGGAGAATTTTCAATGTTAATGGAAAAGCTGTGGGATTTGGTTAAGATATATGGTGTACCAACAAGTAAAACTTCAGTTTTATTACTGTTAAGTTTGAGGAAACTGGAGGAGAACCAGGATCTAATCTCAATAAGACAGTCTGAGAGGGAGGTAGGTGGGAGGGATGAATTGGGTTTAGAAGAAAGGTAGAGCTGGGTGTCATCGACATAACAGTGAAAGTTTATATTATATTTTCGGAATATATAACCAAGAGGAAGCATATAAATAATGAATAAAAGAGGTCCCAATACTGAACCCTGGGTACACCAGCAGAAACAGGATAGAGAGTTGAAGAATGGGATTTAAGTTGGATAAACTGATTGCGGTCTGAGAGATAGGAGGTAAACCAGGCAAGGGGTGTGTGACTAATACCAATGGAAGCTCACCAGTTCAGGAGAATATTGTGAGAAATAGTATCAAATGCTGCACTAAGATCAAGAAGGATGAGAATGGATAGGAGACCAGAATCAGCTGCCATCAGAAGGTCATTGGTAATTCTTAATTAACAGAGCAGTTTCTGTGCTATGATTGGGGCGGAAACCAGATTGAAATTGTTCATAGAGATTATGGTCATTGAGATGTAAATGAAGCTGGGCGGCGACAACTTTTTCAAGAATTTTTGAAATAAAGGGGAGATTTGATATAGGGCGAAGATTATCAAAGTTATTGGGGTCTGCACTAGGCTTTTTGAGAATTGGGATAACAGAAGCCTTTTTCAGTGCTTCAGAAAAAATTCCAGTGTTCAGGGAGGAATGAATAATATTGGTTATGAGAGGTGCTAACGAGGGAAGACAGGCTTTAACTAACGCAGTAGGGAGAGGGTCAAGTTGACAGGTGGATGACTTAGATTTTTTTAATGAGATTAGATACGTCAGTTATGGAGGAAAGAGTAAAGCTTGAAAATAACTGACAGGAAGACAGTGGGGGAACCAGGAAGTCTACTTCAGAGTCAAGAGCTCCTAAAGAGTTAAGTTGACGGTGAATGTCTGAGACTTTACAAGTGAAAAAAGAGATAAGAGAGTTGCAAAAATCAACAGAATACATCTGTGAGGGGAATGTGTCTAGAGGTTTTGTTATTTTAATGAACAATGAATAGAGGGACCTGGAGTTACCTTCATTAGAACTAATTAAACCAGAGTAGTAAGCAGATTTGGCTGAGGCAATGCAGTCCTTATAGAACAAAACATGATCATTGTGCATTTCTTTATGTACAGAAAGTCCGGTTTTCTTGAATAGACATTCGAGTTGGCATCCTTTAGCTTTAAGGTGACGGAGGTCGGAGGTAAACCATGGAGCTGAACGGGAAAATGAGACAGTTCGATGTTTAAGGGGAGCAAATATGCTAAGAAGGTTATGAAGGTTGACATTATAATGACAAACGAGTTCATGAGGGGCTGAGGAGCAGTGGATAGATGGAAGGTCACGGACGGCAGATGAAAAAACAGCTGGGTTGATATTACTAATTTTCCTAAAAGTGATATTACGAGTGATACAGGTTTTGGAAGCGGTTATGTTTGCATCAAAAGAAATAAACATATGATCAGACTGGGGAAACAATGTGGCTTTACAATGGGTGGGGGTAATGCCAGAACAACAGACCAAATCCAGGATATGACCTTTGGAATGGGTAGGGAATTTTATGTACTGTAGAAGCCCAAAACTTTCCAGGCAGGAGGTAAAATCTCTGGAAAGTGGGATTTTATTATTGTCCATATGAATATTGAAGTCACCAGCAATGATCAGATTTGGAGAAAGTACAGAAAAATTAGTGAGAACAGCAGTAAATTAATTTATGTGGCACCCTGAGTATTTTGAGCATTAAGAACAAGTCTCAGATGTGTTCCTTATGTGTTCGTGCCCACCCCCCATCATCTTTTTTTGCTATTTGTTGTGACAATAGTTTGCATCATAACACAGAGCGAAAAGCTCAGTTGCTCCCACCTGATGTGATGTTAGGGCGATATTTAGTTTCGCCAGTAGGTGGCAGTGGCGGCTCAGCCAAACGGGTAACTGGCAAAATAATCCTTCACAAAAGTAATGCAGGCCAGTTATTACAATGGAAGCCGCCAGTAACACTGAATTGTTTTGCTGTGTTTCAGGTGAGAGCAAAATACGAGAACTACATACATTTATGTAAAGTTGATGCTTAATTAACATGTTTGGAGTGTAATTCTTGTTTATATGGTGTTTAATGTGAGCGAATAAGGGAGTTGTTTCACGTTATCTGTGGGTAATGCTAGTAACATTTGTGCGCTAGCTAAGTCATGTTAGCCTCCTGCATTAATCTCTGTAACCGCGTTGTTCCATCAGTAAGGTGAAAGGAAACTGTTAGCTGGTTTCAGTTAAAGTTATAGGAAATAGACCAGCCAGTACATGTTATGTTGTCTATTGTTACTGGTCATTTTCTCTGTGTGTTAAGGGCTGATTAATACATGGCCATTACACGTAATGCTACAAAAGTAACGCAGGCCAGTTATTACAATGGAAGCCGCCAGTAACACTGAATTGTTTTGCTGTGTTTCAGTGCAATAAATCTTCATGTGCACCTGAATGAACCCTGTCGTCCTTCAGTGTGTAACATTTATAAACTCCTTGTTTGGCTTAGGTGGCCGATAAACAGTACATATGATTGTGGGGGTAGATCCAGGGAGCTGTAGTGCAGTGTATTCAAATGAATAGGAGGGAGGGGCAGAGACGGAGCACTTTCCAGTGCCTCTGGTGAATTATCGCGAGACCTCCGCCCCTCCCCGAGATGCGAGGTTGACAGGTGTAAACAAACTCAGATGGAGTGGAGTCGTTGAGAGAAACAAAGTCATTAGGCTGTTGCCATGTTTCAGTCAAACAAAGAAAGTCCAGCTTACGATCACAGAGGAGATCATGTACGAGATGTCCCTTACCAGTGAGAGAGCGGATGTTTAATAGACCAAACTTGATGCTGGAGTTACCATGCCTGACAGTAGGCTTAGTTGATCTAGCCAGGTGGGCCATCACACTGTGGTCAACAGCCCAGTCAGTCTTGCAGGGAGGACGACGAGTTTTTGACCAGATGGAAAATTTTGAGTTAGTGTCACTGATGTTGAAATTCCGCCGAAGCCCTCGGTGGATATACCTGCGGCGGCGCTGGAAGGCGATGTCCGGGTAGAAGTATAGAGCCACAGGTGGAGAGATAGCCAGGCAAAAACGGAGCCGCAAAAGACCGTAACAGAGTACTGGAGAAGACCTGTCGCCGGGTGATGAATGATGGATAAAAAAACCCAGGTGAGCACGAGCCACACCAACACCCTGTGGATCCGCATCTTAATCAGGGCCGAGCACTGAATACAAACGGAGGGACCGAACAACCAGCTGACAGCTGCAGCGCAAGCAATAGAAGCCCGCAAATATTGTGAAAACAAGTCAAAACAGGGTTGCGCCTTAGATACTTGATTTAAATTGTTGTCAGCAACTTAAAAAAATATAATAAAAATAGTAATAGTAGATAATAATAACCGGTGAGCAGCGGCAGCCAAGCGCCAGCGCGACCGGAAGTAAAGCCAGAGTATGGCGGATACATTGAGCTACACTATATTTATGTGACCACCCAGACTTTCAGCTTTGATCTGTGCAATGTGATAGACTGTAAAGGCTATAATGAAAGCTGGAGAGGTTATGATGTTTATCTGTGCATATTTGGACATGGAGTTCCAGGATACCAGAAGTGGTGTCCAAGTTGGAGTTTTGTGTGGTGGCATTCCAGGCCGGGGTACTGGGGGGAACAAATGGAATCGACAGAGGGTAAGATAAAAAGTAAGAATAGTTTTTCCTTTGTTAGAGCCCAATTGGCAACTGGTACAGGCCTGAACCCACTACTATTAAAAATTAAAAACCTGAATTGGAACCCATTTTCCAGGAGACCAAACTTCCCAGGACAATGTCACGACTCCAAAGAAGACTCCTTTTATTTAATCATAGGAGTGGATCAGGCCGGTGCAGACACAATGGGCATAATAAAGGTAAGACTACATCAGGCATTAAGCCCAAACCACAGTGTGACCCGTGCTAATGCAACGGAGATCACCGCCACCACAGCCGAGCAAACATTCAGACCTTTTGCGGAGCCCTTTGTAAACTATCTGAATATCATCTCCCCAGAGAGCGTTGTGCAAGTAGAGACGGGTTACATAGACAAAAATACATCATGGAGAAGTTCACTCAGAATAACACGTCTGAGTGAAAGTTGGATCACATCTTGGAACAGCTCACTGCGGTCATGAGTTCTCAGAATCTGCTCTTTGAGCACAAGAATGACAAGACCACGGAGTGCAAGTTTGATAACATCATGGAGAAGCTCGTGGCTTTCCAACGGGAGATTGAGAGACCAGTGTCGGAGTGTTAAGAACAGCTTTGAAATTCTCATGAGTTGTTCGCTCTAAAGAAAAACCACAGTGCGGCTATCCCTTCGGCGCCAAGGGTGGAGCAGAACAAAAACACGGTTAGACAAGGCGGGAAAAGGGCAGTGATCTGTCCATCAGTATGAAGTTGGTGTGTGCTTTGATGAACAAAAACTCGAGACCGGTAGTAGGAAGATGGGAGATTCGTGTTTCACTGGAATAGTGGTGAATTAAAACATCCTTTGTTGGGGAAATTTAGGTGTAAATGCATCCATACAGGCGAGACAGAGGCAGATCAGGCAGGGAAAACAAGGCAAACATTAGAAATATTAAAACGGAAATATAGGATTAATATAACATACAATTAGGGAAAATGTAAGGAACACAATGTAAATTATATTGTAAAGTCATTAAAACAGCATAGTCTGATGAAAAGAAACATTTAATTGGGTAGGGTGATGATAATAATAATAATATTAAAAAATATGTACAAGATGGGCATGCATGCTTGTACCCAGAATTTAACAACTATAAAGTTGTAGCATGCCAGTACCTTACCCCATCCATTATACACACACTTTCAGAAAAGGATATGATCAATATCTTTACAAATACTATCTGAACTTAAACAGATAGCATAAGTTAAATGGGATATTCCTTCTGCTTCTCGTGTACACCCTCAGGGCCTGCGGTCAGCCAGCGGCTGATATGATAATTAATCCTGTAAAATAATATTCCTTCTGTTTATGAATCTGTTTGCATGGATTTCTCAATCTGTTTCCTCTGTTAGCAAAAGTTGTGCATGCATTTTGGCATGCTGCTCTCCAAGACTACAAGCTGTGTTAAAGTTGGAAGTAACGGCCGATGTTCCACTCTTGAAGATCAGCTGTGCCCATTTGTTGCACATTGTGGGAATGGAGCAGTTGAGGCCCTTGCAGGCTACCGTACTCACAATTTCCCCAAACTGAGCGACCCCTTAAGAAATTCATGCTCACTGTTTCATAAACAAAAGGGATTACATTTTACAATATCAAATTTTATTTTCTGACCTTTTCATAAATGAAACACGCCACCAGGCAATCTATTTTCATTTTTATTTCATCCATTCAGAGTATTCCTTAGGAACACTGAACTCAAGAATCAGTTACAGCTTTCTTCAGTAGGTTTTGGTTTGGCTTTGTTATCAAAAAAGAAAAGATCAGCTAATCAGTTTCATTGTAGGCTTCACCATGTTTTTCACACACATTGTGGAGTGTGCAACATGCAGCAATTATAGTGGGAAGAGTGTGAAATAGAAGCTGACAAACAGCTGCACCACCGAGTGACACTTTATTTTATAAACTTCACAACAGGTTTCATGTTGTGACCTGTGGAGGTGAAAAGACACAAAACCTGTTTTACAGCTTTTGAGCTGCAGGCAGGATTGAAACACACCTTAGTTAAAAGTCAAACAGCAACATTTTCTCCTCCCCTCACGTCACTCAAATGTGACAAACCAGGAAACAGGAAGTTCTTCTTTGAGCTCAGACCAAACTAGCAGCTTCCTCTGAGTGAGTCCAGCTACAGGAGAGAAAAGTGGAAAACTCCAACACTGCTGCTTCAAGCTGCTGACGCTCCACACATTGAATGTGAGTTTGAGCAAAAACACGACTCAAAGGAAGTTTCAGTGAAGGTGGTAGAGGAGGGAGGGGAGCCAGGACTGTAGTGATGTGTCGGTCGCAAACGAAATGGGTCTTAGAGCCGAATCTTTGACGTGAACGACACGAGCCGGCTCCTTATCGCGGGCCGTGGGTTTATTTTTTCTTTCTCTCACCCTCTCTCTCTCTCGCACTTTTTTTCCGCTTCACTCAGCATGCAGCCTTGTGCTTTGCGCTGGACAGAGGGGGGAGGAGGGAGAGACAGAGAAAGAGAGCCAGGGATAACAACGTCACATTAGAAAGGTATAGTAATCATCCACAACTATTTTCAGTTGCAGATGATAAAGGATTCAGAAAGTTTATTCATGCAGGCCCATATGACAGAGAATATGCATCTTCTTTTTGTTTTCATATTTTAATTTATATTTAATTGTGTTGTGGTTTGCAGTGTTTTGTGTTGTTTCGCTTTAAATTAGTTTAAAAGGAAAAAGCTGAAAATTTAAATAGTTAAAAGTTGAAATGTAAATAGTTTTTTTTTGTATTATATGATTTATTTATTACATTTTATGTGGCATCAATAAATAAAAGTTTAATTACGGTGGCCCCTAGAGACAAAACACGTACAAACTTCTAAACACGTACAAAAGACAACAGAAGTGCTCCAGGATGTTGGGCGCAGTGTTGGGCTTTTGTTACTTAGTGGCTGCACAAGCCAGCAAGTACCGACGACCGGATTTAGTGTGTGGTAGTAACAGGTAAATGAACATTTTTTTTAAATTATTTGAATATATATGAGTGCTTCTGTATAAATACACAAACCATACACACACGCTTTCAATTGTGTAATTTAACTGATCTAGGTAGCTCTGTTTTGGAAGTTCAGTTAACGCTAGAAATGTCATGATCCGGAGTCTGTGACTCCGTGTTTATGTTTTAGTTTATCAGAATCAGAATCAGAATACTTTATTGATCCCTGGGGGAAATTATTTTTTGTTACAGTGCTCCATTATAAACCAACACTAAGACAAGACAGACAATACGCTAACTAAGAATGGTACAATATATACATATATATACATACATACATACATAAGTCACTCATAAATAAATAGCTGTTTATTATTATTATTCTTTGGTTTTGGTTACAAACTTCCTTTGGGTGTTTGTACTCTTCTGTTTCATGGTTCATGTTCCTATGTTCTGTGTCCCCCAGTCTGTGTTAAGGTTGTGGGTTATGTCATTACGTGTATGTTTTTCCTGTTTTACTTTGAAGATCCGTGTCTGATCTCAGTGTGTTCAGTTTACTTTCCCCTGTCTCGTCAGGTCGGATTACTCCCAGCGGTGACCTCCTTTTGTGTCTCATTCCCTTGTTATCCTTCTGTGTATTTAAACCTCATGTCTGCCTCTGTTAGTTGCTGGTTCGTCTGTGTTGTTCCCCTCAGTCTCCCTGCATCTTCGTTCTGTTTTGTTTTATTAGTTTTGCCCAGTTTAGGTTTTCCAGTTTCATGTTCACCCTTCACACTTCTGTTTGTATATACTCTGTTCAATAAATACAGTGGGGCAAAAAAGTATTTAGTCAGCCACCGATTGTGCAAGTTCCCCCACTTAAAATGATGACAGAGGTCAGTAATTTGCACCAGAGGTACACTTCAACTGTGAGAGACAGAATGTGGAAAAAAAAATCCATGAATTCACATGGTAGGATTTGTAAAGAATTTATTCGTAAATCAGGGTGGAAAATAAGTATTTGGTCACCTCAAACAAGGAAAATCTCTGGCTCTCACAGACCTGTAACGTCTTCTGTAAGACGCTTTTCTGTCCCCCACTCGTTACCTGTATGAATGGCACCTGTTTGAACTCATCATCTGTATAAAAGACACCTGTCCACAGCCTCAAACAGTCAGACTCCAAACTCCGCCATGGCCAAGACCAAAGAGCTTTCGAAGGACACCAGGAAAAGTATTGTAGACCTGCACCAGACTGGGAAGAGTGAATCTACAATAGGCAAGCAGCTTGGTGTGAAAAAATCAACTGTGGGAGCAATCATCAGAAAATGGAAGACATACAAGACCACTGATAATCTCCCTCGATCTGGGGCTCCACGCAAGATCTCATCCCGTGGGGTCAAAATGATCATGAGAACGGTGAGCAAAGATCCCAGAACCACACGGGGGGAGCTGGTGAATGACCTGCAGAGAGCTGGGACCAAAGTAACAAAGGTCACCATCAGTAACACACTACAACGGCAGGGAATCAAATCCCGCAGTGCCAGACGTGTTCCGCTGCTGAAGCCAGTGCATGTCCAGGCCCGTCTGAAGTTTGCCAGAGAGCACATGGATGATACAGCAGAGGATTGGGAGAATGTCATGTGGTCAGATGAAACCAAAGTAGAACTTTTTGGTATAAACTCAACTCGTCGTGTTTGGAGGAAGAAGAATACTGAGTTGCATCCCAAGAACACCATACCTACTGTGAAGCATGGGGGTGGAAACATCATGCTATGGGGCTGTTTTTCTGCCAAGGGGACAGGACGACTGATCCGTGTTAAGGACAGAATGAATGGGGCCATGTATCGTGAGATTTTGAGCCAAAACCTCCTTCCATCAGTGAGAACTTTGAAGATGAAACGAGGCTGGGTCTTCCAACATGACAATGATCCAAAACACACTGCCCGGGCAACAAAGGAGTGGCTCCGTAAGAAGCATTTGAAAGTCCTGGAGTGGCCTTGCCAGTCTCCAGACCTCAACCCCATAGAAAATCTGTGGCGGGAGTTGAAAGTCCGTGTTGCTCGGCGACAGCCCCAAAACATCACTGCTCTCGAGAAGATCTGCATGGAGGAATGGGCCAAAATACCAGCTACTGTGTGTGCAAACCTGGTAAAGACCTATAGTAAACGTTTGACCTCTGTTATTGCCAACAAAGGTTATGTTACAAAGTATTGAGTTGTATTTTTGTTATTGACCAAATACTTATTTTCCACCCTGATTTACGAATAAATTCTTTACAAATCCTACCATGTGAATTCATGGATTTTTTTTTCACATTCTGTCTCTCACAGTTGAAGTGTACCTCTGGTGCAAATTACTGACCTCTGTCATCATTTTAGGTGGGGGAACTTGCACAATCGGTGGCTGACTAAATACTTTTTTGCCCCACTGTACTCACCTGCACCAGAGCTGCTGCATTTTGGGTCCTTTCAACAAACTCAAAATGTCTGCCACACCAGACGTGACAAGAAATGTGTTTTGGAGTTTGTAGGTGCTTTGTCTCTAGGGGCCAACGTATATATTTATATATAAACATATATAAATAAAACCACTTTTTTTACATTAGTAATTCCTTTTCTGCATAATTTTATATTGTTGTTAATAATAAATTAATTAAAGCAACAAAACAACCTGAAGAGCCGGTTCTCTAAAAAGAGCCGGAAATCCCATCACTACAGGACTGACTGTACTTCCTGTCTGCTGTTTTCAGCTTCACTCACAGACTCAATGGCTTCCAGATCAGAGGAGGATCTCTGCTGTCCGGTCTGTCACGAGGTCTTCAGAGATCCTGTTCTTCTGTCATGTAGCCACAGCTTCTGTAAAGCCTGTCTGAAGAGATGGTGGAGAGAGAGACCAACACACGAGTGTCCAGTTTGTAACAGAAGATCTTCAAAGTCTGATCCACCTTTAAGTCTGGCTTTAAAGAACCTGTGTGAGTCGTTCTTACAGGAGAGAGATCAGAGAGCTTCAGAGGCTCTCTGCAGTCTGCACTCTGAGAAACTCAAACTCTTCTGTCTCGATCATCAGCAGCCAGTGTGTGTCGTCTGCAGAGACTCAGAAAAACACACTAATCACAGATTCAGACCCATCGATGAAGCTGCACAACAACACAAGAAGGAACTTCAGGAAACTCTGGAGCCCTTAAAGAAGAAGTTAAAGGTTTGTGAAGAAGTTCAAGTGAAGTTTGATCAAACAGCAGAACACATTAAGGTCCAGGCCCGACACACAGAGAGGCAGACTAAGGAGCAGTTTAAGAAGCTTCACCAGTTTCTAGCAGAGGAAGAGGAGGCCAGGCTGGCTGCACTGAGGGAGGAAGAGGAGCAGAAGAGTGGGATGATGAAGGAGAAGATGGAGGCTCTGAGCAGAGAGATAGCAGCTCTTTCAGACACAGTCAGAGCCACAGAGGAGGAGCTGAGAGCTGAAGACGTCTCATTCCTGCACAACTACAAGGCTGCAGTGGAAAGAGTCCAGCGCTGCCCCCTGCTGGATGATCCACAGCTGCCCTCAGGAGCTCTGATAGACCAGGCCAAACACCTGGGCAACCTGACCTTCAACATCTGGAACAAGATGAAGGACATGGTCTCCTACACTCCTGTCATTCTGGACCCAAACACTGCTCATCCAAACCTCATCCTGTCTGAAGATCTGACCAGTGTGAGACGAGGAGGAGAGAGGCAGCAGCTTCCTGATAATCCAGAGAGGTTTGATTATTCCTGCTCTGTCCTGGGCTCTGAGGGCTTTAACTCAGGGACTCACAGCTGGGATGTTGATGTTGGAGACGGTACATGGTGGGGACTGGGTGTGTTAGCAGAAACTGTGCAGAGTAAGACAGACATGCAGTCTAGATTATGGAGAATATGGTTCTATAAAGGTAAATACTCAGCACGATCACCATCAACTCAAAAAACTGATCTCTCAGTAGAGAAGAAGCTCCAGAGGATCAGAGTGAATCTGGACTGGAACAGAGGAAAGCTGTCGTTCTCTGATCCTGATACTAACACACACATACACACCTTCACACACACTTTCACTCACAGGATGTTTCCATACATTTTTATTGATACTAAAATGAAGGTGTGTCCGTTGAAGGTGTCAGTGTCAGTGCAGCAGATGAGTTGAGGATGATGATGTTTCTAATGTTGTTTCCTGTCAGTGAGTTGAAGCTGTTAAACTGCAGCTGTCCTCCTGCTGCCTCGTTGTTCCAAAGCTCTTTGTTTCTCTTTTAGTTTCACTCTTTCTTTCTGTTTCTGCTGTCCACCTTTTCACATGGAAAATCATTTCACTGTTTCTCACTGAATGACTCCCCAAACTAGATTTGAAATTCTATCAAGTTTCTAATCATTACAAGTGATTCATGTTTCTATTTGATGTGTAAATGGAGATGATTTAGTTTGCTGGGATATGGACTGACATGTGTTGAATGGGAGGAGCAGTTTGTTGTTGTCTTCTTGTCTGTTTATGACAACAATAAATATGTTGTTGAAACAATGATTCATGTTTAACTCCATATATGAAATGTTTCTGATCTTTGAATTCTGTTTGATTAAAGTCTTTCTTCATGACACAAATGAGATTTCAGTGTATTAATAGAACTAAATAAGCTCAGAGTTGAAAGGCTGGAGTATTATGTAAAAATTATAAATTGTTCATCAAATTGCCCTGCGACAGACTGGCGACCTGTCCAGGGTGTACCCCGCCTCTCGCCCTATGACAGCTGGGATAGGCTCCAGTGCCCCCCACAACCCTGAAAAGGATAAGCGAAAGTGAATGGATGGATGGCTGTTTATAAAATAAATAAAGCTGTGTGTTATTGTTTTAATATATACACGATGCAAATTTGCTCATAGATGGGTTGGCGCTTCATGTTTTCAGAGTCAAGAGCTTCATTCAGTGTTAATGTTTGGATTTGAAATATTGCCGGTAGACATAGAGTGCAGAGGGTTTTTCAGCACGCTTACACATACACCAGTGATGGCTCTTTATAAGTCTCTGGGTCACAGAGTCCAAACAAGATGTCCTGAACTGGACCTTAGAATCAACTGAAGGATAACATTCGATAGTCAAAGCTACACAGGGTGTGTTTTTGTGTCCATGTTTCTCTTATTTCAGGAAAAGGAACAGGAACTGCCAAAGCAAATTAAATCTTTCTAAACCACAAATATTTCTTCTTAAATATTTGAACACAACAACAGTCAAATAGTGAAAAATAGGAAGTAAGCATGGTGCTACTGGAGTCGTGTGTGTCAAGACTGATTTCAGCAGGAATGGAGAGAGGGGAGAGTAGAGTGAACAGGCATTGTTTAGAAGGGTTCAGCAAATCTGAGCTGGCAGCAATCGCTTCAGAGTGTCAGGTCAGAACACTTGCAACTTTTCAGATGCAAGAGGAACAAACTGCCAGAGTCCAGGAATAAAGTTGCCATTTTTTATATTTCAAGACTGGGCCCCATGGGTGGGCGAGAGTGTGGGGTGTGAGTGTGTGTGGTTTGGTCTTATAAACGCACACACTGTCGGTTGTGCGGCTGCCATTTGTCTCTGAACTGAAGCTGCATGTGTGCACATGAGCCAGCTTCAAACTTGGCAGTTTTGTGTCTGGATTAATGCAGGAAGATGTTAAATATTTGAAATACTGTATTTGTGTTTCTGATAATATCTGTGAATACTGGATTACTATACATCAGAAAGAACTGCGTTTTTCCACATTATTACTTCTGTTTTTATTTGCCAACTTCAGAAATTATTTTTGAGAATAATAAAAGAAATGTTTGAAAAGAAACAATGTAAACAATCATGGATAAATAATATATGATGACAAGATTATATTTCTAAAGGAAAAAGCTGCTGTAATGAGAAAAAAAACATTTGGTTCTGAGCACAATTATCTGTAGTTTGTTATCATTGAGGAACACTTCTGCATTGCAGAGACAACCTTGTTTGTCCTGACAACTCCTGTGTGAATGTAGATGAACATCAAAGTGTCAGATAGAGATAGACCACATGTAGCTGTAAAAAAGATTACTTATACTCACTGTAGAGGATCCACAGGGACACCTGATGACAATGTTTAGAATCAGCAGCTTATTTAAACCATTTACTAGCCACCAACATGAGGTCATGACCTGAAATAGTTTTCCAAAAGTCTTGAAGGAGTTCCCAGAGATGCTGAGCACTTGTTTGTCCTTTAGCCTTCACTCTGCGGTCAATCACATCCCAAACCATCTCAACTGGATTTAGGTCAGGTGATTGTGGAGGTCAGGCCATCTGGACAATAAGTCTCACTATCTGTTTAACAGATAGGTTATGAAGTTACAATTCCCCACTGTTTGTGTTTGTATGTGTGTAGAACATATTTGTGATATTATCCTTTATGTATATATGTGTATATGTGAAGTGCTTTGAGGGTCTCGAAAAGCGCTATATAAATGGAATCCATCATTATTGTTATTATTATTATTATGACACAAAAGTGACATTACTAAAACATGTTATCAATACATAAAATAAAGAAGTATTGTAACCCCTATAGACATGGTTACTAGTATTTTCTTGCTTTTACCTGGTATTATTATTTCCGACACCCCTTGAACACACTTTGATTTTCCGTAGTTCAGTGAATGCAACAAAAGCACGTTGCTGCATTAAGCTAGGCAAAACGGAGCAAGACACCGAGAGCAATTAACAAGCTACACAGTGAGTCTTTTGGTATAAAATAAGTGTTATAAAGTATTTTCAACAGTCTCTAACTTAAAGTTATGTACTTTTCAGAGGCCTTTATGTGTTTTACTCTCGACCAAAACCAGGCAGAGCGTGTAATTGCGCGGACCGGCAGGCTTCTCTCTCTGGTAAGACCAAAGGTGGAGATGTCTGCTTCTACATTAATAGTGGCTGGTGCACAGATGTAACAGTGACTGCTCAGCACTGCTCTTCCTCTCTGGAATACCTTTTTATTCACTGCAAACCGTTTTATTCTCCGCGGGAGTTTGCTTCATTCATCCTGGCCACTGTTTACATCCCGCCAGACGCGTATGCGCAGGCAGCTCAGTGCGCACTCGCGGAGCAGATACTCCACATGGAGCGGACATTCCCGGACTCTCTCATTATTGCTCTTGGGGACTTTAACAAAGCCAATCTGAGCCATGAGCTTCCAAAATACAAGCAGTATATTAAATGCCCGACCAGAGAGGAGAGGACATTAGACCACTGCTACAGCACGATCAGCGGGGCCTATCGCGCGGTGCCCCGCGCTTCACTCGGACTTTCTGACCACGTCATGATCCACCTAATCCCCGCGTACAGACAGAGGCTGAAGCTCTCCAAACCTGTCGTGAGGACCAAAAAACTGTGGAGCAACGAGGCTGTGGAGGAGCTTCGCACGTGTTTGGAGTCTACAGACTGGGCCACAATGAAGGCTGCTTCTAACAGCTTGGATGAGTTTACGGACACTGTCACCTCCTATATCCACTTCTGTGAGGACAGCATTGTGCCATCACGCACCAGGGTGAGTTATAACAATGACAAACCCTGGTTTACTCCTAAACTCAAAAAGCTGTGGCTGGAAAAGAGAAAGGCGTTCAGAAGCGGAGACAGGGACTGCTACAGAGAGGCCAAGTACAGGTTCACCAAAGAAGTGGACATTGCTAAACATCAGCACTCTGAGAAGATGCAGCAGCAGATCTCAGAGAATGATTCGGCCTCTGTGTGGAAAGGTTTTAGGAATATCACCAACTACAAGCCTAAAACCCCCCACTCCACTGATGACTTGCTCTTGGCCAACACCCTCAACGACTTTTACTGCCGTTTTGACGAGCCATCAGGCAGCCTTCACACCTCCAACGGCCCCAACAATAGAGGCACTTTAGACACTCATTCCCCCACCTCTCCCCCCTCCATAGAGCCATCACCACCTTCAAACTGTTCACCTACAACACTCCCCTCCTCACCCCACACAAAAGAGGATTTCACACCACCTCCTCCCACCACAACTCTTCATATTCATGAAGCAGGTGTGAGGAAGCAGTTTAAGAGTCTGAATGCTCGAAAAGCTCCCGGCCCAGACGGTGTGTCTCCTGCCACCCTCAGACACTGTGCAAACGAGCTGGCCCCAGTGTTTTCTGGCATTTTCAACTCCTCACTGCAGGCATGTCATGTGCCTGCCTGCTTCAAGTCCTCCACCATAATCCCTGTCCCCAAGAAACCTAGGATCACTGGACTAAATGACTACAGACCCGTGGCTCTGACATCTGTGGTCATGAAGTCATTTGAGCGCCTAGTTCTCTCCTATCTCAAGACCCTCATGGCCCCCCTCCTGGACCCCCTGCAGTTTGCATATAGAGCCAACAGGTCTGTAGATGACGCCATCAACATGGCCCTACACTTCATCCTGCAGCATCTGGACTCCCCAGGAACCTACGCCAGGATCCTGTTTGTGGACTTCAGCTCTGCCTTCAACACCATCCTTCCAGACCATCTCCGAGGCAAGCTTTCCCAGATGAATGTGCCTGATCCCATCTGCCGGTGGATCACTGACTTCCTGACGGACAGGAAACAGCATGTGAGGCTGGGAAAGAATGTCTCGGACTCTCGGACCATCAGCACCGGCTCCCCTCAGGGCTGTGTTCTTTCTCCTCTGCTCTTCTCCCTGTACACCAACTGCTGCACCTCCACCCACCAGTCTGTCAAGCTAATCAAGTTTGCAGATGACACCACCGTTATCAGAATCAGAATCAGAAAGGGTTTTATTGCCAAATGTTGAGCAGGTTTACAACATTAGGAAATTGCTGCGGTGCTTCAGTGCAAACATACTGTCATAAAAATATAAAAATAAGAAGAAGAATTAAAAGTGCTATGTGGATAGATATATACATGATATATACATGAGTGCAGGTGGTGATCAGTGCCAAACATGGAATGATGCAGTGACACAGCGTAGGGTCATGTGTTAGTGGTGGGAACAGTCATACGGTTATTGTTCATGTGTCCGACAGCAGAGGGGAAGAAACTGTTCTTATGGCGAGAGGTTCTGGTGCGAATGGACCGGAGCCTCCTGCCTGAGGGGAGCAGGTCAAACAGACTGTGTCCAGGGTGAGAAGGGTCAGCTGAGATCCGAGCTGCACGCCGCAGTGTCCTGGAGGTGTACAGGTCCTGCAGAGATGGGAGTCTGCAGCCAATCACCTTCTCAGCAGAGCGCACAACACGCTGCAGTCTCTGTTTGTCCCTGATAGTGGCTCCAGCGTACCACACGGTGATGGAGGAGGTGAGGATGGACTCGATGATTGCAGTGTAGAATTGCATCATCGTCCGTGTTGGCAGGTTGAATTTCTTCAGCTCCCTCAGGAAGTACATCCTCTGCTGGGCTTTCTTAATGACGGAAGTGATGGTGGGCTCCCACTTCCCACCTCCCACTTATTGGGCTCATCTCGGACGGGGATGAGTCTGCCTACAGGAGGGAGGTTGAACGTCTGGTGTCTTGGTGCAGCCACAACAACCTGGTGCTGAATGCCCAGAAGACAGTGGAGATTATTGTGGACTTCAGGAAGCACACAGCCCCACTCCCCCCCATCATCCTGACTGACACCCCCATCACCTCTGTGGACTCATTCCGCTTCCTGGGTACCACCATCACCCAGGACCTGAAGTGGGAGCCCACCATCACCTCCGTCATTAAGAAAGCCCAGCAGAGGATGTACTTCCTGAGGCAGCTGAAGAAATTCAACCTGCCAACACGGACGATGATGCAATTCTACACTGCAATCATCGAGTCCATCCTCACCTCCTCCATCACCGTGTGGTACGCTGGAGCCACTATCAGGGACAAACAGAGACTGCAGCGTGTTGTGCGCTCTGCTGAGAAGGTGATTGGCTGCAGACTCCCATCTTTGCAGGACCTGTACACCTCCAGGACATTGCGGCGTGCAGCTCGGATCTCAGCTGACCCTTCTCACCCTGGACACAGTCTGTTTGACCTGCTCCCCTCAGGCAGGAGGCTCCGGTCCATTCGCACCAGAACCTCTCGCCATAAGAACAGTTTCTTCCCCTCTGCTGTTGGACACATGAACAATAAACGTACGACTCTTCCCACCACTAACACATGACCCTACGCTGTGTTCACTGCATGATTCCATGTTTTGGCACTGATCACCACCTGCACTCATGTATATATCTTTCTACGTAGCACTTTTAATTCTTATTCTCATGTATATATCTCATGTATATCTCATGCATATATCTCTCTACGTAGCACTTTTAATTCTTATTCTTACTTTTATTTTTTCATGTCTATTTAAGCGCAATTTATGACAGCATGTTTGCACTGAAGCACCGCAGCAATTTCCTAATGTTGTAAACCTGCTCAACATTTGGCAATAAAACCCTTTCTGATTCTGATTCTGATTCTAATTGTTTCTTGGGAATTCCGGTGAGTTACTAGAGATGATAAGTTAGCAGGAAAACTTATGCTAATTTTACATGTGGTAAACACTGCAACAGTGCGAATTCTGTATTGTCTAAAAAAAGCTAAAACCAGTCGGAGTACTTGAATTGTGTGTGAAATGGAATGTCGTATTTTATTTTATTGTCTATTTGATTGGGCATCTTCACAGATGTGCAAAACTAATGCAGGATGCACTTTTCTTTTAGCCATAAATGTTGTCCAGTGCCTTTTCTGCACTTTGTCATTTCAGTTATAGGTTAATACATGTAAATAAGTTATTTAAAACTAGTTACGTTACAAACATTTCATGATGTGATTACATATGCCTTTGTAAAATTATGATATTATTTTATGCCATGTTATACCCCTAATTAAAGACTGTGAATTATTATGTAGTTTTAGTTTGCATTATTCTCCTGAATTAGAAGAAGCTGATAACTATTGCATTAGTTAAACTGATTTGCATTACATTAAATTGCTGACTTGTTGTGAATGAATGATATTGTTTTATGATGCATTATATTGTTGAGTTATAAGAAATACTGTTCGCAGAAGGTTATTGTCTAATTTGTCTGAGTAGAAGAGAACAGAGTGTGCTGGAGTTTTCTGCCCCATTTCAGCAGGAGCAGATAAACAGGGGGCCAAGGTCGTAGCTCAGGCGCTGTGTGAGAGAAAGCATGTGAATGTTTAGGCTTTTTATGATAAGGTGGAGGCACCAGAGGCTATAAAAGTTTGATCAATGCTCCACCATTTTGAGATTTTGAGGCTGTCTGCATCAGTGTCCATCTCCCACGTGTGTGATCATTAAATCATCGTTTGACTCAACCCGGCCGGACCAGTGTTGTTATTGTGGTTTTTGCTCTTGTCTCCATCCCCAATATTTTGAACCTTAACAGCTTGGGGGCTCGTCCTGTGGTATTGGGGTGGAATTTAAAAGTTTGGACGGTCCGAGGTTGTCGAACGGACAGGCACGAGCCAGTGGTCTGATGTGAGTGGACAAAAGCCGGCTTATCTAAAGGTAAGGCACTACCTGTTGAATTATTTCCAAAATGTGCCAAATTGGATATGACTAAATTAAAGTCTACTCACTGAAATTACTGGTAGAGTGTCTGTTTTGATTTTGATGAGAATCACCGTGTGGTATGCAGTTAAAGTTGCTTAAGAGTATTTAATGAAGTTGAAGAAATATGAAACTGTTCCCAGAAGTAACAGAGAATGTTGGGTTTGAGTCCCTGGATATTGAGCTGAAGGCTCAGGTAGTTTGGTAGGGAAATTAGGACAGAAACTGTTCCCAGAAGTAACAGAGACTGGTTAATAGTTTTACAAATTGGGACAGAGACTGTTCCCAGAAGTAACAGAGACTGTTTAATTGGTCGTAAAAAAGTTATCTTTCTTCGGTGAGACCCGTTATGGTAAAATTTTTCAAAATCGGTTAGGTTAAAATTATTATAGGACGGCAGCCCAGAAGTCTGCTAAGAAGCACATAGCCCGGGGGTTACGCCCCCTCCTGGCCGTGGACGCGCGGTCTTGACCTGTCGGCGAACAGGGGTAGTTCAGTTTGGCTTTAACTGTGGGGTACAGGGCATCCCGAAATAAGCTAGGAGTTACCGAGTCTCCTCATCGTTTAAAACGGTGTCATGTGCTTGTTTGGATACTGTTAAATTGAGTTAGGGATTTAGAAGTTAGGTCAGAAACTGTTCCCAGAAGTAACAGATACTGTTTGATTGATTACAAAAAAGTGAGACTTTCTTCGGTAAGACCCGTTATTTTAAATTTGTCGAAATTTGTTAGGTGCTGAATCTGTCAGGCCTGTCAGTGATTGTAAATATAAGACGTCTTTGTAATATAAAATAGAAGAGTTTTGTCTGAGCTTTGTGTGACCCTGTGTGTGACGTGCAGCTGCAGCACTGCGAGCTATTTTTAGACGGTGTGTGAACATGCAAATGAGCTGTGACGCGCACAGAGGACTTTGCTTCCTGTTTAGCGTGTTTTTGAGTTTTATAATTTTGATTTGCAAACAATGATACATGCCTGTAATTAAAACGCTGATTTTGCTGATTATGATACTACAAATAAGGTGCTGAATGACTAGGGTGTGAATGATGTTGGGTTTTAAAGCTGAAACTCAGAGAGGAGTGTGTTGGGAGACTGGCATGTAGTCTGCAGTGCAAAGGTGGGCGTCTTGCCTGCTAGTCTATTTAACAGTGATGAAAATGATATTAAATAAATCTCTCAGTGTGTTGATACAGGTGGCTATGGGGCTGGACCAACTGCCCCCACAAGCACAGCGGCCGAAGCAAATTATAGTAATGGAAACTAAACTCAGCAAGAATCAGCAGCTGTGGAAAAGACAGCAGCTAGCAGAGAATTAAAGGAGAAATTAAGAGAAGTTTTTTACACATAAAATTGCGGCCAACAGACTTGTGGAGGTTGGGAAGGCGCCTGGAGCATCACAACAAGAAGGTGAAACAAAAACACACACAAGCAGAGAAATGTGAGAGAGAGGCACGTGCTAGAGAAATGCCTCGTTTGAGAAAAAAACGTTAAATTAGCCCATGTACAAACACACATACACGCAATGAAGAAACAGCTTACACCCATGAACACGTGAAGATTTTCCAGCAAGTTTAAAGCAGTGAAGCTTAACATACACCTGCCGTTACACAATAAAGATTATCCACTACTAACAAATAAACCCTCTGGGTTGCAGGACAACAACTTAACTTCAAAAAAAAAAAAAAAAAAAATCACAACCAGTGATAACACGACAAATTTAGTGGTTAATAAAAGTCAAATTGTGACATGTTTTCTTCTGATTGATTAATACAAGTGATTACTGAATGAAAGAAAATTCCATTTTTTTTGCTTTAAACATGATCTTAAGAATTTTAACATGTACCTGTGTTGTCCTGTCAGCTTGGTGAGTTATGAGAGGATTATATGGTGAGAGAGAAAAAAAAAAAAAGGGGGAGAGAAGGCTGACACAGGGCCTGGTCCCGTTGTTTTTCCCCTCTCTGAGTAACACAGCCAATACAACATGATTTTCCTGTTCGTTTGTTTTTGTTTTTGTTTTGTTTTGTTTTTTCTCTTTATGCTTGATTACAGGCTGCTTTGTCGGCCCGGAAAAGCCGAGACTGACCCTGGACTCCTGCTCTCCCCTCTACCATCTTTGCTCTCTCCTCTACCATCTTTGATGTGACCCTGACCAAATGCTAAAGCAGCTGAACCCGCAACGACAACTTGAAAATGTCAACAGTGCTGCAGAAAAATGATCTCATGCAGCAGAGACGGAGAGCGGTAATCCAAGGCCCGTTTCACTACACGGGGAGATTTCTGTCAGCGTGTTTTCTTTATGAGAGGACTGAGAAAGGCCCGGCTCCCACCACCGATTCTGACCACCTTATATAAAGGAATTATTGAGAGCATCCTGAGCAGCTATATCACTGTCTGGTTCGGGAACAGCACCATGCCGGACAGCACTACAGAGGGTTGTGCAATCAGCTGAGCGCACCATCCGCTCCGAGCACCCTGACCTGTACTCAATCTACAGCAGGCGGTGCTGGACCAAGACCAGGAAGATCGTGAAGGACCTCAGCCATCCCAACAACAGACTGTTCTCTCTGTTGCTGTGTACGTGACAAAGAAACATCTGGATTTGGAAAACGAGGCACTCGCAAAGCCACCAGCATTGTGCCTGATTGGACACACCCCTCTCACACACTCTTTACATTCTTGCCATATGGAAAAAGACAGCTTCAGCTGACAGAGCTGTGACGAGACGCCCATCAAGCCCAGATGAAAAGTGAGGCCGAGCAAAACCATGCTGACCTTAACCACTCTGCATTAAAACTGTGCAGGACAGTGACGGACCAACAATGACCATCGGGCAGCAAAAAGGGCGTGCCAGAGACAGGAGGAGTAACTGAGGTCAGGAGGCACCTCAGAATGGACAAAACACCAGGAGAAAATAAGCTGAAGGCACAGGTGTCGGGGCTCGGCCAGGAGCTGACCTCTGAGAAGAGCCGAACAGCAGAGCCGCAAAAGGCCGTGGAGCAAAGCAAGGAAAACATCAATGGACTTAAATCTGATTTCTACGGAAAAGACTCTGAGGTTTCTGCCCTCAATAAGACCTCGAGGCATCAGAGCAGAAACTGAGCATGGCCCAGGAGGAGCTAGTTGAAAATCGAACCCATCAGGCTTGGAGTCCTAGACACCGGACTTGAAATCAGGCCGGAGCATCCTGGAGCTAGATGAGCAGTGTGATTTGTCCGGTCTGCTATGGAGCGAACGTTAGGGGGATGGCTTCCTGTCACCTCTGCCGTCCTCCGATCGCTCAGCGTCCTGGGCTGCCCAGCTCTGGACTGAACGCTCGGGCCGAGACACCCAAACAACCATGGACTCCATTCCCCTGGAATGGGACCACGACTACGACCTCAGCCGTGGGCTTGAGAGTGCAAGCAGGGATCCCTAACTAACAGAACAAAGGTTGAGGTCTTCCACTGGGGAGGTGGAAGCTGCAGACTCTCCTATACACCTTCTGGATGTCAGCCGTTCCACCTGCAAACAAACGGACATCCAGACAATTGAGCTGCGTATCAAAACCCTGAAGGAAGACCGAAGCAAAAGGGTCAAGTTAAGGAGGAGCGAAATAAGGAGAAGATGCTGGACACTGGAGAAAAGGACTGCCTCAATTGGGGCCAGAACCAGTATGGACAGAACTCTGAGCAGCAGCACCAATGGATGCAAACAGACTGAAAAGGAGGAGGGCAGGACCCAGGGCACGCTTCAGGCCGTGGTTTATCCAAAACACTACAACAGGAAAGTGATGAACACAAACACCCACACAAACACACACATCTACATGCACCGACTCAGAGTGAAAAGAAACATACATATGAACATATGCACTCGTTGATTGAGGGAGAAATGACACACACACACACACAAATTAAAATGTTGATTCAATGAACTGAGAAGTGATCCACACACACACACGCTGATGCAATGAAGAATGCTTTACTAACAAATGCTGCACACAAACATCCAAATACGGAGTTGGTTACAACAGCAAGAACTGATTGATTATTTATTGCTTAAATGTATTTCATGCCACGCAGAGGGCATTTGTGTAGATTTAGAGGACATGGTCTGAAGCACTTTGATAATGAAAACAATGTCTGTGCGTGATGTCTGTTTATGGCTCAAAGCCTCCACTGAATTGTTTACTGTGCTTCACACAGTCTAACAAGGAGCAGTGGTACAGAGCGAAAATGATGAATGAATGGTGTGAGTTTTATTTCGAAGAGATTATGAAAAGGTTGTGTTGATTCAACTTAGTTGTTTACGTTTTTGCCAAGGTAAAGAGTTGGTGTGTAACTAGTGTCCACTATTGAGTCAAGTAAATCCAACATGTTTTGTTGGTGCAAAAAGGAGTTTTGGTTGATCTTTGGGTTTTGTTTGACACTAGGTTGATTCTATCAGTGAGGTTTGGATTGTTCTCTTTCTCTAAGAGAGAGAAAGATGGTTTGAACTTTGGACATGTTTGCAATGGGCCCCAGTATCTGTTATTATATGAGTGTTTTATTGTTTACGTTTGTTTTTGCTTTTGTTACAGTGCACTGAGATAAGAACATCTGAGAGGTGTGATCCACCGGTGGTGATATTTTGGTATTTTGTGAGTTCCTGATTTAACAAATCAGCTCTTTAATCCAGGCCTGAGAGATTGAACTTTAAAGCGCTATAAAATATTCTTATTGAAAACAGTCGCAAAGTATTTTTTCTCCATGATTATAATGAGCTTGGGAGAAAATTGACTTATATGGGACACTGATCCTGAAGCCTAAAAGGATTGCAGCGAGTCAATCCAGTCCAAAGAAGGAAAAACAAACAAGGAGCTGTTTCCTTTAAAATGATGACGTCATCTTGCTGGTGATGGAGCCTCGAATAGGTTGCGCGTGAGACTCCATTATCAGCAACTTTTGGTATGAATGTGTGTGGATGTATGCATATGACTGACGACTAAAAGTCATGGACTGACGACTAAAAGTTTAACTGACTTGATACTGAGACAAAGACGGTGCTGACTTTAGGATTATTGAATGTCCACAGACAATTCACCCAGCCTGTAAAAGAAGGGTGGATGTTTTGTTTTGCTTTGTTTTGTCTGCAAGAACAGAAGAATGACAGAGACTAAAGAGCTGTAGCTTCACAGCAGTGTGAACTGCAGACTGAACCCTTTGGTTGCTAATTTTGAGCTACTGATGTTTGCATTAAGGAAATTGTGTTTTAGTAGCTGTGTTTTAATTAAGGTATTACATTATATTGTTGGGAATGTTAAATGCTAAAGTGAAGAAAAGGTTTGATCCCACTCATGATTGAGCATGTTATTATTAACCATAGTGGGTCACTATAGAGAGTCAATTAATTTTAGAAAAAAAAAAAAAAACAAACAAACAAAAAACCCTCCACCGAGGTCTATGAATAAGAGGGGAATGATAGACAGCCACACTCAAAATGGAGATATGTAATGATAAACACTGGTCCCCGTCTTTTAGGCGCTCTCTTGAAGTAGTCAACAATTTAAAAGTAAGATAAAATAACAGGGGCATGTGCTGAGGGGTGGTGCTGCACAAGAACAAGAGTAAAATAAAGAAAATATTGTTTTTAGAAGTGCAAATTAAAATGTACCATTACACTCAGAGGATCAATATGAAGCTTGATATTTGTTAATTTTGAATGAAGTACATGACTGGTGACTGTTCTGTCCTGAGCTTTTGTTTTTACAGCACCCGCTTGATCACACCAACAGTTTCTCGCCACCGAAGAGGGGTACTTGCAAAAATGAAGAACGGGGAGGAATATCATCAAAACTGGCAAAAGGTAATCCCCAAAGGGGGTGATAACGCCATAACTTTCACTATGGTCAAATTCTCGAAATTTGACCCTCAAAAATTCTTCAAACATTTAGACACAAAGTGGAGATTTAGATAAATATAATGTCGTAAACCACATAAGCATGAAGTATTTGATTCAATAAGATGGTGAAATAACAAGCAGCAAAAGGTTGATCATGTTAATGGTGTTTATTCAAGGGTGCAGAGGAGATTATTATTATTAAAGACAACAAATGAAATAACGAAAAGTAGAAGTGGAAAAATTTGCGTTAACGGTAATAAAATCAAAAAAAAAGAAATACTAACTAAAACTGTACTGAATGTTCACAAAACTAACTAAAATTAACTAGATTTATAGCAAAATGTGTTTGGTTGCATTGATGTGTGCGTGCCCTGCTATAGTGAAATTAAGGTAGTACGTTAGTCGAGTCGTCTGTGTTGCTGCTCCGTTCACGCGCAGAATCAGGTCAGGAAAAGTCGGGAGACAGCGCCAGAATAGAATTGAGGATGATTTTAATATGACTGTTTTGTAGACATAACAAGAGTCTTGTAGTGGAGAGGGACGTAATGTCCTCCTGAGACCCAGAGAATAAGAAAAAACAGGGAGAAAATATTTTCGTTTTTTCTTTTTTCTTTTTTTCTTTTTTCTTTTAAATGAATCAAGTGTTATTAAAATAACAATCTCATAAGATGAAGATCAGGGACCAACCCAGAAGTCACTGACACTTCACTAGCTGTAAACTATTGGTTTAGGAATAAGTGATGGCACTGAACTTTCTATTTCACAAAAGTCAATTTATTTAGGATATCTGCGGAAGTACTGATTTTATTTGGAGACACAAAGGAACATTTGGCACTTCCCTCATCTCACATCTGTTTCATTGTTGTACCCAATCATTCTACAACTGAAATGCCTTGGACTGCTAACCATTTCAGGCAAGTGGAGTGAACCATATTTTGCTAGACTCTCATCAGATTGGGGCTTCCTTTTATTGATCTTTGGAGAGAAGTCTTCATTACTGGTATTATTCAGGTCTTGTTCACATGTTTGTCCCAGGTTTCTCAGCCAAGAGGAGCTTAAACCCCAGATACTGTGAGTTCTTTTCACACATTGAGATCACTGATAACTTTCAGCAACGACGTGATCTCGTAGAAACAATTAGGTGTTATGGATTCAACTATAATTGCGACTCTTATTTTTTACTTTACTGGAAAAGATTTCTGCATTTTACCCATATTTTATTTTTAACTCAAAATCAAAATTCCAGATTCTACTACATGTTGGTTTTGCACCAGATAGGACGACAGATTTCAGGTGGCCCTGTGTCTTTCTCTATTACATCTGCCACTGCATCTCGATAATCTTCTCTGTGGCTTTTAGTTGGTCCTGACCCTCTCATATTTTGAAAAATCTATTTTTGAATCTCCCTTAATAATTGTGTTAAGAATTCTCTCCGCCTTTGTCAAAAGTTGGGTATTAGGAAAAAGTGAAATAAATATAAATATAAAGTCCCAATGTGTAGAGCACACATTAATAAATTAGTCATGTTCCCTGTGAAAGTAAATGAGCCTAATTCTTAAAGACCCCTGAAATTATTTACTAGATGTTTATTTTTTGAATAAAATAAAAATCTGAGTTTAACAAAACATTTTAAATGTAAATATCAAGCTTACCTTTCTCTCTTCCATAAAATGTGCTTGTGGGCACGCCAGCCATTTTGAAAAGGTGGGAAAAACAATTGGCAAGGCCACACCCCCACACATGGGATATAATTTTAAAGGTTCTGTTGTCCTCTCTAAGAAACATCAGGACTTAGAGGAGTGGCAAGTAGAGTATGAGAGCTACAAGCAAAAACTAAATGTGTACTACAGTGCGCAAAAATGAATTACTGGGTCATCAGGGGGTCTTGAGGGACATTTATAAAACAAAAAATCCCACAAACCTTAAAAGTGCACTTGAAAAGCTCACACAAGAGGGTTAATCTAGCTTACCTAGAAGACCTCATCAGGGGGAGCACACTCCCCCTCTTTTTAGAGCTCACCCACTTAACTCGCATCCCAAGAAAATAGCTAACCCCAGATAAGGCAGCGTGATGTATCCCGAGATAACAGGACTGGGACATCTAAATAAAGGTGTGAAACAATCGCCTTCAAAAGGTTATCAATTAATTTTAACCAAAATTAGGACCACTCGGTGCGGCAAGAGTTAATAGTTATTAGTCTCAACACCCAAGGATAACCAGAAGAGCATGACTGATATGATGGAACTGAGATTTTGTTACACTTAACTTTTGCAAAACACAAATAAAATTAAACTGAAACTAAGGATTTTCAGAAAATAAAAACTAGACTAAACTAGCAAAGAATTGGTAAAAACTGATTACAACTGGCAAAAAATTGAAAATCTGGAGTCGAAACTAAATAAAAAATAAAACCTAATGAAAATGGCGAAACGTTTAAAACCCTGGTGCAGAGATTGGCAAATCTGACCAGGAAAAGTATGAGATGGATTGTCAGGACAGTCAGCGTTAAAGCCACTTTTGACAGTCCATACTAGGATGGCATTGGACATCTTGGGGGTGGGAAGGGGTTGGTGTGACCAAGGTGTGGTTTGGCTTGTCGTATGTATATTTGAGATCATATGGCTCTGGATGGACCGGTTACCAGGGCATGGAAGGAGGACAGACTCATTAAAGGAGGAGAAGGAACTTGCTGGGATTGGAGATCCTCTGGGTGAGTGGTTGATTAAAAGCATGCATAAAATAGAAGTTATCTGTTGTTATTGATTGGTAATAGATTGATAATTGGCCACATTTACAGCTGTATTGACTTGTTGTGGACGTAGTCGACTTCAGGTTTAAACACTCTAATTAACAGGTTGAAAATAGTGACATTAAAGGAAGAGTATGCAGCACCACCCTGTCAGACGCCAGTGATGGTGGAGCTCACTGATGAATCAGGTGAGCTGGATTCATGGCTGATTCAAAACTAAGATCCCCCTGCTGTGGTCAGTAAGGGGAGAAAAGGGGGAAATAAAATCAAGAATTAAAGAGGCATTTATAAACGTTTAGGTGTCAAGTGAAACGGGACAAAAGGGGGTGTTATACTGTTATTTTCAATGTCAGCATTATTATTATATGAGAATCATGCAACAAACATTGCATCGATGATCATTTATTGGAGCTTTTGACCTTATACTAACATCTGTGTTCCTGTGATTGTTATAACTTCTGATGAATCTTCTATTTACAGGTGTTAGGATAATGATATAATTTTTCATTGCAGGTGTAACCATGATGATTTTTATACATATTGCAACTTGTTGCTCATTGTAGAGTTGTGCTCAAGTTAATAAGGGTTAAAAGCTACGGTCAGCGCGAATGTCTGACTGATCTATTGAGGGGAAAGGCTTCGAGCATAGAAGGCCACACGCGCTTACAAAACACTGATATCATGTTATTCTTTGTGATCTTTTCTTAAATTATGTCTTTAAGGTTAGTTTAAATAGTGGCAGTTAATTAAACGAGATTTATTAAAATATTAAATACCTGAGTCAGAACGTTATACGCGGATCACCTTAAGAGTCTGGGAAACTTTGTAGCTGCCTAACTTTTTTGAATGTTCTAGCTCCGTTGATTTGACACATTGGAATGTGTCAAAAAAGGGGGGGAAGGTTGAGCTTTAACATCAAACCAGGATTATTTGAACATTTTATAACTTCATTTGTGTCTTTAATAATTTAGGAATGGTAAAGCTTAAGCTAATAGCGGTCCGAGAAGACGGACCTTTTAGAGAATCAGTGAAAAAGCATAAACTATCACTTTCATGTTTAATCATTACTCATTGAAATGAACTGAATAGCGTTTAGAAGATTTGTTAATTTTTTGTCTTTTGTTAAAAAGAGGGGTTTCAATAATTTTCAGACACACCTTGCAAATGTGCTTATAACGAGTTGGCACTCGGCCTTTTGAAGGTCAGAAGCTTCGTTCGGCGTGATTGTCCGGACTGATAAAGTGTAAGAAATGCCTTGAGTGCAGAGGGCTAAATGCAAACATGCTTACACACACATAAGATATGATTGGAATAAGTCCCTGGGACATTCTGAATGTTTAGACCAATTCTGAATCACTAGGAGGTCAGTAGATAACAACATTAGATTATTAGGGTTAGGGAGAGAGGTGTTTTGGTTTTCTGTCTCTTACAGAGAAAGGAACAGACACCAGACGAGGTCACAGAGATGCGAGGACCCTCCGTAGCAGAGTCAGACACAGTGACTGCCGAGACATCAACTGGGTCCAAGGGTCATGGCGTTTGGGCTTCAGCTAGTCACCACAAAGGATGGATCCCATAAACACAGCAATAACCATGAAGGGGTTGGCGGAAATCCGGGAACACCAGACCAACGAAGTTCGAGAGGCTTTTGGGCAAAAAGGGGACACCTTCCTGTTCCTTTTTCTGGAGAATACATAGATCGTTGTTTGAAATCGGAGCAGAATAATCCCCTGATCTGTGTTACGACTGAAGGGTTGTCTAACCCCTAAGGTTGAAGAATTAAGAGCAGAGGATCACCCAACTGGACGACACTGGTAGCTGCAGCAATAGAATAAAGGCTGAAAGCAGTGGGAGACAAGGAGATTGTCATCTGGACCTGCTACTGTTGGAATCCTAGTTTTTCTTGCATCTGAATTGCGCAAACACAGAGGTCATCCCACATATGGTTTGCCCGTCAGGGGGACAAAGGACCTCAGGAGTGAGAAGAGATGAACCCGGCCACACTGGGCTACAGGGTGTTTGTGAGGTCATTATTCTAATGACCTCATCAGGGGGAATTGTAAAATTATGATATTATTTTATGCCATGTTATACCCCGAATTAAAGATTGTGAATTATTATGTAGTTTTAGTTTGCATTATTCTCCTGAATTAGAAGAAGCTGATAACTATTGCATTAGTTAAACTGATTTGCATTACATTAAATTGCTGACTTGTTGTGAATGAATGATATTGTTTTATGATGCATTATATTGTTGAGTTATAAGAAATACTGTTCGCAGAAGGTTATTGTCTAATTTGTCTGAGTAGAAGAGAACAGAGTGTGCTGGAGTTTTCTGCCCCATTTCAGCAGGAGCAGATAAACAGGGAGCCAAGGTCGTAGCTTAGGCGCTGTGTGAGAGAAAGCATGTGAATGTTTAGGCTTTTTATGATAAGGTGGAGGCACCAGAGGCTATAAAAGTTTGAGCAATGCTCCACCATTTTGAGATTTTGAGGCTGTCTGCATCAGTGTCCATCTCCCACGTGTGTGATCATTAAATCATCGTTTGACTCAACCCGGCCGGACCAGTGTTGTTATTGTGGTTTTTGCTCTTGTCTCCATCCCCAATATTTTGAACCTTAACACCTTAAAAAGGGGTATATAAATACAATTGATTGTAATGCTGTAAAGCAATACAAATGGAATTCATAGAGACAGAACAATGTTAAAACAACAGTGTACTTGATTTTGAAAACTTTATGAGATCTCAGTTTATTTAGAAAAACTGTTAAGAACTATTTTGTTTATTGCTCTGTACTGTATGTGCAGACTGGTTTTTTGTGATCCTGGATCTGAAGTGGTTCTGGATATGGATGGCGAGCCAGACCCTGTGAAAACTCTTGGCGAATCCAAAAGCAGTGTGGCCAGCTGTTCTGGATGCAGGAGTAGAGCTACAGTCTGAATTACTTCGAATCGCAGGATTTCAGATAAGCAAGAGAAAAAACTGCTTACTTGATACGGATTGTTTCTCTGGGAAACAGTTGAATTCCCAATATCCTGCTCATCAGGAGTCAGGTCTAAAGAGACTACTTATTTTATTTTATTTTATTTTGTTGTTATTTTCAAAAGAGCGCTCTTCTCTGTTGATCTTCTGTTAATTTTCTATGCTGTTTACATTGGATTATTGCACCACTGTAACATTGTAATAAATCTGCCGACTGTTCAACACTCAATTCTCTCAAATTTATTTTACTCCTCTCGAATCTAGTCTATAAGTTTAACCCTACTATACTAAGCAGGTGTTACATAAAAGTATCAATCACAATCCCCAACAGTGTCACCAGCAATGCAGCCCCACACCATCACACCTCCTCCTCCATGCTTCACAGTGGGAACTTTGGTGTTAAGTGATGTGGTTGAAAAGTTTGAGTGCGCCTAACTTTTGTGATGGTGCGCCTAAGAAAAAAAGTTAGGTGTACTAGTGCAACCATGGAAAAACGTTAGTCTAGAGCTAGCTGTTTGACCATAAAGGCCTGATTCACAGTCTCCTCTGAACAATTGATGTAGAGATGTGTCTGCTACTGGAACTCTGTGTGCCATTTACCTGGGCTCTAATAAGAGGTGCTCTTAACTTGTGATTTCAGAGCCTGGTCACTTGGTTGAAATTATCCTCAGCAGCAGAGTTGACTCTTGGTCTTTCTTTCCTGGGGCGGTCCTCATGTGAGCCAGTTTTTGTGGTAGCACTTGGTAGCATGGTTTTTGTGACTGCATTTGGAGACACATTCAAAGTTTTAACGGACTGACTGACCTTCAGTTCTTAAAGTAATGATGGACTGTAGTTTTTCTCTCGCTTGGGGCAGGGATAGCTCAATAGGTAGAGTAGCTGCCTCATGATTGGAAGGTTATGGGTTCAACTCTACTGAACAGCTATCCTGAGGTACCCCTGAGCAAGGTACCATCCCTACACACTGCTCCCCGGGCGCTGCATTGGTGGCTGCCCACTGCTTCACTAGGCGAATGGGTTAAATGCAGAGGAGCAATTTCCCTACGGGGACTATCATCTAGGGTTTGAGAGTAACGAAATTTCTATTCTCTGTATGTCCTGTACATGTGGCAGAATTGACAAATAAAGTTGACTTTGACTTTGACTTGACTTTGATCACATACACATTATTATCTCTTTACTTAGCTGATTGGTTCTTGCCATAATATGAATCCTAAGACTTGTCAAATAGGCCTGTTAGCTGTGTACCAACCTGATTTCTGTGCAATACAACTCATGGTTCCAACCCCATTAAGAAGGCAAGAAATTCCACAAATAAAGCCTGACAAGGCCCAACCTGTATAGGGAAACAGTAAACAATAACAGTAAAGCCCTGTCACTTCCACCATTCCACGACTGCACCATAGAACTCCTTCTCAGTGCCAGTCTACCCACCAGTCACCACTACAATCTGTCAAAACTAGAATGAGTTGCCATGGAAAACTTCAATGGGTGCAGGGTTTGTTTTTGTAGGGGAAAAGGATGACTTGCATTGCCCCTGACTTCCAGGGCCTCTAAGAAAAAAACCCATAAAAAAATACCCCCGTTCCACTCATCAGCTCCGCATTTCAGCTGCACAATATTCACCAAACTCCACCTCTGAAAAGCATACCATTCGGTTCATGGTGTGCCAGAAATAAGGTACAGACTCTGCATCGTGACTTTTGTAGCCTTTATTCACACCTCACAGGCCATGGTCAAATATAATATTAGACTTTGTCACTGGTCACCCAGTTTCCTCTGGGAAAACAACCATGCTTACCGTCATAATCCCAGAAAAGCTCCCCACTGCTTCCTAAACCGCAAAAACACTGGTTGAACAGGTATTCAGGTTACATGGGATACCTATGGAAATAGTGTCAGACAAGAGACTACAGTTTGTTCCACAGGTCTGGAAGAAGTTTTGTACGGCCCTAGGGGCCAAAGCCATATCTCAGTTTGGGATATCTCCCTCAGGCTAATGGTTAGACTGAGCACTTCAATCAGGAGCTAGAAGCCACGCTCTGCCGCATCACTACCCATATCCCGGGTCTCCTTGTACACTTACCTTCCATGGGTCGAATATGCTCACAACAAACTCACTTCTTCTGCTACAGGTCTCTCTCCATTTGAGGCATCTTTAGGTTATTAACCTCTGCTGTTCCCAGAGAAGGAAACTGAATTTGCTGTGCCGTCAGTACAGCATCACCTTCAGTGCTGCTGCCAGGCTCGGTCATGGACACGGGAGGCCCTGCTTCGTTCGGTGACACGGCAGCTTCATTATGCCAACCAACAGCATACAGGGGCTCCTACATACTCGCTGTCACAAGAGGTGTGGCTGGCTGCAAAAGACATTCCGCTCCGGACATCTTCTCGCAAACTTTCACCTAGTATCCTCGGCCCTTTGATATTGACACAGTGCTAAGTCCTGCAGCTGTCATGCTCAAGCTTTCTTTCATCCATGTGGGTCCATCTCACATTCTGCGTGTTCCAAATCAAAGTGGTGCTTTTAAGTGCTCTGTGCCCACCATCCGAACTCTTGCCTCCACCCCAGCTCATCAACGGACCCCCAGCCTACTCAGTCCGGCGTATCTTAGATGTGCTGTGGTTTTCAGGAATCCTCTGGTCCAATATTTTAGTCTTGGTGATATTCAAATTCAAATCTGAATTCAGGGCAAACTACGCTAAATTAGCGTTTTTAGCTAACAGCTACAATAAGCATAACAGTTACTGTACGGCTATCATTTGTTAACATGACGCTTGTTCTTATACATGTAATACATTTATTAACAACCTGAGAGTTCATCTGCTGGTCATTCTCTATGAGGAATGACTTCTGAAGTCTTAATTCAGCTCAAGACACTGTAGATTCCCATCAGTAACACTTTCGGTCCGCTAGTAAAACGTAGTTCTATTAATCTGCGCTTGAACCGGAACCGGATGTAAGTTCCAAAAAACTGAATTTTGGAACTGAAATTGAATTGTAGAACTGAAACTGAATGGTGAGAAGTGAATCTGAAATTATTCGAGAGCTGAATTTTTAAAGGATAAAATGCAGTTTCAAAGCAAATCAATTCATTTTCAAAATATAAATTCAATTTCAATTTAGTGATGATCATTTTCAAACCATAAATTGAATTTCAAATTAGACTAATTCAAATTCAGTTTTCAAAAGCATTTATTCAAGTTACAATTCAGATTCAATCTGAGCAATTCAAATTCAAATTGAACTTGTTCAAATTCAGTTTCTGATGGCACAGATTTCTGCCCATAAACTAATTACTGACAGAGTGAAATGTGGGGAATTTATGCCAGAGTATTTATGTGAGTAAAAGTATTTCTATCAAATGTATTGATATTTTAAGCTCGAATGTGAAATATGCCTGAGGTTAAAGTTAGTTGACCTAGCAAGAAAAAACAAAATTGTGTGTGTGCACACGAATTGCTTTCGTTACCTTCTGTAATTGTAAGCATAATGTGAAGTGTGGTATTGTGGCATCTCAACAGTGATCTTCAAATAATTCTCTCACACATTTGGATATGACACAATTTTTCCAATTTTAAACTACAGTCTGTAGATTTATTTTATTATTTTTGGATTCATCTTTTCAGTGTTTCATTGTAGTGTTTTAGAGAAGGTTTTATACTTAAAATAACTTGTTTACTCAAAAGCCTCGATAAGTCTTTACATTACCAAAAGTTGCAATAAATTTCAAAATGCACTGGACTTGCAAAATTTGCAAATTTGAAACACCAAGAAGGAATCAGCTCTTAAAGCATTACAGGCTTAGACATAGCCATGGTGAACTATTTATGCCTTGTCATTTAAAACATGGAATAGCTTGCGAACCCATTTATCAAGGAGGTAGGAGGTATATTCCACCACGAGTAAAATTCAAAAGCTAAATTCTGTTTTGGTTTTTTGTTTTGTTTTTTATATAGGTACCTCAATGTCTCATCCTGCTAAACTTCGGATCATACTCAAAGAGCATAACATTCGAAAACTGGACTTACCACATGGAATCCCTGGAACAGTGGAAGAACTTGAATCTATTGTGAAAGAGACTTTTGAAGTTGATGGGAAGTTTACTTTGCACTATAAGGATGCTGACTTTGGAGAAGAATATTTTTCTCTGACATCAACAGGTGATATCAAGGACAAGGACACACTTAAGGTGGTTCAGATTATTGAACCTCCCACAATTACTCTGACATTTAGTGATGTAGACAGTTCCTTCAAATCTGCATCAGAGACCTTGGTCAATGCTTCAGCAATTTCAGAGACATCAGTCTCAGAGACATCAAGTGTGTCCTGTGGCACCAGTTGCTCATCTGGATCTCAGGATACAGTCATTCTTTCCTCACCTGAACATTTGAGTCGGCGTTTACAGCGCTGGCCTACCAATTTTTCTGTTCCTCGCTTTGCTTATGACACAGAGCTTTTACTTGCTTCAGGAAATGAAACTTTCAAAAAGGATGGAACTAAACTTAACTTTACTCCACTTCTTCCAGACATCCTTGAGAAACTGGCTGAAACGATCTTTCAGTATGTTGCCTACCCAACATCTGCACAGTTAGCAGATGTAGCTGAAGCACTTGTTCAACAACATCCTTGCCTTAAAGAACCGGGATCCTATAATGGATGCTATGGATGGCAACAAAGACTGAAATATAAAATGGGCAATTACAGAAGTAAACTCAGAGGGCTTGGGTGCCCTGAGCTGGATGTGAACTCTCTCAAAAGAAAGCAAGCACATAAGAAGACACCTTCAAAGAATCTCAAAAAGCCAAGAAAGGCTGAGGTGAACTATTTGCCACCTCACCCACAAGGAGAAACAGAGGAAAGCTTGGAAAAGGAAAGATTGGAACTTCTTGATGAAGTGAAGAAGAGGAACAACTATCGGATCATCAGTGAAAAAATGGCCAAAACATTCTCGAATCGCAGACAGGAAGTTGTTAATCTGGCACCACCTGTGAATGACTTCAGAAGTAGATGGCCTGCGCTTTTTGATGCAGCACAGGTGATTTTATTAAATAATTTATAGGATAACTTATAATTGTGACATTGTGCATTAAATTAACACATTGTGCTTTTAATTGTCTTTTTTTTTTAAAATTTTACAGATAAATGATGAATTCCAAAGGATCACCACTGTTAACTTGGAAACAACATTCATGGCAAAACTGGACCAGTATTCCACAAGAATAATGTCCCTGGTCTCTTCAAAAGGCGGTGCTGCAAAAATTAAGATTGAGCGCATCAGGAACATGTTGCAAGAGGTAAAAAAAAAGAAGCTGAATATAATTGATAATCTTACACACCTTAAAAGTTAATTATCTAATTCATTATCTCAGGAGCATTGTTGGCTATCTTTTACTGAAGAGTGAAAAAATGAACATCAGAGGTGGACAGAGTAAAAATTTGCTAAAGAAAACATCACTCAAAATATATTTGTCTGTTTTCTTTGTTGTAAGAGTCAAGGATATAGTGATGTATTTGTAACTTGGTAACTCAGATTGAAGAGAAAAAGTAAAACTCAGATGCATAAGTATTTTGCACCTCATAAGTGAGATGAAAAGACATTAATGTAACTTTTGGTCACATAATTGCAAACTGGGGTGGGTAAATTTAAATAGGTACTTTCCATGTCACATGTAACTTGACAATACATTAAGGTAAGTATGGGTCATATTACAAATAATGTGAGGAGAAAAAACTGAAGCAATAATTTGGAGTGTTACAAGTATCTTCATCAACTGCACAATAAACGTTTATGAGGAAGACAAGTTACACAAATACATTAAAGAGGGTAGATAGGAGCTTTTAATGTTGTAATCACATCATTACAAGACTTGTCCACAGGTGGCTTTTTCCAGTTCTGCATCACATATCTCACATATAACTATTATAGTTGAATCCATAGAACTCAACAAAAACTGTTTGAAATAGTCTCCAAATCTAGGTTATATTTACTTTCACTCACCTTATCCTACTGCTAGCAAAGGGTGCATTGAAAGCAGGGCAGTATGTAACAGATTAAATTCAAGTTATAAAAATTAAATTGTTTATTTGTTAAAGACAAAAATGAAATCAATAATTAGCAAAACGCTAGTCCTATAAATGTAATATGTTTGACTTTTCACCTAGTAAACTTTTTTTTATTCTCCAGAGTTCGGTGGAAACAAGAAGAGAGGTCGCAATCCGTTGCCTGATGGTGTATCTGAAAGAGAAAGAAGAGGATCTCTTCAGAGAACAGCTGGTAGGTAAATATCACATTGTTTTGTGTTATGTTTTTAAATGGCACATAAAATACTGACATGTTTCTTTTTAACCTACTTGCCAGGATGGTGAAGAACAGTTCCCAGAAGAAGTGGTAAAGATCGTAGTCACCAGACGTGCAGCAGTGTCTCCTCCAGCCGTCGCTAAAATTGTGATTGAAGGAACAGCTGTCCTGGAAGACCTTGATGTGCCCAGAGCATGTGCCTTAATGATGGGACTTATATACGCTCTCAATCTGAGCTACCCCAAACAAGTAAAGAACACTCTAGAGGTATTCCAGAAGGTGTTTCTGGAACTTGATGGGCTTAAAGCCAGCCCACGGGTAATGTCTCTTAAGTACAAACTTCTGTCATAAAACAAATGTAATTTAGGCTGCAATATTCAGATGTGCTGATGCTTGTGTTTTTTATGCAGTCTTAGACAAGTGTAGTTTTGAGAGTTCATAATGCGTATAACCTTACCTTTGGATTGTTGTGTTGTTAAATATTAAAATGTTTTGTAGTTTTCTTGATTCTGTGATATTTACCAAGTTGATAGGTTAAAGTTAATGTTTAATAATAAGCAGATTTGCAAAAACAAATTGCCTTACGTTGCGATGTTTGTTTTCTGAGATATTTTAGAAGGGTGTGATTTTAAATTATTGTTATTTGGAAGATTTTATAAATATATATTTGCTGCTTTATTTAATATACCTTTACAAATCTTTATAGTGGTTCTCAAAGTCGGTTATCAGGCCCCACTGCTCTACTTGTTTCTATTAATAACTAAACACTGTTGATTGGCTGGTGTGTTCAGTTAATCAGAAGTTGTAGATACCATTGTGGAGTAAGAAAAACAAAGTAAATTGGTATGTTTTAGCTTCTGATTCAACCTTGTCCAGGTAATAAACATGTTACATTTACTTTTGTTGCTGAGGTTGTTTGTGGAGGAATTGTACTGAAATACATTGTTTTTGCCCACTCATTTATAATTAAAGGGCTGCTGTAATGTTTGATTTATGTTGTATGACACAGAAGTGTATTTCTTCGAAAATGTTATGCAATAAACTGTTTCATCAGTTGGAATAATTTAAATGGCTATGTTTGCATGGATAATTGTGAGTAGGATATATGTAAAAAAGTAAGTTAGATTAACTCAACTAATGTAATTTGTCAACTCAATATTACCAAGAATTCTAAATTAATATTAGGTTGCTTAAACTTAATTATGCTTTTAGAGGTCAAAGTAAATAATGTTGGTTTGTTGAACCAGTTGAGTTAGCCAAACCTAAAAATTTCTTGCTGGATTAACTTAATAATATGCAAAATTTGTAACTTAAAAAGCTGAGTGGAAATTGTTACCTCAATTTTTTTACGTTAAGCCAACAAAACATTTTTTAGAGTGTAGTGACAACTTCACAGATCAGTGGAAGAAGATTTAAAATTTACAATTTACACTTTCATTACAGGAAACTTTATTAAAACAGTTTAGCAAAATCAAATAATAATAATCAGATGACTTAAACTCTACTGATGTAACTAAGCTACTCTGAGTTTGTTCTTCTCTTTGGTGAGGAGAGGTCAGCCAGGCCTAAAGATGCTCTTATCCCCGAGTTCTGTGTTCATGATAATCCCCCAGCAGGAGAGCAGCTGGGCCTCCAGTGGAAGTGTGATGTCATCCAAATCCTACTGAATGAACCATCTAACACAGCAACAATGAGCAGATGAAGCCAAAAATCACACAATCAGTTGACAGGTTCACAGGTTGGACTGAGGTTCCCCTAGTGTCTCTGCTGGAGTCTTCAACATGAACCTTAGATCCAACCTGCTGACCTGCTCCTCTCACAAAGGACTCATTTATCTTTGATTAACAATAAAAATTCTTTATTATTAGGAAACAGAGAAAAGTTCTGTTTCAGCACTCTGATCATATTTAATCACATAAAGCTGGACATTAAGACCTTTGAACCTCTGAGCTGTGATGTAGACGCAGTCAGGGAGGACTTCTATATCTTTCTCCCCCAGGTCACATGACACTCGTACATTTGATTGTGCTATAAAATGATTGTAGGCCCATTTATTATGAATAAAGCAGAGCTGTGTCTCTCTGTACTCACACAAACACCTGAGGAAGTCTCTGAATGAGCGATGTGAGGATCCACTGTTCTGAACCTCGGCTGACTCGACTCAGACTGACGGTTGATTTAGACTTCTGTGAGTAATCTGAGTAACTTACGCCATAACCTTCCACGTGACCTGACGTTCACCTCCTGACAAACGTAACTACGCGTTGGGTGGACACATGGTGACTTGAATGGCGTGGAAGGTTGCAGTGTCAATTCAAGTTAATCAATTCGACAATTTTGTTAGGTGCGCTTACCTGAAGTAAACTGCTATCTATGCTAAGAAAGAAATTTTCTCACCTACTGGTGGTTGAGGTGAGAAAACAGCACCCCAGATGCATACCCAGTGGGGCCAAAATAGATAAGCACAAATGAGTGCAGAGAAAAGAGGTCCCATACTTTAGCATTGGCAAGTTGAATTAACCCCATGTTTGGGCTAGTCACTGCTGGCCTTAAGACATTGTTTCAAACAGTATTGATCAACATGTGTTCACAAAGCAAATGGCACAAAGTTTTATTAATATAATTGTAGATAATATTTGACCTTTGGGTCAAATATTATTGTACTAGGACTTCCATATTTGACCTTTGGGTCTTGTGATTTCAGCATGTAGGTTAAATGCTCAATGATTCCATCATATAAAACACTCAGGTGTATGTATATGTATGGTGTATACAAGTATATTTGATTACATAGTATATATGAGAGTATATGTCATATATTTCATTAAAAAATACAAATAAAAAATCAAATCGGGACACAGCTCATCCTCTCTCACCGTCCTGTTTACCATCATCAGCTCCACCTGCAGAGAGAAGAAGGAAGAGCAGAGGAGATAAACGAGTGTTTTTAGAGACTCTTCATCAGCTGTCAGTCAGTGATGCAGCACATCAGGGACTTCAGTGCTGGGACTGTACTAGGACTCATTGTTGCTTCACTTTTTCTAATCTTTGGATTTTTATTGAAGTTGATGAAAATTTTTTTCACTTCTATGTTTTTTTGGACTTTCATTCATTAGAATATGATAAGACAAGACAAGATACGATACGATAAGATAAGATAACCTTTACTAGTCCTACAAGTTGAAAATGTATTTTGTTACAATAGAAAGTGGACAGTGCAAAATTATATAGCAAAAATTAGAGAACACTGGAATAGAATAAGAATAAGATAATGTACACAAATTTACATAATACAATAAAATAAAATACTATATACAATAAAACAAAATAAAATATTATATACAATAGGATAAAAATAGAATACAAATGCTGTATGAAACATTTGTATTCTATGTTTTGTATAGCAGTCTGACCAAGGTTATTGTAAAAACACAATAGCCTTGGTCTTTCAACTCTGAGCTCTTAAGGAACCCCAACAATCCAGATGGACGGTTCCAGCTGTTAACTGGAGGAATTCCATCCAAACATCTGCTCTCACTAAATTCTTCCTCACCTACAGACTGTGTTCTTCACTGCTTTAAACTTGGAAATGAATGCAGCCATTGGTCTGTGTGCTGCTTTTTTCAGAGAGCTGATTGGCTGTTGACAGTGTTTGATCAGAGTGTGTCAGCCGTTACTATAGTGACCATTAAGGCAGAAACAGGAAGTGTTTGTTTCCAATCAATAAGCTACTGACCTCAGAGTCTCCAGTCTGCAGTCTGGACTCTGCTGAAGGTCACACAGCTGCTTCACATCTGGATCCTGCAGCTTGTTTAACCACAGGTTTAGCTCTCTCAGATGGGAGGGGTTAGACTTCAGCGCTGCTGCCAGATAATCACAGCTGATCTTCGACAAACCACAGCTTCTCAATCTGTATAAAGAATGAAAGATGTAAGTTTATTAGACAAAGTGTGAGCTTGAAATCATTCAGTGTTTCATCATCTGTTCAGAGCTGAAGAAGGTTCAGAATGTAGAAGTTTAGAAAATGGAAACTCCAAACAGCTGAAGCCAACAGGAAGCAGCTTCAAACAGGAAACTGTGCAGAGTTTTCAGACTATATGCCCCGATGCCGCCAGTTTGAGTTTGGAGATTTAAATCTCTGTTCTGTGACTAAGTCCTTGAATCATTTCTTCCAGTTGATCCAACAAGACAGACTAAGTATTAGACGTGTGTAGTCGCTCCATTAGGGGAGCTTCTAAATGTGATGTGATGGCCCCTCTGGGTCTGTCAGATCACAGGACTGAAGAGAGCTCAAACTGGGCACACAGTTGTTCCAGTCTGGACCAAAGACTCTATACTGGGACTGAGGGACTGCTTTGACTGCACCCACTGGGACTTTTTAAAGGCTCATGTTCTCACTTAGATCATCGATTTCTACTTACATTTCTTTCTGGGGAAAAATGGGGATTACTTTGGAAACAGGAAGTATTTTCCCAATAAGCAGCCATGGATTAGTAAATCACTCCAACATGTTCTCAGGCAGAAGAAGCTGTCTTGTTATGAGGGAGAGAAGAAAAAGATTGAGGCACATAAACTTGTTCAAAGAGAGATAAAGCAGCTAAAAGGGGGGCAGGGATAGCTCAGTAGACAATGTTATTGCTCCATTGTCGGAAGGTTGGTTGTTTGAATCCATTGAATGGCTACCCTGAGGTACCCATGAACAAGGTACCGTCTGCACTCACTGCTCCCGCTGTGCCTACTTAGTGGCTCCCCACTGCTTCATACATATTTCCCCACAGGGATCACTAAAATTCACAAAATTATTATTTAAAAGTAAAGCAGAGGATGAGCTGAATAAAGGACACTCAAGGCTGGCTTGGAAAGGAATGAAGTCCATGGTGAGGATGCAGAACAAGGACCAAAGATGAATGTGACACTGAATCAGCATAAGACATGGGAGGAAAATGATTGAAGTGTGCTGTGAACTGACTGGGAGATTTTCACACATTTTCCAGTCCTCCTTAGAACAACAGGAAGTTCCTAGCATATGGAAACACAGGTTAAGTGTACTACATACAAACATGGTGACTGACCTCACAATTTCAAGTCTACATCCTGGACTCTCCAGAAAACCACACAGCTGCTTCACTCCTGAATCCTGCAAGTTGTTGTTTCTAAGGTCCAGCTCTCTCAGATGGGAGGGGTTAGACTTCAGCGCTGCTGCCAGATAATCACAGCTGATCTTTGACAAACCACAGCTCCCCAGTCTGTATGAAGAATAAATGTTAGTTTATTAGACAAAGTATGTGCTTGAAATCATTCAGTGTTTCATCATCTGTTCAGAGCTGAAGAAGGTTCACAATGTAGAAGTTTAGAAAATGGAAACTCAAAAAAGCTGAAGCCAACAAGAAGCACCTTCAAACAAACACAACAAAAGATAAATCTCTGCATTTTCAAATTAAAGTCCTAAATTTATCACAAAAAACATGAAAAAGTCGTGTTTTTCATTCCAGGAACCACATGGCTTCACCTTTAAAAGTAAAGTTAGGAAGAAATGGACATATTTTAAGTCCAACACCTTTTTCCAGTCACATCATTAAAGTAGACAAACTACAAGCTCCTTTTCATTCCAACAAGTCATCTTCTGACCTGGACTAACAACACTGTAGACGGTCCCTGAGCACTGGTCTCACAGCCAGCTGCACATAGAGACTGTGGAGATTAGAGAAATATTTTCCTGCTACTGTTCATAATCATTATCATTACCCTTGCATTAATAATATAATCTACAGCATTGATATTGTATTCAGATGTTTAAACATATTGGCACCCAATTAGCCTTTATTACAGGTGCAGTCATAACCACTTTAAACTGTTGAGTTGAATCTATAATCTTAAATGCTTTTGAATACTTTTCATAATCTTAAATGTTTATATGCAGATTATATTGCATTATAAAAGAAAGGCCCAACTCTAAGTATAGTCTGGGCCTAAAAATCTTGACAGGAAACTGTAGGTTTGCAGAGCATGCTTTGCATCCAGGAAGTGAAACTACGTTAACCCTGATGAATCAAAAGCAATCTGAAGTGTCTTTTTGGGGGGAGATCTACAGCTGATGTTATGCAGTGTACATCTCACCACGTGTGTTCATTAAAATCAATTGTTTGACCAAGCTCTTCTGGACCATGGTTGTTTATACTCTCGTCCTCAATATTGAACCCTTAACAAGACCAAAGTGCAACAGTGAAAGAACATCAGACACAAATTTGTTTCTATTGCTTTCACATAAACATCTACTGTCATTATTTTTACTCAACGCTGTGGAGTCCTTTATTGGAAATTCAAATGTGATTTTTTTCAATATGTTACCATCTCCCAAACTCAGCTATGTGACTTCCAAATGAATAAAAGCAGCAGAAGTGGCTTTACAAATGAAAGAGGAAGAAATTCAAATCAAATTCAAATTCAAATTTTTATTTGTCACGTACACAGTCATACACAGTACGATATGTAGTGAAATGCTTGGACAACTGCTCGTGACCTAAAGAAAAAAAGAAAAGACTATGAATAAGATAGGAAATAAATATGAAAAATTAAAAAGGGTAAATTTAACTAGGAAGGAATAAAATATAAATTAAGGTTAAAAATGAAATAACTGTACAACACAAATTAGAATGAAGGGTAAATTTAACTGGGAAGAAATAAGATAAAATATATAAATTAAAGTTGAAAATAAAATAACTGTACAACAAAATACACAATATAGAACTATATAAGAATGTATGAAGAAATATAAATAAATATATACACAATAACAGCAGCATATACACAATAACAGCAGCAGTGATTTAAGTGATGAAGTGAAAACAATGTCCAGAATGTCCAGTGTGTGTGTAAGAACTATATGTGTGGGTCAGTACTGTGTGGTGGTGTGATTGAGAGACCATATCGCCTGCGGGAAGAAGGTCCTCCTCAGTCTCTCTGTGTTGGTCTTCAGGGAGCGGAATCGCTTTCCTGACCTCAACAGAGAGAACAGTCTGTTGTTGGGATGGCTGAGGTCCTTCACGATCTTCCTGGCCTTGGTCCAGCACCGCCTGCTGTAGATTGAGTGCAGGTCAGGGAGCTCGGAGCGGATGGTGCGCTCAGCTGACCGCACAACCCTCTGTAGAGCTCGTCTGTCCTGCATGGTGCTGTTCCCGAACCAGGTTAAGATGTTTCCCGTCAGGATGCTCTCTATGGTGCACGAGTAAAAGTTCCTGAGCACCTTGGAGGGTAGTTGGAAGTCTCTCAAGCATCTGAGGTGGTAGAGACGCTGACGGACCTTTTTCACCACGGAGTTGATGTGACAGGACCATGACAGGTCCTGCGTGATGTGAACTCCGAGGTATTTGAAGCTGTCCACTCTCTCCACTGGGCACTCGTTGATGACGGGGGTCTGGTAGTTCCTCTCCTGCTTAGTGCTGAAGTCCACTATCAGCTCCTTTGTCTTACTGACGTTTAGAAGGAGGTTGTTCCTCTGGCACCAGTTCTCCAGATTCCTAATCTCCTTCAGGTAGGCCGTCTCGTTGTTATCAGAGATCAGGCCCACCACGACGGTGTCGTCAGCAAACTTGATGATGGTGGTGGAGAGAAGAAGAAGAGGAGAGGGAGAGGAGAGGGAGGCCACCCTCACCATCACTCCAGCTGAAAACATCACACTTCCATTAAAGTTGGTGAGAAAATGTTGAGCAGGATCAGCTGCTGGCTAATCTGGAGGCTGTAGCAGCTCACAATCACAATGGATTTCCACTCATGAAAAAGCTCAAACTGCTTTATTTCATTACCATATTCCAGTGAGGCCTCCATAATGATTTCAGCTTTTCTGTAGACACACTGTGTGTCCTGTATGACTAATTATTGAAGAAGGAAAAGAAGCTGATCATTCAAACTCAGGTGGCGAGGGTCCATCACAAATCTCACTGACAGCCAATAGAAATAAAGAAAAATTCAGACCGACAGTCTTTATGGGGTTAGGCAGTGAACTGCTCACGCTGCATTCAAATGCATCTCAAACTATTGGAATTGGATTCAACTTTTTGATGAAGATTTCTTCTCAGCTGCTGTTTGGAACATTTCTTATTTGATCATGAACTGTATTAAACTCTGTAAATGAACTGAGAACTATTTCTACATTTGAAACTAGGGATTCATTTTCCATTCACTTCTGTGCGTTAGTGTATAAATGAATGTTAGACTGGGCTCCATGGAAACACTGGTCTCGGCTGCCTTCTTTCTGTAGTCATTCCAACAGAGTCCTTTCTCTTCTCCAGCTTCTGTTTGAAATCGTTTCACAGAGCCTGAATCCTGCTTTGTTGTCATGTTTGGGCCTGTGTTAGGCTGCACTGTGTTCCTCTGCTTTAACACACACCTAACCTGGGTTGTCTTAAGCAGCCATATCAGCTTCTGATACCATGAACATCATCACAGCTCCAAACTTCACCTTTGTTAGCTTTGACATTCATGTCTTTCTTTTCTCTCTCTCTGCTTCCACAGAAGCTCAAAGTCTCTGCAGCCGGTTTTTATCTGCTATCATCAGATCTTCAGCAGCCTCACTCTCATCACTCACACACTCTACAGCCTCATCAGTACTGACCTGATCTTCACTGACTGATGGAGCACAACATGAACCTGTGGAGGCTGAAAAACTGTCCTGTCAAACATCTCTCCATCACCACCCCGCTTCTGTCAGCCTTTAAATGAACCCTGATCAAGTATGTCACTTCTATTTGGAGCAAAAAGGAAAAACTGTTGTTCAGTTATTTGGAAAGACACAACATTTCTGAAAGGACTCAAATTTCTTCACATTTATCTTCAGACACATTATTAAAACCCTATTCTTTAATCGCCATGATAGAACAGAGAAAACCCTACTCATAGTGGTCAAAACATTTATAATTCCATCCATCCTCATCCGCTTTATCCGGGGCCGGATCGTGGGGGCAGCAGCCTAAGCAGAGATGCCCAGACCTCCCTCTCACCAGCCACCTCCTCCAGCTTATCCGGGCGAACACCAAGGCGTTCCCAGGCCAGCCGAGAGGTATAATCTCTCCAGTGTGTCCTGGGTCTGCCCCGGGGCCTCCTCCCGGTGGGACATGCCTCACCTCACCAACACCTCACCTAGGAGGCGCCCAGGAGGCATCTTTGTCAGATGTCAACTGGCTCCTTTCGATGTGGAGGAGCAGCGGCTCTACTCTGAGCCTCTCCCGGATGGCAGAACTTCTCACCCTATCTCTAAGGGAGAGGCCAGCCACCCTTTGGAGGAAGCTCATTTCCGCCGCTTGTACCTGCAATCTTGTTCTTTCGGTCACTACACACAGCTCCTGAACATCGCTTTTACACTCAGCTCCCTCTTCCCCATGACAGACCGGTGCAGCGTCCACATTACTGCAGCCGCAGCCCCAATCCGTCTGTCAATCTCTGGCTCCCTTCTCCCATCACTCACGGAAAAGACCCAGAGATACTTGAACTCCTCCACTTGGGGCAGGAACTCATCCCCGACACGGAGTGGGCACTCCACCCTTTTTCGGCTGAGAACCATGGCCTCAGATTTGGAGGTGCTGATCCTCATTCCCGCTGCTTCACATTCGGCTGCGAACCGTTCCAGTGCGAGCTGGAGGCCTTCACTTGATGAAGCCAACATAACCAAATCATTCGCAAAAAGTAGAGATGAGATTCTGAAGCTACCAAAGTGAAAGATTATGAACAGAATCGGTGACAAAGGGCAGCCTTGGGGGAGCACATCACCCACCGGGAATGAGTCTGACTTATTACCAGCAATGCAAACCAAGCTCTTGCAACGGTTGTATAGGGATCGAATGGCCTGTAGCAATGGGCCAGACACCCCATACTCCCGCAGTACCTCCCACAGGACACCCCAAGAGACACGGCCGAATGCCTTCTCCAAGTCCACAAAATATATGTAGACTGGTTGGGCAAACTCCCATGCACCCTACAGTATCCTTGAGAGGATAGAGAGCTGGTCCAGTGTTAGGTTTTGTATTGTTGATTGTCATTTATGCTTAGAAATATCTACCCATATATGCTTAGAGTTTTATAATCAGTTGTAGATTGGTAGAGGTTTGATCCTTAATAGTTTGCAAACTTTGTGTGCATTCCAGAATGCTCTGGCATGCACACACACTTAAGGTCAGGAGAGAGGTTATATCTGCTCTTACTGATTTATGGTATAGGAGGACACCTACTCTGTATCTGGTTAAGTATAAGAGTCTTTTGTTTAGACCAGGCCTGCCCAATCCCTGTCCTCGAGAGCTACTATCCTGCAGCTTTTAGATGCATCCCTACTCCAACACAGCTGAATCAAATGGTTTGATCTCTTCAGCATGCCATCATGTTTGGCAAAGGCCTGATAACAAGCCATTCATTTGATTCAGGTGTGTGGGAACAAGAATGCATCTAAAAGCTGCAGGACGGTAGCTCTCGAGGACCGGGATTGGGCACCCCTGGTTTAGACGGACCGCTAGACTCCTGGCACCAGCTCTGGGGAGTCTTCACAGGTTCACATTCTGACACACACACACACTTACAAAACCACAGGCAAGGTACTCTTTGTGTGTATGTATATGTCATATGTTAATGAACCTATGCATATTCATGTAACCACAATAAAAGAGCAGTGTTACGGGAGAGCGGACCAGAGCAACTGGGGTCAAGCGAAGGAACGGCGTTTGTTCAGTTCTCTCCCGTGCACGTGAAACAGAAAGAACGTTGCCTACTCGTGTCTTGCTTGCTGTGCAATTACATTGTCTTCAACGTACCAGCGAATAGGTTCAAGCAACAAACCTATTGTTAAGAAATATATTCTAAAACACTTCTTCAGTAAAGACTCAGAGAAGAGAAACACACAGAACTTCTTGCTAGCAAGGGCAGCCTCCAGAACTGAGACTCGTGCTGAGGAACTGCCCCGGCCTTTATTTATACTTCAGTGAGCGTTTGTTCTTTACATTAGAATGTGGAGGTGTACGTGTGTGTGTGTGTGTGTGTGTGTGTGTGTGTGTGTGTGTGTGTGTGTGGTGCTGCTGATCAAAGGGTCATATAACATAAAAGCACAAAAGGAAACATCCTTGGTCAGGAAGAGGGTAGTCTCCCCCTCACCCTAGATGGTTCACCCTGGGTAACACAGTGAAGAAGTCCAGCAGTTCATCTAAACAAAAGGCAGTTAGACTAAAACAGACATAGCTACGTTAAAACAATAAAACAATAAAACAAGGTACGACCTCTCCCCATGCTCCCAGGATGTGGGGGTGGACGCTAAAACACCTTGAAGTGTTACAGGCCCCCTAGGATGAGACATTCTTTCACTATGCCACCAACTAAACACTAATGTTTACATGCAGTATTCTACCATATACAAACTTATATAATTAAAAAAATTACTGACTTTTAATTACAATTTCCTATTGACACCTATCATCCAGTGTTCCGCGACCAGGACGAAAACCGCATTGTTGTTCCTGTATTCGAGGTTCGACTAGTGGACGAACTCCCCTTTCCAGCACCCTGGAATAGACTTTCCCAGGGAGGCTGAGGAGTGGGATCCCCCTGTAGTTGGAACACACCCTCCAGTCCCCCTTCTTAAAGATGGGGACCACCACGGGGTGCCCAGGGGTACTGCCCTTGATCTCCATGCAACATTATAGAGGCGTGTCAACCAGAACAGCCCTGCAACATCCAGAGCCTTCAGGAACTCGGGGCGGACCTCATCAACACCAGGGGCTCTGCCACCAAGGAGTTGTTTAACTGCCTCAGTGACCTCGCCTCTGGAAATTGGCGGGTCATTCCCCTCATCCCCTGACTCTTAATTTCACTGACATGTCTTCCAGCTCCCCTCAGGTTGGGTTTAATGCCAGATCGGTGGCGAATAAGACCTTCATCCTGAAGGATTTCTTTTCTTCCCATGCATTGGATTTCCTCTGTTTGACTGAAACCTAGAGTTCACCCGGTGAGTTAAGCGTTTTTTCTGAACTGCTGCCCGCTGGCTGTGCTTATTTTAGTGCTCCAAGAGCTTCTGGTCATGGCGGGGGGTTAGCTGTTTTTTTAAATCACACTTTGAGTTTAAGCAACTATCCTCATGGACACGTCACACCAGCTTTGAACTTTGCCTGTGTGAACTGGGCCACTTGCCTTCATTGCTGTGTGCAATAGTTTATCGGCCTCCTAAACATAACAAGGAGTTTTTATCTGAGTTTTCAGAGTTTCTCGCTGACTGTGCATCTCGGTATGACCAGGTCCTGCTACTCTGTGATTTTAATATACACGTCTGTTGCCCAGGGAAACCCCTGGCTAAGGAATTCATGGACCTGGTGAACTCTTTTAATATTGTTCAATCTGATAAATGTGCCACTCAAGAACGTGGTCACACATTGGATTTGGAGTTATCATATGGATTATCTGTCTGTATCTTACATGTGGCGCATGCTGTATTCTCTGACCATATGCCCATTCTATTTGACGTTGTTCCTCTTAGTCCTGTTGTTAAACCGGCTGCACCTATGCGATGCTATTGTGCCTTCGGCTCAGATACTACTGAGGATTTTCCAACACTATTTGAACAACTTGTGTCCAGTCCCTCTGAGTCGTCCTCCGTAAATAGATTATTATCTCACCTGGACTCTGTTTGTAAATCTGCCCTTGATGTTGTTGCACCTCTAAGACTCAGGTAGTGTAAACCCAAGTAATGGCTCGAGTAAAATCGGTTAGCCAAGGGCTGGCTAACCGATTTTACTCGAGCCATTAGAAGAGAATGTAGGAGATGTGAAAGACGATGGAAAAAGGACATGCTGTACATTTCTCTGGAAGCTCTTAAGACGAGCTGGAAAGCTTATCAGAGGGCAGTAAAGACCGCCAGAAACTCCTATTTTTCACAACTTATTGCTGTTAATTCACATAACCCTCGTGTTCTGTATAATACCATTAATTCTGTACTGAATGCAGAGGATCATGTTCTTTTGCAATCTTCTGAGGTGTAATAATTTTATCTTCTGTTGGCCCGGCTGTGCATGTTCCCTGTTTAAATTTTCTTATTGCTTTCCAACCAATTGTTCTACCTGAACTAGAGAAGCTTGTGTTAACTGCTAAACCATGCGGTTCTCCGAATGATGTCGTTCATCCCCGTTTTCTGAAAGAGGTGTTTCCTACTGTTGGACCACATATTCTGAACATAATCAATACCAGCCTCTTGTCAGGTCAAGTACCAAGTGACTTTAAGCATGCAATTATTTATCCCTTACTTAAGAAGCCAGGCTCAGATATTTCAGTAATGTCAAATTTTAGACCCATCTCTAAACTTCCTTTTCTGAGTAAGATCTTGGGAAAGGTTGTTCACACTCAGCTGATGGATTATCTAAACAACTCTCAAATGTTTGAATTTTTTTAGTCCGGCTTTAGGCCGTTTGATAGCACAGAGACAGCTCTTATAAAGGTTATAAACGATATCCTGGTAGCGACGGACTGTGGTAAACACGTAGTGCTTATACTACTAGATATGACTGCTGCATTTGACACAGTGGATCACGACCTTCTGATCTCTTGATTACAGCATTGTGTGGGCCTTTCTGGCTTGGCACTCCTGTGAATAAAATCATATCTCTCAAACAGGAGCTTCTGTGTTAAGTTGGGCTCGTCATCGTCCTCTGTGGCCCCTCTGTCATGGGGTGTACCACAGGGATCTATTCTTGGGCCATTACTGTTTTCCTTATATCTCCTGCCACTGGGTGGGATCTTTCGTAAACACAAAGTTGCATTTCATCTATATGCTGATGATTGCCAGCTTTATTTTCCTTTCAGTCATTCTCATAGCTCCCAAATTAGACTCCTGCTTGATTACCTTAGTGATGTTAAGTCATGGATGGCTCAAAACTTTTTAAATTTTAATGAACGAATTTTAATGACAGGCGTCTGTCGAAGGTTAAACCTTTTCTTTCAAGGAGACTGTTATCCACGCTTTTATAACCTCACGCTTGGATTATGGTAAGTCCCTTTTAATAAGGGTTGGACCGGAAAATCTGACACGCCTGCAACTAGTACAAAATGCTGCGGCACGGTTTTTATCTAGTAAAAGGAAATTTGAGCACATTACTCCGGTCCTGGCCTCCTTGCACTGGCTTTCAATTCAATTTAGGATTCATCTTAAAGTTCTTTTATTGGTTTTTAAATCTTTAATTGGTCTGGCACCTGTGTATCTGTCTGATTTGCTGAAGCCCTATGTCCCCACTCGTTCGCTCCGGTCAGCTGAGCAGCAGTTGCTCTCAGTCCTCAAATCACGGCTGAAACTGAGAGGAAACCAAGCGTTCTCCATTGTGGCTCCTACGCTTTTGAATAATCTTCCTCTTCACATTAGGCAATCGACATCAGTGATGGTTTTTAAATCCAGATTGAAAACACATTTGTATTCACTGGCTTTTGACTCTGTGGTTGACTAACTTGTATTTTATTGTTTTTGCTTTATTCATTATTTTATCGTATTTATTATTCTTATGGTAACTATTATGTTTCTATTGTTCAGTACTTTGGTCATCCTTGCGTGTTTTTAAAGTACTATATAAATAAACAATGATGATGATGATGATGATACAAACACTGCTTATATGGTACAAGTTCCTCTTTTTTGTCTGGCTTCCTGTATTTATTAATATGCTAGTATAGCTCTATACTAACTTCCTGTTTTTCAGTCTGGCTGAGCACTTAGTTTGTGAGTCACAAGTGGCCTTGCTTTACAACCCTTCATTATTAAAGTACATAAAACAATATAATCAGAAAACAAGCACTAAGAGTATATTAATTACATGACAACATCCTGAACATTTATGAACATCAATCAAAGATCTGAAATATAGAAAAACAAGAACATCTGCTGTCAGTGAACTCACCTCAGAGTCTTGAGTCGACAGTTGGGACTCTCCAGTCCAGCACAGAGAAGCTTCACTGCTGAAAACGTCAGGTCATTTAAACTCATGTCCAGTTGTGTCAGATGGGAGGGGTTGGATTTCAGAGCAGAGGCCACAACTTCACACTGAGTCTCTGAGAGTCGACACTGAGTCAGTCTGTGATTAGAAAATATAAAATGTGTTATTATAAAAGAGGAAATTCTGCATTATAAATAGACTGAATGTACATGAAGACAAAACGGAGTGACGTCACAATCTGATGAACGTCTGCTCTTTACATCTGTGCTTCAGCTCCTCTTACTGTGTTTGACATGACACAATGACTCAGTCTCTCTCAGACCTGCAGACTTTTAATGAGCATTTTTGTTTGGCTTTAATGTGCAGATGAAGGAGGGAAGATGGCATCACTTTAAGGCTTCCATAATGTTCACGGTCTGTCAGTCAGATCTGATCCAAAGTCAGACATTTGGACTGTTTCCTGTTTTGAATCTGACTCCAGAACATTTTGAATGAGTTCAGCTCAGTGAAGAGTTCCAGCGGAGAAAGCTGATCTTTGTTTGCTACCTGCTGCTGTCAGGTACGACTGTTCAATTTGACATGCAGGAAAAATGTGGTAACTGTTACCAAACGGAGCAGAAATCTCATCACTGGACAATAATGACAACTGAACTCAGAGCTGCTGATATCATATCTGATTTCAAGTGAACTAAAAAAAGAAATGATTAGCTCATTTTATCTTTCTTTTTTTTTCTCTGTCACGATTTTTAACATTATAGTTCATTTCACTACAAAGATTCTTATTTCTGTCTTCTCTATAACAGGAGCGTCTGAATGACCAACAACAGCAGCCGCAGATTTAAAATACTGCCCCCAAATGACACAACACATGAACTACATGTAGAAGTGAGTCTACAATACACAGCATATGACCACCAATGCAGGATAATGCACATACACATTTCCTGATAAACAGAAAATATAATTTTATCTGAGAAACTCCAACTAATGAGAGTTACTGTGTACATCTGAAGAACTAAACTACTAATCTACACTAATAAAGAGTGTTAATGATCACATCTGGACTCACCGAGCCTTTTGGCAGTTCCTCACAGCTGGAATCAGTCTCAGTTGTCCCTGCTCTGATATGTTGTACCTCCGAAGGTCAAACTCATCCAGAACCACCTCTGACATCTGCAGCATGAAGGCCAGAGCTGAGCACTGGATCTCAGAGAGTTTCTTCTCTGATCTGTTCTCTGACTTCAGGAACTCTTGTATCTCCAGATGTACTGAGAGGTCGTTCATCTCCATCAGACAGTGGAAGATGTTGATGCTTCTATCAGGATACATGTTATCACTGTTCATCATCTTCAGGTTGTTGATGACTCTCTGGATGATTTCTGTACTGATCACTGTTTGACCCAGCAGACCTCCTAAGAGTCTCTGGTTGGACTCCAGAGAGAGGCCATGAAGGAAGCGAACAAACAGGTCCAGGTGGCCATTTTTACTCTGGAGGAATTTCTCCATGACTCTGTTCAGAAATGCATCGTATGATCGGAGATCCCTTCCAAAAAGCTTCTTGGTCATAGAAGTTATCTTTTGGAAGTAAATCATCTGCGTTCTCATCATAGTGCTCTGGTCCCAGACCTCTCTTGGATCCACGTAATCATTCACCAATCCTTCATCATCACTATAATTATCAGTATCACTATCATCATCTTCATACTCTTCCTCCTCATCCCAGATGAAGTTTCCCACCTGGGGACATAAGAAGTTCTCCACCACCTCTGTCTTCCTGTTGGTGAAACAGTGGAACATGTAGACTGCAGCCAGAAACTCCTGAATGCTTAGATGAACAAAGCAGTAGATTGGTTTGTGGAAGATCACACACTCTCGTTTGAAGATCTCTGTACAAACTCTTGAGTACACCGAGCCCTCTGTGACACCCAGACCACACTGTTCCAGGTCTTCTTGGTAGAACATATTTCCTTTCTCCAGATGTTCAAACGCCAGCCTCCCCAGCTTCAGAAGAACTTCCCTGTCAGCCTCCGTCAGCTCCTGTGGACTTGTCTCATGTCCCTCATCGTACTTGTTCTTCTTCCTCTTTGTCTGAACCAGCAGGAAGTGTGAGTACAAGTCAGTCACGGTCTTGGGCAGCTCTCCTCTCTCCTCTGTAGTCAACATGTGCTCCAGAACTGTAGCAGTGATCCAGCAGAACACTGGGATTCTACACATGATGTGGAGGCTCCTGGATGTCTTCATATGGGAGATAATTCTGCTGGACAGCTCTTCATCACTGAATCTCCTCCTGAAGTACTCCTCCTTCTGGGCGTCAGTGAAGCCTCGTAGTTCTGTTATCCTGTCAACACATGTAGGAGGGATCTGATTGGCTGCTGCAGGTCGGGAAGTTATCCAGACGAGAGCCGAGGGAAGCAGATTCCCCTGGATGAGGTTTGTCAGCAGCTGGCTGACTGATGACTTCTGTGTAACATCAGACAGCAGCTTCCTGTTGGTGAAATCCAATGAAAGTCTGCTTTCATCCAGGCCGTCAAAGATGAACAAAAGCTGACAGACAGCCAGCTTCTCTGCTGTGACCTTCTGTAATGTTGGATGGAAAACATGGATCAGCTCCAGAAGACTGTACTGCTCATCTCTGATCAGGTTCAGCTCCCTGAATGAAAGCAGAACCACCACACTGACATGTTGGTTCTCCAAGCCCTCTGCCCAGTCCAGAGTGAACTTCTGCACTGAGAAGGTTTTTCCAACACCAGCCACGCCGTTAGTCAGAACCACTCTGATGGGGATGGGTCTCTGTTGGTCAGGTAAGGCTTTAAAGATGTCCTGGCACCTGATTGGAATGCCATGGAGGGCGTCCATCTTGGAAGCTGTCTCCAGCTGCCTCACCTCATGTTGGGTATGAACCTCTTCACTCTGTCCCTCTGTGATGTGGAACTCAGTATAGATCCTGTTGAGGAGGGTTCTACTTCCTGTTTCATCACATCCTTCTGCCACACGTTCACATCTCCTCCTCAGACTGATCTTATGTTCATCTAAAAGCTCCTGCAGACCAACAACTGCTGAAAGAAAGAAAAACAGAAAGAAAACTCTTCAATGTGTGAACAACACAACAAAAAGTCCAGTTTTCAGAAACGAGTCCATCAGCAGACAGATGTTTAGTCTTACTTTGGACACAGCTGCTTTGACTGGCTGTCTGCAGTCCAGCTCTGGTTCTGGATCTTTCTCCACACTGGGGACAGGAGGAGTCTCCTGATGAAGCAGACTGGTCCCAGTATGAGGAGATGCAGAACCAGTGTCCACAGCTGGTACAGACTGGATCCTTCAGGACGTCCTGGCACAAAGCACAGCAGGGCAGCTGCTCCTCCTCACAAACGCCACTGTTCTTCCTCTCTCTGTGAACACATTTCTTTATCACTAAAATCATTTACTGACTTTTGCACAAAATATCCAAATTTAAAAGATGGTGCAGAAGTCCTGTGGGTCAGAGCATTCAATCTGGAAACAAAGTGATGATTCATTGATTTCATCAACACTATTGAACTCGTTTTCTGTCTGCCTTTCTCATTAAACATTCAGCAATCTGCTTGCAGTTTGCTGTGACTGCACATTTCCCGCAAAGACTTCACAGTAAAAGCCTTCCTTTGGAGGGTGCTGTTTATATCCTTCATGTTTTCCAGTCAGTGTATACAGATTATCTTTGTTTAGTTAATAATTGTGATTACTTTACAGAAGTAACTGATTAGTTACAGAAACATATCCAAGGTGAGCAGGTACCCCTCCAGCATAAACTCTAAGCAGCTAAAACATGAATGAATGTAAAAGGTGTCCCAGCTGTCAGTCAGACTGTACTCGGTGCCACATTAGAGATGTGGTTTCTGACAGCTGCTCCAGCTGCAGGATCAAACAGAAGTCCAAACATCTTTGCCTTTGTTGCTTCTTATTATTGAACAACACAGCTGAGCATTGGTTGAGCATCTGCAGCTCAACGTGGCAAAGACCAAGGAACTGATCGTGGACTTCAGGAAGACCAGGAAACACTTGACCCCTGTTTCAATCCAGGGGGTCAGTGTTGACATTGTGGAGGACTATAAATACCTTGGAGTACACATTGACTGTTATGATATTTTGATACCACGGTTAGCATTTACAGAAGATTGTTTTATACAGGAAAACTGTTACTCAATAAGGCCCATATACTAGTTGTTTTTCTCTTTCTCTGTGACCCAAGAATTAAGGTGTAGGACTCACAAGCTGGTACCCCAAGGTCGAAAACACCACAGAGATGAGACCACTTCCTTACTCCCATCCTCCCTTTTTCTTTATCTCCTGGAAAAGGCTCGTTAAAGGCTAGGTGGTTTGTTTCAGAATTCACTAATGAAAGAACTCTGTATTTTATGTCTAGGAGTGTATTTTGCTGGGATGATCATAAATTATAGCTGAACTGATAAACTACACAAGGGATACTTTGCTCAGAAGGCAGGAAGACGTTTCCTTATTTAGTCTGTACCGGTTTGAACTGGGAAAGCTGACACACGAACCTTTTTTTCCTCTATATAAACTGCTGTGTATCAAATAAACCTTTGAGTTGATTGGGAAGGCAACCTAAAGCAGTCTCTGTTTTCTTGTTCTCCCAAGCTGCTCCCGAGCTCGTACTAACACGCTGAATGGCATACCTGAGTGTTACTTTAAATAATTAGGAATCTTAGAAGGAAAGGACAGAACTCTGCTTATCGCTCACGCCACGGAGGAAACCCGGGAAGGCAATTTCCTTCAATTTTGGTGTCAGAAGTGGGATGGCTGACAGAAGGTAAATATGCGTCTTTCATATTTATATAGAGACCATATTATACCTCTCTCAGTGATCGATCCATAAAAAAACGGGATATGCTGACGAAGTTTCACTTAGTGATCCAGAGAGATACACTGACGACTTCCTCAGTCCCCGAATAAAGTAAATTAACCCTTGTGTGGTGTTGGTGGACACAGGAAGTTGCCTGTTGTCTTGAATATTTTAATTTTGTTTAAAAAAAATAATAATAATAATAATTAATTGTTTAATTAAACGTACGTTAAAAAGTGAGAAGTTGCTCACTCAAAAAGAGTGACACAGGAAGTTGCCTGTTGTCTTAAATACTTCTCGTTAAGTGAGAAGTTGCTCAGAAAGAGTGACACAGGAAGTTGCCTGTTGTCTTAAATACTTCTCGTTAAGTGAGAAGTTGCTCACCAAAGAGTGACACAGGAAGTTGCCTGTTGTCTTGAAACGCACGTTAAAAAGTGAGAAGTTGCTCACTCAGAGAAAGCTAGTAAATAATTAAATTTAATTTTGTTAAAAAAAAAAAAAAAAAAAAAAAACGAAAGAAAACTGAAAACGGGTCTCACAGACCCGATTACCATACAAGGGTTAAAAGCAGTAAATTAAAAGCAGAAAGACACAGGAAGTTGCCTGTTGTTTTACGAGAAGTTGCTCGTTAAGCGAGAAGTTGCTCGCTAAGTGAGAGTTGCTCACACAAACAAAAAATTGCTAGCAATAAATTTAAAGTGACCTCAGCTGTGCCGCAGCGAAAATACTAACATAAATCCTCCTAGCGTGTAAACCCCTCTGGAAATCACTGAACATGGGTCAGAATAATTCAAAGACCACAGACGGGTCCGATAAAAAATCTAAAGTACCTGTAAAACCAAAAATTAATAAAATACAAAATAAAGTCTCAAATAACGGCTCAGTATAACTCCCATTTCCGGTTACGTGTAACCTACGTCCGCAAATCGGTGAAGACGTCCATGATCACGTATCCAGAACATGCGGGAGTGCTTATGTGACTGACTTTGTTTACAACTTAAGAAGTTCAATGCATTCTAATTTATTTCCGGAGCCTTATCCCGAACGATTATCGCCAGAAAACAGGTCAGTAGAAATGTTGAATATCATTTGTGATAAGAAAAGTAGTCTGCTTAAAAAGTCCTGTAGAAAATATATGATAGAATGCCGCGACGTGATGCATCAAATGTTACCGCTATGGACAAAAGGAGGGTAAATAATGACAAAGTCGCCGATTTCTTTAAGAATCTAAAGAAATTCCTGCTAACAATGTCCAGAGACAAAATTGACTTAAATGCAGTAACTATGTGTAAACAGAAGCCTGATGAATCTATCCTAGTATTCATAAAACGCTTTATGCACTGTTGGACAAGCTAGAGGTGCAAATTTAGCTCAGTTTTCCAGCAGCCGTAGACACCCAAAGCAAAAATGAATTTGTGTATTTAATTTAACACAAAGGGTGAAATGTTTGCTGACACTGATAACAGCTTATGTTTTCTCTGCCCTATGTACCGACATGATGGAGAAGGAACATCCTCTGTGTCAGCTGGACCCTCAGCAGAGAATGAACTCAACATCCTTTTGTCCGGTACTCTATGTCACACACTGTGCCAAAAAAAAACGTGTACAGACGCCACTAACAGGTAATCCCATGACTGGGAGCCACACTTTTGTTTCTCTCACACTGTTCAACAACATGATAACTGCTCACACAAGTGAAGGTCAAACAGTGATTTTGTTACATAACTCAGACATAGGTTACGAAATATGTCGTCACATAGATCTAACCTACCCTATCCACTGTACTATTTCTGCAGTTACATTGCCAGCTGAATACCAGAATATGACATTATGGTCAAAAAGTGAGAATGATATATGATTTATTGACTTTATCACGTACACCTATTAAAACACAACGAGCCAGTATATGTCAAGCAACATCCCATTTCTGCCGAAAAAGCCGCAGCCCTAGATGTCATCATAGGAGATTTATTGACTACAGGAGCAATAAAGCCCACACTCCTGTCAATCCTGTGCCAAAGCCTAACAAACCTGGCGTATGGCGTTTCATACAAGACTTAAGGCAAATTAATGCAGTCAACATTCCTCTGCCACCTCTCGTTTCAGATGTTCACAGCATATTGACATGCATTGCATACACATTTTCCCGTGGTGGATTTATGCTCCGCTCCTTTTTAAGACACACAGCCGTTATTTGCATTCACACATAGAAATAAGCAGTACACTTGGACTCGTTTGCCCCAAGGCATGGTAGACAGCCCTGCTGCTTTCTCAATGGTGCTTCACTCCTCCAGGGCTGCACACTGATCCACATGTGGATGACCTCCTCCTCTGTGCTGAAAGTGAAAAACTATGTCAAACTGCTACACACATGCTTCTCCAGCACCTCAAAAAGACTGGCCACAAAGCATCTGCAAAGAAAATGCAGTACTGTCAGACTTCTGTTCAATATTTGGGATTCACACTGTCTCACGGAAAACGTTCCATGACTGCAGACAGGGTCAAAGCTGTGACCTCTGTCCCTCGTCCCACTACACAGAAGGAAATGTTGTCCTTCCTGGGCATGGTGAACTATTGCAGACAGTGGATACCAGACTGTTCTTTTCATGACCACATTCTGCGTGACTGTTGTAAAAAAGAGAAGCCTCCTCGAATACTGTGATCCACAGAAATGACTGCCTCTTTCAATGCATTACAGGGAGTGCTGACCTCCGCCACTCAAAGGTGCTGCCTGAATTGTTCGGGAATGCCGGCCTGCCTGAGGGCAGTAGCAGCTTGCTCTATCATGATAAGGGACTGCGAGAAGCTCACACTCTCACATGACACTATTCTACACACCAATCACCAGGTCACGACCATTCTAGCAAACATAACTACACAACATATGCAAATCTCACTATAAAAGCGAGCAGCACACCTGATTCGCCAGCACATTTATTGATCCTATGCTGTGTTCTTCTGACCGACAGGATGGCTCAGACAGGCTTGACGATCATGACTGCATGACACGTATACAGGAATCCACAGCACCACGTCCAGATTTAGAGCAAACACCTATCCCAGACTCAGCCACGGTTTATGTGGACGGGTCCTGTTCAAGGCCGAGTGACAACTCATTTCTTTGTGGCTATTCAGTGGTAACATTGCCTGACATTATACTAGAGGCTCACTCATTACCATTTCACTCAGCACAAAAAGCAGAGCTCATGGCTTTAATACGCGCCTGTGAGCTCCATTTGGATAAGCATGTGACGATTTACACAGACAGCCGCTATGCATTTGGCGTTGTGCATGACTTTGGCACATTGTGGAGACAGAGAGGATTTAGATCTGCTGATGGAAAATAAATTGCTAAATTCTGATTTTGCTCAAAGACTTTTTCAGGCTATACAGCTGCCATCGGCCGTTGCAGTTGTAAAAACGAATGGACACAGTACAGCTGACACAGACGAAGCAACAGGTAATGCCTTAGCAGACGTGACAGCCAAGGCTGCAGCTGCATCACAGCTCCCACCTCCGCAGGAAGTATTATCTGTGCCCCTACAGCTGTCACTTGTTACACTCCCAGACTATTTAGACACAAATGTTGATTTAAAATTCATACAAGAGCAAGCCTCTGCATGTGATTACACCTATTGGGAGAATAATGACTGTACCTTAGATGACAGAGATGGCCTATACAAAATCTTAAGGGTTTGATTGCCCTCCCATATTCCCTGATGCCAGTCCTTGCCCGACATTTTCACGGTGTGAGTCATGTCGGACAAAGAGGGGTAATAGGGGCAATAAAATCAAGATTTGTAATTGAGAAAACATCACACGCAGTAAAACGCATATTAGCAACCTGTCTAACATGTGCGCGAACTAATGTAGGTAGCTCAAAAGCAAAACATCAGCATTTACCACAACCAGATTTTCCATTTCATACATTACAAATTGATTTTACACATATGCCAGCACAAGGAAGCATCAAGTACTTACTGGTAATAGTGGATCAATTTAGTAAATGAGTAGAAGCTTATCCAACCTCAAAAGAAACTGCAGAAGTAGTCTGTCAAAAGTTGAGCAATGAAATAATACCCAGATTCGGAATACCTCACCAGATTAACAGTGATAGAGGATCTTCATTCACATTAGAAGTAATTCAAAAGTGTGCTAAAAATTTAATGACCTGGGTCAAATTACTTACTTAAGTCCTGTGTGAGATTAGAAGGACTCAATCTGCAGTAACCAAATTATCTCCATTTGAAATAAGACTATTTCCAACACCATGGTCAGCTTCCAGAGGGGCACCGCTAGTAGAAGGTGATGTATATTGCATTGTCCACTGATGTTCACAACCTGGTAGAAAAATTGAATAATAACTATCAGAAAGTTTGTCTCTCTCAGCCTTTCCCCTCCACAGTTCCACCAGTGGAGACAAGGAGATGCATGTTGGAGAAGTCACTAAACCCAAGGACACTCTGGGAGGCCGCGCGTGTTCCAGCCCCCAGGCTTTACTGGCAGTGACGAAGAACCAGCATCCTTACGGACGGACAACCTCAGTGGATTCATGCCAGCAGGGTTAAGACCAGCCCAATCGGACCATCTCAGGCGTCGGATCAAGCAGACGACATCTCCGGCGAGCCAGCGCCCGGAACTAGAGCAAATAAACACACACGGGTAGATGACATCTCAGGCGAGCCAGCGCCCGGATCCAAAAGTTACATACACACACGCAATCACTGATTAACACACAACGTCTGAAAGAACAACAACAAGGTACTCAAACATCCAGCAGGAACAGAAAGCCAAAAGTACCACATGATGTCTAACCTGATAAAGCTAGACTCATTTCATCCTGATCATGGAGAAAATGAAATGCCCATTGTCATCATACGACGCTTATTCTGTGTCTCTCGAACCTGGGACCAGGCCAGGAGACAACTGAAGAACTGTTTTTCTTATATATTGTCTTATATATTTAGGTTATTTATCATATCTATCGCATTAACCTTAGGATTTCTCTTTGCTATTTTGTATTGTAAACTGCAACCATGTTCACATTTCTGCAGGTCATATTTTGCTGACTATACCTCATGCTCCATTTTGCAAGACACCTACTTAATGCACTCCTCACGTTCCCTAAAATCAGTAAATAGCAACATAGACGCCACTAATAAACCATTTTATGCACCCTCTAGAACAGGAGCTAACGCCTGGTATGAAAATGCCAGAACAGCCGCTCGTGATTTAGGAAACAGTAACTGTTATGTCTGTTCAAAGGCTAATCCAGAACAGGTAATAGTAGGATACCCCATATCCGGTTTCCCCCTCACTGAGGGACTAGAGAAAATCGGCGGAAATAATGCTCTCTTTAAAGACACTTTACAGTTGACTCTGAGCCCTCTCGACTGCCTACTTAGACACACACACACACACAAACTAACCCTGAGACTCCATTAGGCGAATTATTGAAGTTATCTAATGACACCGCAGGGACCTGCGCCCCAATGAAACGCCCTAAGAATAGGTTAAAGCCCTCACTGCCCTTAGGACAGATCCCTCTCCATTTTAATACTAGTATGATATGTCTGCGCAGACTAAAGTTAACTGGCCCAGACACACACATAGATTATACAAAGGATAACTATACATTCTTCTCTGACTCCCCAGGTGCACGCTGTAATGAGACATGGCTAGCTGTCTCTATGGCTGAAGTTGTATCATATCTGGAGGAACACACACACAGTTCAAGTTCGAGCAGAGACTCGATCATTGTTCCCCCAGACGGTGTATTAAATGACACTGACTGGGGGGAGTTAGTTAAATCACACATGGTCACGCGCCTGACCAGACCAATCCCACATGCTTATTGGTTGTGCAATAATACCCTTAGATTAGCTTTACCTGTTAATTGGACCGGTACCTGTGGTTTAGTAACCGTTGATGTATGCTGTACTTTCATTCCCAATAATACCGCTCCTAACGGTTCATTCACACAAGCTATGAATAAACTTGAAGCATTGCAGATAGAACTAATTGCCAATACAAGTCACGGTCAGTGGCTACATAAGTGGCTACAGGACACGTTTGGAAGATGGAAGGAACTAATTGTAGCCTTTGTAACCGTTGCAGCATGTTTTTGATGATTATTGTCTGTTGTGTGGTACCCTGTGTACGTTCAATGATAACCCGTATAGCTACTAGTGCAGCTACTTCAATGTATTGGCACAAATTGACCCAGATTATGTGTCAGATGTCATCAATGATGATCCTGATGTATGTATTGAGCATTAGATTGTGAATTACTCGATTGTTCAAGAAGAGGATGACGTTTTCTTCTTTTTCTTTTCTTCTTTTTAAGATTTTGATATTAAGCTTCCTCAAAGGACTAGTTACATTTATGATTTGTTTCACATTTATGATTTATCTTTATATTATGTTATTACATTCTGTCTTTATACTATGTTATCATTTCATGATAAAAGGGGAGAACTGTTATGATATTTTGATACCACGGTTAGCATTTACAGAAGATTGTTTTATACAGGAAAACTGTTACTCAATAAGGCCCATATACTAGTTGTTTTTCTCTTTCTCTGTGACCCAAGAATTAAGGTGTAGGACTCACAAGCTGGTACCCCAAGGTCGAAAACACCACAGAGATGAGACCACTTCCTTACTCCCATCCTCCCTTTTTCTTTATCTCCTGGAAAAGGCTCGTTAAAGGCTAGGTGGTTTGTTTCAGAATTCACTAATGAAAGAACTCTGTATTTTATGTCTAGGAGTGTATTTTGCTGGGATGATCATAAATTATAGCTGAACTGATAAACTACACAAGGGATACTTTGCTCAGAAGGCAGGAAGACGTTTCCTTATTTAGTCTGTACCGGTTTGAACTGGGAAAGCTGACACACGAACCTTTTTTTCCTCTATATAAACTGCTGTGTATCAAATAAACCTTTGAGTTGATTGGGAAGGCAACCTAAAGCAGTCTCTGTTTTCTTGTTCTCCCAAGCTGCTCCCGAGCTCGTACTAACACGCTGAATGGCATACCTGAGTGTTACTTTAAATAATTAGGAATCTTAGAAGGAAAGGACAGAACTCTGCTTATCGCTCACGCCACGGAGGAAACCCGGGAAGGCAATTTCCTTCATTGACAATAAACTGGACTGGGCTAAAAACACCACAGCACTTTACAGGAAGGGCCAGAGTCGTCTCTATTTTTTGAGGCGACTGAGGTCCTTCAACATCTGTCAGAAAATGCTGAGGATTTTCTATGAGTCTGTTGTGGCCAGTGCGATCCTCTATGCTGTTGCATGCTGGGGGAGCAGGCTGAGGGTCGCAGATGCCAACAGACTTAATAAACTGATCCGTAAGGCCAGCAATGTTGTGGGGATGGAGCTGGACTCCCTCAAGGTGGTGTCGGAGAGGCGGATGCTGTCCAAGATAAAGACAATGTTGGATAACACCTCCCACCCACTCCATGACATGTTGGTCAGTCACAGGAGCTCGTTCAGTGAGAGACTGAGATTACCGAAAAGCACCACTGAACGACACAGGAAATCATTCCTGCCTGTGGCCATCTCCCTGTACAACGCATCCACTTAACACACTGTTTGCTGCTACAACTACACATGTTTCTTTTCCAACTATTTATTTATAAGTGACTTATGTATCTATGTATGTATATATATGTATATATTGTACTATTCTTAGTTAGCGTATTGTCTGTCTTGTCTTAATGTTGGTTTAAAATGGAGCACTGTAACAAAAAATAATTTCCCCCAGGGATCAATAAAGTATTCTGATTCTGATTCTGATTCTGATAATGCAGCCTTTAACATTAGCATTGTTAGCATATATGCAACAGAAATGTGGTCAGAAACTGGTATTGAGGGGCTGGCATAGCGAGAGGAGACGATCGCTGTTCCCACTCTCAAGTATTACAACCAACCCACCGCTGACTCGGTAAGAGTCAGGGGGTCATGCAGTGGGCCAACCCTCTCCCACTCAGTCTGAGGGAAACCCACACTGCACACTGGTCCTAATGTCAAACCACACAACAATTCCAAGGAAGGAGGAGAAGAAAGAAAGACTGAGGAAAGGAAACAATCAAAGGGAACATTAACAGATCAGCTTCTGTAGCGTCTCCAGGTTCTCCTGGTGACCAGCCGCTGTGTCCACACTGGCTCCAATAGCTTCTCTTAATCTATTTAATCATTTATTAGTTAGGTGTGTAATTCTCATATTCTTTTCCCCCAACCTCATTTTGATCAGGACAAGTTTTTCTCTGAGTTAAACTAATAAGACTAGACATCTCTGTTCAGCAGCTGTGAGATGAAGGCTCCAGGACATCTTCAAGGATACTAAATATTTCAGAATAAGCTTCACCACAATCATTTTCAGAGCTCTGGTCTCTGCTATCAAACTACAACTGTTAAACTAGAACTACAGATTTCAAAATTTTATTTTAGAAACTTATTCTCAAAGGACAACATGAAAGATTATATCATTTTTTTTCAAAATTTTTTTCATAATTTTTAAACATTATTACATATATTTTGAATGAGTTGTATCCATGAAGTAAAGAAAAAAAAATGTTTTAGAAGATCAGTCATTGCAGTACGAAACATCTATGAGATCAAAGACATTTATGAAACATTGCTGACAGTATCTCCTGTGACAACTTTGTGCAGCAACTCTAAACATTTTTGTAACTGTTGATCGTTCATGTCAGTTTGAGTTTGTTTGGTGCTTCTAAAACATTTTCTTACGTTACTTTGACGACAATTACTTGTTTGCTTTGTGTCTGTCTTGCTTTCTCCTGACATTTACTTCATATACACAATATCCTTCTGAGAACCAGCCTATACATTAATGTGATCTGTAATGGACATTTGTTTTTTTTATCTATATCTTTTGAGTTATTCAAGCTGCCATACTAGTCAAAGGAGTTTGCAAAGAAAAGCGTCTGGACTTCTTTAAGTTACTTGAAGACGTTTCACGTTTCACCTCTCGAGGTGAAACGTCTTCAAGTAACTTAAAGAAGTCCAGACGCTTTTCTTTGCAAGCTCCTTTGACTACGCTGACCTGGATGACTGAGAACCTTCACAGACAAGCTGCCATACTAAATCCTGATGTACTAGATAGAGGATATCCTGGGCTTTCCATTGATATCTCATATGTTTGGTGATATCATATGTTTTAGCTCCAAATAGGCAGGAAATCACAAGAAATGTTCAATGGAGAGATTATTTTTTTGGAGTCAGTGGATACTGAAGTGCAAAGTTTCTGCAGAGCCTATCACTACTTCATTTGGCCATCAGATTAGTTCAAGAACAAAGCTTCATGAAATAGGTTTCCATGACAACCAGCTGCATTCAATCCTGACATCACCAAGCACATGGTGTAGAGCACATGGCCACTGGACTCTGGAGCTGCGGAGATGTGTTCTCCGGAGTGACCAATCACACTTCTCCATCTAGCAATCTGATTCACAAGTATAGATTTGATGGTTGCCAGAGCAAACCATCCAGAAAATTTGATTATTTTTTCACAGCTGAAAAACAACATTTATTCTCTATTGGAATCTGCATCGTCCAATCCAAAGGTTACAATCTGAAGGAAACATCTGGTTTTGTTTCCTGTGATTAAATCTGAGCATCAGTATCGTGGGATTTATCCACAACATCCACACCACTGTTGTTCAGTGTTGTCATGATGGCAGTCTCATTAACAGCAGCAATTATGATCCAGGCTTTAGCTGCTTTGGTTGTCACATTCAAAAATATAACTTTTTGTATTCGTATTTAAGTTTTTTGTCTGATTCTAGATTCAAAATGAAAACATAACTGTAAATTCAGACACATGAGGTTGTGCTGAAAAGAATGATACCAAACAAGCCAAATAAAAAGTTTTTAAAGGTGAAATATAGATAAATAAAAATAAATAAATAAATATAACCACTCAAAAGTCATTAAAAATGTCCAATTACACCCTGGACCCCAGAGGGTTAAACGTTTTTTTTAAAGTAACGCTATAGTTACTTTTCAAGTAATTACTTTTAGAATCTTGTAACTCAGTTATTAACTAAGTTAATTTTTTGATGAAGTAACTTGTAACTGTAAGTAATTACTTTTTCAAAGTAACTTGCCCAACACTACTCAGTACGCACTTTCCCCACAGACATGAGCATCACTGTCCTCAAACAGCAAATAACCAGGTATAATATTTTGATCTTTTCTCTTTCATTGTTTTCTTTTTAATGAATCTTTGTAACAATCTAAGGATGTTTCAGGTCATATTTATCCAGGAAAAGACAAACATGTAAAGGAGTCATCACAGCTCTCTGACCTCGTTGGTCCAGGTTCACCACTGACGTTTGGATTTTCAGGTTTGGACCAGTCACTCCTCACAGACGGACAGCTGGACCCTGCAGACTGTGACCTCTGACCTCTGCAGACACAAACATGATTGAAGCAGCTGTGATCACACAGACTGCAGATAATGCAGCTGTTTCCTGTCAGTAACAGTCCTCTTAGATTAGAGTTCAACTTTTTACAGGAAAACTGGACAAAACTGAGTTTTGTTAGAAATTCATTTTCATTTCCTCTCAGCTGACAAACACAGTCAGAAATTCAACCAGAATCAACACTAATTATAATGTCAGTGCAGAATTATTTCTGTTACTCAGTGAGTTCAGCTCTCTGACCTCGTTGGTCCAGGTTCAGTACTGAAGTCTGGAGAATTAACTCTGGAGTCGTCACTTTCACAGCTGAATCCTGCAGACTCTGCTCTGTCCTCCTCTTTCTCCATCATCATCTTCTTGTGGACTTTAGTCAGTCTGAAATCACAAACACTCCGTGAGTTCACATTAACAGAAGTAACTGAGTTACAGTCGCTGACCTCTGACCTGTCATGTAACCTAGAAAAAAGGTCACATGATCCAGAGCAGCGATCACAGAAACATGATCTCACCTGCTGACTTAGAAATTTAAGTCATTCCGAAACACAAAACGCAAGACAATGACTGAACATTACGAACAGCTCTGAGTGTGATACAGTCAGCTCACTGCAAACTCTGACCTCAGTATGAATTAAAGCTCTTTTATGGCCACTAAGACACTTTAGGATCACATGATGTCCACACATGATATCTGTGACTGTCGTAGTTTAACATGTGAACTTCATACATGTAACATTCATGTTGATGCAGATCTCAGTCCCACATCAGCTCTGCTGAATAATCTAAAGTTTCTCTCTGACATCAGGATTCATGTCATGTCATGAACACACCTCCATGTTTCTGTTTCTCTGACACACTGAATTCAAACAGTCTAAGGAAAAACGATGAATTTAACCCTTTAAGACCTACCATAGAACCAAGTCCGCCAGAGCTTATATTATATTTTTACATGTTGTAGATAGGGTTGCCAACCGTCCCTTAAAATACGGAATCATCCCGTATTTAGAAACAAAAGTACACGTCCCATATTGAGCTAATAAGGGACGCACTTTGTCCCGTAATACAGTGAGAATCAAAAGTAGTCTATAACTTTTAATGGAATTAACGCTTTGTTTGAAAACATAATTCCCTGCTTTGTGACCAATGAGCAGACAGCACACTTATGACAATTCGATTATGACAATTCAGATTACCGCTCATCTCATTGGTCGAGGAAAGGTCGCTTACGGAGAAAATACCGACAACTAGACAAGACAACAAATGACTACAACAAGAAGCATGGCCAACAGGGAAACAAACGCCGAGACTGCGGTGCAAGTCTCGGACGACAGTACACCTAAAGCTGGGCAGACACTGTGCGATTTTTTTCAGTCGCATTATTCAGCTCCGGCTCACAATGCATGATTGACTCGCAGGGGTTAGAAGTTGGTAGGTCACGATGTACTCTCACACTATACTGCCTGATGCTCTGATGCAACCTGAGAGCTCACACTGTGCGTCCATAAAATTAAGGTTATAACAGAAAATCTGTCGCTCTCTCTCCCTCTGTCTTTCACTCACACAGACACACCACCACCATAAACTTCGCTAAATCACTGATCGGGCAGCTAAGTGCATATGAGAGCATGAGGGTGGGAATGGATGTTTGTATCTGTGTGTGCCTGTATGTCTGTGTCTATATGTCAGGTTGGGTATCAGACGCCACCTCTATGGGGACATCTCAGGCCCTCCAAGATTAGAAGGCCTATCTCCCCCCACCACCACCACCACTTCCCCTACCAGTGGCGGACTCCCTCAGACATCGGTGCGTTGGTGGTTCTTTGTGTCCGGGGATGGGCGTCCAGGTACACACCGGCTCACTCCTTGGCGGCCGCTTATCGGTGCCTGGAGCCTGGGGCTCGCTCGGGCCACTTCGGAGGTGGGGTGCCCCCAACCTCTCGGCCTGGGGCTCGGTCACTCAGGCACAGCTGGCTGCCGGCGGAGCTCACGGGCGCGTCACTGCAACTCCCCCTGGCTTCTGCTCCGCGGCTGCTGAGTGAGCCCTCATCTGGGACTCTCCTCAGCTCTTTCTGGGACAGTGGCGCGGCTGCCCCTCTGTTGGTCTTCCGTGGTCTCTTGTGTTCTGGGGGCCTCTGGATGTCTGGAGTTTTGATCTCCTCCATACCTGCTTCATGCCCTGGAGGACGGGGCTGTGGCCCCCCCACACCCTCTAGCAGATCATTACATGAAGGAACCTTTTAAAAACAAGCGCGTCCATGCTCACAGGTGTACACACGGGTGATCACACCCACAAACTACACCCTTTTTGGCTCCTACCTCAAAGCACACTGTGTTCTGTTGATCTTATGTGCTGCACAATAATGTTTAATATTTAGTATTTACTGTCATATTCCCATATCATTGTGATGTTGTTTATTCTATTACTCTTGTTTTCTTCTGCTTGTTCTCTTTTTTCTTTCTCAACAGGTGATCCAGGTGATCGATATATGCATTTTTTTTTCTCTGCCCGTTCTGTTGGTTTTTGTTTTTTGCCCTTCTCCCCCGTCCCTCTTCTCAGCTGTTTCTCTTTCCCTCTTTCTTTCTCCCCTTCTTTCCCCCAGTCAAGTCTGTCCCGTATTCAGCAAGTGAAAATAAAATAAACAATAAAAGGTGAATCAAATGGACCATTATGGCAAGGCTGGGATGGTAAAAATAAATAAATAATAAAATCACTGATCGGGCAGATGTGATTGAGCAGCAGTGTAAATCCAACTATTTTCACGGTTGTTGTGGTCGTGATAATTTTGTGATGCCACATCGAAAAGGCTCGGATGAGCTTTCCAAAGTTCTACAAGTTGTGCCTCCATCGCTTGTGTCCAGATCACACGCTGCACAGTCGTGCTGCTCCATCTTTTTCCCCGACGTTTATGTGTTTGCGCGTGAGCAGTGTGAGCGGCTGTGGTGACACCCTCATGAGCGATTGATGATCGGGAGCTGGTCGTGAGGTGTTAATCGCTTCTCGTTACCCCACGTATACTACACGACGCACGATAGAGGACAAAATCGGTCCGATCACCAAAACGGTCGCACGACTCAAAAGTCAGCTCAAAATGGGCCTAAAACCGCACAGTGTAAGCCCAGCATTAGAGCAGCAATGTTTGTTCCCCTCAGAAAAAGGGAAGAATGGGAAAAGGAAAACACCTGGCTGGAAAAAGTTAATATGGACATGTGCAGTGAATATCAGCGCTATGTGGCCAGAAGTGTGATAATATAACTTATTTTGTGTAATAAACAACTGCAAGGATAGATGATTACAACAAATAGATGACTAATACATAAAAGTAATACATAGGTGAATAATGATGATGAGTTAAGATGCGTAATCATGGGAACAGGCGGGTTCACAAACAGGAGCAGCTGATTAGCATTAGAAAAGTTGAAATAATACCTCAACTGAAGCCAATTGTACTAAATGCACTAAATGTGCACTGTTACAAGAATGTTTTTCTTTCTATTATATTCTATTATTTTAAGTTAAGCAGGACAGAGTTCTTTTAAAGAAAGATTTACTTATATTCTCAAAAGTTAAGCATGACAGGCTTCTGTTTAAGAAAGACCTGTTTTACTGTGTTAATATTGTCATTTTGAGCTAAAAATAAATGTCTAAATGATCATTTGTTTCACATGTGTTCATATCACAAAGAATAGAATATGCATCTACTTAAATCAACTTCAAGTCAAATGGTTAAAAAAAAAATTTTCACACACACAAAAAGAGCTAGAAAATTCACCACACTGGGAAGGGTGAAAACAACTGGGTTGCCCGGCCCTGGCCACGAGGTGTCCCTTATTTATTTTTCAGGGAGTTGGCAACCCTAGTTGTAGAGCCATTTTTGGGAGCATTTCAAGTTGCTATACATCAATACAACCATTACAGCCTAAATTTTAATAATATACATGCATGAAGTGCATAGTAATTACATAAATTGCAAAAAATAGCAATAAACTACAAAAAAATTGAAAATCGTTTTTGTTTTTTAACATATATTTCTAGTTAGAGAAATTTAAGAGGCTTATCCCTCAAAACTGTAACTACAAAAAAAGTTGCACAAAATAGTTTCCCACCACAGGAAATTTATTTTGAGTGTCTTCATAGTTTTATTTTTGAAATACACTGTCATGGTCCTGTGACCATGACTCAGTGACTTTATGTTTGTGTTCTTTATTGTTATTACTTTCATTATTATTCATGGCTGTTTTGGGATGGTTTGTGTTTTGGGATTTTAGGTACTGGGTTCTGGGTTTGTGCTCCCTCTATTGGTCCCTGGTGTTAGTGTTCCCCTGTCTCATCACGTTAATCAGGTCCAGCTGTATCCCCCACCTGTGTGTGATTTCCCAGTGTCTCTCTGTGTACTTATAGTGTGTGTTTTCCTCTGCTCCTCGTCGTGTCGTCTGTGTTCATACCCGGTGAATTCCCCTGCGTGCTCTCCCTGCTGTTCTCCCTTCATGTTCAGGTTTGCCACTCCTTTGTGTAGTTTCTCCCAGTTTAGTTCGTCCTTAGTTCTGTTTGCCATCTCCTCTTTATGTTCAGTATTGTCAATAAATCACCCTTCACGTCTGAAATAGTGCTGCGTTTGAGTCCTCCTTCCACTCTTCACATGGCCGCTGACCCGGACCATGACATACACCAATTTCTATACACTGCAGGAAAAACGAAAATAAATATTATAGTGCAAATTTGCAAAAAAGCAGCATATGCGTCAAAATAAAATATTTCCAGCAGTGCAATATGAGTCCTAAGCACCCCAGAAACGACACAGAAACTCATAAAGTCAAACATAACTTTTAAAAAGACCAGTATAGGCCCTGAGGCCCTGATGGTAAAAAAGACTACATTTCCGCGAAAATGACGTCACTTCCGGTTTCGGGCAGGTAATGGCGGAAATGCAAAAGTTCGCGCTGACGTCTATTCCAACGTAGGAAGTGTTTTGAACAGCTGATCAGATCGGCAAAGCGTGTTTCTGGAATAGTATGTTTTTGTTCCTGCAAGCGCTTTTTATGCAGTTTTTACAAAGCTTCATGTGGAAGGAAACCGTGACCTAGGACAAGCTGATGGCATAAGATGTAAGTACAACTCCTCTGGTTTCATATGCAAAAAAATTTTTTGCGCTAGCTTACGTGGTTGCAGTGCTACTGGGATTTAAAAATAGTAACGCAAAACAGAGCGTGTCCGCTCCGATCGGCTTTAAAGGGTTAAAGTGTTTTACATCTTTGCACCTGAACATTTCCAACAAACTGGCTTCACTGACTGTCTGATGTAGAAGGACTTTATAACAAATTATTCTTAGTTTATTATAAATATTATGCTATTGCTATTAATGGTTAAAAATTGACTGATTTGTGTTCTTTTGTGTATCTGACTGCGTGTTTTGTGGTGATCTTAAACTTTATATGAGTAACTCGTATAACATCAAGTAGCGTCATTCAGACCGAAAACTCACAAGGAACAAATTTTCAAAGTCCTAGACAAAACAGCCCAAAGACAAGAAACTAGAAACACAAGAGACACACACTGACCAACTATTAATGGTTCAAAGCTTCAAATGCTAAAAGAAAATTGAGATCCACTTATTAAAAACACAAAAGCTGCAGAGTCCAAACACTTTGCTTCATATTATGACTCAAGTCAAATCCTCCACAGGCAGATATATGAACGCTGACATTTTTTAGAACAAACTGAGTTTATGTAATTTTTCCGGTTAAAAGAAGCGCAATGATCTATCAGACCAATGATTAGTGTTTGATGGCTCTAAAGTTTCATACAGATCTATTTAAACTGTTCATCACAGTAACCAATGTTTCAGTGCTAAGTTACTGACTGATAATCAGTGTGGATTCAATCAATCAATAATCTATAATACCGTGGATTTGTCTTCAAACACATAAATTTTGTCCTGGAATGAGAGTTGAACATCAGGTCCAAACATTACAGAGTAGAAGCAAAAAGCAAACTTACAGTTTCTTCACACAGAGACAGCAACAACGAGCTCCACTCCACTCCACTAAACAGGGACACACAGTTGAGCTGCTTCTTGGAGGAGGCGGGACTCCATGTGAAGCTCAGGCGGAGCTCAGCAGGAACAGTCGAGTTCATTTAACTGGACACTGGAACATTTCTCTGCTTTCATTCTCTTTCATTTCCATTAAATTTGCATTTGATGTGCCTGTGTGTGTCTCTGTGTTCAGATGTGACTGACTTCTTTTTGAATTTTTTGCTGCATGTTCATCTCCATTACGGAGATGTGTTTGTCACAAGATTTTATCTTTACTGATTTGGCTTTTAGACCCCAGAAAATGTTTCACTGCTCTTAAAAAACTTACTTAAAAACAGGAAAGTTTGAACAGAAGTCACTTTCACTTCTTTACAAGCTGATCTTTAAAATATCAACCTTTGCATTAAACTATAATTCATAATCACTTTCTTTAACTACAGTGAGTTTTAATGAATGATTTAAATATGTTCCTTTGGAGAAGACAAATCAAATCAGTCCATTAATTTCATTGATGTTGATCATTGTAGAAACTTTACTGAATGTCTAATAAAATGTATTTGTGTTTTTTTATTCAATGTAGCCTTCAAACTGGTCAGACTGGTTTAGATTAAAGTTTTGATATGAAACCTTGATGTAGCTGCAGTGTGAACACACTGATACCTGATCAGCTCTGACACAGTCACACTGTTTTCAGTATAAATATTTACACTGCAAACATTCAGACTGAGTTTCTGTTTCTAGTCTATGGATCCAGTCACACTTTCTACCTTTCCCAGTGAAGTAAAGCCTGAGAGCAGAGTTGAAACCAACAGTGAGCATCATCAGCACCTGCGCTTCATTCAAATGTGGTGACAGGGTTTGGTTATTTGTTCAGCTGCAGGGGAAATTTCCTTTAACAGATGCAATCATTTAAATGTGAGTTTCCTAATTCTCAGTAATGTACTGGGACTGAGAGTCTGCGGGATAAAGGAAAGTGGGCAGTGATGTAAAAACAGAGCAGTTCAAACTCTGTAGTACAGAAATAAAGAATCAATCTGTGTATTGTTAGTGTTTTTGTTAGTGATTTTCAGATGAACCTTCACGAGGCTTTGAACCTTCCAGCTAACTGGTTCACAGAGTTTAATTTCTCAAGGGTCAGAATAAGAAAGACTTTATTTATCCCCAAAGCGCAATTAAGATACAACAGAGCAGCATGACGTTGAAGATAAAGACAGGGCATAAACTGGCAATAAGAGTAAGACAATAAATACACACAGAACATACAGTATATACACAGTTTTAAAATTAAACTGACTGAAAGGTGAATAAATAACTGTAAGTGACTAAAAGTGAATAAAGTGTCGGCAGTATAAAAAGACTGCAGAGTAGTTTATGTTTCTGGGTGTGGGAAATGTTCTTATCGGCTGGAGTTAAAAAGCAGAGTGGCTTTGGGGACAAAGGTGGCGCTCCTCCTCTTAGTCCTGCAGGAAATGCAGCGGAGGTGTCGCCCAGAGGGGAGCCATTGAAATGTGGGGTGAAGAATATGAGAGGGGTCGTTGATGATTTTGGCTGCCTGTCTAAGGGCCTGTTGGCTGAAAACCTGTGCCAGAGTTCTGACAGGCAGGCCGATGATTTTGATGCAGTGTGCTGCAGTCTGTTCCTGTTCTGAAGGCTGAGGGAGTGGAACCAGCAGGTGATGGAGAAGGTCATGATGCTTTCCAGGAAGGCATAGTAAAAAGTCATCATGACTCCAAAGGAGTTGAGTTTCCTAAGGAGGTATAGCCGTTGGTGGCACCTCCTGAGAATCTCCTCTGTGCTGCGGAGAATTTCAGGAGGTTGTCAAAGATGGTTCCCAGGTATTTGTACTCCTCAACTACCTCCACTGGCTTCCGGTGGATGGTGGTGGTGACTGAAGCAGCCACGGGAAGGTCACCACCATCTCTTTGGTTTTGCTCACGTTCAGTTCAAACTCCTGCAGAGTGGGCCCTTGGTGTTGCGAGGGGCCTGACAGCAGTGACAGGACAACTGTGTCGTCAGCATATTTTACCATGTGACGGTTGGGCTGTGTGGGTCTGCAGTCATCAGTGTTATAATATGTATATGTATGTACTAGGGGTGCAACGATACACAAAATTCACGGTTCGGTTCGGTTCGATACTTTGGTGTCATGGTTCGATATTTTTTCGATACAAAAAAAATGTTCATGCATTTTTAATTTGTCATTTATTAAAATTATAAATATATATTTTAACTCAAAAGTACAGTTTTTAAATTTAACCCTGACCCTTGTGCGTGTTTTTTATTTTGACAGCGAATGCGCACCTGCGGACCACTTATGTGCAGCCCTGGTTATTTAGCTCATCATATTGCAGCCACAGAAATTCTTTTGTCCATGAAACCATAAAGCTGCACTTTCTTTTTGCCTTATAGTCTGATTTGTCATAACTTCTCCGTTTTGTGGTAAGCTTTTCTTTGGCTGTCACTTCTTCACCCTGACCTGTCTTATTTGGCTCAGCAGAACTAAAATATATATGCTGCTGGTTTTACACACGCACTCACATAAGCTCAGCGATTCTCTGCGCGATCAACCTCTCACATGTTTAAGCTGCGGGAGATTTCACTTGTCATGTTTGCATAGTAAGCTAACGATTAATAAGACGATGTCAGAGGAATTGGTGCACAAATTATCATCACTCACAGATCAGTGCTGTCGCTCTCTATACACAGTTCACACGATTGCAAAGTGAAAGCAAAAAAACAAGCGCAAATTCAAACGCGACTTCAATATGTCACATATTGACAGTGGCTCACCGATGCCAATGACATAATTACCCAGCTACATTTCTGAAAGAATGCAAAAGCATTGACATATATTTTTCGTACAATAGCCCGACGGGCAGGGAAGAGATAGATTTTGGTAGCCCGACTGAAAAAATCGCTAGCTCCGGGACGTCGGGCTAGCGATATTGCAAGCCCTGTATCTGATTGAGGAATCACTCATCTTTGGGAAAGAGAGTTTATTACAGAGAAATGTCTCTTTCCAAAATAAAAGCTATACTATCCGCTTCTTCTGGGCTATATTCTCAGCAGCATATTAAACATATATAAGGAGAATCATGTGCTAACAGCTGTCTAAATGACTCGGCTAAAGTTAGTAGCATGCTTGTTGTTTTTGTCTTTGCACTAGGATGATGTCGGCGTAAATGTGCAGTCATATTCGTTGTGTTCCCACTAGTGCTTTCAGGTTAATCTCGTTGAAATGACCTTAACGCCACAACACGGCAAATCTCCGTTAACGAGCTACCGCCGATCGCCCCGTGCATGGGGCTAGACGGCCAACACGTTAACGAGCTAACTGCGCTAACACACTAGTTCCCACCAATGTAATTGAGCATTGCATGGCACATCCAACATACTGTTTTACTTTAGTCCATGACTCGCTTACCTTCAGGGTCATACGTCACATGAAAACCAAAATAATTCCAAACGCCAGATCTGAATGAGGTTCAATTTGCTTGTTGCAAGCAGAGCTTAACTTCTGTCTCGCTAGCTTGCCCTGCGCTCTTCCTTCTGACGATGCTGTCTGTGTTGAGCGCTCAGTGGATCTGCGCTCGACAGTGCAGCCTAGGCGGAGTAGTCGAACACAGATTCACTGAGCGCTCAACACAGACAGCATCGTCAGAAGGAAAATTGATAAAATAAATTACAAATGTTGTATTGTTCGATACATATGTGTACCGAACCGAAAGCACTGTATCGAACGGTTCAATATCGATACGAATATCGTTGCACCCCTAGTATGTACGTAAATATGTTATGATAAAGAGCAGGGGGGAGAGCACACAGCCCTGGGGGGAGCCAGTGGAGGTGGAACGGAGACTGGAAAGAGAGTAGTTGACACGTTGGTCAAAAAAGTCCAATATCCACTGGATCAGCTGATCATCCAGGTGATATCGGGAGGAAAGTTTAGTGGCCAGGATATGAGGCAGCAGAGTGATGAATGCTATTGAGAAGTCTGGCGGTTGAGTCAGGGAGCTCCAGATGTTTGGGGATGGAGTTCAAGATGAAGATTTTTGCATCATCGACACCGGCATGGTAAGGAAACTGGAGTCAATCCATCAGGGCTCAGTTGCTCTTATGATGTGCTGTTTTATGATCTTCTCCATGACCTTCATCACCAGGGAGGTGAGGGCCACAGGACGAAGATCATTCAGAGACTTTGGGTTGTTTCTTTTGGGGATGGGGATGACTGTGGAGTGTTTCCACAGCTGGGGGACGGTGTGACTGTCAGTGTTGAAATAGAGTCCGGAACACATTTCCTAGTTGCCCTACACAGTGCCTCAAAACCTGATTGCTGATGTTGTCAGGGCCATGTGAGCTCCTTGCCCTGGTCCTCCTGAGAGCTCTCACCACGTCCTCAGTGCAGAGTGCAGAGCTGCCAGGTTTGAGTGAGGATCTGGACTCCTCAAGCTGGGCCATGTTGTCCGTTTCAAACCTGGTGTAGAAAGCGTTGAGGTCGTCAGGGAGGGAGGAAGGGTTGCTGCCCTCCACCTGGATGGTTCTGGGGTGAAGATCGCAGTATTCACAGAGGCCATGATTTTGAGGCCCTGCCAGGCTGAGTGGAGGTCCCCTGTGGTCAATTTCTTTTCAACTGTGTTTTTATACTTCAGTTTAGCAGTTTTTATGGCCCTCTTCACCTCTTTTTTATCCAGAGCAAAGCCGGTGAAGAAAATCCTCTTTTTTTTATCAAGGATTTCCTTGAGCTCCTTGGTGACCCAGGGTTTGTTGTTGGAGACTGTTTTTGAGAGGATAATGTTGTCAACACAGAAGGAGATGTATGATGTCACCGTGTCGACTTGTTCGTCAATGTCATCAGAGGGAGAAAGAAGGCTGTCCCAGTCAGTGGCTTCGAAACCTTCTTGTAAGGTGAGGATACTTTCCTCTGTCCACTGCTTGATACTTTTGGTGACCTTTTTAATCCTCTTGATGACTGGGGTGTAAGCAGGGGCCAGCAGGATGGTGTGGTAGTTGCTAAGCTGAGAGGGGGGTGGGGTAGGGCTTTAAATGCATCTGGTACATAGCCATAGCATTTATCCAGAGATTCATGTGCACAGAAACCTCCCTGCTTGTTAAAAATAGGCACAGTTATTACAGGTCATTTTAAGAACAGGATTTGTGATACAGACCTTCTTTAGATTTCAGACTATCATCATTTAAAGAAACTGCTGCAGCTTTTTGGACCTCACCTTTGTGTACTTTGTGTATTTGTGTAAACCAGACTTCAGGTTTATGAATTTAGTGACTTTTATATTTCACATTTGTATATCACCATGGAAACCTATGTTAAAGTCTGTGAATAATCTGGACTCCACCTGATGAAGTCACATCATGTGACTTTCCCCCTCACCCTGATGACCTTCAACTGTGCTGTGTAAACAAACAAAATGAAACGAGCTCTCAGTTTGTTTCTGCTCCAAGATCCGACTGTAAACACTGAAACCATGAGTACCAATATTTACCATGAGTACTTGACAGGCTCGAAGAGTGTGAGAGTCAAGAAAAGATAAAAAAAAAACACATCTGTTCCACTCGACTAACTGTTCAAAAAGGGCCCTATAGCATTTCATGTGCCGACAGAGAAACATGATGTGTTTTTGGTTTAATTCTGGATGAGCTTCAAAAAATATGACTTTTAGACATGTCACAGATTCTTTTGAATGAGGCAAATTGTAAAAAGGTCTTTGAGTGCTCAGGTAGAGAAAGGTCCTTTATAACCAGTGTATTTACCATGACTAGTGGACAGGCTCAAAGAGCGTGAGAGTAAAGAAAAGACAAAACACTCAGCACTGTTCCACTCGACTGATTGTTCAAAATAGGAAGACAGCATTTCATCTGCCAGCAAAAAACATGATGTGCTTAATTCTGGATGAAGTTAAAAAACTTTTAGACATTTCTCAAATTATTTTCTTGCTAACACACATAAGAAAAGAATTCAAAAGAAGTCGTATGTAAGCCACATCATGATTAAGAAACAACAAACACTGCATTTAGTTATGACTTATATTCAGTTTCTCCAACTAAGATTAGTCATCCTTTAATAAGATTTATGGAAATTATAAACATGTGATGAAGGCAAATGGAATCAGTCCAACATGTTTAATGGATCCTGATCATGTGCAGACTTTACTCTGTAGAAACAGATCTTTGGTTTTATAATTTAATGTTAATCTGACTACAGCTTCTGAGCTTCATCAGTGTGTTTGACTTCAGGCTGGTTCACAGTAAAGTTCACTTGTTAACATGAAACCTTGTTGTATCTGCCAGCGTGAACAGACATCTAATACAGCCACACCCAGACTGCTGGCTTTATTTACTGAATAAATATTTATACTGCAAACACTGACAGTCAGTTTCTCTGTTTCCAGTCTACAGATCCAGTCATCCTTTCTGTCTTCACTGTACATTAATCTGCTAACTTTGAACGATTTTCATTAAATATCTGATCACTGGTCACTGAACTGATTTCAGATCATTTCATTCTGTTTTAATGAAAATTTTCCACAAATTGTTCAGATTTTCTGTACATGCAGGTGGAGGAGCAGGGAAAGGTGTGCTGTTGGACGAGGGGTCAGGTGACTGGAAACAGTAGGAACACACTGCGGCCACCTACAGGGCAGGTGGGGAACAGCAGGGATCTGAAACCATATGAGAAGTTAGTGTGTGAGAAGTTAGAACAAACGGACTTAAGATGCTCTAAGCGATCAAAGTTGATCTGAAACAGAAGATAAATCCACTGATTCTTTGTAAAGTTCATCTGCTGCTCACATAAATCCTGTGATGAAAACTTTATTTCACTGAATGTTTCTTCAAAGCTCATTTCAACCTGTTGAAGTCATGAGTGAAAGTGCAGACTGAGAGTGGATCACATGATGTTTAAGGTGTGTCATGTGACATGCTCAGTATTGTCACACATGTCTAGATTGTCCCTGATATCACAACTGCTCAAACACTGATGATTATATTTGAAGGATTCTTACTGATGGCAGCAAAGTTTGAATGGAGCTCTCTGTCTGTGCTGATTTGTCGCCCTCTGGAGGTCAAAACACAAACTGCATGATGTCACTGTTGATAGGTTTGTAGCTTGAACCTATTCGCTGGAACGTTGAAGACAATATAATTACACAGCAAAAGCATTGAACACCAAGTAGGCAAAGTTCTTCGTGTTACTCGTGTGTGTGTGTGTGTGTGTGTGTGTGTGTGTGTGTGTGTGTGTGTGTGTGTGTGTGTGTGTGTGTGTGTGTGGTCAGAGTGTGACCCTATAAATGACTTCCCTAAACCTGCTGGTCTGGAAGTCCAACAGTTCATCTAAACAAAAGGCACTTAACCTAAAACAGATACGGCCACGTTTATCCTGCCATAAAACAATAAAACAAGGTACGACCTCTTCCCATGCTCCCAGAATGTAGGTGTGCATTCCAGTGTGGAATACACACCAAGCCTTTGCAGCCAGTTTCAATGCAAACATTGTTATACACAGCATATGTCAATCACCCTAAATTACTGTAAAAATACACAGTTTGACAAATGTATTAGCAGTTATCCCATTCCTCATTGATCTCATCCAATGGCAAACTGCATCCTACGAGCAAACAAATGAATTGTTAATTTAATAGTGAAAATAAGAAAGTAACATTTTCAAAACATTCCAGCTTGGTGGTGCTTCCTCCGGGTGTGCAAATCACATGTCTCTCTGCAGAGTGGTTTGCGTTCTGCAGGGCGTCACAAATGTCTCTTCCAGTTGTTTCCATCATTGTCCATAGGACCAGAGTCCAAATGTATGTAGAATAAACATTCAAACATACCAGTTGGTTTTGTTGTTTGTCAACATGGGTCTCAGCTATCTCCAAAGCTGCAGACCTCTTTTCAGCACTCTAGTTTTATGGCCTCTACCAACCCCCATCACCTCACTTCAGGCCTTCGTCTTGTGAGGGGGATACTTATGACTCCTCCATTGTCCACGCTCTGCAGAAAAACCCCTCTGTGAAAAGGGTGCAGGGTTCAGTTATCTTACTGCTGTTATGATCCCAGCAGTCTTCAATGTGCCAGCGTATGCACAGTATAGTGGCACAGCATTAGGTGATGTTCATAGGAAACTGCTGTCATCACCACCATAGCTTCTGGTTCCTGTGCTTTCACAGGATCATGATGTCATCCTTAGACTCCCTCTGGGCTGTCAATGGAGCTTGGCACGCTCCCCTCATCCTTCAGGTGCCCGTCTGTTGTCCAGAATCTCCTCTGTTGGCCTCTGGAAATCCCCTTTGGCACAGCTCTCATTCCAACGCAGTTTCATGGTCCTTGCTGTGGCTCCAAAGTCTGATCTCATGATGGGCCCCAAACAGCTCGACCTTTGACCTCAACCACTGCCTGGGCTGTCAGCTATGCCTGGAATGGTTCTTGCTTCTCACTGGGCCTCTGAAGATTTCTCAGGAGATCCCTTTCAGCAGACTGCTGCACCTGTATTTCCTTGCTAGGAAGAAAAACTTCTATTTGGAGAGCATGTCAACAATCATCAAGCCACATTCTTTAGTTCAGTGAACTTCACTTATAGGCCATCAAAGCCTCATCTGAACATGGATGCACCACTTGCATAGGTTTAATACCTGTAAATAAACGGTTAATCACACAAATCACTGCAACAATCATAAAAAACATTATTTCATGTTAATCCTGGACCCCTCCTCTTGACGCATGGACACTCCCATGAGTCAACTCATCAAACCTGGATTCCTGTCTTAAAGAAAAAGGTTAGCGAGATCATGTCCCAGGCAACATCAGGGCATCTCCGCTGGAGTAGCTCCGTAACCCTGCAATAAAATATGTTAGTGTGTTTTGCATATTAAATTTGCTTAACACCTGGCTCTGCCAAGAGCCTGCATACACACCATCATGGCCTGGAAAGCAAAATCTGGAAGTAAAATCAAACTTCACACTTGTAAACAATTGTATCATAAGAGTAATAAGCATTCAACATCAACAAGACAAGTGTCATGTGCAGGTTTTCTCAAATCAGTAAACTACAACTATTACCATAATTTGCCTCAGACATGGATCATCCCATGTGCTCAGTTAACATTAATGTAATCGGTGACTTCCCTTAAGCAAAGTCACTCCACTCATATATTACTAGGAGCTCAAAAGTGGCCACCAAATGAGCTCCATATTAAACTATTCCATAAACACTGCATCTCTTATTTGTTTTTCTCATGTCACTTGTCCGCTTCTGCTGAATCTTCTACATGCATTCTCAGAAAAACAAACATTAGCAATACACATTGACCGTGGTCAGACGGTGGTCAGACGGTGGTCAGACGGTGGTCAGACGCAGGTCAGACGCAGGTCAGACGCAGGTCGACAGGTTCCAGAGGTGCCATAAAAACACCATAAAGTTAGCCATCCATAGCTGTGGAAAGAAGTGACACTAGTTTTCAACACAGGAAATTTCTCACATGTTATTCACATTATCAAAGTAACCTTCACATTTTCCCAAAAACACAGTGTAACAGCATCACCCACTCATAACCTATAAACACAGTTTCTTCACACATAAACCCAGAAATCCTGTAGTAGGAAAAAACATCAACCAGTTGTCCTGGTATAAATCGCATCATCAAATCACATGAAGAACTGTAATGCTGTAGAAAAGAAATGCAAATGTTAGCACTGCACAGGTGTGTACACACTTTCTCACAGTTTCCTCTGTGAGCAACACAGGATAGTGAATAACACCCCTGGTAGATGCACAGACACAGAAAGTGGCATTTAAAAGGTTAAATCGTCATGCAACCTCGAATGTTGCTGTCATCTTTCTGCTCCTGTAAAAGGAAATACACATAGATTCATCTGCACCTTTGTCAGGTGGGGGTTAACTTCGCACAGTAGTGTTACATCAGTAAAGTCTATCTTGCTGATAGTGGAACCTATCGTCGCATTTAGTTTCCACTCTCAGCAAAATGACGTCATTTGAAAAAGAAAAAGAAGAACTTTAGATCGGATTACCTCGCTGAATCCTTTTTAGGCAGGGACTCTCATTTTCTAATTGTCCCAGATAAGTGGCTTTCTCCAGAACCCATTTTAATGTGGAGAAACTCACTTGCAACAATTTTCCCGACGACGTGTAGTACAGCGCTTTCTGTTCTAATCGTGCAGATCTGCTCAAACGACAGAGATTATCAAACAAAACTTTCAGTGCACTGTGAAAGTATTAAAATAAAAAGGCCTTGTTAAGTCATGACACAAGCTCCTCATCTCAGGAGGGTAAATCATACCATTAGCATGGTTCATCATACCATCATACTAATTGGCAGGCTCAACTTCACAACAAAAAAAAATCATCAGCTAAATTCACTCCAAACCAACCATCAGCTGCACAACACACAACATAACCCTAATGTCTTATTAGCTATGAGTTTAATCACCAGGTCTGTGCTCTTCACTCATTTAGGCCACAGATTTTATTCAGTTTTCCTTTTTTCCCTTCATCATAAAACATGTGACATGTTGTCATGCACTTCACAAAAGAAGTTTGTTCTTATGTATTCAAAGTTGTGTATCTAAATACAGGATTCACTCGCACATCAAAACAGGAAACTCAGTGTTTTAGAGTCTCCACTCAACACACAACAAACTCCAACACATCTCATTCACTCGTGCTAGAATTCAGTCACCTTTCATTAATCTAAGAACGATCAACTAATTTGCATATCAGCTATTAACCCACTAAGATGACAGGACAACAGAAAAGCATGTTCAAAATAATATCACAAAAATAGAATTTCCCTCATACAGTAAATTACTTGTGCTGCATCAATCAAGCAGGAAGCTTCACCCAATTTACTATATCAACGACTAAATTTATTGTCTGATCACTGGTTGGTCAAACCAGAATCTTTTTTCCCACGAAAGTTAAACTGTTGTCCTGCAACCTAGAGAGTCAATTTTTGCATTGGATAAATTCAGTATTTGATAACAAGTGTCTGTTAAATTGACACTATTTTAACACTGATGAAAGATAACAAGCTAATTTTCATTACATGGGTGTTTGTGTTATTAGACAGGTTTAATCAATGTCTGTGGAGCTGCATCTCCAGCAGGGCATGTTCTTAAAGCTGCCTTTCATTCACACTTCTCTGCTATTATTTAATCATTTCTTAACTAATGTGCTATGAGTCCACTGGTCTTTGCATCACACGAGGTGACTTGGACAAAATGATAAACAGACTCACATGCTTAAGATGTTGTCTAATCTTCATAAGCTCTCTTGTGTTTGTGTTAGTAGGGTTAATGCATGTTCTGCTTGTGTGTGTGATTTTGTATATGTTTCTTTTTTCGCAGTGTTTCAGACTCCTTCACAATTTTCCCACTTAAGCAGTCAGTTTTTTTTCCCCAGGTTTGCTAACCCAAATTTTGATTTCCCACATTAAATAACAAAATTCCTATGTGTTCTCACCACTCCTCTCACTCTGTTGTCCTCTCACTCTTCAACAGTCCAACAGCCGGCAGTTCTCCTTCAGCTTTGTCCTGTGTTCCACTGTCTCTTCTTGCCATTTTCTCCAAAGGTGGCAAATGTCAAACTCCAACAGTCTCCTCAGTTCTCCTCAAACGTTCTTGTCACATGCACAGTGAATTTGCAGCTTGTTGGAAACACAGTGCCATTCATCCAATCAGGCAGGATGATGGGTTTGCTCTTCTTCTCTGATGCTGTTTGTCCACACTGCTGCTGCTTGCTGGGACTCTTTGCTCAGGACTTTGCTGCTGTCTCTTTATCTGCCATGTTATTGCTCTTTGGAGCTGCATTGCTTGTCTTCAGGGAGGAGTGAGAGCTTGCTTGTGAGGTTGAGAGACACATGGTGCTGTAAATAAGTTAGCCAGAAACTTGGCCTGAATGTTTCCAATGATGTTAAACTATAACTTTCTTCCGACCGCTGCATGTGGAAAATTGATTCAGGTCTGCTTTTCACCTGAAAGTGACAAACTAAGACATGTTCATTATTATTATCACTGCTTAATCAACACACATCTCTCTCTCTCTGTTTTTGTGAACAGTCCTTTCTTAAAAGCAGAAAATTAGATTGTAGTTGTTCTTGGCTGATCAACACAAAACCTTTTTCCTATGATTTTTTTTTATCTACAATATAAATTCTTTCTCTTTTTCACTCTTTTTTTTTTTACAATAGCTGGTGACCTGCAGAATCACCGCTCTCACAATCAGAGGCAATTACTTTTACACAGCGCACAAAAACACTGTGACATCAAACACATTCACACTCACTTTGTCATCTGCATAAATAAATCATATGGCTGATGATATGTGCCATGGTGATCCATATGTATGATCACAAGTTTATTTAATTATTTTTAACCCAACAAAACAAATAAACAGAAACATGATGCGGATGCTATGAACACTCTACACACGTGAGTCAAGATGCAGAAAAACTGCTCACGGAAACGCTGCACACTCCAGTTATCACAGTTATAGTTCTGTTTCCCTCTCTTCGAGGAGTTCTCAGACAGCTCTCGATCTGATAATGTGTAGCTTGCTCATCAGCTCAGAAAAAACCGCAACGCAACCTCACACAGTGGTTGTGTGCTTTTCCCACAGTGGCAAAGACTTACACTTTCATATTCAATTCAGCTTCTCCATCATGTACTTTTAGATGTTTCATACAGGGTTCAGCATATTAGTTGTTTTCACAGGTGTGCTCTATATCTCAACAATGGCTCATAATAAGACGGCAGTCTTTCACACAGGTCAAGTGCCTCTATGCACTTCATTAGTTTAAATATTTGCCTATTTTACTACATCTCAAATGTCATTGTACTGAATTTGAGCAACCACAAGCTTAATGTAGATTACTTTTAGCAATTATCCACCTCAATTAAATCTATGGTCTGGAACACAGGCTGTTGTCGATCAGGGAAAGCTAAAGAATAAACATTTTGTGTCAGCAAGGGGGTGGGGGAAGCCATTCACCAGAGCATATCTTAAGTGCTACTGATGTGGGCTGGCCTTCTCCACATGCTCTTCAAGGCTGGTGTGTTTTCTGAAAACTTCTAACATTTGAATCTCTTTCATTTATAAGCCTGCGATTAACCGCACGGCTCAGGACCATGTGAAACCCGCGCGACCATGCTCACGTGAACCCGCGCAGCTAAGGAGCCGTCGCTCTCTTTTTTTTTAAAAATTTAAATACTTTGTGCTGCCAGGAGCAAAGTCCAGCATAAACGTCTGTTACCCTCCGACACACTCTTGGTTGCTTAGGAATCCATGATAACGACAACAGCTGGTGTCACGGACCACGTGTTCCGCTCTGCACGCACTCACACAACAACAACAACGAAAACAACAACGACAACAACACAAAATAGGCCTATCGTCCAGCACAGTCTGGACCCCGCGGAACTTCTCAACACCCCACAAAGTGGCGGAGAACTCACCTCTCGCTCCACAAAGTAGCGAGGAGCCTCTCACTCCACAAAGTAGCGAGGAAGCCAGATAACCGAATTTCCCAGAGGAACCCATCCGAGGGATTAATAAAGTTCTATCTTATCTGATCTCTTATCTTATCTCTCCACAAAGTAGCGAACTTCTCAACGCCTCACAAAGTGGCGGAGAACCCACCTCTCGCTCCACAAAGTAGCGAAGAACTCACTTATCGCTCCACAAAGTAGCGAACTTCTCAACGTCTCACAAAGTGGCGGAGACTGCACAACCACACGGTTATAGAGTCGGGCTCTAGGGACTTACTTGGTGTTGCTTAGTGTGTAATATCAGCCTCGGATCCCGCCGATTGTCATTCATCGAGGAGAAAAGACAGACAGTTAATCCACAGGAACTTCCTGGCTGACGTCAGTCTTTCAGCGTGTCTCTTCTCCCCTCGGTGAATGTCGACTCCAGGGCTCCAGCTCTCGAAGGACCAATTAATGATAGCTTTCTAGCTTGAACCTATTCGCTGGAACGTTGAAGACAATATAATTAAACAGCAAAGCAAGACACGAGTAGGCAAAGTTCTTCATGTTTCTCGTGCACGGGAGAGAACCGGACAAACGCCGTTCCTTCGCTTGACCCCAGTTGCTCTCGTCCGTTCTCCCGTAACACTGCTCTTTTATTGAGGTTACATGAATATGCATAGGTTCATTAACATATGACGTCTACATACACACAAAGAGTACCGTGTGTGTGTGTGTGTGTGTGTGGTACTGCTGATCAAAGGGTCCTATAACATGAAAGCACAAAAGCAAACATCCTTGGTCAGGAAGAGGGTAGTCTCCCCCTCACCCTAAATGGTTCACCCTAGATAACACGGTGAGGAAGTCCAGCAGTTCATCAAACCAAAAGCACTTAGACTAGAACAGACGTAGCTACGTTAATCCTACCGTAAAACAATAAGACAAGGTACGACCTCTCTCATGCTCCCAAAGTGCTCTCTAATGCACACAAAGTTTGCAGACTATCAAGGATCAAAACCTCTACCAATCTACAACTAATTACAAAACTCTAAGCATATATAAGTAGATATTTCTAAGCATAAATGGAAATCAACAATACAAAACCTAACACCTGCTCCATGGTTTTTCACAACATTTTGCACATCACTATTTAATACAGGAAGTAGGTGAACTAAAACAAGTCATCGTTCTTTGTGAGAGGACCATATTAATGAAACAAACCTCAATGACATCATAGGGATCCCTAAAGATGCTCCTGCTGCTTCTCTTCCTCCTCATCCTAAGCTTCCTTCTCCTTGTCCTCGCCTTCCATCCAATTGTAATTCAACCTAATTGTGTTGCTCCCCCTCCTCTTCCTCATTTTGTTGGAGCTGTGAACACAATTAATGTGAATCTGGATTAATTTGTGCAAACAAGAAAAATCTACAGCTTTTTGGTCAGAGGTGCTCTTGTGATTTAAGCCGGGTAGAGTAGATTTATCTGTTGATGCTACCTGCTTCAGCTCTGGCTGCTGAGTGATATTTATACCCTGGCTGGATTACAAACTTTAACTATGTGCTGAACTTTGGCCCACCGTTGATACCTCTTGTTAGTATAACGACCTCTTCTTAGCTTGTATGTATGATGTATGATGGTGGATAAATGAAATATACTAAAAAATAACTATATTACAAAAGAACATGTCACGGTTCTGGGCCCGTTGGACCCAGTATTTTGAGTTTATTATGTTTTGGTTTATTTTTGCATTATGGATTGTTTTCTGATGTTCTGGTCCTTTGTTTATTATTATCATTATGGATCTGTTTCTGTTATTCTTGGTGAGGGATCAGTTCTTAGGTTTTGGGTTCTCATGTGTATTGCAGTTTCTGTTCAGTGTCATGTCTGCATCTGGTTTAGTACTTCTTGTTTCCTGTCTTATTGTGAAAGTCTTTGTCTTATGTTAGTGTGTGCAGCTTAGCTCCACCGTCTCGTTAGCCCTGATCTCCCCCAGCTGTGTCTCCCTTCTGTGGTCCATTCCCTCATTACTACCCTGTGTATTTAAGCCCTGTGTTTTCCCATGCTTGGTGTCGTGTCGTACCTTCAGATTATGCCTGTGTGTTCCTGTTCTCTGGTTTCAGTGGTCACTTCATGTTTTGTTTTCGTACCAGCAATAAAGCTGAGGTTTTTGAGTTTCACGTTAGTGTCTGAGTCCTGCGTTTGGATCCTCCTCTCCGCCTGCCCACACACAGAGCCCTGACAGAACATCTATCTTGGAAACATCAAATGACCGGAGGGTAACTTGTCAACTAGTCCGAAAATAAGTTATGCAGGAACAGTCAAAGACACACCTTCTCATGTCACATTTCTATTCATTTCTATATAATTAGATTAGACAATAAAGAGTTATCTAATCTAATTATTCATTCAAAACACTTATGCATAGCTGTATTTTATACAGCTCATACAGAATTCAAAGTACAGGTTCATGTGAGTATTTAATGTACGGCTCAGATTGTAACAGCAGTCTGGCGAGGAAGGAGCGGCTAGCCGGTCCAGCGGGCATGTGGTGTGGAGGTTAGCCGGATAACACGGAGCCGGTCAGTTAAATTAAACAACAGACCTTTATTCCTTGTCAGCAACATAAGACCATACAAGCCAGGTCTCCACGGCTCTACACTGTCCGTACATACATGTGCGGGGATTGGTAGTCGCCGGTGCCAGGCCGTTACGATGGTGAGGTCTATCCTAAGAACAGAACACGAGCAGCATGTAATGGCTGCCACGCTATACTCACACACCCCCTAGGAGACTCCCCCCCTAGTGGTGCTATAACCCAAAAGGTTTGTTACATCACCCCCCCAGCAATTCGCAGGCTGTCCTCAGCCGGACCCAGGTGACCCTCTTCCCGCTACCCTTCTTCACTATACATAGTTACATTAGGTACTAAGCAGGTTGTGGAGGAATTATTAGACACCCTTACCTTATGCATTGGTACAGTCAATAAACAAAATTAGTGCTTGAAGCAAACAATACAGAACATGCAGTATTACTGCCAATCCATCTTCCAGAGATGGTCATAGACAAGGGAAACAGTCAGACATACAACACAACCGGTCACACAAATCAGTACAACCGAAAACCAAACAAAGGCTCTCACGGGCCACGATGACGAGGGCTCAGTGGAACAGAACAAGTAATCACCCCTTATGAACAGAACAATTACAGCATGTACATGTATGAAACCAACCCTCAGTCAACATTGAGTCTGTCCGTATGATGACGGTTAGTCCACCTGGTAGCAGTCCAACCCTCAGTGATTCTGGGGCACCGGCGGGGTCTCAAATGATAGTGTTCCCCCTCGGCCGGTGGCGACTCAGAGGCGCCCTCGGCGGGGTGCCCGCCTGTTTCGATATCCCCTGAACTCGGGAATGAGGGCTGTTCCCCCGTTTCAGTCTCATCCAGGCTCTCCTGGGCCGAAGTCCGGTGCCCTGAAGGAGATGTGGAGTCCCAGGAGTAAAATGGCTGAACGTTCACGACGTGGAAGACTCCTGCGTCTTCACCAGTGTCAATCTTGGCTAATCTGTAGTTGACCTCCCCAAGCTTCTGAGTAACCTGGAGGGGCCCTGTAAACAAGGGTGCCAGCTTGGCCGTGAAGCAAGATTGAGCGTCCGATCGATGATGAGCTTTGACTTTCACCAAGTCTCCGACTGCGTAGGTCATCGGCCGGCGTCTCAGGTCGTAGTAGCGTTTCTGCCTAGCATGGCTGCGAGCCAGTGTCTCCCTGGCCCGATCGTGGGCCTCCTGAAGCGACGCTTTAAGGGTCTCCGGATAGGGCATGGATGACTCCTCGCTCTCCCCGGACGGCTTAGTAAGCAAGTCAAGGGGTGTCTCCAGCTCCCTACCATACAACATCATAGCAGGGCTGAGTCCTGTACTTTCATGGGGGGCCGAGCGCAGCGCGAAACAGATTTGGGACATGAACTTATCCCACGACGCGTGCTTATCGCCCACGTATGCGCGGATGGCCGTTTTGAGAGTTCTGTTCACTCTTTCGGTCGCATTAGTTTGCGGATGATACGCCGTCGTGAGGCGGTGGGTGGACCCAAGAGTGGAGAGAACAGAATCAAACAGCTCACTGACAAAAGGTGAGCCCCTGTCCGAAATAAGGTACCTAGGGGCCCCATGCCTAGCAAATACCTCGTTAATGAACTTACTGGCTGCCACTCGAGCCGTCGCATCCCGAACCGCACACACTTCGATCCACTTGGAGAAATAGTCTACGAAGACCAGTATGTACGAGTTCCCCGAAGCGGTGCGAGGTAGTGGTCCGACAAAATCGACCCCTGCGTATTCCCAGGGTCGCTGGGGCGAAATGGGGACCATGAAGCCCGCTGGCTTTCTTTGACTGGGTTTTGTGAGTTGACATACTGGGCACGACAAGACGTAGCGTTTAACTTCCGATGCCATCTTGGGCCAGTAAAACCTAGACTGCATTCTTGCTAGTGTCTTAGCAATCCCCAGGTGACCTGCTGTAGGGTGGTCATGATAATAACCGCACAGGGTACCCCGGAGAGCCGTAGGAGCATACAGCTTCAGCTCCTCCTGGGGGCGAAGATTGCGCTTATGTTTCGGACCTCGGTAATAGAGTAGGCCGTCATTGACCACCAAGGACGGTGAAGGACTGGCATCCGAACCCAGGTTGGGGGAACACTCCAGGTCTCGGAGCTTTGGACCTGCACCTGGGTCATCTAACTGCAGCTGCCTTAGTTGTGTTCGGTCTTCTAACAAAAGGGGAGGCTGGGCACGAAGATCCATGCCCCACATGACAGCATGCTCCGGCAAGATTTCAATAGCAGGACCCTCTGGTGCAGGTAGTGGGTTGCGAGACAGAGCGTCTGGCACCCTGTTGTGCACCCCCGCCTTATGTACGATGGTAAAGTCAAAGTCCTGCAAGCGCAGGGACCACCGCGCCAACCGGCCAGTAGGGTTTGGGCGTGACATCAGCCACTTAAGGCTGTTGTGGTCAGTCAAGACCGTCACATGAAGCCCTTCCACATAGGGACGAAAGTGTTCTAAAGCCCAAATCACGGCCAGACACTCCTTTTCTGGCGTAGAGTATGGTTTCTCTGCCTTGTGAAGAGCTCGACTCGCGTAAGCGACCGCTACTTCCCTACCCTCTGCATCCTTCTGCATTAAGGCCGCCCCCAAGCCAAGGTCACATGCGTCCGTATGGATGAAGAAAGGCCGGGAAAAGTCAGGGAGTGACAGGACAGGCGCTGTCGCAATGCTCTGTTTCAGGAAGTCCATGGACTCCTGACACCTGTCATCCCACTGAAAGGTAACATCCTTCCTTGTCAGGGCGTGCAGAGGTTCTGCATGGCGAGCGTATTCCTTTACGAATCTGCGGTAGTATCCCGTCAGACCGAGAAACTGCCGCACCTGTTTCATTGAGGACGGAGTTCTGAACTGCATCACAGCCTTGATTTTGTCATCGTCCGGTTTAATGCCATCCGGGGTAACCCGGTAGCCCAGGAAGGTGAGCTCCTTCAGGCAGAACTGGCATTTCTTAAGCTTCAACGAGAGACCCGCAGACCTAAGTCTCTCAAGGACCTCCCGCAGGTCCAACAAATGCTGTTCGAAGGTAGGGGACACAACCACGATGTCATCCAGATATACAGCACATGTCTTGTAAACAAGGCCGCTGAGGACGTTGTGCATCAGCCTCTGAAAGGTGGCTGGTGCGTTGCAGAGGCCGAAAGGGAGCACGCGAAACTGAAACAGCCCAAAATGGGAAACAAAGGCTGTTTTAGGACGTGAGTCCCCTGAAACCGGCACCTGCCAGTAACCCCTCGCCAGGTCCAATGTTGAAATGAATCGACCTCTCGCTAGGAAGTCGAGAGACTCATCGACCCGCGGTAAGGGGTATGAGTCCTTCCGAGTCACCTGGTTCAGCCCCCTAAAGTCCACACAGAACCGTGGGTCAGCGCCCAACCTGTTAACAATCACGACAGGTGCGGCCCAGGGGCTCATGGACGGTTCAATTATGCCATCCTCCAGCATTTTCTGGACCTGCTCTTCAATGAGTTGTTTCTTTGCAGGGGAGGTGCGGTATGGGGGGAGGAGGTTAGCCGGATAACACGGAGCCGGTCAGTTAAATTAAACAACAGACCTTTATTCCTTGTCAGCAACATAAGACCATACAAGCCAGGTCTCCACGGCTCTACACTGTCCGTACATACATGTGCGGGGATCGGTAGTCGCCGGTGCCAGGCCGTTACGATGGTGAGGTCTATCCTGAGAACAGAACACGAGCAGCATGTAATGGCTGCCACGCTATACTCACACACCCCCTAGGAGACTCCCCCCCCCCTAGTGGTGCTATAACCCAAAAGGTTTGTTACAAGATCTACAGACTTTCAGAGTTTCTAGAGCAGACACAGAGCTCACGTCACAACAGGCTTCAGGCGCCATTTTAGTGACTTTAACAATATATTACATTTTAATTTCGGTCTAGCTGATATTAGGTTATGTACGCAGCACGCAATTGAACCACATATTTTAGAAGCCAAAGGTTCAAATTAGCTGGGAGCACCTTCACTCAATTATAACAGTGGTTTTGTTAGGAAAACAGTTTTTGTATACCAGATACTAAATTGCGCTGACCTCAACGGCTAACGTATCTAGCTAATCGCTACTGTTAGCACAACATTAACAGCAAGCTACAATGACGAGTAACAAAAACAAAACAGTAATAAGGTTTCAATGAAAATGTTTTACCTTTTCCAACAGTCCCAGAATCCAGAGCTTCAAAGTCCAGCAGGTACTGAAGACTGTTATCCGTTTCGCTGTCACCGTCCGTGAGTTTTTTCCCCCGAAAGGTCAAGGCCCGCCGCTCGCACACTCTGTCTGCGCATGCGCATACCAACGACTGACCCCCTCCGTCCGCTCCCGGGAGGTTATAGTATGACGTGTTCTGACGTCACTCTCTCTCTCCCTGTCATTTATTTGGCTCAAAACACATATTAACAAATTGCTCAGTGATGAACAACTACTCAGATCATTTACCAAAGCAGTGCGCTTTGTCAAAACAAAGTGTGTGTTCATTACACTGACATTCTGTTCTGCAATTGTTATTTACTTGTATTTTATAATTTGACTTTACATACTGCTGGGTGGTTTGTAAAGTTTACAATAACTAGTATTATCATTATGCTATATTTTCAAAAATACATAATAATCTTAAAGGAATGCCTTGGAGTAGAAAATAGTAATGCTTTATTAAAATTTAAAACTAAAGTACAGTATTTGAATGTGTGTATTGTGTCTACTGTTTGTTAACTCACCATATTCATAGTGTGTTTGTGGGGTTAGGTGTGTGTGTGTGTGTGGGGGGGGGGGGGGGGGGGGGGGGGTTAGGGTCTTTAGGCTTTGGCCCTCACCCCTGCCACCAGTATATTTTTAAGCAAATATTTCTAACTTTTATTTGAATATTCAGTTTCCTATCTTCTCTTAAAGGGTAATTGCCAGGTATCCCGCCCTCCCCCTTCGCACACACATGCACACAAAGAAAACACAGAGTATAATTCACAGCCTCATTATAGTGAATAAATATTTATGCCATTTACACCACCAAACTTAGATTGCTAAGAATGAAGAACCTTTTGTTCTTTAAAGAACCATTTGTAATAGCTGAAGAACCATCCACAAAATAAAAAAGGTTCTTTAAAGAACCATGAAGACATCTGAAGAACCATTTAAGAACCATAATTTTTCTGAGTGCAGTGGAGGTGGTGAGTGACAGGAGAATGGCGGCTAAGCTGTCATCCCTGTTGGACAACGTCTCCCACCCCATGCAGGAGACTCTGACAGCACTGAGCAGCTCCTTCAGTGACTGCGGCACCCACCTGGGGGGCTCTTCAACTGGTGGGGAAGATTGTCACATCTTGCAGGAGCTTTCCTCTCCTCAGGGGCTCTCTCTGCACAGGGACACAGGAGAGGTGGAGGAAGATCTCAGCCTGGGTGTTTATTGTCTTATGTAGTCTGGAAGAAGAGTGGATGGTGGGGTGGGTGCAGTTTTCTCTGTGGTGGGGTTGGGTGGACTGTCCCGGGCTCTGTGGGGCCGGGAGGCGCTGCTGCACTGGCCCCGGTCTGGATGGGCCTGGGCCCCCTTTCCCTGGCGGGTCGCGGAGTATGGGGGTGCCTACTGGGGTCAGCGGGGGAGCTGGCCCCAGGGAGCGGTCACTTGCCCCTCCCTTCCTTCCCTCCCCATCTCCAGCTGCCTCCCTCTTCCCGCTCCACCACAACCACCCACACATGCAGGACCTTGGAGTAGGGGTATGTCACCAGGGTGCAGAGGAGGCCACCCCCCCCCCCCCCCCACCCCGTCCCCTTCTGGCTGCCTCTGCCTCAATTTTATCCCACAACTTAGACATTCACATTACTCACACTCTCATTACACATACATATAGGATCTTGGGGGTGGGCACGATACACGGAACCCAAAGTACCATCAGGGTGTACACCCCACCCCTGGCGTCGTTGCCCACCTCTCAATGTTAAATACACGTAGACATTGAGGGCCAACAGGAGGGACCATGCGCTTACCTGCTGCTCTCTGGCAGGTAGCTCCATGCCCTCCTGGGTTTTAAATGCACCTTAGAACACACATGCATCAACACTACAATGAGCGGGTGGAGGGAGGTTTGGAGTCTTCTCTCACCCCCATTCTCTGCGACCTGCTGGAGCGGGGGGGCTAGGAGGAGGAGTTGGCCGTCCGACTGCGGTCTGGAGTGTGGGGCCTCCCTGCTGCTGCGGAGTCGGGGCGGTCTGCCTCCCCCCACCGCAGGGAAAAGGGTAACACCACCTGGGTCTGGGTGCAGTTCCCCCCCTCCAGGGGCAAGGGTACCTAGACCCGGGGCTTAGAGTACGCTTGGGGAGTGTGATCGTGTGTACAGCGTCTCTTTATGTCTGTCTCCACGTTGGTTGAGTGTGGAGTAAGTGTATATGAGAGCATGAGGGTGGGGATGGATGTTTGTATATGTGTGTGCCTGTTGGACAACGTCTCCCACCCCATGCAGGAGACTCTGACAGCACTGAGCAGCTCCTTCAGTGACTGCGGCACCCACGGTGTGGGACGGAGAGATTTCACAGGTCTTTCCTCCCCACTGCTGTCAGACTCCATAATAAAGACTTTAACTGATCAAACACACACATCCACACGTGTGCAATAATCAGAATCAGAATCAGAATACTTTATTGATCCCTGGGGGAAATTATTTTTTGTTACAGTGCTCCATTTTAAACCAACATTAAGACAAGACAGACAATACGCTAACTAAGAATAGTACAATATATACATATATATACATACATACATACATAAGTCACTTATAAATAAATATTTGGAAAAGAAACATGTGTAGTTGTAGCAGCAAACAGTGTGTTAAGTGGATGCGTTGTACAGGGAGATGGCCACAGGCAGGAATGATTTCCTGTGTCGTTCAGTGGTGCTTTTCGGTAATCTCAGTCTCTCACTGAACGAGCTCCTGTGACTGACCAACATGTCATGGAGTGGGTGGGAGGTGTTATCCAACATTGTCTTTATCTTGGACAGCATCCGCCTCTCCGACACCACCTTGAGGGAGTCCAGCTCCATCCCCACAACATTGCTGGCCTTACGGATCAGTTTATTAAGTCTGTTGGCATCTGCGACCCTCAGCCTGCTCCCCCAGCATGCAACAGCATAGAGCATCGCACTGGCCACCACAGACTCATAGAAAATCCTCAGCATTTTCTGGCAGATGTTGAAGGACCTCAGTCGCCTCAAAAAATAGAGACGACTCTGGCCCTTCCTGTAAAGTGCTGTGGTGTTTTTAGCCCAGTCCAGTTTATTGTCAATGTGTACTCCAAGGTATTTATAGTCCTCCACAATGTCAACACTGACCCCCTGGATTGAAACAGGGGTCAAGTGTTTCCTGGTCTTCCTGAAGTCCACAATCAGTTCCTTGGTCTTTGCCACGTTGAGCTGCAGATGATTCTGCTCACACCACGTGACAAAGGAGTCGACCACAGCCCGGTACTCTGTCTCATCATCCCTGCTGATGCATCCAACCACCGCAGAGTCATCAGAAAACTTCTGAAGATGGCAGGTCTCTGTGCAGTGGCTGAAGTCTGTGGTGTAGAGGGTGAAGAGGAAGGGGGAGAGGACAGTCCCCTGTGGTGCCCCTGTGTTGCTAATCACCTTGTCAGACACACACTGTGGGAGACGTACATATTGTGGTCTTCCTGTCAGGTAATCAACAATCCAGGACACCAGAGAAGCAATAACACTTAGTGCAATACTCTTTTCTGACAAAGTTGTATTTTTACTCAGTTGTATACAGCATGTGTATTCTATTTTTATCCTATTGTATATTTTATTCTATTTTATTCTACTGTATATAGTATTTTATTTTATTCTATTCTGTATAGTTGTGTACATTATTTTATTCTTATTGTATTCTATTCTACAGTAAAATATGCTGTGGGGCTGTGTGGACAGTGCAGGGACTGGGAATCTTGTCAAAGTTGAGGGACACATGGATTCCACTTAGTATCAGCAGATTCTGGAGACCAATGTCCAGGAATCAGTGACAAAGCTGAAGCTGCGCCAGGGCTGGATCTTTCAACAAGACAACGACCCGAAACACTGCTCAAAATCCACTAAGACATTCATGCACAGGAACAAGTACAATGTTCTGGAGTGGCCATCTCAGTCCCCAGACCTGAATATTATTGAAAATCTGTGGTGTGAATTAAAGAGAGCTGTCCATGCTCAGAAGCCATCAAACCTGAATGAACTAGAGATGTTTTGTAAGAGGAATGTTCCAAAACATTCAACCACAATTCAGACTCTCATTGGAACCTACAGGAAGCATTTAGAGGCTGTAATTTCTGCAAAAGGCAGATCTACTAAATATTGATTTCATGTCTTTTTTTGTGCTGCCCAAATTTATGCACCTGCCTGATTTTGTTTAAACAATTATTGCACACTTTCTGTAAATCCAAAAAACTTCATTTCAATTCTCAAATATCACTGTGTGTGTCTCTGGCCGCTATATCTGTGGGGATGGTGTTCACTCTGTGTTGGAGTGTCCTGATGACATCCAGTTTGTGCTTGAGTGTTTGATAAGTGTATGTGTTGGTTTACTGTACACATCAACTTTTGTCCCCTATTGGTGATGGAAATCTCACAGTTTAGGAAGGCTAACCTGTCATGTTTTCCACATTCTCCTTGGTAAACCTGATGTGTTGGTCCACAAAGTTCATGTGATCAGTGAATACCTGAAACAATGACTTGGGTAGGGTTTTCCTGTTAGTGTCACCTGTCTATGAATGATACTTGATCTCAGTTTCCTGAAAATAGTGTCATTTGAATGCTAGCAAAAGGTATGGTCTTCCCAAGCATACTGATAGGGGAGCCTTGTTGTATGTATGTAATGTCCCCGATCTAATAACACCAGGAATGCACAGAGGACACACACAAATTTGGATTCATAGTTATTATTTAGTTAAGACAAGAAAATACACCGCTGTTCAGGATGAAGCAACAGCATGTATGGGAGGAGGTGGATGAGACTCCGCCTCTGACCTTACACAAGTGCTGCGACAAACCAGGAAATAAGCTGTTCCTCTTTCTCAGTAAAGGGAGACACACAGACGATCAGTGAGTAGCTGTAGCTGCACGAGTGAGTGCAGCGACAGTGGAAAACTCCAACACTGCTGCTTCAAGCTGCTGACGCTCCACACACTGAATGTGAGTTTGAGCAAAAACACGACTCAAAGGAAGTTTCAGTGAAGGTGGTAGAGGAGGGAGGGGAGCCAGGACTGACTGTACTTCCTGTCTGCTGTTTTCAGCTTCACTCACAGACTCAATGGCTTCCAGATCAGAGGAGGATCTCTGCTGTCCGGTCTGTCAGGAGGTCTTCAGAGATCCTGTTATTCTGTCATGTAGCCACAGCTTCTGTAAAGACTGTCTGAAGAGACGGTGGAGAGAGAGACCAACACACGAGTGTCCAGTTTGTAAGGAAATATCAGTGGATGATCCACCTTTAAACCGAGCTTTAAAGAACCTGTGTGAGTCGTTCTTACAGGAGAGAGATCAGAGAGCTTCAGAGGCTCTCTGCAGTCTGCACTCTGAGAAACTCAGACTCTTCTGTCTGGACCATCAGCAGCCAGTGTGTCTCATCTGCAGAGACTCAGAAAATCACACCAATCACAGATTCAGACCCATCGATGAAGCTGCACAACAACACAAGAAGGAACTTCAGGAAACTCTGGAGCCCTTAAAGAAGAAGTTAAAGGTTTGTGAAGAAGTTCAAGTGAAGTTTGATCAAACAGCAGAACACATTAAGGTCCAGGCCCGACACACAGAGAGGCAGATTAAGGAGCAGTTTAAGAAGCTTCATCAGTTTCTAGCAGAGGAAGAGGAGGTCAGGCTGGCTGCACTGAGGGAGGAAGAGGAGCAGAAGAGTGGGATGATGAAGGAGAAGATGGAGGCTCTGAGCAGAGAGATAGCAGCTCTTTCAGACACAGTCAGAGCCACAGAGGAGGAGCTGAGAGCTGAAGACGTCTCATTCCTGCACAACTACAAGGCTGCAGTGGAAAGAGTCCAGCGCTGCCCCCTGCTGGATGATCCACAGCTGCCCTCAGGAGCTCTGATAGACCAGGCCAAACACCTGGGCAACCTGACCTTCAACATCTGGAACAACATGAAGGACATGGTCTCCTACACTCCTCTCATTCTGGACCCAAACACTGCTCATCCAAACCTCATCCTGTCTGAAGATCTGACCAGTGTGAGAGGAGGAGAGAGGCAGCAGCTTCCTGATAATCCAGAGAGGATTGATTATTACATTTCTGTCCTGGGTTCTAAGGGTTTTAACTCAGGGACTCACAGCTGGGATGTCGAGGTTGGAAATAATACAAGCTGGATGCTTGGTGTGGTAGAAGAGTCTATTCAGAGGAAGGGAAACAAAGAGTTTGGATTTTGGGGTGTGATTTTCAGTTTAGGTAAATACTCAACACGCTCACCATCAGCTCCTTTCACTGCTCTCTCAGTAAAGAAGAAGCTCCAGAGGATCAGAGTGAATCTGGACTGGAACAGAGGAAAGCTGTCGTTCTCTGATCCTGATACTAACACACACATACACACCTTCACACACACTTTCACTCACAGGATGTTTCCATTCATTCAAACTGGTGATGAAGTGAAGGTGTTGCCGGTGACGCTGACGGTGTCAGTGTCAGCGGCACCATTAGCAGATCAGGTCAGTTCAGGATGGTTTTTTTTCTAATGTGCTTTCCTGTCAGTGCTGCATGTAGCCAAAACCCCAAATATTTCAAAGATATTCTTTTTGTCCTTTTTAACATTGTGCTCTAAAGCTTCTGTGACTATAGCTTATTCAGTTCAAAATTTTAAGTTTATTTGTAATGCATGACAGCAGTAAGCTACAGCACAAATGGTAAAATCTGTTTTGGATTGTTTGTTATCTTATATGGGTACATGCTGTATTAATTATTTTTTTGTTCTTTTTGAGTTCCTTGGCCTCCGCTCCAGTCTTTCTGGGTTTGAGTGAAAGAGGAGGTTGAGCTGGTTTACAAGAAGAAGCCAATAAAATGGACTGAACCATGTCTTGCGATCACACAGGGGGGGGGATGGTGTTCTTCTTAAACACACACACACACACACACACACACACACACACACACACACACACACACACACACACACACAATTTTTAATAGTTTGGACCTTTGTGTTTTTGGCTTATTGGTCCCTAATAGTGCTGTCCACCTTTTCACATGGAAAATCATTTCACTGTTTCTCACTGAATGACTCCCCAAACTAGATTTGAAATTCTATCAAGTTTCTAATCATTACAAGTGATTCATGTTTCTATTTGATGTGTAAATGGAGATGATTTAGTTTGCTGGGATATGGACTGACATGTGTTGAATGGGAGGAGCAGTTTGTTGTTGTCTTCTTGTCTGTTTATGACAACAATAAATATGTTGTTGAAACAATGATTCATGTTTAACTCCATATATGAAATGTTTCTGATCTTTGAATTCTGTTTGATTAAAGACTTTCTTCATGACACAAATGAGATTTCAGTGTATTAATAGAACTAAATAAGCTCAGAGTTGAAAGGCTGGAGTATTATGTAAAAATTATAAATTGTTCATCAAATTGCCCTGCGACAGACTGGCGACCTGTCCAGGGTGTACCCCGCCTCTCGCCCTATGACAGCTGGGATAAGCTCCAGCGCCCCCCACAACCCTGAAAAGGATAAGCGAAAGCGAATGGATGGATGGCTGTTTATAAAATAAATAAAGCTGTGTGTTATTGTTTTAATATATACACGATGCAAATTTGCTCATAAATGGGTTGGCGCTTCATGTTTTCAGAGTCAAGAGCTTCATTCAGTGTTAATGTTTGGATTTGAAATATTGCCGGTAGACATAGAGTGCAGAGGGTTTTTCAGCACGCTTACACATACACCAGTGATGGCTTTTTATAAGTCTCTGGGTCACAGAGTCCAAACAAGATGTCCTGAACTGGGCCTTAGAATAAACTGAAGGATAACATTTGATAGTCAAGGCTACACAGGGTGTGTTTTTGTGTCCATGTTTCTCTTATTTCAGGAAAAGGAACAGGAACTGCCAAAGCAAATTAAATCTTTCTAAACCACAAATATTTCTTCTTAAATATTTGAACACAACAACAGTCAAATAGTGAAAAATAGGAAGTAAGCATGGTGCTACTGGAGTGGTGTGTGTCAAGACTGATTTCAGCAGGAATGGAGAGAGGGGAGAGTAGAGTGAACAGGCATTGTTTAGAAGGGTTCAGCAAATCTGAGCTGGCAGCAATCGCTTCAGAGTGTCAGGTCAGAACACTTGCAACTTTTCAGATGCAAGAGGAACAAACTGCCAGTCCAGGAATAAAGTTGTCATTCTTTATATTTCAAGAATGGGCCCCATGGGTGGGCAAGAGTGTGGGGTGTGAGTGTGTGTGGTTTGGTCTTATGAATGCACACACATTGTCGGTTGTGCGGCTGCCGTTTGTCTCTAAACTGAAGCTGCATGTGTGCACATGAGCCAGCTTCAAACTTGGCAGTTTTGTGTCTGGATTAATGCAGGAAGATGTTAAATATTTGAAATACTGTATTTGTGTTTCTGATAATATCTGTGAATACTGGATTACTAAAGATCAGAAAGAACTGCGTTTTTCCACATTATTACTTCTGTTTTTATTTGCCAACTTCAGAAATTATTTTTGAGAATAATAAAAGAAATGTTTGAAAAGAAAAAATATAAACAGTCATGGATAAATAATATATGATGACAAGATTATATTTCTAAAGGAAAAAGCTGCTGTAATGAGAAAAAAAAACATTTGGTTCTGAGCACAATTATCTGTAGTTTGTTTTCATTGAGGAACACTTCTGCATTGCAGAGACAACCTTGTTTGTCCTGACAACTCCTGTGTGAATGTAGATGAACATCAAAGTGTCAGATAGAGATAGACCACATGTAGCTGTAAAAAATATTACTTATACTCACTGTAGAGGATCCACAGGGACACCTGATGACAATGTTTAGAATCAGCAGCTTATTTAAACCATTTACTAGCCACCAACATGAGGTCATGACCTGAAATAGTTTTCCAAAAGTCTTGATGGAGTTCCCAGAGATGCTGAGCACTTGTTGGTCCTTTTGCCTTCACTCTGCGGTACATCGCATCCCAAACCATCTCAACTGGATTTAGGTCAGGTGATTGTGGAGGTCAGGCCATCTGGACAATAAGTCTCACTATCTGTTTAACAGATAGGTTATGAAGTTACAATTCCCCACTGTTTGTGTTTGTATGTGTGTAGAACATATTTGTGATGCTATCCGTTATGTATATATGTGTATATGTGAAGTGCATTGAGGATCTCGAAAAGCGCTTCACATATACATATAAATCACACCCACATATAAATGGAATCCATCATTATTGTTATTATTATTATTATGACACAAAAGTGACATTACTAAAACATGTTATCAATACATAAAATAAAGAAATATCAATCACAATCCCCAACAGTGTCACCAGCAATGCACCTCCACACCATCACACCTCCTCCTCCATGCTTCACAGTGGGAACTTTGGTGTTAAGTGATGTGGTTGAAAAGTTTGAGTGCGCCTAACTTTTGTGATGGTGCGCCTAAGAAAAAAAGTTAGGTGTACCAGTGCAACCATGGAAAAACGTTAGTCTAGAGCTCTGCGTCTGCTTGTTGCTTTTTCTTAGTAGTGGTTTCTTAGCAGCTGTTTGACCATAAAGGCCTGATTCACAGAGTCTCCTCTGAACAATTGATGTAGAGATGTGTCTGCTACTGGAACTCTCTGTGCCATTTACCTGGGCTCTAATCAGAGGTGCTCTTACCTTGTGATTTCTGAGCCTGGTCACTTGGTTGAAATTATCCTCAGCAGCAGAGTTGACTCTTGGTCTTTCTTTCCTGGGGCGGTCCTCATGTGAGCCAGTTTTTGTGGTAGCACTTGGTAGCATGGTTTTTGTGACTGCATTTGGAGACACATTCAAAGTTTTAACAATATTCCGGACTGACTGACCTTCAGTTCTTAAAGTAATGGTGGACTGTAGTTTCTCTCTCGCTTGGGGCAGGGATAGCTCAATAGGTAGAGTAGCTGCCTCATGATTGGAAGGTTATGGGTACAACCCTACTGAACAGCTATCCTGAGGTACCCCTGAGCAAGGTACCATCCCTACACACTGCTCCCCGGGCGATGCATTGGTGGCTGCCCACTGCTTCACTAGGCGAATGGGTTAAATGCAGAGGAGCAATTTCCCTACGGGGACTATCACATACAAATTATTATCTCTTTACTTAGCTGATTGGTTCTTGCCATAATATGAATCCTAAGACTTGTCAAATAGGCCTGTTAGCTGTGTACCAACCTGACTTCTGTGCAATACAACTCATGGTTCCAACCCCATTAAGAAGGCAAGAAATTCCACAAATAAAGCCTGACAAGGCCCACCTGTGTAGGGAAAACCATTTCAGGTGACTACATCATGAAGGTCACTGAGACAAGGTGAAGGGGTTCAGGAATCTAAATATATATATATATAACATATAACATCGACTAACAGGTGTGATGAGATGAGTGAGTGCACTTCCTGTCAGGAGAATAATGGTAGTTCAAGCCAGAATGATACACAGGATAAAGCTCAGACCTTTGTTAACCGTGTAGATTAAGTTTTGGTTGGAGGTGGAGACAACGCTCAGCAGCAGCTAGCTTCAAAGTAAAACAGGAAACTCACAAACTGTTTTACAAACACAAACTCAGGGACACGAACAGAACATGAGGGGGGAGAATACAGGTTGGAGTAATAAACCACTGAACACCAGAATCAAACCCTGAGAACTAATACAAAATCAGAAGAAACTAGAAAATAATAACAATAAACTCAAAGCAATGGGTCACTGACCCAGGACCATGACACATAGTGGGCAACAGAGCATTTACTTTCAGCTTCTCTGACCTTCACATACTGACCTGTTCACTATGATCATAACACCTCTATTCATTTATATTTTGTAGTGCTCATTATTCATTTTTCATTGTTTTTACTGCTTTAAAGAGAGTGCAATGTTTTACAACTTTAATGTAACACCATCCACTCATTTTGACGCTATGTGGCACCTAAAAGATGAAGGTAGCTGATGTCCACAGCTGTGCAAACACATGAGTGAGAATGAAAGAGACATAGGAGAGTTCACCTATAACATGAGGAGACATGTTACAGCAGAATGTGAGCACAGAAATGGATGATTCTGTCTTCCAGCAAGAATCAGAGGACATGAGTGGACGGAACAACTTTTCCTAATCTATGACTAATGATTTGACCATTTCTGTATTTGATTTGATTTGATTTGATATTTTGGAAGGGTTGGGTCGGGACTGCTATCACTCAATGCCTCTAGATCAAAAAGTGTATAATTCCCATTTAACATGTGTGTATGTGTGGCAACGCAAGGGAGTGATGATGAGAGGGTAAAAAGGGAAAGCAATCATGATGCACGCACACTAGGGTGGTGGTGTGGTGACTGCAAGCTCAAAAGCTTTACTGTTACAAGGAAAAACCTGAAAGCACCACCCATATTACTTACGGCTTGTATATTGTACATTTTATATATATATATGTTTTTCTCTATGTTAATACTGTCCATATGTACATAGCGCTGCAGAAGTGTACCCCCCCAAGCATGTTTACACTGAGTAGGAGATGCTCTGTATCTCATTGTACAACTGTATAGTGACAATAAAGGCATTCTATTCTATTCTATTATATTCAGTCACACCCACTTTAGGCTTTCAGCTTTGAATAAGGGAAACAAAAGTTTTGAATATATCCAAAACATGAAGACAGTCGTCCTCTTCACCCTCTGTAGTTACTGTAGAAACACACTGGTGATATACAACAAAAGAATAAACCGAATCTCCAGTTTAAAGCAAACAAACTATCCAGTAGTGTGGATTGTGCTATAGAATTAAAAATTCAGTGCCTTCAAAACACATTAACAAATTAACATTAACAACATTATTTTTCAAGGGACCTTAAAACCCGAGCAATAAACAAAGATTAATGCTAACTAGTACCCATCACGTTATAGAGCTGGGCACTCCCTTAACCACACGCAAAGCAGAATAAACAAAGTGGAAAAAAAGGGAAGGGCAAAGCAGTAGCTCTTCTGTAACACAGCCCAGAGTAGCAGTAGTGGCTCCGCTGAAAGAAAATATTAAGTGCAAACCAGGTATCTAGAATGTGCAATAAATTGTGCAAAGTCATGTTAAAACATTTACACTGACCATTTCCAGTCAGATGATGGGGGTGTGATTAGGCCTCACTGAAAGTAGAAACCTATATTTAATAGTCTTTTGTGCATTACTGCACGCTTTGGATAGAACTGTTCCCCCTTTGGAAGGCCATGACAGAAACTGTATCCCATGTACTAAACCCATAAATACTCATCAACCTATATTATCTCAGACCAGGGCCAACAGTTTGTATTCTCTGTATTTAAAGGAGCCGTCAGACAATGGAATTTCTAGAAGATAAAGACTTCGAAACATCATCCCTAAAACTACCCAACTTGAAAGAAAGGATGAACCATTGAGGTAAAGATTCTTTCATATGTTGTTCGGCTCAGAGATTATTAAATCTCCGTCAGGGCCGGCGTACAATCGCAGATTATGTAATAGAATTTCGGACCGCAGCTGCAGAGGCAGGCTTGGCCGGGTCAAGCCCTTCAGGAAGTTTACCTCTGTTCACTGAATGAAGCTATGAAAGATCAAATGGCCTCACCTGACAAGCCAGCCACCTTTGAGGCGTTAGCCTCTCTCTCCCTTTGTATTGATAATTGTCTGAGGGAGAGAGAGGGAGAAAAGAGTTATAGTTACCAACGTTCGCATGTGATTCACAAGCCCTGTCTTCTTCTCTCTGTGTCACTAATCATAAACCAGGTCACTCACTTATTTCAGGCGCTTGTTGATTCAGGCTGTGAACATAACCCCTTGATTTGTATCTGGCTAGTCAGTTAAATATACCTCTCCTGCCCCTGGATTGCCCTTTTCTGGCCAGTGCTAATGGTAACCATAGAGAGACACTGCCTTTCTTCATCATCTGTTCATGGTTCAGGGTTCTGGGGTGGCCGCTATTTATCATGACCTCCATCCAAGAGGTTTTCAATAACAGTAAAGCCCTGTCACTTCCACCATTCCACGACTGCACCATAAAACTCCTTCTCAGTGCCAGTCTACCCACCAGTCACCAGTACAATCTGTCAAAACTAGAATGAGTTGCCATGGAAAACTTCAATGGGTGCAGGGTTTGTTTTTGTAGGGGAAAAGGATGACTTGTATTGCCCCTGACTTCCAGGGCCTCAAAGAAAAAAAACCCATAAAAAAATACCCCCTTCCACTCATCAGCTCTACATTTCAGCTGCACAATATTCACCAAACTCCACCTCTGAAACGCATACCATTCTGTTCATGGTGTGCCAGAAATAAGGTACAGACTCTGCATCCTGCGTGACTTTTGTAGCCTTTATTCCACACCTCACAGGCCATGGTCAAATATAATATTAGACTTTGTCACTGGTCACCCATTTCCTCTGGGAAAACAACCATGCTTACCTTCATAATCCCAGAAAAGCTCCCCACTGCTTCCTAAACCGCAAAAACACTGGTTGAACAGGTATTCAGGTTACATGGGATACCTATGGAAATAGTGTCAGACAAGAGACTACAGTTTGTTCCACAGGTCTGGAAGAGGTTTTGTACGGCCCTAGGGGTCTATTATCTCAGTTTGGGATATCTCCCTCAGGCTAATGGTCAGATTGAGCGCTTCAATCAGGAGCTAGAAGCCACGCTCTGCCGCATCACTACCCATATCAGTGCGCTGAATCTTAGCTTTGAATGTCCAGTATATTCTAATCAGTGCAATTTAAGCATTCACTGAACCTACAGTATCTACACCTGTGTGGCAAATGTGTGGTAAAGACACAGATAATGAAATTTAATTATTAATACAATATACATCAAACAAAAGCTGAAAATGATTCAGTTCAGTACTTTTCTCTGTATGCTCTGTGATTATAAAGGCCTTAAATTCTGTGATATATACTGTAAATAATTTTTAAATCAAATCAAATCAATTTTATTGTCACATCACATGTGCAGGTACATTGGTACAGCACATGTGAGTGAAATTCTCGTGTGCGAGCTTCACAAGCAACAGAGTTGTGCAAAATACAATAACGTAAACAAGCAAAATACAAGAATGGCTAATCTGAAACTAATAAATATATGTACAATATATAATAGTATATGCATTTCTGGATGTGTATACTAAATGTTTTTCTACGTGTGTGTGTGTGTGTGTGTGTGTGTATACACATTTTTTACAAATTAAATAGAGTAAAAATAAAATAAAATATATAAAAATATACAGAGTTGACACATGTGCAAAACAGTGGCATTACTGTACAGTGTGTAGTGCATAATGTTGAAGTTCCAGTAGTGAAGCTGAGGTGTCTTTGAAGTGTTCAGCAGTCTGATGGCCTGATGGAAAAAGCTGTCTCTCAGTCTGCTGGTACGGGACCGGATGCTGCAGAACCTCCTTCCTGAGGGAAGTAGTCTGAACAGTTTATGGCTGGGGTGACTGGAGTCTTTGATGATCCTTCCCGCTTTCCTCAGGCACCGCTTCCTGTAGATGTCTTGGAGGGAGGGAAGCTCACCTCCAATTATCCGTTCAGAGCACCGCACTACTCGCTGGAGAGCTTTGCGGTTGTAGGCGGTGCTGTTGCCATACCAGGTGGTGATGCATCCAGTGAGGATGCTCTCAATGGCACAGTGATAGAAGGTCCTGAGGATGCGGGGGCTCATGCCGAATCTTTTCAGTCTCCTGAGAAAGAAGAGGCGCTGCTGCGCCTTCTTCACTGTTTTGTTTGTGTGTACTGACCACGTAAGATCCTCAGCCAGATGTACTCCAAGGAACCGGAAGCTGCTCACTCTCTCCACAGCAGCGCCGTTGATGGTGATGGGGGTGTGTACTTCTCTGCACCTCCGGAAGTCCACTATCAACTCCTTTGTCTTTGCGACGTTGAGGGTGAGATGGTTGTCTTGACACCAGTGGGTCAGGGCGCTGACCTCCTCCCTGTAAGCCGTCTCATCACCGTTGGTGATAAGACCCACCACTGTAGTGTCGTCCGCAAACTTCACAATGATGTTGGAGTTGTTAGTGGCTGTGCAGTCGTAGGTGTAGAGTGAGTACAGGAGAGGGCTCAGTACACACCCCTGTGGTGCACCAGTGTTCAGTGTGATGGGGGATGAGGTGATGCTGCCCAGTCTGACCACCTGGCGTCTGTCAGACAGGAAGCTAAGGATCCAGCTGCAGAGGGAGCTGCTCAGTCCTAGATCCTGCAGTTTCCTGTCCAGCTTCGAGAGAACGATGGTATTGAATCCTGAGCTGTAATCTACAAACAGCATTCTCACATACGTGTCTCTCTTCTCCAGGTGTGACCTCTGTCACACCTGGAGAAGAGAGACACACCTTTTACAGAGGTCTTAAAGTACTTAAATCACTGCTGATAGTCTGGTTGTTTATATTTTCACGTTTTTGTGTCTGTAGGGCTGTTTGATGACGATTTGGACTCCTCTGGGAGATGAGGACACACCCACATCTGTTCCATACTGCAGCCATGGATGGTGTTACAGGTCAGAGTCAGCTTTGGGCCATCAGATGCACACACTAGAAAACCAGCACCTGGACTTCATGCAGGAGAGAAAGCCTAATCCAGCAACTAATCCAGAAGTTAATCCCTGAGCAAACAGGAAAGGGAAATGGATTTTGAAATGCAGTTTATTTTTTTGCCTGTCCCATTTGGTTCTTTAGCCGTCAGAATTGTTGTCTGAAGACCAACAAGGATACCCAATGGATTTACTTTGCCAAATGGATCATCGTGGCATTGCCGTATTGGTCCATTTGATCGACCTTTGTTTTTATTATTTATTATATTTTATTTTCAGATGTTACAGACGGGACAGACATGAGTGAGGGATAGGAAAGGGAGAGAGAAAGAGGAAGGAAAAGAAAAACAGAAGGGGAGAGGGACAGTGAGAAAGGGGGGGAGGAAAAAAAATCTCCTGGATCACCTGTTGAGAGAAGAAGAATAGAAAACAAGCAAAAAAAACCAAAGCAACATACTAAACACAACACCATCGCATTAATCTAGCTAAGTGTAAATAGCAGTAAATACTAAATATTCAATGTTGTTGTGCAGCACGCAGGACAGAAAGCGCACAATGTGCTTTGAAGTAGCAGCCAAGAAAGGTGTAATTTAAGTCTACGAACAGTGAACACCCATGTGCATACCTGTGTGGATCAGCGCGCTTGTATTCAAATGATTTCCACATGTAATGGTCTGCAAGAGGATGTAGCGAGCCATAGCCCCGTCCCCCAGGGCATGAAGCAGGCATGGAGGAGATCCAGGCCCCAGACATCCAGAGGCCGCAGAGTGCGAGAGCCCAAGGAGGACCACCGGAGGGGCATCCGTGCTACCCTCATGGGAAGGGCTGAGGATCCCCAGACGAGGCGTCACCCAGTAGCCACCGAGCAGAAGCTAGAGGGGGCTGCACCGGCGTGCCCGCCGGCTCTGCCGGCAGCCAGCTGTGCCAGAGTGAACCGAGCCGCAGGCCCAGAGGCCAGAGGCCCGAGGGCCCCCCGCACCCCGGAGGAGGCCTGACCGAGCAACAGGCGCCAGGCCCCGCCAGGTAGCCACCGGGAGTGAGCTGGTACATACCTGAGCGCCCAGCCCCGGACACCAAGAACCACCAATGCACCGACCCCTGAGGGCATCAGTCACCGGCAGGGAGTGTGGTGAGGGGAGATAGGCCTTGGAGGGCCTGGGAGTTCCCAGAGAGGTGGAGTCTAAGACCCGACCTGACATATAGACACAGACAAACAGACCAACGTAAGGACTGACATAAATGGACATGTACACACAATCACACTCCCCAAACATACTCTATACCCCGGGTCCAGGTACCCTCGCCCCCAGAGGGGGAAACAGAACCCAGAGATGTTACCCTTCCCCCCGGGGTGGAGGCAAGCAGACCGTCCCAGGCTCCGCAGCAGCAGGGAGGCCAATCGGACAGCTAACATCTCCTCCCAGCCCCCCCGCCCCGATGGCTAGCAGAGAACGGGGGTGTGTGAAGACCCCATACCTCCCTCCTCCCGCTCATGTGTAGTGTTGCTGCGTGTTGTTCTAAAGTGCATTTAAAACAAGGGAGAGCATGGTGCTGCTGCCAGAGAGCAGCAGGTGTTAGCACGGCCCCTCCCGAGAACCCTCAATGTCTACATGGATTTAAAATTGAGAGGTGGGCACCAGCGCCAGAGGTAGGTTTGAGTACACAGACCGTCCACTGGACACCATTAACGTGCCCACCCTCAAGGCCCTATATATATGTGTGTGTTATGAGAGTGTAAGTAATGTGGATGTCTAAGTTGTGAGATAAAATTGAGGCACAGGTGGCCAGAAGGGGACAGAGGGGGAGGGGGGGGGGATGTCTCCCCTGCACCCTTGTGACACACCCGCACCCCAAGGCCCTACCTCTGTGGGTGAGTGTGGTGGAGCGGGAAGAGGGAGGTAGCCGGGGATGGGGAGGAAAAGAAGGGAGGGGAGGATGCCCCTCCCTAGGGCCAGCTCCCCCGCTGACCCCAGTAGGCACCCCCGTCATCTGGTACCCACCAAGGCAAGGGAGCCCAGGTCCATCCAGAAATGCAGTTTATTTAAGTGCAATTCAAAAATGAATTTACAAATGCAGAATTTATTCTACAATTCATTATTTAAGCACAGAAATCTTTATTTCAATGCGTGTGGCTCTTGTGGTCCTCCATATGACTCAGCAGGTGGAGGTAAACGCAGTTTCTGAGTTTGACTTCGCCTAAGGAATGCAGAAATGGCTCCGCTATGCTCCGGATGGGGGGGCAGGATGCCCGATATCCAGCCCAATCCTGGAGTAAACTAAAAACAATGAGTTGTAAATAAGTCATTTAACAAAAAACGTCTTCATAGGATAATATTTTTTTCTTGATGCAAAAATGTCTATTGTTATTTTGTTAATTACATATGTAACGGATGTAAAGGAGGTATTTGTGATTTAGCACAGGTGTTATTCTAGAAGGGAAACCCTCCTCAAAAACGTACGGAGCAGTGGGGCCGCCAAGGGAATGCACTGAATTAAAAACTGTATAATTAAAATATAATTTATTATACAAACAGTTAAAAATGCAAAAGAAATTAAAACAACCCTGGCTAAGGGGTAACACAATAAAAATCCATCAAACGCAACATTAAAAGTCCAGTGGCATCCGCCACGATATAAAAGTCACAAAGAACTAAAAAATCCAGCGAAGTGGTGTAAAAGGGAAACCCAGCGGAGTCCTCCCTTTCTCCAGCGTTCCGCGTCCCGGTACGCTGGAGAAAGGGAGGAAGCGGCAGTCACTATTCTTTTCAGGCAGTATTCAGTCGTAAGAAGGGGATAAGTCGAAGACTTACCCCAGGTGGGCAGAGCTCTCAACTCCGCCCGCCGCTTCTTTAAAACTGCAAATCGGCACCAGCTGTCTCGCCGCCTCTGCTCTCCCGCAGTGCACAAGCTGGGCTCTTGCTGCTACTGCCGTCCGCCTGTTCGCTCCGCGTCCCTAGTCGCTGGTGTTGTATCGTCCTCCTGAACGCCAAGCTCCAACCCTTGGGCTTGCAGGCGCCGCCGCCTGACACCACTCACTCCTGCCCGTCTCTCAAGCCTCCCCTCAAGCCTCTGTGGTCTTCCAGGCCCTCTTATTGGCCCCCGGGACCTCCCAGGTGTGATCAGGTTTATAATCAGGTAGGGGCGGAGTCTTTCCAGGACAAGTCACCAATAAATACCATAAAAACATGCAGTAAAACTCATACAAATAAACCATTGTACAATATTAAAATATTAAAAAGGTAAAACACAGCAAACATAGTAAAAAACCTAGATAACTTGTCCCTTTCTACCCCGTGACATATAATGACTTGATGCTTAATGTTATAGGGATATTATAATGAACATGGTAAGCTGAAAGACAATGTCTAACATATACGGTAATCCTGTTTTTAGATGATACACAAATGTCTTTTACGCAGTTTAAAGTATTGATTGATTAATTTGCAGTGGTTTAGTATTGAATGAAATACCTATTAAGTCCTCTTTATTTTTAATCATGATGTAATTATAATTTTAATCTTAACCATTGGTGCAAATGTTGTGGAAAATAAACACTAGAATTCAGGATTTTTTTCATTATTAAGTGAGGGTGCCAAAGTGATGTAAAATCGATGTCAAATTTGAAGATTATTCTGATATCCAACTCTAACATTGTTTCAATATTAATTGAGGATGTAGAAGTGATGTAAAATGAATGTCAGATTTCAATGTTAATTGAACGGAATTGCCTGATATTGATTTAACATCATGTCAATGTCTTTTTGCTATCTGCACTCTGCTTTCGCACTCACATTTTTGGAGATAAAATATCTTTTAGGTGCAGGCCTACGCCTCCAAACACTATCTACACAAAGATATCTGTATATGATCCCCCAGTTATACAAGCTATTTGTTCTCTTTTTCCTGCCCCACCCTTCTTCCGCTTTTGAATCCTTTCACTTCTTCACTTCTTATTAGTACATCGAGATCTACCAGGCCCCCCACCAGTCCCCTCCAAGGCTTTTCCCAAGTCGTAGCTCAGTTCATGTCTAAGAGATTCACTTTTGTCTGCTAAAATTGTTGTCAAACCTAAAATGAGGATGTGGGCCGAGCTAGGTGAAATAAGTGGAAATTTAATGAAGCTCCGCCTTCTCACGTCACTCACCTGAGAGAAATGAGAAAACAGGCTGTTCCTCTTTCTCAGTACAGAGCGACGCACAGACGATCAGACTGAGCTCAGACCAAACTAGCAGCTTCCTCTGAGTGAGTCCAGCTACAGGAGAGAAAAGTGGAAAACTCCAACACTGCTGCTTCAAGCTGCTGACGCTCCACACACTGAATGTGAGTTTGAGCAAAAACACGGCTCAAAGGAATTTTCAGTGAAGGTGGTAGAGGAGGGAGGGGAGCCAGGACTGACTGTACTGCCTCTCTCCTGTTTTCAGCTTCACTCGCAGACTCAATGGCTTCCAGATCAGAAGAGGATCTCTGCTGTCCGGTCTGTCAGCAGGTCTTCAGAGATCCTGTTATTCTGTCATGTAGCCACAGCTTCTGTAAAGACTGTCTGAAGAGATGGTGGAGAAAAAAACAGATATGTGAGTGTCCAGTTTGTAAGAACATATCTTCAAAGGATGATCCACCTTTAAACCAAGCTTTAAAGAACCTGTGTGAGTCGTTCCTGCAGGAGAGAGATCAGAGAGCTTCAGAGGCTCTCTGCAGTCTGCACTCTGAGAAACTCAAACTCTTCTGTCTGGACCATCAGCAGCCAGTGTGTGTCGTCTGCAGAGACTCAGAAAAACACACCAATCACAGATTCAGACCCATCGATGAAGTTGCACAACAACACAAGAAGAAACTTCAGGAAACTCTGGAGCCCTTAAATAAGAAGTTAAAGGTTTGTGAAGAAGTTCAAGTAAAGTTTGATCAAACAGCAGAACACATTAAGGTCCAGGCCCGACACACAGAGAGGCAGATTAAGGAGCAGTTTAAGAAGCTTCACCAGTTTCTAGCAGATGAAGAGGAGGCCAGGCTGGCTGCACTAAGGGAGGAAGAGGAGCAGAAGAGTGGGATGATGAAGGAGAAGATGGAGGCTCTGAGCAGAGAGATAGCAGCTCTTTCAGAGACAGTCAGAGCCACAGAGGAGGAGCTGAGAGCTGAAGACGTCTCATTCCTGCACAACTACAAGGCTGCAGTGGAAAGAGTCCAGCGCTGCCCCCTGCTGGATGATCCACAGCTGCCCTCAGGAGCTCTGATAGACCAGGCCAAACACCTGGGCAACCTGACCTTCAACATCTGGAACAACATGAAGGACATGGTCTCCTACACTCCTCTCATTCTGGACCCAAACACTGCTCATCCACAACTCATCCTGTCTGAAGATCTGACCAGTGTGAGAGGAGGAGAGAGGCAGCAGCTTCCTGATAATCCAGATAGGTTTGATTTGTTCTGCTCTGTCCTGGGCTCTGAGGGCTTTAACTCAGGGACTCACAGCTGGTATGTTGAAGTTGGAGACAGTACACGGTGGTTACTGGGTGTGTTAGCAGAGTCTGTGGAGAGGAAAGGAAACATACAATCTGGATTATGGGAGATATTGTTTGATGGAAGTAAATACTACAAACACTCACCATCAGCTCCTCTCACTGCTCTCTCAGTTCAGAAGAAGTTCCAGAGGATCAGAGTGAATCTGGACTGGAACAGAGGAAAGCTGTCGTTCTCTGATCCTGATACTAACACACACATACACACCTTCACACACACTTTCACTCACAGGATGTTTCCATACATTGAAACTGATGGTAAAGTGAAGGTGTGTCCGTTGAAGGTGTCAGTGTCAGTGCAGCAGATGAGTTGAGGATGATGATGTTTCTAATGTTGTTTCCTGTCAGTGAGTTGACGCTGTTAAACTGCAGCTGTCCTCCTGCTGCCTCGTTGTTCCAAAGCTCTTTGTTTCTCTTTTAGTTTCACTGTTTCTTTCTGTTTCTGCTGTCCACCTTTTCATATGGAAAATCATTTCACTGTTTCTCACTGAATGACTCCCCAAACTAGATTTGAAATTCTATCAAGTTTCTAATCATTACAAGTGATTCATGTTTCTATTTGATGTGTAAATGGAGATGATTTAGTTTGCTGGGATATGGACTGACATGTGTTGAATGGGAGGAGCAGTTTGTTGTTGTCTTCTTGTCTGTTTATGACAACAATAAATATGTTGTTGAAACAATGATCCATGTTTAACTCCATATATGAAATGTTTCTGATCTTTGAATTCTGTTTGATTAAAGACTTTCTTCATGACACAAATGATGTTTTCAGTGTATTAATAGAACTAAATAAGCTCAGAGTTGAAAGGCTGGAGTATTATGTAAAAATTATAAATTGTTCATCAAATTGCCCGGCGAGAGACTGGCGACCTGTCCAGGGTGTACCCCGCCTCTCGCCCTATGACAGCTGGGATAAGCTCCAGCGCCCCCCACAACCCTGAAAAGGATAAGCGAAAGCGAATGGATGGATGTTTATAAAATAAATAAAGCTGTGTGTTATTGTTTTAATATATACACGATGCAAATTTGCTCATAAATGGGTTGGCGCTTCATGTTTTCAGAGTCAAGAGCTTCATTCAGTGTTAATGTTTGGATTTGAAATATTGCCGGTAGACATAGAGTGCAGAGGGTTTTTCAGCACGCTTACACATACACCAGTGATGGCTTTTTATACGTCTCTGGGTCACAGAGTCCAAACAAGATGTCCTGAACTGGGCCTTAGAATCAACTGAAGGATAACATTCGATAGTCAAGGCTACACAGAGTGTGTTTTTGTGTCCATGTTTCTCTTATTTCAGGAAAAGGAACAGGAACTGCCAAAGCAAATTAAATCTTTCTAAACCACAAATATTTCTTCTTAAATATTTGAACACAACAACAGTCAAATAGTGAAAAATAGGAAGTAAGCATGGTGCGACTGGAGTCGTGTGTGTCAAGACTGATTTCAGCAGGAATGGAGAGAGGGGAGAGTAGAGTGAACAGGTATTGTTTAGAAGGGTTCAGCAAATCTGAGCTGGCAGCAATCGCTTCAGAGTGTCAGATCAGAACACTTGCAACTTTTCAGATGCAAGAGGAACAAACTGCCAGAGTCCAGGAATAAAGTTGTCATTCTTTATATTTCAAGAATGGCCCACACGTGGGCGAGAGTGTGGGGTGTGAGTGTGTGTGGTTTGGTCTTATGAACGCACACACTGTCGGTTGTGCGGCTGCCATTTGTCTCTGAACTGAAGCTGCATGTGTGCACATGAGCCAGCTTCAAACTTGGCAGTTTTGTGTCTGGATTAATGCAGGAAGATGTTAAATATTTGAAATACTGTATTTGTGTTTCTGATAATATCTGTGAATACTGGATTACTAAAGATCAGAAAGAACTGCGTTTTTCCACATTATTACTTCTGGGTTTTTTTTTCCACTTTCAGAAATTATTTTTGAGAATAATTCAATTAAATTCAATTGTATTTATATAGCGCCAAATCACAACAAAAGTCGCCTCAAGGCGCTTCAAAGATACAGAGAAAAACCCAACAAACATATGACCCCCTATGAGCAAGCACTTTGGCGACAGTGGGAAGGAAAAACTCCCTTTTAACAGGAAGAAACCTCCAGCAGAACCAGGCTCAGGGAGGGGCGGGGCCATCTGCTGCGACCGGTTGGGGTGAGAGAAGGAAGACAGGATAAAAGACATGCTGTGGAAGAGAGACAGAGGTTAATAACAGATATGATTCAATGCAGAGAGGTCTATTAACACATAGTGAGTGAGAAAGGTGACTGGAAAGGAAAAACTCAATGCATCATGGGAATCCCCCGGCAGCCTACGTCTATTGCAGCATAACTAAGGGAGGATTCAGGGTCACCTGGTCCAGCCCTAACTATATGCTTTAGCAAAAAGGAAAGTTTTAAGCCTAATCTTAAAAGTAGAGATAGTGTCTGTCTCCCGAATCCAAACTGGAAGCTGGTTCCACAGAAGAGGGGCCTGAAAACTGAAGGCTCTCCCTCCCATTCTACTTTTAAATACTCTAGGAGCAACAAGTAGGCCTGCAGAGCGAGAGCGAAGTGCTCTAATAGGGTGATATGGTACTACAAGGTCATTAAGATAAGATGGGGCCTGATTATTTAAGACCTTGTATGTGAGGAGCAGAATTTTGAATTCAATTCTGGATTTAACAGGAAGCCAATGAAGGGAAGCCAAAACAGGAGAAATCTTCTTAAAAACATTATTTTTCAAGGGAACTTATAAACAAAGATTAATGCTAACTAGTACCCATCACATTATACACTCTAAAAAGTAATTCATCAGGCCTTTTACCACCACTTGATTAAATCCATGGCTGCAACATAAAAATTCTAATTTATTGATTAAAAATTTCAAATTTTCAAATTCAAATTCAAATTTTATTTGTCACACACACACAACCATACACAGTATGACATGGGGGTGAAATGCTTGTAGCTGTACAATGCCCGACCATTAAATGACAGAAGAAAAGTTTTACAATATTTACAATTTACTACAAAAATTTACAAATTAACTTAGGAATTTGAAGTAAAGAATGTGCAAATAGCAGAAGAGGTTATAAAGATAAGGATTATAAATTATAGGAATATTTGGATTATAGGAATTAAGGATTAAGATAGACCTTCTAAGTTGCAAACTTTATTTTTTTGGGTTGTGTTGAAATAATAATGTTGGTAATTACATTAAATTAATTTTATATGTAATTTGAAATTAAATCCCAATGTTAGTGGGTTCAAAATAAAATCCAAGTTGTAATTACTTAAAGAAATTGAATAGATAACTTATTTTTTTTTCCACTGTAACTTCTGATTTCAAATTCCCTCCCCTACCGACTTAACTAGCCCGGGGAAATTCACACATGTTGGGTTGCAAGGTGCAAGCTTTTGTAAAAGACATTTCAAGGTAAGTAACATTTCATTAACAAATAACAGTTCTACCAAAGCAAAGCATTTGTGCTGGACACCTGTAGTGGATTTGTGTATGATGTGATGCTCATACAGATAAGGAAATACTTTGCACTACCACATGTAGCTAATGCTAGCCATTCTAAACTTTAGCACAGCAGAGGATAAGACTTATAAAGTTTCATTTGACAAAAGTCTTCAGCTAGAGAGTGCAACTGTGGCTAGGAAAAGCGTGGTTAAAGTTTTGCTACACAGTGCAATCTAATTTCGATCTTAAGCTGATTTTGTTTTTCTTTTTACCAAAATTAGAAGCCTTAAACTGTGAATAGTTTTGTCAGAGGGATAACCTAGAGGCTTCTTTTTTCCAGCACTCATGTCACATCTTTTTTGTTTTGTTTTTTTTGTTTTTTAAAAAAAATCAGATTGTGTGAAATATTGTTAATGTCATTCCAATAGCATTATGCTGGCATAGGCTATGTGAATCTACTTAATATTAAGACTTTATGTAAGCAGTTAGTATAGTGTGATAATCTAGGGTCATTAGTGCTTTGTTAATTTGGGACACATTTTTTACAAAATGGGCTGGGAGTGAACAATGTGTAAATTCGAAACCTCTGCAAAAACAGGGTTGCTAAAACATTAGAGATTACACCACGGTTATGGTGGGGAAGTCTCCCTTGTCTTCACCAAGATTGTTTTTGTTCCCTCAAAACTTGGGGTAGCCTTAGATCACTTCTATCCTCTTTAAATAATGTATTACAGCATTCATTAATGCAGTATAGCTAATAGTCTGCAAGGTTTAATTCTTCTGTTTGTGTGGTCTACAGATAAAGGAGGAGTTCAAGAGAATAACCACTGTAAGCCTTGAATGGCTACACTTGACCATTGCACCCCAAAACTGATGGATGTCATTTTATCAAGGGGAGGAGCTAAGGGAGTGAGAATCAGGCAGATCAAGGACATGCTTCTTGAGGTAGGACAACTATTTAGACTTTGGGTAGCTTTGAAATGCACTTTGTTGTCAGTCACCCATGTATTTTATACTCATACTTTATTTTTTCTTAAATAGCACAATACAATTGAAACACGCAGAGAAGTAGCCATCTGCTGCCTTATCACTTTCCTTGGAGAGAAGGACGAGGACCTTTTCATGGAGTTTGGTGTAAGTAATTCAGCATTGTTTGTGTGTGTGTGTGTGTGTGTGTGTGTGTGTGTGTGTGTGTGTGTGTGTGTGTGTGTTCCATTGATCATCTGAATTCATTAAGATTCAGTAAGTATAAAAGTCTAATCTATAATTCACTAACCTATTTTTTAAAATTTGCTTTACAAGGACATCAAAGAACTTAAGCCAGGTGATGAAAACTGCCATCATCAGTGACCGGTACACCCCTGGATCTAACCATAAGACTGCAACCATTGTGGTGGAGGAAACAAAAATCATGGAGGGCCAGAATTTCCCAAGGTGCTGTGTTTTGCTCATGGGCATAATATATGCTCTCAATCTGAGCTAATGCAAGGATCTCAAATATACTTTTGAAGTTGTTCAGAAGCTGTTCCTTGACCTTGATGGAACCATCATTATGTTAAAGATGTTGACTCTGTTTCAAAAATTGTTAACTGTTTTGAATCCTGTATGTGTAACATTGATCTTAAAGGTGTTTGCTGCATTGTGTAATAGAAAGATGCAAGATCTTGTAAAGTTTGGTAGGCATTGAAAGTTAACATTTACTGAACACTTGCATGGAAGTATTACTGCAACAAAATGTTTTCTAAGTAGATTTTTTACCAATTGAACACATTTGTTTCTGTGGTGTTAAATACATAAAGGCATATTCTATAACTTGGCTGTGATGGTATAAATCTAAATTTATGGTTTATTTTCACTTTTTAAATACAAAGTGTTGAAATGCCTACAGTTCAAAATAAAAAAAGTTATTTGATAAAAAAAAAAGTTGAATGAATTCCTTTCTTAAAAGCTATTACAATAAAAAAAATAAGAGTTTGATAAAATGATGATAATAATGATGAAAATCAGCAACTTAATATTTTAAATAATGAACTTTAAAAAATTGTTTTTGTAATTGCTGTAATTAATTACATAACACTTAAAAATCATTTCAAATAATGTGGAAAAAGTAATTGGAGGAACATAATTTTTATGAGTAAACAACTTAAAAATATGTTTTTAAGCTACCAAATATTACGTAAATGGTAATTAAAATCACCTTTGATTATGGAGGACGATTTAATTCCCGTAACTCAATATAGTTTGTTGGTTCAATCTAATTTCAACATAAGTTATCATAACTCAAAAAGAGTAATGGAAACTGTTGCGTTAATTTTTTTTGTTGAGCTTAAACAATAGTTTTTAGAGTGTAGAGTTGGGCACTCCCTTAACCACACGCAAAGCAGAATAAACAAAGTGGAAAAAAAGGGAAGGGCAAAGCAGCAGCTCTTCTGTAACACAGCCCAGAGTAGCAGTAGTGGCTCCGCTGAAAGAAAATATTAAGTGCAAACCAGGTATCTAGAATGTGCAATAAATTGTGCAAAGGCCTGTTAAAACATTTACACTGACCATTTCCAGTCAGATGATGGGGGTGTGATTAGGCCTCACTGAAAGTAGAAACCTATATTTAATAGTCTTTTGTGCATTACTGCACAATTTAGATAGAACTGTTCCCTCTTTGGAAGGCCATGACAGAAACTGTATCCCATGTACTAAACCCATAAATACTCATCAACCTATATTCTCTCAGACCAGGGCCAACAGTTTGTATTCTCTGTATTTGTATCTGAATTTCTAGAAGATAAAGACTTCAAAACATCATCCCTAAAACTACCCAACTTGAAAGAAAGGATGAATCATTGAGGTAAAGATTGTTTCATATGTTGTTCGGCTCAGAGATTATTAAATCTCCGTCAGTACCGGCGTACAATCGCAGATTATGTAATAGACCTTCGGACCGCAGCTGCAGAGGCAGGCTTGGCCGGGTCAAGCCTTTCAGGAAGTTTATGGTAAATGGACTGGTTCTTATATAGCGCTTTTCCACTCTTCTGAGCACTCAAAGCGCTTTACACAACTTGTGCATTGAATGCAGCTATGAAAGATCAAATGGCCTCACCTGACAAGCCAGCCACCTTTGAGGCATTAGCCTCTCTCTCCCTTTGTATTGATAATTGTCTGAGGGAGAGAGAGGGAGAAAAGAGTTATAGTTACCAACGTTCGCATGTGATTCACAAGCCCTGTCTTCTTCTCTCTGTGTCATTAATCATAAACCAGGTCACTCACTTATTTCAGGCTCTTGTTGCAGCTGGGGAATCAGGGCGGCTGGGTCACGGTGAGGAGGAAGCATAGTCCTAAACAGAAGCCCCAGGTACACCACCAACCCGTTCATGTGTCTAACCGTTTTTCCCCACTCGGCGACACACCCGCCGGGGGTCAAACTCTGGTAATTGGCGATTCTGTTCTCAGACATGTGAAGCTAGAGACACCGGCAACCATAGTCAATTGTCTTCCAGGGGCCAGAGCAGGCGACATTGAAGGAAATTTAAAACTGCTGGCTAAGGGTAAACGTAAATTCAGTAAAATCATAATTCACGTCGGCAGTAATGACACCCGGTTACGCCAATTGGAGGTCACTAAAATCAATATTGAATCGGTGTGCAACTTTGCCAAAACAATGTCGGACTCTGTAGTTTTCTCTGGTCCCCTCCCCAATCAGACCAGGAGTGACATGTTTAGCCGCATGTTCTCCTTAAATTGCTGGCTGTCTGAGTGGTGTCCCAGAAACGATGTGGGCTTCATAGATAATTGGCAAACCTTCTGGAGGAAACCTGGTCTTGTTAGGAGAGACGGCATCCATCCCACTTTGGATGGAGCAGCTCTCATTTCTAGAAATATGGACAAATTTATTAAACCCCCCAAAATATGACTATCCAGAGTTGGGACCAGGAAGCAGAGTTGCAGTCTTACACGCTTCTCTGCAGCTTCTCTCCTCCTGCTACCCCCCCAAAAACCCATCTCCATAGAGACTGTGTCAGCTCCCAAACAGACAAAAAACAAACTAAAAACCAGCAACAAACAACTTAAACATAAACAATCACAAAGAAAGAACAATACAGTATCCACATCTGAACCAAAGAGTAAAACAGTGAAATGTGGATTATTAAATATTAGGTCTCTCTCCTCCAAGTCTCTGTTAGTACATGACTTAATAATTGATCAACAAATTGATTTACTCTGCCTTACAGAAACCTGGTTGCAGCAGGATGATTATGTTAGTTTAAATGAATCAACATCCCCGAGCCATTCTAACTACCAGAAATCTCGAAGCACAGGCCGAGGGGGCGGTGTGGCAGCAATTTTTCACACCAGCCTATTAATTAATGAAAGACCAAGACAGACTTTTAATTCATTTGAAAGCCTGATGCTTAACATTGTCCACCCCAGCTGTGAAACTCAGAAACCAGTCTTACTTGTTATCATCTATCGTCCACCTGGGCCTTACACAGAGTTTCTGTCTGATTTCTCAGAGTTTTTATCTGATTTAGTTCTGAGCTCAGATAAAATAATTATTGTGGGTGATTTTAACATCCATGTAGATGCTAAAAATGACAGCCTCAACATGGCATTTAATCTGTTATTAGACTCAATTGGTTTCTCTCAAAATGTAAAAGAACCCACCCACCACTTTAATCACACTCTAGATCTTGTTTTAACATATGGCATCGAACCTGAACATTTAACAGTGTTTCCTGAAAACCCTCTCCTGTCTGATCATTTCCTGATAACATTTACTTTTACAATAATTGATTACACAGCGGTGAAGAGTAGACTTTATCAAAGTAGATGTCTTTCTGAAAGCACTGTAACTAAGTTTAAGAATATAATCCACCCACTGTTATCATCTCCAATGCCCTGTACCAACACAGAGCAAAGCAGCTATCTGAACGCTACCCCAACAGAGGTCGATTATCTTGTTAATAATTTCACCTCCTCACTACGTACGACTCTGGATACTGTAGCTCCTGTGAAAACTAAGGCCTCAAATCAGAAGTACCTGACTCCGTGGTATAATTCTGAAACACGTACCCTAAAGCAGATGACTCGTAATCTGGAGAGGAAATGGCGTGTCACAAATCTAGAGGATCATCATTTAGCCTGGAGAAATAGTTTGCTGCTTTATAAGAAAGCCCTCCGCAAAGCCAGAACATCTTACTATTCATCACTGATTGAAGAAAATAAGAACAACCCCAGGTTTCTCTTCAGCACTGTAGCCAGGCTGACAAAAAGTCAGAGCTCTTTTGAGCCAACCATCCCTTTAACGTTAACTAGTAATGACTTCATGAACTTCTTCACAAATAAATTTTTATCATTAGAGAAAAAATTACCAATAATCATCCCACAAATGTAATATTATCTACAGCTACTCTTAGTACCATTGATGTTAAGTTAGACTCTTTTTCTCCAATTGATCTTTCTGAGTTAACTTCAATAATTACTTCCTCCAAACCATCAACGTGTCTTTTAGACCCCATTCCTACAAAACTGCTCAAAGAAGTCCTGCCATTAATTAATTCTTCGATCTTAAATATGATCAACCTATCTCTAATAATCGGCTATGTACCACAGGCCTTCAAGCTGGCTGTAGTTAAACCTTTACTCAAAAAGCCATCTCTAGACCCAGCAGTCTTAGCTAATTATAGGCCAATCTCCAACCTTCCTTTCATATCAAAAATCCTTGAAAGAGTAGTTGTCAAACAGCTAACAGATCATCTGCAGAGGAATGGTTTATTTGAAGAGTTTCAGTCAGGTTTCAGAGCTCAGCACAGCACAGAAACAGCTTTAGTGAAGGTTACAAATGATCTTCTTATGGCCTCTGACAGTGGACTCATCTCTGTGCTTGTCCTGCTAGACCTCAGTGCAGCGTTCGATACTGTTGATCATAATATCCTATTAGAGCGATTAGAACATGCTGTAGGTATTACAAGTACTGCGCTGCAGTGGTTTGTATCATATCTATCTAATAGACTCCAATTCGTGCATGTAAATGGAGAGTCCTCTTCACACACTGAGGTTAATTATGGAGTTCCACAGGGTTCAGTGCTAGGACCAATTCTGTTTACATTATACATGCTTCCCTTAGGCAGTATCATTAGAAGACATAGCATACATTTTCACTGCTATGCAGATGACACCCAGCTCTATCTGTCCATGAAGCCAGATAACACACACCAATTAGTTAAACTGCAGGAATGTCTTAAAGACATAAAGACCTGGATGGCCGCTAACTTTCTGCTTCTTAATTCAGATAAAACTGAGGTTATTGTACTCGGCCCTGAAAATCTTAGAAATATGGTATCTAATCAGATTCTTACTCTGGATGGCATTACCTTGGCCTCCAGTAACGCGGTGAGGAACCTTGGAGTCATTTTTGACCAGGACATGTCCTTCAACGCACATATTAAACAAATATGTAAGACTGCTTTCTTCCATTTGCGCAACATCTCTAAAATTAGAAATATCCTGTCTCAGAGTGACGCTGAAAAACTAGTTCATGCATTTATTACTTCCAGGCTGGACTACTGTAATTCATTATTATCAGGATGTCCAAAAAACTCACTGAAAAGCCTTCAGCTAATCCAAAATGCTGCAGCAAGAGTCCTGACAGGGACTAGAAAGAGAGAGCATATTTCTCCTGTTTTGGCTTCCCTTCATTGGCTTCCTGTTAAATCCAGAATTGAATTCAAAATCCTGCTCCTCACATACAAGGTCTTAAATAATCAGGCCCCATCTTATCTTAATGACCTTGTAGTACCATATCACCCTATTAGAGCGCTCCGCTCTCGCTCTGCAGGCCTACTTGTTGTTCCTAGAGTATTTAAAAGTAGAATGGGAGGGAGAGCCTTCAGTTTTCAGGCCCCTCTTCTGTGGAACCAGCTTCCAGTTTGGATTCGGGAGACAGACACTATCTCTACTTTTAAGATTAGGCTTAAAACTTTCCTTTTTTCTAAAGCATATAGTTAGGGCTGGACCAGGTGACCCTGAATCCTCCCTTTGTTATGCTGCAATAGATGTAGGCTGCCGGGGGATTCCCATGATGCATTGAGTTTTTCCTTTCCAGTCACCTTTCTCACTCACTATGTATTAATAGACCTCTCTGCATTGAATCATATCTGTTATTAACCTCTGTCTCTCTTCCACAGCATGTCTTTATCCTGTCTTCCTTCTCTCACCCCAACCGGTCGCAGCAGATGGCCGCCCCTCCCTGAGCCTGGTTCTGCCGGAGGTTTCTTCCTGTTAAAAGGGAGTTTTTCCTTCCCACTGTCGCCAAAGTGCTTGCTCATAGGGGGTCATATGATTGTTGGGTTTTTCTCTGTATCTATGAAGCGCCTTGAGGCGACTTTTGTTGTGATTTGGCGCTATATAAATAAAATTGAATTGAATTGAATTGAATTGAATTGATTCAGGCTGTAAACATAACCCCTTGATTTGTATCTGGCTAGTCAGTTAAATATACCTCTCCTGCCCCTGGATTGCCCTTTTCTGGCCAGTGCTAACGGTAACCATAGAGAGACACTGCCTTTCTTCATCATCTGTTCATGGTTCAGGGTTCAGGGGTGGCCGCTATTTATCATGACCTCCATCCAAGAGGTTTTCAATAACAGTAAAGCCCTGTCACTTCCACCATTCCATGACTGCACCATAGAACTCCTTCTCAGTGCCAGTCTACCCACCAGTCACCAGTACAATCTGTCAAAACTAGAATGAGTTGCCATGGAAAACTTCAATGGGTGCAGGGTTTGTTTTTGTAGGGGAAAGGATGACTTGCATTGCCCCTGACTTCCAGGGCCTCAAAGAAAAATAACATAAAAAAAGACCCCCTTCCACTTGTAACGGGTGTATTAAAAAATAATTTATATTTCACCAAAGATCCATCCTGCAGTGTTATCTTGCTTTGTCAGTATTGGTTATGCATATGTGTTTATTTATATATGTTTATTTTCTGCATTTATATTTTGGGAGCTTTTATTTTGTTTGTGTGACCTTTGACTTCCCACGAAGTCACTTCCTGTAGCTGCGCGCCAGTTTCCTCAGTCGCGTAGAGGCCCCACTGAGGAGAGGTGAGCGTAAGCTAGTGTTCTCAGTTACAGAGCAAATAAACACAGTTAAAGTAACTAAAAAGTAATTCAAACACTGCTCGTTCCCTTTGTGCATTTTGTCTCACAGTTCTGTTTGATATTCTAGTGTGAATTATTGTTTCTCTGCCAAGTACAGCACTTTATTGTAACATGCTAGTTAGCCAATCTCAGATGAGAGCATAGGAGCATGCACGTGGCTTCTCATGTGGTCCGCTATCCTTCTCTCTCCCTTGAAGGTGTTCATGAAGATGTCCAGTAAAGTGAAGTTGCTGTACTGTTTTGTTTTATTTTAAACAGGTATGTGAGCTCCCTCTTTTATTTTTGTGTCATGTGAACTGGTTATATCTTCTGTTTGTTTGTGATACATGTTCACTGTTTCAACTTACTGTAAATATGTAAAATTGCCACTGGTAAATGAAGTCTCCCTAAAGTATAATTTTGTTGATGAGGTAATTGTCACTATATGTTCACGATGCAGTGCATTTTTGTTTGTTATATATGAATATAAATACATTTTAGCAGTATTATTTGGTAATTTGATTTGTTGTGATGTTGCACCTCAGTCGCGTAGAGGCCCTGCTGAGGAGAGTTCTGGGAGAATAAATCCACCCAGCTGGCAAAGTGAGAGCTGACTCCTCTGGTCATTCGCACAACACAACGCAGAGAACTGACGGCAATAAGAGTTTAAGGCCAGACCGGCTACAGTGGTGCCGTGACGCGGATCCACACCACTTCAGACTTGCTCGTGGTTCGTGGAGACGCGATCAACATCAGTTTGGTCACCAGAGGTTGCTGTAATGGACAATGTAATGTAAGCTTTGAACACAAATCCCAAGCGTTCGAGGAAACACTTGCACCTTTGTTTTTGGACTGTTGTTTACAAGGTAAATTTAATTCTGCTGTTTGCATTGTACATATGTTATAACAATGGATGATGAAAAAGTTTCAAGTGATGGGTTCAGCTTTGCCATGGGAAGAGGGAGGGTAATTGAGGGGTTGCCTAGTACACCTGTTCGTAGTGCAGGCTCCCCAGCTTTCTGTTCCACTCGCATACTTGGTTGCACATCTTCCAGTAGTGGTAAAGGTAACTCATTCTCAGACCCTTCAGCCACAGCAGACCCAGCATTAAATGACCTGATAACACATATAGCTCAACAGGTGGGGCAGACCATTAGGGATCAGTTGAAAAAGGAATGTGGGGAAAGGGATGACGGGGCAGCACAAGCTCAGAGCAGTGTAAGCCAGCCACCCAGCGAGCCCACTTACCTTAACCTGACTGGGGCAAAGCTAGTCCTGCAGTCAGATGTGAGAGAGCCTCCAGTCTTCAGAGGAGATGGGTCGGATAAACATACAGTCTGTGAGTGGGAGGAGCTGATGAGAATGTATGTCAAGAAGCGAGCAACACCCCTTCAGGAACAGTACCAAGAAATAATGTTCAAGTTGATGGGCAAAGCTAAGGACATTGTAAGAATAACTCTAATAACTCTAACTCTTAACCCATCGTTAAAACCTTGTGAGAATCCAAATGTTATATATGACATACTGAGGCAACATTTCAGTGACATGACATATTCGTGTATCCCTATGGCCGATTTCTACAGCACAGTTCCAGTGCCAGGAGAAACTCCTGTAGAATATTGGGTCAGACTGAATAAGGCAGTTGATGCAGCCGAGGAAAGCCTGAAGAGGCTCGGACGGCACATGGAGGATCCCTGCCAGGAGGCAGCCATGATGTTTGTGAAGTACTGCCCTGATCCCACCCTTGCTGCTGTTTTCAAGTTCAAAGCACCAGATAAGTGGACGGCCAGTGAGATTCAGGAGCATGTGAATCGGTACCAGCTTGAGATGAAAGAGCGTATGCTCCCCAGGTCTAAGTGTCTCACACCAGTTAAAGCTAACACCCAGACCCCTGCAGCTGATGGTCCAGCGACATCAATGCACCCGGGAAAAACACAGGTGCAGGCGGGATCAAATGAGACAGTAAAGGCCCCTAATGACAGTTGCCTAAAATTACTAATCAGCCTTTTTGACCATGCTTTGTCGCAGAATAACCAGGTTGCAGACAAGCAGCTTCCTCCAGGTCAGGCCCGACACAGATGTTGTCGAGCATGCCAGTCCCCTGAACATTCTACCCTTGTGCATTGTAGGCAGAAACACCTATGCCTTGCATGCTTTGAGCCAAACCATATTAAGAGAAACTGCCCTCGTCGCTCATCTATTCAAAGGCACCCTACCTCCCAACCTCATGACACCCAGTCTTTAAACTAGCTGGCCCGCATTTGGTGAGGGGATGTGTGGGCACAGATGTTGAAACCCTCGGCAGTGATGATGTTGAAAAGCATTACATTAAAGCATGTGCAGCCGCACCAGATGGTGTTAAGGTGGTAGTACAAAACACACAGAGAGTTGGCCCGTTTGACAAACTGTTTTACACTTCTGTCAGCATTAATAACAGACACCACACGCAGGGTATGCTTGACTCTGGTTCCATGGCGTGCACACTCAGTGAGCAAGCAGAACAGAGTATACTGAGTGAGAATACACTGCCAGAACCCACTCCCCTGCCTCAAGAAATAGTGCTAGTAGGCTGTGGTGGCACACTTACCAAGCCCAAATGCATGTATGAAGTTGAAATGAAACTGTATTGGAGAGACCTGTATTGTTCCCATCCTTGTAGTGCCAGGTCAACGTGATGATATAATCATTGGCACAAATGTCATCCGGTTTCTCATGCACCAGTTGAAAATAACCGATGACTATTGGCGCCTTGTGTCAGGTGGCGGTTGTCCCCCAGAGTGTGAGCAGTTTCTTGACCTCATGGCTAATTCATCCCGATGGAGAGGTGAAGAACTCCCAGACAAGATCGGTACAGTCAAGCTTCAGCAGTCAGTCACCTTGTTAGCAAGACAAGAGCATCTAGTCTGGGGCAAGCTGCCGAGTAATGTTTCTATGTCACCAGGCAGCACAGTGATTGTTGAAGCCACTTCATCAAAGTCCATGCCACGTAACATCATGGTTGGCCGCATCATAACGCCATTATGGGGTGATAGGTGGGTTCCCATGAAGGTCACTAACCTGTTGGATAAACCAGTCACCCTGAAAAGAAACAGTAAGTTGGCTGACGTGTCCCCTTGTGTTGCTGTTGAGGATTTTGAAGTTTTCCAGGGCACCTGTCAACCCCAGAAATCTGTGCAGGAGGAAGAGAAGGGTGATTCCCACCTCGCTGATCTTAAACAGAGACTAAAACAGGTGCAAAGATGCAGTGAAATTGATATTGGCCTGTGCCATGTTGGTAAAGGGGGGAAGGAGAAATTGGTTAAAATGCTTGAGAAGTACAATGACATTTTCTCCAAGCATGCATATGACTGTGGCAAGGCCGAAGGCTTTGTACACCGCATCAGGCTCACTGATGAGAGGCCATTCCGCCTTCCTTACCGCCGAGTCCCTCCAGCACATTATCAAAAGCTGCGACAAGTTTTGTCTGAAATGGAAGAACAGGAAATCATCAGAAGGTCCGTGAGCGAGTATGCCTCTCCACTGGTGTTAGTGTGGAAAAAGGATGGTAGTTTGAGAATCTGCACTGATTTCAGATGGCTGAATGCAAGGACCCTCAAAAATGCACACCCACTGCCACACCAATCTGACTGCCTTGCTGAATTGGGTGGAAATACCTACTTCAGCACCATGGATCTGACCTCGGGATTTTATAACATCCCTATGGCAGAGGAAGACAAGAAATACACAGCATTTACAACCCCAATGGGATTGTTCGAGTACAACAGAATGCCCCAAGGACTCTGTAACAGCCCCGCCTCATTCATGCGAATGATGCTCAGTATTTTTGGGGATCTGAACTTCAGTAGTCTGCTGTGCTATCTCGACGATCTGCTTGTATTTGCTCGGACAGAAGAGGAGGCCTTGGAGCAGCTAGAGACTGTGTTTCAGCGCTTGCGCATCCATAACCTCAAACGAAGTCCTAAGAAATGCCACTTAATGAGGTCATCAGTCAAGTTTTTAGGCCACATTATAGATGGCAATGGAGTGGCTGTGGACCCAGCAAAGGTTGAGGTCATAGCAAAGATGACAAAGGCTGAATTGATGGAGGATGATGGCTGCACCCCGTCAGTTAAGAGGATTAAGTCATTCCTGGGGATGATATTCTACTATCAGCATTTCATCCCTAGCTGCTCCTCTATGGCCAAGCCTTTGTTTGCCCTCACTGCTGGACAAAAGAGGAGAGGGAGAGTTAAAACAGGCACCAATGCTGGTGTATACAGAAAGCTGAAGCCCTCTGACTGGACAGATGAATGTGACGCAGCTCTGTCTAATCTGAAAGAGAAGCTGTTGAATTGTGTAGTCCTTACACATCCAGACTTTTCTTTGCCTTTGATATTGTCCATTGATGCGTCATTAGATGGGCTCGGTGCTGTATTGTCACAAATACCAGCTGGACAGCAGAAAGTTCGTCCAATTGCTTTTGCAAGTAAGACCCTGAGCAATTCACAGAAAAAGTACCCAGCCCACAGGCTAGAGTTTTTGGCATTGAAATGGAGTGTGTGTGAGAAGTTCAGTCACTGGCTAAGAGGTCATCCCTTTACAGTGTGGACAGATAACAACCCTCTCACCTACATCATGACAAAACCAAAGCTTGATGCTTGTGAGCAGCGTTGGGTGTCCAAGCTTGCTCCTTACACATTTGATCTGAAGCACATACCTGGCACCAAAAACGTCGTAGCTGATGCCCTCAGCAGAGACCCCTTTGCAACAACAGTCAGCCATAGGCTGATCACAGAGCAGTACAGTCACCTCCTTGCTGAATCTGAGAGTGTCAGTTCTGAGGGAATACAAAATGCATTCCGGTTGAAGGTCCAAGGTCAACGCGTGGACACACCACCTTTCCACACCACCTTTCCACACCACCTTTCCACACCACCTTTCCACACCACAGGACTGTGGCCGCCCTCGTCTCAGCCTGGGTGTGATGCTATGGATGTTAAGGCAATCCTGGATTTTCACAGTGAGTGGGATCTGGCTGCTGAAACAAGGGCTGTGGAACTGTTCCAGTCTGTTCAGGACCTAGTGTTACCAGGACAGGAGTCATTTCCTGTGTCCACACTAGAGGAACTCCAGCATAGCCAGGAACTTGATCCCAGTATTTCAAAGATCTTACCATTTGTCACAAGGAGAAGGCAACCTTCCAGGCGTGAAAGAGCAGGATTTGATGCGAAAGCCATGGTGTTATTTAAACAGTGGGAAAGGCTTAGGATCCAAAATGGAGTTCTCTATCGGATCACAAAGGACCCCCTGAGTAAACAAAGGAGACATCAGTTTGTTTTGCCTGACAGTCTCAGAGCAAAGGCATTGAATGGTGTCCATGATATTGCAGGTCATCAGGGGCAAGCGAAGACTTTATATCTGGCAAGACAACGGTTCTTTTGTCCGAAGATGGAGTCTGATATAAAAGAGTATGTCAAATGCTGTCAAAGATGCATCCTGGCCAAAACATCAGAACCCTCTGCTCGAGCCCCACTTGAGAGCATCAGAACCTCCGCCCCTATGGAGTTGGTGTGTTTGGATTTTTGGAGTGCGGAGGATAGTAAGCAACGCTCAGTAGATGTTCTTGTCCTTACAGATCATTTCACTAAGCTAGCCCATGCCTTCCCTTGCACAAACCAGACTGCAAAGCAGGTGGCTAAGAAACTATGGGACCACGTTTTCTGTGTGTATGGGTTTCCTGAGCGGATTCACTCCGATCAGGGGGCAAATTTTGAAAGTGAGCTCTTGGCAGAACTGCTCAAGTTCTCAGGGGTCTCCAAATCCCATACTACGGCATACCATCCCATGGGCAATGGAGGGACTGAGAGGTTTAATAGGACACATGCTTAGGTCCTTGCCCCTCAGAGAAAAGAACAAGTGGCCTCAACAAATACAGAGTCTGACATTTGCCTATAATGCAACTGTGCATGAGACCACGGGTTTTGCCCCATTTCAGCTCATGTTTGGCCGCATCCCGAGGCTCCCCGTTGATGTGATGTTTAAACAGGTGCTCTGTGATCCTGTAGTTGTGGATCAAATAAGTTATGTGAAAGCACTCATGTCACATCTTCATGTGACATGTTTGGTAATTCCCCTGCTCATCTGTTTGGTAATTCCCCTGCGTGCCTCCCTGCCACTGCTCAAAGGATTCACAGAAAACACTCCCTCTGGACCTTGGCTTCTGGACACTTACCCGGACCACTTTGACTGTCTTCCCTTCAGCCTCCACCTGAAAAACCTGTAAGACACTTGCTGTTATTTAGTCTTCTTATCTGTCAGGGCTAATGAGCGGTATGGATTCAGGTGCGGAGCTCTGGGTTGAAGCCGACAGTGCATTTATTTACAGTGCTTGAAATACAGTCTTCAAACAGTGAGATATCCAACAATGTCCTTTCTCTAAATCTCAAAAGTGGTGAAGGCGAGTGTGCACTCCTTCCGTGTGAATTCCTCCCCCCGAAAACACCAGTGAATCCCTTTTCTCCACTCCTCCGTCCCGTACTTCTCCACCTGAGAGACGAGCAAACACAACAGCGGATAAGAAGGCTTGCCTTGCTATGCGGGTCATAAGATCACGAGCACACTTATCTACCGAGCTCCGAGTACAATCCAGCGTCGACTGCCGTCTGGACACACCGTTAAATACCTCCGTGTAGTGAGGAATGATTAGCGGCAGCTGGAGCTGAAGGTTACTCTTCCGGGTCAGAGGTCGGTCTTTCTCGCTCTCTCGGAGACGCCGCCCCTAGGCATAGCCCGATCCGCAGAATAGGGAGGAAGAGAGAAAGAGAGGAAGGCGCACACACATCACAAATAAACAAGCAGGTCGTCCGGGGAGGACCGTCCGACCGTGACATTATCTGACCAAATTGCCACCATCAATTCAATTTCTCTCTCTGTGTTCCAGTGCCACTGTCCTCCCCTGCGTGGGCCACAATCTGCTCCCAGAGTTGTCTCCATAGCCCATGTGTCTGCTACATAGCTCATGTTTCATAGTTCATAGATCATTTATGGGCGTGAAAAGGACACCGGAAACAATACTCCCCACAGGAGTTTTTCCGCACCGGAAGTAGCATATATATATATATATATGTATATATATATATATGCAGCTGGATAGCGTAGTGGGCAGCTGGATAGCGTAGTGGTTAAACTACACGCCTTTGGAACAGAGGATCGCAAGTTCGATTCCTGCCTGGGGCGTCTGTATCCAGTAAGGGTCCTAAGGCTAGACCCCCTATGCTAAGCAAGCCTACCGCAGACATGAGCGAGACAGATAAATATGAAGGCATGCCGGCTCGGACGTCGCCCGGATCAACAAGGTCCGCGTCAGGTGTTGAGGAACCAGGGCACCCTGACGAAAAGTGGGCTACTGGAACAAGAAGGCATCGGTGGGCAAGGGACAAAAACAGGGCGTTGTTGGAATGCTACTACGCAAGTAACCCCGGCGGAAGGGGCTACATGAATATCGTTGAGGATCGTTGAGTGCGAGAGGAACTGACCTGAAAAATAGGATCATGGCCAAGCTTGAAACCTGGATCCCCCGTAGCCGGTTACCAAGATTACGTGAAGTACCCTCAGAAGGTCTGCTAGATGATGTTAATGCAGCACTACGGGCAATACCTACAACCACGATTACCGACACTAACAAGCTGATCTACAATACGGCAGCAGTGATCAGTGAGATGCTTGGCTACAAGTTGAACAGCCACAAGGGGCAGTACCCTCCATGGAGAAGGAGGCTAGAGGGCAAGATCAAAGTAGCACAGAGGGAGGTTAGCCAACTAACAGAGTTGCAGAAAGGTGCGACAAATAAGGTGCCTAAGAAATACAGCAAGCTGTCCATACCTGAGGCCTTGGAAACTGCCAAGCAAAGACTCACAGCCTTGGCCAGCCGCTTGAGGAGGTACACCAGAGAGATAGAAGGCAGGAGAATAAACCAGCTGTTCTCCACAGAACCAGCAAAGGTGTACTCTCAGTGGCAAGGGAACAATAAGAGAACAGCACCACCAAGGCTGGAGACGGAGCAATACTGGAAGAGCATATGGGAGAAGGATGCAACCCATAACGGCAATGCTCAGTGGCTAGTGGATCTGAGGGCAGACCACAGCGACCTCCCTGAACAGGGTCCAGTAACCATCACAGTGGCAGATATCCAAGAAAGGGTCTCCAGTATGAAGAGTTGGACAGCACCAGGGCCCGACATGGTTCACGCCTACTGGCTGAAGAAGCTGACTGCACAAATGAACCAGCTGCTAGTTAACGAGAGACACCCGGAATGGCTAACTGAAGGCCGGACGGTCCTGATCCCCAAGGACCCCAAGAAGGGACCGGTCCCCTCCAACTACCGACCAATAACCTGCCTCAGTACTACATGGAAGCTCCTGTCAGGCATCATATCGGCTAAGATGAACAGGCACATGGGTCAATACATGAGCGGGACACAGAAAGGAATTGGCAAGAATACCAGAGGTGCAAAACACCAGCTACTGGTAGACAGAACAATCAGCCGAGACTGCAAGACCAGACTGACCAACCTGTGCACTGCCTGGATTGATTACAAGAAGGCCTATGACTCAATGCCCCACAGCTGGATACTGGAATGCCTAGAATTGTACAAGATCAATGGGACCCTAAGAGCCTTCATCAGGAACTCAATGGGGATGTGGCGTACAACACTAGAGGCCAACTCCAAGCCCATAGCACAAGTTACCATCAAGTGCGGGATCTACCAAGGAGATGCTCTGTCCCCACTGCTGTTCTGCATAGGCCTGAACCCCCTCAGTGAGATCATTAACAAGACTGGCTACGGATACCGACTACGGAACGGAGCAGTTGTCAGCCACCTCCTGTACATGGATGACATCAAGCTGTATGCCAAGAGTGAACGAGACATCGATTCACTGATCCACACTACCAGGCTATACAGCAATGACATTGGAATGTCGTTCGGACTGGAGAAGTGTAGTCGGATGGTAACAAAGAGAGGGAAGGTAGTCAGAACTGAGGGGATTGAACTACCAGAAGGCAACATTGCAGACATAGAGGACAGTTACAAGTACCTGGGGATCCCGCAGGCAAATGGGAACCATGAAGAGGCCGCTAGAAAGGCTGCAACCACCAAGTACCTGCAGAGGGTCAGGCAAGTCCTGAGGAGTCAGCTGAATGGTAACAACAAGATCCGGGCCATCAACACATACGCCCTGCCCGTGATCAGGTACCCTGCTGGGGTAATAGGCTGGCCAAAGGAGGAGATAGAAGCCACTGACATAAAGACAAGAAAGCTCCTTACCATGCATGGAGGGTTTCACCCCAAGTCCAGCACCCTGAGGCTATACGCTAAGTGGAAGGAAGGGGGCCGGGGACTGGTGAGTGTCAGCACCACAGTCCAGGATGAGACAAGGAACATCCAAGAATACATTGGGAAGATGGCCCCAACTGACCGAGTGCTCAGTGAATACCTCAGGCAGCAGAAACCCAAGAAAGAGGAGGGAAACGAGGAACCATCATGGAAGGACAGGCCCCTGCACGGTATGTACCACCGGCAGATAGAGGAGGTGGCTGATATCCAGAAATCCTACCAGTGGCTGGACAAAGCTGGACTGAAAGACAGCACAGAGGCACTAATCATGGCAGCACAAGAACAAGCTCTGAGTACAAGATCCATAGAGGCTGGGGTCTATCACACCAGGCAAGACCCCAGGTGCAGGCTGTGTAAAGATGCCCCAGAGACAATCCAGCACATAACAGCAGGGTGCAAGATGCTAGCAGGCAAGGCATACATGGAACGCCATAACCAAGTGGCCGGCATAGTGTACAGGAACATCTGTGCCGAGTATAACCTAGAAGTCCCGAGGTCAAAATGGGAGATGCCCCCAAGGGTGGTGGAGAATGACCGAGCTAAGATCCTGTGGGACTTCCAGATACAGACGGACAAAATGGTGGTGGCTAACCAACCGGACATAGTGGTGGTAGACAAACAGAAGAAGACGGCCGTAGTGATCGATGTAGCGGTTCCGAATGACAGCAATATCAGGAAGAAGGAACACGAGAAGCTGGAGAAATACCAAGGGCTCAGAGAAGAGCTCGAGAGGATGTGGAGGGTGAAGGTAACGGTGGTCCCCGTGGTAATCGGAGCACTAGGTGCGGTGACTCCCAAGCTAGGCGAGTGGCTCCAGCAGATCCCGGGAATAACATCGGAGATCTCTGTCCAGAAGAGCGCAGTCCTGGGAACAGCTAAGATACTGCGCAGGACCCTCAAGCTCCCAGGCCTCTGGTAGAGGACCCGAGCTTGAAGGATAAACCGCCCGCAGGGGCGTGCTGGGTGTTTATATATATATATATATATATATATATATATATATATATATGTCTTTGGACGGTGGGAGGAAGCCGGAGTACCCGGAGAGAACCCACGCAAACATGGGGAGAACATGCAAACTCCACACAGAAAGACCCCGGCCTGGTGTTGGAATTGGTTGGAGTTGGTCCAAAGACATGCAGCTTGTGGGGATAGGTTAATTGGATAATCCAAATTGTCACTAGGTGTGAATGTGCGAATGAATGTGAGTGCAAATGGTTGTTTGTCCCTGTGTGTTGGCCCTGCGACAGACTGGCGACCTGTCCAGGGTGTACCCTGCCTCTCGCTCTATGACAGCTGGGATAGGCTCCAGCGCCCCCCGCGACCCTGAAAAGGATAAGCGGAAGCGAATGGATGGATATATATATGTGTGTGTGTATGTATATATTGTACTATTCTTAGTTAGCGTATTGTCTGTCTTGTCTTAATGTTGGTTTATGTTGGTTTATAATGGAGTACTGTAACAAAAAAATAAATAAATTTCCCCCAGGGATCAATAAAGTATTCTGATTCTGATTCAATTAACAACTTCATTTTAAAAATCGTGCGGCTATTCAAATTAGCCAAACCGGGTGATGTAAGGAGCTCTCTGATTGGTTGGACAGACACAGGCTGTCTGCTTGGATTTTTCTAGCTCATAGCTTCGCCCTGCTATGAAGCGTGTGTGCTTGTACAAAGGCCGTTCAGGCTCGGGATTTACACTCGGCCTGACATGGATATGTGAGGAATGAAGGGACCCTGCAGCGAAACGGAGAGCCCAGCCTCTGATTGAATGCCTGTTTTCGCAGTCTGACCACTTGTTGAAGGTAACGTGCTAACATGGCTAACGCTAGTTATTTTAAGGTCATCTTACCTTGTGAAAGTTTTATGTCACAGCTGTACGAGCTGGCTACGTGTTTTATAAGCTGCTGTGCTCTTCACAAATAAAGCTGGAAGCAGCTCAGACTGTTAGAACCAGCACTGAGGCCTGTTACATTTATAGTGTTAGAACAATGGCTGCAACCTACAGCCTTTAAACTAGCGATGATAAATGCTGACCGTAAACTCGTCAGTCCAGATGTTACCACATTACTTTATGATACTTAGAGTTAAAACAACTGAGACAGGCTGATTAAAATAATAGCTGTCAGTTCTCTCATTCCTTATATCAAGACAGGAGATCACACTACTTATTTCAGTTCATTTAATATGTGAGCGCACAGATTCATTCTCAACTGGACATAAATGATGATCAAAGGTTGTATATATGATGATTCATCAAATCCCAGCCTCTAACACAGTGCGCTGAATCTTAGCTTTGAATGTCCAGTATATTCTAATCAGTGCAATTTAAGCATTCACTGAACCTACAGTATCTAAACCTGTGTGGCAAATGTGTGGTAAAGACACAGATAATGAAATTTAATTATTAATACAATATACATCATGAAAAACAAAAGCTGAAAATGATTCAGTTCAGTACTTTTCTCTGTATGCTCTGTGATTATAAAGGCCTTAAATTCTGTGATATATACTGTAAATGATTTTTACAGAGGTCTTAAAGTACTTAAATCACTGCTGATAGTCTGGTTGTTTATATTTTCACGTTTTTGTGTCTGTAGGGCTGTTTGATGACGATTTGGACTCTGGGAGATGAGGACACACCCACATCTGTTCCATACTGCAGCCATGGATGGTGTTACAGCTCAGAGTCAGCTTTGGGCCATCAGATGCACACTAGAAAACCAGCACCTGGACTTCATGCAGGAGAGAAAGCCTAATCCAGGAACTAATCCAGAAGTTAATCCCTGAGCAAACAGGAAAGGGAAATAGATTTTGAAATGCAGTTTATTTATTTATTTATTTTTATTTATTTATTTTTTTGCCTGTCCCATTTGGTTCTTTAGCCATCAGAATTGTTGTCTGAAGACCAACAAGGATAGCCAATGGATTTACTTTGCCAAATGGATCATCGTGGCATTGCCGTATTGGTCCATTTGATCGACCTTTGTTTTTATTATTTATTATATTTTATTTCCAAAGTAAGATGTAAGATGGCGCGGCTACGTCCAGACGCCTTCCTGACCGCTCCGCTCCGACTATCCACTTTTCTTGTTTTTTACTTATTTTTTGCCCTGGTTTACATCCCAAAATCGTCTAGTCTTATAGTATACGACAGCGGATCACTTGTAAACATCGGTGCCAAGGTTGCACATCTAATCTTGGACACTTTTAAACCTGACCCTTCCTGGCCGCCAGAGATTCTACGCGGCGCGGAGAACAACAAAGGACGGGCCGCTCATCCGAGGCGCAGAACAAAGAAGCGCCGGGGAAAACGCGCTGGTATTAGGAACAGACTGAGACAGCAGGCGCATCGCGCACCACTGCCCAGTATCCCACTGGCCAATGTACAATCCATGGAGAACAAGCTCGATGACCTAAGAGCAAGGGTCACCTTCCAACGTGACATGAGGGACTGCAACATTCTGTGCTTCACGGAGACATGGCTGACCCCCACCGTGCCGGACCAGGCCGTAACTCCGTCGGATTCATTCATTCATTCATTCGGATTCAGAGTGACGGACAAGGTAAGCGACCCATGTTGTAGGTGACGTCAGACGCCGGAGATTTTGGCGGAGAAAAAGCAAATGGTAGCATAGAGTTTAACAAAGGTTTTTCAAGCTTCAGTATTACCAAATATACTAATCAATTGTCATATAACTAACAACATCTGTTTTATCATCTCTAACACCCTGGAGGACAACGGGGAGAGTTTAGACGCTCTCCAAGATTACATCGACCGCTGTTTTCAAGATTTAGTAATGAAGAAGGCCCAGAGTGCATCTTCCCCGGCCAAAATTGAGACGCCGTCATCGAAGAGATGTCGCCCGGCAGACTCCCCCGGTACAACATCGCCTGCCGGCAAAGACATCGCAGACATCCTGGAGTCAATCGACAAGCGATTGTCCAGTTTCGATGCGAGGCTGTCCCTGGTGGAGATTTTACACCGGGAATTTAAATCTCTGAGAGAATCCCTGGAATTCAGCCAGCAGCAGGTGGAAACGCTTGCCGCTGAAAATGCCACGCTACGGGAGTCGGTCAAATCTCTCACCGATAATGTGACCCAGCTAAACATTGAAAATAAAAAAATAAAAGAGTCCGTTATCGATCTACAAGCCCGTAGCATGAGAGATAATCTTGTGTTTTCTGGTATTCCAGAAACTGCCGGAGAGGACGCAGAGGCAACGGTGAAAAGCTTCATTAAAATCCACCTGAAGCTGCCGGAGGACACCGTAAAGAACATCAACTTCGATAGAGTACATCGCTTGGGGGGCGCGCGGTCGCGGACCGGGAGACCACGGCCTATTGTGGCCAAATTCGGTCAATTCAAACAGAAGGAACAGGTGAAGAGTCGCGGCAGAGAGCTGAAAGGAACGGACTTCAGCGTGAACGACCAGTTCCCCAAAGAGATCCTGGAACGACGCAAGGTCCTGTTCCCAGTTCGACGTAGCTTCATCCAGAAAGGCTCCCGTGCTGTCATCGCCGTGGACCGGCTCTACGTGGACGGACAGCTCTACCGCGACCCCGGCACCACACCGTGGTTATATTGACTGCACTCCAGATAAGAACCCGCTACACTCTTTTCTTATTCATTCACACTTTCTCTTTTAACATGGGTTTAACCTAGTAATATCAATATGATGTCATAGCAGATATAACATCGTCACCCTCCGTCATTGCTTTAATTGGAATGTTTCCGTTTCGTTTCTTTTTTGTTGTTGTTGCTCACAGTTCATGTGGTTTCTTTCTTTCTCTTGTCTTTCACTGCTGTGGTCACCTACTTCCCCACTCACCTACAAACAACACCCTCTATTTCTCCATATTTTCACACCACGATCACGCAAACACATCAGCTCAACGGCAGCACATTCACAACAGCCTCACAGCACGCACAGACTTGCAGGACACATAAGCAAGCCACGCTTGTTCATATTAGTGAATATTCACACACATAGTCAGACTTATGGAGCCTCTCACCACACTTCTTTTTCTCTTTCTATTTACAAACAAGGGATGTTTCCACATTCTCTCCACCTGTCTAAACGAAACACCCAGCGTACATCATTAGACATACACACACAATTATGGGCATGCTGAGGTTTGTAACATGGAATGTAAATGGAGCTGGCACCAGAGGAAAGAGGTTAAAGATATTTAACCAGCTTAAAAAACTACAGGCAGATGTTTTATTACAAGAAACTCATAAACCTGTCACAGGTTTAAACGAACTTAAAACACCTGAGTTTCCTAACGTGTTTGCAGCCTGTTATAATTCTAGACAACGGGGAGTAGCAATTTTAATACATAAAAATGTTAATTTTACAGTACTCGATACAGTTATAGATCCAGAGGGTAGATTTCTAATTATTAAACTATCAATATTGAACAAAAAACTATGTATTGTAAGTATATACGGTCCAAATGTTGATGAACCCTCATTCTTCCACGGATTTTTTAGTGCACTCTCTGAACACCTTGATTGCACACTCATTCTTGGCGGTGACCTCAACCTTGGACTAAATGAAGACATGGATAGGCTCAACACAACAGGAACTCAGCGCAATTGGCAGTCCACAAATATAATCAAACAGTATATGAGCGACTTTGGTCTTTGCGATGCATGGCGCTCTCTTCACCCCAACAGTAAGGAATATACTTTTTTCTCGCATGTTCATCACTCCTACTCTCGTCTGGATTTTTTTTTGGTCAGCAGCTCACTGCTGTGTGACATTTCAGACACTGAGATTCATCCTATAGCTGTCAGCGATCATGCTCCTGTATCTTTAACACTAATGCACAAGAATAACACTACGCCAAGAAAAAACTGGAGATTTAATATATCACTACTTAAAGATGAAGACTTTATTAAATATTTTAAAAAGGAATGGACTTCATATTTAGACTTTAATGACACTCCCGGAATATCTGCTTCTGTTCTATGGGAAGCAGGGGAAGCTGTGATGAGAGGTAAAATAATTTCTTTCTCATCACACAAAAAGAAAGAAGAAAACAAAAATATTCAGGAATTAGAAAAAAACATCAAATCACTAGAAGAAGCCTACGCGTGCAACCAAGATCAGGAAACATTGAACAAAATATGCAAAACAAAACTAGAATTAAATGAAATTATTAACAAAAAAAACACAATTCCTTATACAAAGACTACGCTTGCAGAATTTTGAACACAGTAACAAATCAGGTCGATTTCTAGCAAACCAGCTAAAAATAAATAAAGAAAAAACAACTATATGTGCTGTTAAAGATTTATCGGGGAACACAACATATGATCCTGGAAGAATAAACAATATTTTTAGGGATTTCTATGAAACTTTATACTCACCACAAATAAACCCATCTAAAAATGAAATTGATCTGTTTCTTGACAACGTAACTCTTCCAAAATTACTAGACAGTCAAGCAATGGAACTGGATTCGCCACTGACGCCAAGTGAACTCCAGGAAGCCCTGATAAGTATGCCCAATAATAAGGCTCCAGGTCTAGACGGCTTCCCTGCAGAATTCTACAAAGAATTCTGGACAATTTTGGCACCAGTATTCCACGGCATGTTGCAGGAAATCGAGGAAAATGGCAGACTACCACCAAATATGAATTCTGCCAACATTAGTCTCCTGCTAAAACCAGGCAAAGACCCTTTATTTCCCTCAAGCTATCGTCCAATTTCTCTTTTAAATGTAGACCTTAAAATAATCTGCAAAGCTCTTTCAAAGAGATTAGAGAAAATGACCCCCCTCTTAATTCATCCTGACTAAACTAGTTTCATAAAAGGTCGGCACTCCTCAACAAACACTCGTAGATTACTTAATTTAATAGACTACTCATACGATAAAAACATCGAAACCATAATATTATCTCTAGATGCAGAAAAAGCATTTGACAGAGTTAACTGGAAATTTTTATTCGCAACTTTACACAAATTTGGTTTTGGAAACTCTTTTATAAACTGGATAAGAATATTATACAATTCCCCAACAGCTCGTATCAGAACAAATGACCAGACATCCTCCAGCTTCTGTCTCCTGAGGGGCACCAGACAGGGATGCCCACTCTCCCCTTCACTTTTTGCAATTTTTATCGAACCTCTAGCAGCAGCATTTAGACAGGCTACAACAATTAAGGGCATAAAATGTAAGAACATAGAACATAAAATCAGTCTCTATGCGGATGATGTGTTGCTTTTTCTGCAAAACACACAAACCAACCTCTCTGAGGTAATTACTTTAATAAACTGGTTTTCAAGAGTTTCAGATTATTCAATTAACTGGCCAAAATCTACAGTTCTCCCCATTAACTGCTCCTTCCATAATTCTTCCTCTGCCCCACTGCAATCCGGAAATATTAAATATTTAGGTATTAATGTCTCTCCTAAGCTTTCAGACTTAACTAAATTAAACCACATCCCACTTCTAAAGAAAGTAGAAGGCGATCTGACTAGATGGAAATCTTTACCCATATCACTCATGGGAAGGGTCGCCACTATAAAAATGATGATCTTGCCAAAAATAAATTACTTATTTTTGATGATCCCTAACAAACCATCACAAGATTGGTTCAGATCTCTGGATTCATATATTTCCAAATTCCTTTGGAAAGATAAACCCCCGCGTATCAGCTTAAAAACGCTACAAAGAACCAAGGATAGAGGAGGATTAGATCTGCCTAATTTTCACCAATACTTCTTAGCCAACAGGCTTCAGTTCATCTCAGAATGGTTAAAACATACCTTCTTAGTTGAGCCCTGGCTAGATGTTGAACAGGCACTATGCAAGGATCTAGAGATTTCAGACCTACCATTTATTAGCTCAAACATCAAAAGACATGAATGCTTTAAAAGTATCAACATCAGCTTCTCTCTGACAGCATGGTGGGAGTTTCTAAAAATAACGGAGTCTTCATTAATCCCATGCAAACGTACACCTATCTGGAATAACCCTGACATATTACAAAACAATAATATGATTAATTTCCCAGAATGGAGTTGTAAAGGAATTAAATACTTAGAACATATATTAGAGGGAACAGAATTTATTCCATTTGACAGACTAGTTGCACAATATGGGATCAACAAGACAAGATTTTTAGAATATCAACAAATTAAATCCATAGTAAAAAAAAAAATGTAACCTCAGTCAAGTTGAATTACAAACACCACTAAGTGCGGCACATTTTCTTACTCTTAAATCCCCCAAATTATTATCTAAAATATACAGAACACTTTCTAAATTAGATGAATCAATATCCCTTCCTATTGCAAAGTGGGAAGCAGATTTATCAGTCAGCTTAGACCAAAACTTCTGGTCTCAGATTTGCTTAAAAACCTTTAAATTAATTAAAAAAACCCAGTCTGCAATTAATACATTACAAAATACTACATAGAGTGCACTATACAGGTCATCGGATGTTCAAGATGGGCTTTACATCTTCCAACAACTGCTCAGACTGTCAAGGCAATACACCAGACAATTACATCCACGCTCTTTGGTTCTGTCCACCAGTGCAGACGTTTTGGCGCGAGATATGTGAAGACTTATCAAAGTGTCTGAAATGTAACATTCCAACTTCCCCCTTAGTGTGTTTACTGGGCAGCTTAGATAATGTCACTTCAGAAAAGAATATAGCCCATATGGTTTTCACTGCCCTATGCATAGCCAAGAAAACAGTCCTCATGAACTGGAAAAATAAAAATAATCTTAATTCTAACCAATATAGAAATTATCTATTAGATTACATTAGTCTTGACACAGCCTCTGCCACCACATCAGATCAATTGCTCTGGGCTCCTTTTATCAGCTCCATCACCTAGTGGGGGTGGGGGGTCATAGTTTGGTCCCGCCTTCACTGTTGTGATTGGTGTGGGGGTAGGGACAGGCTTAGGGCGTCGGGGGGTTCCCCGGAGGCATCTTCCTTGGGGGGCTCAACCCGGGGTAGCGGTCATGTCCGGTTGGGGGCTCTGTTGGCTCTCAGGTGACTGTTTCCTCGCGGCTGCGTGCAGCGGGGCTAGGGGAGGGTCTGTGCTGACGGACGTGGGTTACTGACCTGGTAGCCTGGCTGGCCCTGGGTGGGTCTGGGATGGGCGTGAGGTTCTGGGGGTGCTCCGTCTCTGGGCTGGGGCCCGGGCCGGGCCTTGGGGGCTTGGGTCCTGGTTGGTGTGTTGCCGGGGTTGTGGGTGGGCGGGTGGGTGCATGGGGGCCCAGCCCTGGAGCAGGGTGCCGCCGGTGTGTCGAGCCACCTGGGGGCTCTTCAACTGGTGGGGGAGATGGTCACATCTTGCAGGAGCTTTCCTCTCTTCAGGAACTCTCTCTGCAGGAGGGGGAGATACAGGAGAGGTGGAGGAAGATCTCAGCCTGGGCGTTTACTGTCTTATGTAGTCTGGAAGATGAGTGGATGGTGGGGTGGGTGCAGTTTTCTCTGTGGTGGGGTTGGGTGGACTGTCCCGGGCTCTGTGGGGCCGGGGGGCGCTGCTGCACTGGGCCCCGGTCTGGATGGGCCTGGGCCCCCTTTCCCTGGCGGGTCGCGGAGTATGGGAGTGCCTACTGGGGTCAGCGGGGGAGCTGGCCCCAGGGAGGGGTTACCTGCCCCTCCCTTCCTTCCCTCCCCATCTCCAGCTGCCTCCCTCTTCCCGCTCCACCACAACCACCCACACATGCAGGGCCTTGGAGTAGGGGTATGTCACCAGGGTGCAGAGGAGGCTACCCCCCCCCCCCCCCCCCCCTCTGTCCCCTTCTGGCTGCCTCTGCCTCAATTTTATCCCACAACTTAGACATTCACATTATTCACACTCTCATTACACATACATATAGGATCTTGGGGGTGGGCACAATCACGGAGTCCAAATTACCATCAGGGTGTACACCTCACCCCTGGCGTCGTTGCCCACCTCTCAATTTTAAATACACTTAGACATTGAGGGCTATCAGGAGGGACTATGCGCTTACCTGCTGCTCCTTGGCAGGTAGCTCCATGCCCTCCTGGGTTTTAATTGCACCTTAGAACACACATGCATCAACACTACAATGAGCGGGTGGAGTGAGGTTTGGAGTCTTCTCCCACCCCCGTTCTCTGCGGCCTGCTGGAGCGGGAGGGCTAGGAGGAGTTGGCCGTCCGACTGCGGTCTGGGGTGTGGGGCCTCCCTGCTGCTACGGAGTCGGGGTGGTCTGCCTCTCCCCACCGCAGGGAAAAGGGTAACACCACCTGGGTCTGGGTGCAGTTCCCCCCTCCAGGGGCAAGGGTACCTAGACCCGGTCTGTAGAGTACGCTTGGGGAGTGTGATCGTGTGTACAGCGTCTCTTTATGTCTGTCTCCACGTTGGTTGAGTGTGGAGTGAGTGCATATGAGAGCATGGGGGGGGGGGATGGATGTTTGTGTCTGTGTGTGCCTGTATGTCTGTGTCTATATGTCAGGTTGGGTATCAGACGCCACCTCTCTGGGGACACCTCAGGCCCTCCAAGGTTTGGAGGCCTATCTCCACCCACCACCACTTCCCCTGCCAGTGGCGGACCCCCTCAGGTGTCTGTGCGTTGGTGGTTCTTTGTGTCTGGGGGTGGGCGTCCAGGTACACACCGGCTCACTCCTTGGTGGCCGGTTATCGGGGCCTGGAGCCTGGGGCTCGCTTGGGCCCCTTCGGAGGTGGGGTGCCCCCGGCCTCTCGGCCTGGGGCTCGGTCACTCAGGCACAGCTGGGGGCCGGCGGAGCTCATGGGCGCGTCACTGCAACTCCCCCTGGCTTCTGCTCCGCGGCTGCTGAGTGAACCCTGGGACTCTCCTCAGCTCTTACTGGAACAGTGGCGCGGCTGCCCCTCTGTTGGTCTTCCATGGTCTCTTGTGTTCTGGGGGCCTCTGGATGTCTGGAGTTTTGATCTCCTCCATACCCGCTTCACACCCCGGAGGACAGGGCTGTGGCCCCCCCACACTCCCTAGCAGATCGTTACATGGAGAAACCTTTGGAATACAAGCGCGCTGATCCACACAGGTATGCACACGGGTGTTCACTGCTCGTAGACCCAAATTACACCTTTCTTGGCTGCTACTTCGAAGCACATCTGTCCTGCGTGCTGCACAACAACATTGAATATTTAGTATTTACTGCTGTTTACACTTAGCTAGATTAATGCGATGGTATTGTGTTTAGTATGTTGCTTTGTTTTTTTTTGCTTGTTTTCTATTCTTCTCTCAACAGGTGATCCAGGAGATTTTTATTTTTTTTTCTCCCCCCCTTTCTCACTGTCCCTCTCCCCTTCTGTTTTTCCTTTCCTTCCTCTTTCTTTCTCCCTTTCCTATCCCTCACTCATGTCTGTCCCGTCTGTAACATCTGAAAATAAAATATAATAAATAATAAAAACAAAGATCGACCAAATGGACCAATACGGCAATGCCACGATGATCCATTTGGCAAAGTAAATCCATTGGGTATCCTTGTTGGTCTTCAGACAACAATTCTGATGGCTAAAGAACCAAATGGGACAGGCACAAAAAAAAAAAAAAAAAGGGATTCATTCTTTGTGCTCCGCGCAGACAGAACGGCAGAGTCGAACAAAACCAAAGGTGGAGGAGTGTGTTTCATGGTAAACAGAAAGTGGTGTGATGCCAGGAGCATTTCTACTCTCTCCAGCGGCTGCTCGCCACATCTGGAGTTCCTGAGCATTAATGCACACAAAGTTTGCAGACTATCAAGGATCAAAACCTCTACCAATCTACAACTAATTACAAAACTCTAAACATATATAAGTAGATATTTCTAAGCATAAATGGCAATCAGCAATACAAAACCTAACACCTGCTCCATGGTTTTTCACAACATTTTGCACATCACTATTTAATACAGGAAGTAGGTGAACTAGGTGAAACAAGTCATCTTTCTTTGTGAGAGGACCATATTAATGAAACAAACCTCAATGACATCATAAGGATCCCTAAAGATGCTCCTGCTGCTTCTCTTCCTCCTCATTCAACTTAATTGTGTTTCTCCCCCTCCTCTTCCTCATTTTGTTGGAGCTGTGAAATTAATGTGAATCTGGATTAATTTGTGCAAAATCTACAGCTTTTTGGTCAGAGGTGCTCTTGTGATTTAAGCCGGGTAGAGTAGATTTATCTGTTGATGCTACCTGCTTCAGCTCTGGCTGCTGAGTGATATTTACACCCTGGCTGGATTACAAACTTTAACCATGTGCTGAACTTTGGCCCACCGTTGATACCTCTTGTTAGTATAACGACCTCTTCTTAGCTTGTATGTATGATGTATGATGGTGGATAAATGAAATATACAAAAAAATAACTATATTACAAAAGAACATGTCACGGTTCTGGGCCCGTTGGACCCAGTATTTTGAGTTTATTATGTTTTGGTTTATTTTTGCATTATGGATTGTTTTCTGATGTTCTGGTCCTTTGTTTATTATTATCATTATGGATCTGTTTCTGTTATTCTTGGTGAGGGATCAGTTCTTAGGTTTTGGGTTCTCATGTGTATTGCAGTTTCTGTTCAGTGTCATGTCTGCATCTGGTTTAGTACTTCTTGTTTCCTGTCTTATTGTGAAAGTCTTTGTCTTATGTTAGTGTGTGCAGCTTAGCTCCCCCGTCTCGTTAGCCCTGATCTCACCCAGCTGCGTCTCCCTTCTGTGGCCCATTCCCTCATTACTACCCTGTGTATTTAAGCCCTGTGTTTTCCCATGCTTGGTGTCGTACCTTCAGATTATGCCTGTGTGTTCCTGTTCTCTGGTTTCAGTGGTCACTTCATGTTTTGTTTTCGTACCAGCAATAAAGCTGAGGTTTTTGAGTTTCACGTTAGTGTCTGAGTCCTGCGTTTGGATCCTCCTCTCCGCCTGCCCACACACAGAGCCCTGACAGAACATCTATCTTGGAAACATCAAATGACCGGAGGGTAACTTGTCAACTAGTCCGAAAATAAGTTATGCAGGAACAGTCAAAGACACACCTTCTCATGTCACATTTCTATTCATTTCTATATAATTAGATTGGACAATAAAGAGTTATCTAATCTAATTATTCATTCAAAACTCTTATGCATAGCTGTATTTTATACAGCTCATACAGAATTCAAAGTACAGGTTCATGTGAGTATTTAATGTACGGCTCAGATCTACAGAATTTCAGAGTTTCTAGAGCAGACACAGAGCTCACGTCACAACAGGCTTCAGGCGCCATTTTAGTGACTTTAACAATATATTAAATTTTAATTTCGGTCTAGCTGACATTAGGTTATGTACGCAGCACGCAATTGAACCACATATTTTAGAAGCCAAAGGTTCAAATTAGCTGGGAGCACCTTCACTTAATTATAACAGTGGTTTTGTTAGGAAAACAGTTGGATACTAAATTGCGCTGACCTCAACGGCTATCGTATCTAGCTAATCGCTACTGTTAGCACAACATTAACAGCAAGCTACAATGACGAGTAACAAAAACAAAACAGTAATAAGGTTTCAATGAAAATGGTTTACCTTTTCCAACAGTCCCAGAATCCAGAGCTTCAAAGTCCAGCAGGTACTGAAGACTGTTATCCGTTTCGCTGTCACCGTCCGTGAGTTTTTTTTCCCGAAGGTCAAGGCCCGCCGCTCGCACACTCTGTCTGCGCATGCGCATCCCAACGACTGACCCCCTCCGTCCGCTCCCGGGAGGTTATAGTATGACGTGTTCTGACGTCACTCTCTCTCTCCCTGTCATTTATTTGGCTCGAAACACATATTAACAAATTGCTCAGTGATGAACAACTACTCAGATCATTTACCTAAGCAGTGTGCTTTGTCAAAACGAAGTGTGTGTTCATTACACTGACATTCTGTTCTGCAATTGTTATTTACTTGTATTTTATAATTTGACTTTACATACTGCTGGGTGGTTTGTAAAGTTTACAATAACTAGTATTATCATTATGCTATATTTTCAAAAATATATAATAATCTCAAAAGTAATGCCGTGGAGTAGAAAATAGTAATGCTTTATTAAAATTCAAAACTAAAGTACAGTATTTGAATGTGTGTATTGTGTCTACTGTTTGTTAACTCACCACATTCATAATGGGTTTGCGGGGTTAGGGGTGTGTGTGTGGGGGGGGGGGGGGGGGGGGGGTTAGGGTCTTTAGGCTTTGGCCCCCACCCCTGCCACCAGTATATTTTTAAGCAAATATTTCTAACTTTTATTTGAATATTCAGTTTCCTATCTTCTCTTAAAGGGTAATTGCCAGGTATCCCGCCCTCCCCCTTCGCACACACATGCACAAAAAGAAAACACACAGTATAATTCACAGCCTCATTATAGTGAATAAATATTTATGCCATTTACACCACCAAACTTAGATTGCTAAGAATGAAGAACCTTTTGTTCTTTAAAGAACCGTTTGTAATAGCTGAAGAACCATCCACAAAATAAAAAGGTTCTTTGATGTATGATGGTTCTTTAAAGAACCATGAAGACATCTGAAGAACCATTTAAGAACCATAATTTTTCTGAGTGCAGTGGAGGTGGTGAGTGACAGGAGAATGGCGGCTAAGCTGTCATCCCTGTTGGACAACGTCTCCCACCCCATGCAGGAGACTCTGACAGCACTGAGCAGCTCCTTCAGTGACTGCGGCACCCACGGTGTGGGACGGAGTGATTTCACAGGTCTTTCCTCCCCACTGCTGTCAGACTCCACAACAAAGACTTTAACTGATCAAACACACACATCCACACGTGTGCAATAGCAATAACACTAAGTGCAATACTCTTTTCTGACAAAGTTGTATTTTTACTCAGTTGTATACAGCATGTGTATTCTATTTTTATCCTATTGTATATTTTATTCTATTTTATTCTACTGTATATAGTATTTTATTTTATTCTATTCTGTATAGTTGTGTAGATTATTTTATTCTTATTGTATTCTATTCTACAGTAAAATATGCTGTGGGGCTGTGTGGACAGTGCAGGGACTGGGAATCTTGTCAAAGTTGAGGGACACATGGATTCCACTTAGTATCAGCAGATTCTGGAGACCAATGTCCAGGAATCAGTGACAAAGCTGAAGCTGCGCCAGGGCTGGATCTTTCAACAAGACAACGACCCGAAACACTGCTCAAAATCCACTAAGACATTCATGCACAGGAACAAGTACAATGTTCTGGAGTGGCCATCTCAGTCCCCAGACCTGAATATTATTGAAAATCTGTGGTGTGAATTAAAGAGAGCTGTTCATGCTCAGAAGCCATCAAACCTGAATGAACTAGAGATGTTTTGTAAGAGGAATGTTCCAAAACATTCAACCACAATTCAGACTCTCATTGGAACCTACAGGAAGCATTTAGAGGCTGTAATTTATGCAAAAGGCAGATCTACTAAATATTGATTTCATGTCTTTTTTTGTGCTGCCCAAATTGATGCACCTGCCTGATTTTGTTTAAACAATTATTGCACACTTTCTGTAAATCCAAAAAACTTCATTTCACTTCTCAAATATCACTGTGTGTGTCTCTGGCCGCTATATCTGTGGGGATGGTGTTCACTCTGTGTTGGAGTGTCCTGATGACATCCAGTTTGTGCTTGAGTGTTTGATAAGTGTATGTGTTGGTTTACTGTACACATCAACTTTTGTCCCCTATTGGTGATGGAAATCTCACAGTTTAGGAAGGCTAACCTGTCATGTTTTCCACATTCTCCTTGGTAAACCTGATGTGTTGGTCCACAAAGTTCATGTGATCAGTGAATACCTGAAACAATGACTTGGGTAGGGTTTTCCTGTTAGTGTCACCTGTCTATGAATGATACTTGATCTCAGTTTCCTGAAAATAGTGTCATTTGAATGCTAGCAAAAGGTATGGTCTTCCCAAGCATACTGATAGGGGAGCCTTGTTGTATGTATGTAATGTCCCCGATCTAATAACACCAGGAATGCACAGAGGACACACACAAATTTGGATTCATAGTTATTATTTAGTTAAGACAAGAAAATACACCGCTGTTCAGGATGAAGCAACAGCATGTATGGGAGGAGGTGGATGAGACTCCGCCTCTGACCTTACACAAGTGCTGCGACAAACCAGGAAATAAGCTGTTCCTCTTTCTCAGTAAAGGGAGACACACAGACGATCAGTGAGTAGCTGTAGCTGCACGAGTGAGTGCAGCGACAGTGTAAAACTCCAACACTGCTGCTTCAAGCTGCTGACGCTCCACACACTGAATGTGAGTTTGAGCAAAAACACGACTCAAAGGAAGTTTCAGTGAAGGTGGTAGAGGAGGGAGGGGAGCCAGGACTGACTGTACTGCCTGTCTGCTGTTTTCAGCTTCACTCACAGACTCAATGGCTTCCAGATCAGAGGAGGATCTCTGCTGTCCGGTCTGTCAGCAGGTCTTCAGAGATCCTGTTATTCTGTCATGTAGCCACAGCTTCTGTAAAGACTGTCTGAAGAGACGGTGGAGAGAGAGACCAACACACGAGTGTCCAGTTTGTAAGGAAATATCAGTGGATGATCCACCTTTAAACCGAGCTTTAAAGAACCTGTGTGAGTCGTTCTTACAGGAGAGAGATCAGAGAGCTTCAGAGGCTCTCTGCAGTCTGCACTCTGAGAAACTCAGACTCTTCTGTCTGGACCATCAGCAGCCAGTGTGTCACATCTGCAGAGACTCAGAAAAACACACCAATCACAGATTCAGACCCATCGATGAAGCTGCACAACAACACAAGAAGGAACTTCAGGAAACTCTGGAGCCCTTAAAGAAGAAGTTAAAGGTTTGTGAAGAAGTTCAAGTGAAGTTTGATCAAACAGCAGAACACATTAAGGTCCAGGCCCGACACACAGAGAGGCAGATTAAGGAGCAGTTTAAGAAGCTTCACCAGTTTCTAGCAGAGGAAGAGGAGGCCAGGCTGGCTGCACTGAGGGAGGAAGAGGAGCAGAAGAGTGGGATGATGAAGGAGAAGATGGAGGCTCTGAGCAGAGAGATAGCAGCTCTTTCAGACACAGTCAGAGCCACAGAGGAGGAGCTGAGAGCTGAAGACGTCTCATTCCTGCACAACTACAAGGCTGCAGTGGAAAGAGTCCAGCGCTGCCCCCTGCTGGATGATCCACAGCTGCCCTCAGGAGCTGTGATAGACCAGGCCAAACACCTGGGCAACCTGACCTTCAACATCTGGAACAACATGAAGGACATGGTCTCCTACACTCCTCTTATTCTGGACCCAAACACTGCTCAACCAGAACTCATCCTGTCTGAAGATCTGACCAGTGTGAGAGGAGGAGAGAGGCAGCAGCTTCCTGATAATCCAGAGAGGATTGACTATTACATTTCTGTCCTGGGTTCTAAGGGTTTTAACTCAGGGACTCACAGCTGGGATGTCGAGGTTGGAAATAATACAAGCTGGATGCTTGGTGTGGTAGAAGAGTCTATTCAGAGGAAGGGAAACAAAGAGTTTGGATTTTGGGGTGTGATTTTCAGTTTAGGTAAATACTCAACACGCTCACCATCAGCTCCTTTCACTGCTCTCTCAGTAAAGAAGAAGCTCCAGAGGATCAGAGTGAATCTGGACTGGAACAGAGGAAAGCTGTCGTTCTCTGATCCTGATACTAACACACACATACACACCTTCACACACACTTTCACTCACAGGATGTTTCCATTCATTCAAACTGGTGATGAAGTGAAGGTGTTGCCGGTGACGCTGACGGTGTCAGTGTCAGCGGCACCATTAGCAGATCAGGTCAGTTCAGGATGGTTTTTTTTCTAATGTGCTTTCCTGTCAGTGCTGCATGTAGCCAAAACCCCAAATATTTCAAAGATATTCTTTTTGTCCTTTTTAACATTGTGCTCTAAAGCTTCTGTGACTATAGCTTATTCAGTTCAAAATTTTAAGTTTATTTGTAATGCATGACAGCAGTAAGCTACAGCACAAATGGTAAAATCTGTTTTGGATTGTTTGTTATCTTATATGGGTACATGCTGTATTAATTATTTTTTTGTTCTTTTTGAGTTCCTTGGCCTCCGCTCCAGTCTTTCTGGGTTTGAGTGAAAGAGGAGGTTGAGCTGGTTTACAAGAAGAAGCCAATAAAATGGACTGAACCATGTCTTGCGATCACACAGGGGGGGATGGTGTTCTTCTTAAACACACACACACACACACACACACACACACACACACACACACACACACACACACACACACACACACACACACACTTTTTTAATAGTTTGGACCTCTGTGTTTTTGGCTTATTGGTCCCTAATAGTGCTGTCCACCTTTTCACATGGAAAATCATTTCACTGTTTCTCACTGAATGACTCCCCAAACTAGATTTGAAATTCTATCAAGTTTCTAATCATTACAAGTGATTCATGTTTCTATTTGATGTGTAAATGGAGATGATTTAGTTTGCTGGGATATGGACTGACATGTGTTGAATGGGAGGAGCAGTTTGTTGTTGTCTTCTTGTCTGTTTATGACAACAATAAATATGTTGTTGAAACAATGATTCATGTTTAACTCCATATATGAAATGTTTCTGATCTTTGAATTCTGTTTGATTAAAGACTTTCTTCATGACACAAATGAGATTTCAGTGTATTAATAGAACTAAATAAGCTCAGAGTTGAAAGGCTGGAGTATTATGTAAAAATTATAAATTGTTCATCAAATTGCCCTGCGACAGACTGGCGACCTGTCCAGGGTGTACCCCGCCTCTCGCCCTATGACAGCTGGGATAGGCTCCAGCGCCCCCCACAACCCTGAAAAGGATAAGCGAAAGCCAATGGATGGATGGATGTTTATAAAATAAATAAAGCTGTGTGTTATTGTTTTAATATATACACGATGCAAATTTGCTCATAAATGGGTTGGCGCTTCATGTTTTCAGAGTCAAGAGCTTCATTCAGTGTTAATGTTTGGATTTGAAATATTGCCGGTAGACATAGAGTGCAGAGGGTTTTTCAGCACGCTTACACATACACCAGTGATGGCTTTTTATAAGTCTCTGGGTCACAGAGTCCAAACAAGATGTCCTGAACTGGGCCTTAGAATCAACTGAAAGATAACATTCGATAGTCAAGGCTACACAGGGTGTGTTTTTGTGTCCATGTTTCTCTTATTTCAGGAAAAGGAACAGGAACTGCCAAAGCAAATTAAATCTTTCTAAACCACAAATATTGCTTCTTAAATATTTGAACACAACAACAGTCAAATAGTGAAAAATAGGAAGTAAGCATGGTGCTACTGGAGTCGTGTGTGTCAAGACTGATTTCAGCAGGAATGGAGAGAGGGGAGAGTAGAGTGAACAGGCATTGTTTAGAAGGGTTCAGCAAATCTGAGCTGGCAGCAATCGCTTCAGAGTGTCAGGTCAGAACACTTGCAACTTTTCAGATGCAAGAGGAACAAACTGCCAGAGTCCAGGAATAAAGTTGTCATTCTTTATATTTCAAGAATGGGCCCCATGGGTGGGCGAGAGTGTGGGGTGTGAGTGTGTGTGATTTGGTCTCTTCTGAACGCACACACTGTCGGTTGTGCGGCTGCCGTTTGTCTCTAAACTGAAGCTGCATGTGTGCACATGAGCCAGCTTCAAACTTGGCAGTTTTGTGTCTGGATTAATGCAGGAAGATGTTCTTCTGTTGAAGTTTAAATATTTGAAATACTGTATTTGTGTTTCTGATAATATCTGTGAATACTGGTTTACTATACATCAGAAAGAACTGCGTTTTTCCACATTATTACTTCTGTTTTTATTTGCCAACTTCAGAAATTATTTTTGAGAATAATAAAAGAAATGTTTGAAAAGAAAAAATATAAACAATCATGGATGAATAATATATGATGACAAGATTATATTTCTAAAGGAAAAAGCTGCTGTAATAAGAAAAAAACATTTGGTTCTGAGCACAATTATCTGTAGTTTTTTTTCATTGAGGAACACTTCTGCATTGCAGAGACAACCTTGTTTGTCCTGACAACTCCTGTGTGAATGTAGATGAACATCAAAGTGTCAGATAGAGATAGACCACATGTAGCTGTAAAAAAGATTACTTATACCCACTGTAGAGGATCCACAGGGACACCTTATGACAATGTTTAGAATCAGCAGCTTATTTAAACCATTTACTAGCCACCAACATGAGGTCATGACCTGAAATAGTTTTCCAAAAGTCTTGAAGGAGTTCCCAGAGATGCTGAGCACTTGTTGGTCCTTTTGCCTTCACTCTGCGGTACATCGCATCCCAAACCATCTCAACTGGATTTAGGTCAGGTGATTGTGGACGTCAGGCCATCTAGACAATAAGTCTCACTATCTGTTTAACAGATAGGTTATGAAGTTACAATTCCCCACTGTTTGTATTTGTATGTGTGTAGAACATATTTGTGATGCTATCCTTTATGTATATATGTGTATATGTGAAGTGCATTGAGGGTCTCGAAAAGCGCTATATAAATGGAATCCATCATTATTGTTATTATTATTATTATGACACAAAAGTGACATTACTAAAACATGTTATCAATACATAAAATAAGATAAGATAAGATAAGATAACCTTTATTAGTCCCACACGTGGGAAATTTGTTTTGTCACAGCAGGAAGTGGACAGTGCAAAAGTTATGACGCAAAAATTAGAATACAATAAGAATAAATACAGTACACAGCTGTACAGAATAGAATAAAATAATATACTATATACAGTAGAATAAAATAGAATAAAAATATACAATAAGATAAAAATAGAATACGAATGCTATATACAACTGAGTAAAAATACAACGATGCCAGAAAGGATTATTGCACTTAGTGTTATTGCACATGTGTGGATGTGTGTGTTTGTTCAGTTAAAGTCTTTGTTGTGGAGTCTGACAGCAGTGGGGAGGAAAGGCCTGTGAAATCTCTCCGTCCCACACCGTGGGTGCCGCAGTCTCCCACTGAAGGAGCTGCTCAGTGCTGTCACAGTCTGCTGCATGGGGTGGGAGACGTTGTCCAACAGGGATGACAGCTTAGCCGCCATTCTCCTGTCACTCACCACCTCCACTGGGTCCAGAGGGCATCCTAGAACAGAGCTGGCCCTTCGGATCACCCTGTTCAGTCTCTTCCTGTCCCCAGCAGAGATGCTGCCGCCCCAGCAGACCACACCATAAAAGATAGCAGAAGCCACCACAGAGTCATAGAAGGTCTTCAGGAGTGGGCCCTCCACCCCAAACGACCTGAGTCTCCGCAGCAGGTACAACCTGCTCTGCCCTTTCCTGTAGAGGGCGTCTGAGTTATGAGTCCAGTCCAGTCTGTTGTTCAGATGAACACCAAGGTACCTGTAGCTGTCCACAGCCTCAATGTCCATACCCTGGATGTTCAGTGGTTGCAGTGGAGAATGCTTGTGCCTGCGGAAGTCTACCACCAGCTCCTTGGTTTTACTGGCGTTGATCTGGAGGTAGTTCAGCTGGCACCAGTCCACAAAGTCTTGAGTCAGTCCTCTGTACTCCTTGTCGTCCCCATCAGTGATGAGGCCGACTATTGCAGAGTCATCAGAGAACTTCTGCAGGAAGCACTGGGTGGAATTGTGGGAGAAGTCTGCAGTGTAGATGGTGAAGAGGAACGGAGCCAGAACCGTTCCCTGTGGGGCCCCCGTACTGCAGACGACCCTGTCCGACACACAGCCCTGAGTCCTCACATACTGTGGTCGGTCGGTGAGGTAGTCCAGGATCCAGGTAGTGAGGTGATGGTCCACTCCAGAGTTCACCAGCTTGTCCTTCAGAACCGAGGGAAGAATAGTGTTGAAGGCACTGGAGAAAATAAAGAAGTATCAATCACAATCCCCAACAGTGTCACCAGCAATGCACCTCCACACCATCACACCTCCTCCTCCATGCTTCACAGTGGGAACTTTGGTGTTAAGTGATGTGGTTGAAAAGTTTGAGTGCGCCTAACTTTTGTGATGGCGCGCCTAAGAAAAAAAGTTAGGTGCACCAGTGCAACCATGGAAAAACGTTAGTCTAGAGCTATGCGTCTGCTTGTTGCTTTTTCTTAGTAGTGGTTTCTTAGCAGTTGTTTGACCATAAAGGCCTGATTCACAGTCTCCTCTGAACAATTGATGTAGAGATGTGTCTGCTACTGGAACTCTGTGTGCCATTTACCTGGGCTCTAATAAGAGGTGCTCTTACCTTGTGATTTCTGAGCCTCGTCACTTGGTTGAAATTATCCTCAGCAGCAGAGTTGACTCTTGGTCTTTCTTTCCTGGGGCGGTCCTCATGTGAGCCAGTTTTTGTGGTAGCACTTGGTAGCATGGTTTTTGTGACTGAATTTGGAGACACATTCAAAGTTTAACAATATTCCGGACTGACTGACCTTCAGTTCTTAAAGTAATGATGGACTGTAGTTTCTCTCTCGCTTGGGGCAGGGATAGCTCAATAGGTAGAGTAGCTGCCTCATGATTGGAAGGTTATGGGTTCAACTCTACTGAACAGCTATCCTGAGGTACCCCTGAGCAAGGTACCATCCCTACACACTGCTCCCCGGGCGCTGCATTGGTGGCTGCCCACTGCTTCACTAGGCGAATGGGTTAAATGCAAGGGAGCAATTTCCCTACGGGGACTATCACATACACATTATTATCTCTTTACTTAGCTGATTGGTTCTTGCCATAATATGAATCCTAAGACTTGTCAAATAGGCCTGTTAGCTGTGTACCAACCTGATTTCTGTGCAATACAACTCATGGTTCCAACCCCATTAAGAAGGCAAGAAATTCCACAAATAAAGCCTGACAAGGCCCACCTGTGTAGGGAAAACCATTTCAGGTGACTACATCATAAAGGTCACTGAGACAAGGTGAAGGGGTTCAGGAATCTAAATATATATATATATAACATATAACATCGACTAACAGGTGTGATGAGATGAGTGAGTGCACTTCCTGTCAGGAGAATAATGGTAGTTCAAGCCAGAATGATACACAGGATAAAGCTCAGACCTTTGTTAACCGTGTAGATTAAGTTTTGGTTGGAGGTGGAGACAACGCTCAGCAGAAGCTAGCTTCAAAGTAAAACAGGAAACTCACAAACTGTTTTACAAACACAAACTCAGGGACACGAATAGAACATGAGGGGGGAGAATACAGGTTGGAGTAATAAAACACTGAACACCAGAATCAAACCATGAGAACTAATACAAAATCAGAAGAAACTAGAAAATAATAACAATAAACTCAAAGCAATGGGTCACTGACCCAGGACCATGACACATAGTGGGCAACAGAGCATTTACTTTCAGCTTCTCTGACCTTCACATACTGACCTGTTCACTATGATCATAACACCTCTATTCATTTATATTTTGTAGTGCTCATTATTCATTTTTCATTGTTTTTACTGCTTTAAAGAGAGTGCAATGTTTTACAACTTTAATGTAACACCATCCACTCATTTTGACGCTATGTGGCACCGAAAAGATGAAGGTAGCTGATGTCCACAGCTGTGCAAACACATGAGTGAGAGTGAAAGAGACATAGGAGAGTTCACCTATAACATGAGGAGACATGTTACAGCAGAATGTGAGCACAGAAATGGATGATTCTGTCTTCCAGCAAGAATCAGAGGACATGGTGGCTGTAGCTCAGGTGGCAGAGCAGGTCAGCCACTAATCAGAAGGTCGGTGGTTTGATCCCAGGCTGCATCCTGACTGCATGCCAAATATCCTTGGGCAAGATACTAACCCCATGTTTGCCTACTGGTGGTGGTCAGAGGGCCCGGTGGCGCTTGTGTCCGGCAGCCTCGCCTCTGTCAGTGCGCCCCAGGGCAGCTGTGGCTACAATGTATTTTGCTATCGCCAGTGTGTGAATGTGTGTGTGAATGGGTGAATGACTGAATGTAGTGTGAAGCGCTTTGGGGTCCTATGGACTAGAAAAGCACTATACAAATGCAGGCCATTTACCATGAGTGGACAGAACAACTTTTCCTAATCTATGACTAATGATTTTACCATTTCTGTATTTGATTTGATTTGATTTGATATTTTGGAAGGGTTGGGTCGGGACTGCTATCACTCAATGCCTCTAGATCAAAAAGTGTATAATTCCAATTCAACATGTGTGTATGTGTGGCAACGCAAGGGAGTGATGATGAGAGGGTAAAAAGGGAAAGCAATCATGATGCACGCACACTAGGGTGGTGGTGTGGTGACTGCAAGCTCAAAAGCTTTACTGTTACAAGGAAAAACCTGAAAGCACCACCCATGTTACTTACGGCTTGTATATTGTACATTATATATATATATGTTTTTCCCTATGTTAATACTGTCCATATGTACATAGCGCTGCAGAAGTGTACCCCCCCCCCCCCCCCCCAGCATGTTTACACTGAGTAGGAGATGCTCTGTAACTCATTGTACAACTGTATAGTGACAATAAAGGCATTCTATTCTATTCTATTCTATTCTATTCTATTCTATTCAGTCACGCCCACTTTAGGCTTTCAGCTTCTGAATAAGGGAAACAAAAGTTTTGAATATATCCAAAACATGAAAACAGCCGTCCTCTTCACCCTCTGTAGTCACTGTTGAAACACACATGCTAACTAGTACCCATCACGTTATAGAGCTGGGCACTCCCTTAACCACACGCAAAGCAGAATAAACAAAGTGGAAAAAAAGGGAAGGGCAAAGCAGCAGCTCTTCTGTAACACAGCCCAGAGTAGCAGTAGTGGCTCCGCTGAAAGAAAATATTAAGTGCAAACCAGGTATCTAGAATGTGCAATAAATTGTGCAAAGTCCTGTTAAAACATTTACACTGACCATTTCCAGTCAGATGATGGGGGTGTGATTAGGCCTCACTGAAAGTAGAAACCTATATTTAATAGTCTTTTGTGCATTACTGCACAATTTAGATAGAACTGTTCCCTCTTTGGTAGGCCATGACAGAAACTGTATCCCATGTACTAAACCCATAAATACTCATCAACCTATATTCTCTCAGACCAGGGCCAACAGTTTGTATTCTCTGTATTTGTATCTGAATTTCTAGAAGATAAAGACTTCAAAACATCATCCCTAAAACTACCCAACTTGAAAGAAAGGATGAATCATTGAGGTAAAGATTGTTTCATATGTTGTTCGGCTCAGAGATTATTAAATCTCCGCCAGGGCCGGCGTACAATCGCAGATTATGTAATGGACTTTCGGACCGCAGCTGCAGAGGCAGGCTGGCCGGGTCAAGCCCTTCAGGGAGTTTACCTCTGTTCCCTGAATGAAGCTATGAAAGATCAAATGGCCTCACCTGACAAGCCAGCCACCTTTGAGGCGTTAGCCTCTCTCTCCCTTTGTATTGATAATTGTCTGAAGGAGAGAGAGGGAGAAAAGAGTTATAGTTACCAACGTTCGCATGTGATTCACAAGCCCTGTCTTCTTCTCTCTGTGTCATTAATCATAAACCAGGTCACTCACTTATTTCAGGCTCTTGTTGATTCAGGCTGTGAACATAACCCCTTGATTTGTATCTGGCTAGTCAGTTAAATATACCTCTCCTGCCCCTGGATTGCCCTTTTCTGGCCAGTGCTAACGGTAACCATAGAGAGAAACTGCCTTTCTTCATCATCTGTTCATGGTTCAGGGTTCAGGGGTGGCCGCTATTTATCATGACCTCCATCCAAGAGATTTTCAATAACAGTAAAGCCCTGTCACTTCCACCATTCCACGACTGCACCATAGAACTCCTTCTCAGTGCCAATCTACCCACCAGTCACCAGTACAATCTGTCAAAACTAGAATGAGTTGCCATGGAAAACTTCAATGGGTGCAGGGTTTGTTTTTGTAGGGGAAAAGGATGACTTGCTGTGCCCCTGACTTTCAGGGCCTCTAAGAAAAAAAAACATAAAAAAATACCCCCTTCCACTCATCAGCTCCGCATTTCAGCTGCACAATATTCACCAAACTCCACCTCTGAAACGCATACCATTCTGTTCATGGCGTGCCAGAAATAAGGTACAGACTCTGCATCCTGCGTGACTTTTGTAGCCTTTATTCCACACCTCACAGGCCATGGTCAAATATAACATTAGACTTTGTCACTGGTCACCCAGTTTCCTCTGGGAAAACAACCATGCTTACCGTCATAATCCCAGAAAAGCTCCCCACTGCTTCCTAAACCGCAAAAACACTGGTTGAACAGGTATTCAGGTTACATGGGATACCTATGGAAATAGTGTCAGACAAGAGACTACAGTTTGTTCCACAGGTCTGGAAGAGGTTTTGTACGTCCCTAGGGGCCAAAGCCATATCTCAGTTTGGGATATCTCCCTCAGGCTAATGGTCAGATTGAGCGCTTCAATCAGGAGCTAGAAGCCACGCTCTGCCGCATCACTACCCATATCCCGGGTCTCCTGGTACACTTACCTTCCATGGGTCGAATATGCTCACAACAAACTCACTTCTTCTGCTACAGGTCTCTCTCCATTTGAGGCATCTTTAGGTTATTAACCCCTGCTGTTCCCAGAGCAGGAAACTGAATTTGCTGTGCCGTCAGTACAGCATCACCTTCAGTGCTGCTGCCAGGCTCGGTCATGGACACGGCAGGCCCTGCTTCGTTCAGTGACACGGCAGCTTCATTATGCCAACCAACAGCATACAGGGGCTCCTACATACTCCCTGTCACAAGAGGTGTGGCTGGCTGCAAAAGACATTCCGCTCCGGACATCTTCTCGCAAACTTTCACCTAGTATCCTCGGCCCTTTGATATTGACACAGTGCTAAGTCCTGCAGCTGTCATGCTCAAGCTTTCTTTCATCCATGTGGGTCCATCTCACATTCCGCGTGTTCCAAATCAAAGTGGTGCTTTTAAGTGCTCTGTGCCCACCATCCGAACTCTTGCCTCCACCCCAGCTCATCAACGGACCCCCGGCATACTCAGTCTGGTGTATCTTAGATGTGCGGTGGCACGGCAGGGGTCAGTAGTTTCTAGTTGACTGATGGTCTGAATGAGTGGCTGTATTCTTCCATAGAGCTGGAGTTTCCAACCCTGGGTGGAGCTACCTCATTTCAATCACTATTTGCAATTTGGGCTGCCTGCATTTAAGACTAGTGCTCTATATAATGCTTTGCCAGATCTTCTGCTAACCTGCGTTAGTGTGAGTCCGCCAAGTTGCTCCATCATAAAGTTCAACGTATGCTTACCTGGTGTTTTCTTTCTGTGGTTTTCAGGAATCCTCTGGTCCAATATTTTAGTCTTGGTGATACCACTACCAGGCGCTGGTCTGTTTGGTAATTCCCCTGCGTGCCTCCCTGCCACTGCTCAAAGGATTCACAGAAAACACTCCCTCTGGACCTTGGCTTCTGGACACTTACCCGGACCACTTTGACTGTCTTCCCTTCAGCCTCCACCTGAAAAACCTGTAAGACACTTGCTGTTATTTAGTCTTCTTATCTGTCAGGGCTAATGAGTGGTATGGATTCAGGTGCGGAGCTCTGGGTTGAAGCCCGACAGTGCATTTATTTACAGTGCTTGAAATACAGTCTTCAAACAGTGAGATATCCAACATTGTCCTTTCTCTAAATCCCAAAAGTGGTGAAGGTGAGTTTCCCCGTGAGGTCGGTGTGCACTTCTTCCATGTGAATTCCTCCTCCCGAAAACACCAGTGAATCCCTTTTCTCCACTCCTCCGTCCCGTACTTCTCTACCTGAGAGACGAGCAAACACAACAGCGGATAAGAAGGCTTGCCTTGCTATGCGGGTCATAAGATCACGAGCACACTTATCTACCGAGCTCCGAGTACAATCCAGCGTCGACTGCCGTCTGGACATACCTCCGTACCTCTGTGTAGTGAGGAATGATTAGCGGCAGCTGGAGGTGAAGGTTACTCTTCCGGGTCAGAGGTCAGCCTTTCTCGCTCTCTCGGAGACGCCGCCCCTAGGCATAGCCCGACCCACAGAATAGGGAGGAAGAGAGAAAGAGAGGAAGGCGCACACACATCACAAATAAAAAAGCAGGTCGTCCGGGGAGGACCGTCCGACCGTGACATTATCTGACCAAATTGCCACCATCAATTCAATTTCTCTCTCTGTGTTCCAGTGCCACTGTCCTCCCCTGCGTGGGCCACAATCTGCTCCCAGAGTTGTCTCCATAGCCCATGTGTCTGCTACATAGCTCATGTTTCATAGTTCATAGATCATTTTTCGGCGTGAAAAGGACACCGGAAACAATGCTCCCCACAGGAGTTTCTGCACCAGAAGTAGCATATGCTAACGTGCACATAGTCAATCCACTTAACACACTGGTTACTGCTACAACTACACGTTTGTTTTCCAACTATTTATTATTGAGTGACTTATGTGTATATATATATATATATTAGGGGTGCAATGATACACAAAATTCACGGTTCGGTTCGGTTCGATACTTTGGTGTCACGGTTCGATATTTTTTCGATACAAAAAAAATGTTCATGCCTTTTTAATTTGTCATTTATTAAAATTATAAATATATATTTTAACTCAAAAGTACAGTTTTTAAATTTAACCCTAACCCTAACCCTTGTGCGTGTTTTTTATTTTGACAGCGAATGTGCACCTGCGGACCACTTGTGTGCAGCCCTGGTTATTTAGCTCGTCATATTGCAGCCACAGAAATTCTTTTGTCCATGAAACCATAAAGCTGCACTTTCTTTTTGCCTTATAGTCTGATTTGTCATAACTTCTCCTTTTTGTGGTAAGCTTTTCTTTGGCTGTCACTTCTTCACCCTGACCTGTCTTATTTGGCTCAGCAGAACTAAAATATATATCCTGCTGCTTTTACACACGCACTCACATAAGCTCAGCGATTCTCTGCGCGATCAACCTCTCACGTGTTTAAGCTGCGGGAGATTTCACTTGTCATGTTTGCATAGTAAGCTAACGATTAATAAGATGATGTCAGAGGAATTGGTGCACAAATTATCATCACTCACAGATCAGTGCTGTCGCTCTCTATACATAGTTCGCACGATTGCAAAGACCCTGCAGCGAAACGGAGAGCAAAGCCTCTGACTGAGTGCCTGTTTTCGCAGTCTGACCACCTGTTGAAGGTAACGTGCTAACATGGTTAACGCTAGCCCCGTTATTTTAAGGTCATCTTACCTTGTGAAAGTTTTATGTCGCAGCTGTACGAGCTGGCTACGTGTTTTGTAAGCTTCTGTGCTCTTCACAAATAAAGCTGGAAGCAGCTCAGACTATTAGAACCAGCACTGAGGCCTGTTACATTTATAGTATTAGAACAATGGCTGCAACCTACAGCCTTTAAACTAGCGATGATAAATGCTGACCGTAAACTCGTCAGTCCAGATGTTACCACATTACTTTATGATACTTAGAGTTAAAACAACTGAGACAGGCAGATTAAAATAACAGCTGTCAGTTCTCTCATTCCTTATATCAAGACTGGAGATCACACTACTGATTCCAGTTCATTTAATATGTGAGCGCACAGATTCATTCTCAACTGGACATAAATGCTGATCAAAGGTTGTATATATGATGATTCATCAAATCCCAGCCTCTAACACAGTGCGCTGAATCTTAGCTTTGAATGTCCAGTATATTCTAATCAGTGAAAATTAAGCATTCACTAAACCTACAGTATCTACACCTGTGTGGCAAATGTGTGGTAAAGACACAGATAATGAAATTTAATAATTAATACAATATACATCATGAAAAACAAAAGCTGAAAATGATTCAGTTCAGTACTTTTCTCTGTATGCTCTGTGATTATAAAGGCCTTAAATTCTGTGATATATACTGTAAATGATTTTTACAGAGGTCTTAAAGTACTTAAATCACTGCTGAAAGTCTGGTTGTTTATATTTTCACGTTTTTGTGTCTGTAGGGCTGTTTGATGACGATTTGGACTCTGGGAGATGAGGACACACCCACATCTGTTCCATACTGCAGCCATGGATGGTGTTACAGCTCAGAGTCAGCTTTGGGCCATCAGATGCACACACTAGAAAACCAGCACCTGGACTTCATGCAGGAGAGAAAGCCTAATCCAGCAACTAATCCAGAAGTTAATCCCTGAGCAAACAGGAAAGGGAAATGGATTTTGAAATGCAGTTTATTTTTATTTTTTGGCCTTTCCCATTTGGTTCTTTAGCCATCAGAATTGTTGTCTGAAGACCAACAAGGATACCCAATGGATTTACTTTGCCAAATGGATCATCGTGGCATTGCCGTATTGGTCCATTTGATCGACCTTTGTTTTTATTATTTATTATATTTTATTTTCAGATGTTACAGACGGGACAGACATGAGTGAGGGATAGGAAAGGGAGAGAGAAAGAGGAAGGAAAAGAAAAACAGAAGGGGAGAGGGACAGTGAGAAAGGGGGGGAGGAAAAAAAAACCTCCTGGATCACCTGTTGAGAGAAGAAGAATAGAAAACAAGCAAAAAAACAAAAACAAAGCAACATACTAAACACAACACCATCGCATTAATCTAGCTAAGTGTAAACAGCAGTAAATACTAAATATTCAATGTTGTTGTGCAGCACGCAGGACAGAAAGTGCGCAATGTGCTTTGAAGTAGCAGCCAAGAAAGGTGTAATTTAAGTCTACGAACAGTGAACACCCGTGTGCATACCTGTGTGGATCAGCACGCTTGTATTCAAATGGTTTCCACATGTAATGGTCTGCAAGAGGATGTAGAGAGCCATAGCCCCGTCCCCCAGGGCATGAAGCAGGCATGGAGGAGATCCAGGCCCCAGACATCCAGAAGCCCCAGAGTGCGAGAGCCCAAGGAGGACCACCGGAGGGGCATCCGTGCTACCCTCATGGGAAGGGCTGAGGATCCCCAGACGAGGCGTCACCCAGTAGCCACCGAGCAGAAGCTAGAGGGGGCTGCACCGGCGTGCCTGCTGGCTCTGCCGGCAGCCAGCTGTGCCAGAGTGAACCGAGCTGCAGGCCCAGAGCCCGGAGGCCCGAGGGCCTGCAGCTGGCACAGGTGGCCAGAAGGGGACGAGGGGGGGGAATGTCTCCCCTGCACCCTGGTGACACACCCGCACCCCAAGGCCCTACCTGTGTGGGTGAGTGTGGTGGAGCGGGAAGAGGGAGGTAGCCGGGGATGGGGAGGAAAAGGAAGGAGGGGAGGATGCCCCTCCCTAGGGCTCCCCCGCTGACCCCCTGTAGGCACCCCCGTCATCTGGTACCCACCAAGGCAAGGGAGCCCAGGTCCATCCAGAAATGCAGTTTATTAAAGTGCAATTCAAAAATGAATTTACAAATGCAGAATTTATTCTACAATTCATTATTTAAGCACAGAAATCTTTATTTCAATGCGTGTGGCTCTTGTGGTCCTCCATATGACTCAGCAGGTGGGGGTAAACGTAGTTTCTGAGTTTTACTTCGCCTAAGGAATGCAGAAATGGCTCCGCTATGCTCCGGATGGGGGGTGCACAGATGCCCGATATCCAGCTCGATCCCGGAGTAAACTAAAAACAATGAGTTGTAAATAAGTCATTTAACAAAAAACGTCTTCATAGGATAATATTTTTTTCTTGATGCAAAAATATCTATTGTTATTTTGTTAATTACATAATGCCTGATGCTTAATGTTATAGGGATATTATAATGAACATGGTAAATTGAAAGAAAATGTCTAACATATATGGTAATCTTGTTTTTAGATAATACACAATTGTCTTTTACGCAGGTTTAAGTATTGATTGATTAATTTGCAGTGGTTTAGTATTGAATGAAATACCTATTAAGTCCTCTTTATTTTTAATCATAATGTAATTATTATTTTAATATTAACCATGGGTGCAAATGTTGTGGAAAATAAACACTAGAATTCAGAATTCACTAGAATTATTAAGTGAGGATGCAAAAGTGATGTCAAATCAATGTCAAATTTGAAGATTGATCCGATATCCAACTCTAACATTGTTTCAATATTAATTGATACGGTGGTCCCTAGAGACAAAGCACGTACAAACTCCAAAACACTTGCAAATTCCAAAACACATGCAAACTCCAAAACACTTGCAAACCCCAAAACACTTGCAAACTCCAAAATACTTGCAAAATCCAAAACACAACGGAAGTGCTCCAGGGCGCTAGGGGCAGTGTTGAGCTTTTGTTACCTAGTAACTACACAAGCCAGGAAGTACCAATGACCGGATTTGGGCTGTATCCCAATTCAGGGACTGCAGCCTTAAAGGCCGCATTTTAAGGCCGATTACAGCACAGCGACATAACAAAGGCTGTCCCAATTCAAAGGCTGCTTGAAATGCGGCCCTCAAATGCGTCCTTAATTTCCCTGAATTTTAAGGATGGGCCCAACATATCCCAGATTTCATAGAGCGGTGGCGGTGTGGATAATTTTGCTGAAAAAAACGGCAGAAGTGGAGCCGCCGAAGAGTAAACTTTCAGAAGTAAGTACTGAATATTATGTCACTTATTTATGCGCAAATGTTTTTATAATGAAGAACATTAAAACATTACTGTTGGCCACATGTCGGGAAAGTTATGTGACATTAGCGATGTTTGTACTAACTTGGTTTTAAAGCCTTTACTTCAAAATATACGCCGTTCAATAGTTGACTTTAATCTTAGAGAGAATGTGACGATTTTATGGATAATTAAAGTCAGTCATATATCCACAAACACAACAAGCTGAAAGTCAGTGATGCTGCTCGGTTTGCAGTCCTGAATATCACGGCACAAGCAGGATTCACTGCACTGTTAATGTTAGCTATGTTATATTGCTGCCTCTGTTCGGTGGTGTCCAGCCAAACAGACTTTAACGTGTGTTTGAACGAGCTGACGGTTCACTCGTTAAGCTGAAAGAAAGATGCTTTAGTCACAGGAGCCACACATGTGTCCACTGTAACATCTGGAAACTCTTCTTGTTTCGTAATAACACAAACACTAAATCCTCCTTCTTTTGTGCTGTTTTGTAGCAGTGTGTACACCTGAGACTGTCACCTGCCTGTCTGTCCTGCACTCTCTCTGTTTCTTTCTCTCTGATTGTGGAATAAAAGTATGAACATTCATTTATAAGTTACACTTGTGTTTGAATCCTGCAGCTTATCACACATTTGATTTCCATGTGTGACGACTGCAAGTGTCCAGAGTGAGGACAGACTGAGGGACCCACTGCTGCACATCATCTGTGAGGCTGATGATCCACCAGGACAAACTCAGCAGTGTGTGAGGAAGAGGAGGAGGAAGAGCCAGCAGCAGCTGACAGATGGAGAGAATAGACAGACTGTTCCCTGTTTGTGAAGGACTGCTAGAAAAGTTTAGAATCACTAATTGTCTGTCCTGAATCAGTCTTATTAGGTAATGTTCAAATAATTTTATCCTCCCAGTGTTTTCAGTGTGGGAGAAAGTACTCAGGGCCTTCAAGTTACACACTATGAAAGGCAGCAACAAGTTTAACATTCAGAAACCTAAAGTATGTATCAGCAGCAGAATGGAGCTAAAAATAAATGTTTGTTTCAGTTCTATGAAGCTTTGAGTATTTTAGAATAGAATAGAATAGAATTCAACTTTATTGTCATTGCACATGCACAGGTACAGGGCAACAAAATGCAGTTTGCATCCATCCAGAAGTGCTTTAGTGATATAGATATATTACAATATATATTAGCAATAGTATAGATATGTAAGTATATTACAGAAATGGGTCTATTATGGTATGTTATAATGTACACGGTATGAAGTATGTTGTGAATATTCTATAACTATAAGTATGTACAGGCTGTAGTGAGTACAAGCTATGTACAGGCTATGAACAGGATATAAATATGAAAAACTATACAGAATATGAAATAAATAACTTTACAGAAATTTGAGATATACAGCTATACAGAAATGGGAACTGTGCAAGTTGTAAACAGTTGTAGGATTAAAGATTATTGAATGTACAGAATGATTATTTACACAGAGCTATACAGTAGTGCAGTTAAGATAAGGGAGATATAATTCCTACAGAGGCTATATAAAGTGCTAGTGGTTGTGAGTGGTGGTTCAGTCCATGTTATTATTGTGTGTTTGAGGGTACAGTTGTCCATTGTGGGTGTGTGTATGTTCAGTGCATGAGTTTAACGTGGGTCAGATGTCAGGAGGCAGAGTTCAGGAGTCTGACAGCTGTGGGGAAGGAGCTGTTCCGGTACCTGGTGGTCTTAGTCCGGAGGCTCCTGTGGCGCCTCCCAGAGGGCAGGAGGGTGAAGACTCCATGTGATGGGTGACTGGGGTCTTTGATGATTTTCCCAGCCCTTTTCAGACACCGCTTCCTGTAGATGTCTTTTATGGCAGGAAGTGGTGCTCCGGCGATGCGCTGGGCAGTTTTCACGACCCTCTGCAACGCCTTCCGGTCCGAGGCAGAGCAGTTCCCGTACCAGACTGTTATACAGTTGGTCAGGATGCTCTCGATGGTGCAACGATAGAAGTTCACCAGGATGTCTGAGGACAGGTGGTTCTTCCTCAGGGTCCTCAAGAAGAAGAGGCGCTGGTGAGCCTTCTTGACCAGCTTGGAGCAGTTGGTCGTCCAGGTGAGATCCTCGGAGATGTGGACTCCCAGGAACTTGAAGCTGCTCACACGCTCCACAGCCGTCCCCTTAATGTGGATGGGTGGATGTGGTTCAGCATTCCTCCTGTAGTCCACGATGAGCTCCTTGGTCTTCTCGGTGTTAAGCAGCAGGTTGTTTGTGTCGCACCACTCAGCCAGACGATCCACCTCCTCCCTGTAGGCGGCCTCATCGTTATCACTGATGAGGCCAATCACCGTGGTGTCATCTGCAAACTTAATGATGGTGTTGGAACCATCAGCAGGTCTGCAGTCGTGGGTGAAGAGGGAGTAGAGGAAAGGGCTCATCACACAGCCTTGTGGTACACCGGTGTTCATTGTGATGGTAGATGAGCAGTGGTTATCCAGCCGGACATGTTGGGGGCGGTTGGTCAGGAAGTCCAGTAACCATTTGCAGATGAGGGAGCTGATGCCCAGGTCTGTCAGTTTCCTGATGAGTTGTGAGGGGTGGATTGTATTGAATGCTGAACTGAAGTCTATAAACAGCATTCTGGCGTACGTGTTGTTGTTGTCCAGGTGTGAGAGGACAGAGTGCAGTGCAGATTTTGGATTAGTAGTACTGCTGTGTTTGTTGCATCATATTTCTGTAATTGTTTATATGCTTTATATATTCTGAGGTAAGTTGATCTATAGTGTTACATCATATTCTATGAGGATGTTATGTGTTTGTAGACTTTCTGCCCAGTTTGACCAATTTAGCAGAAGTCAGCCTGTTTAAGGCTCTGATATCTATTCTGTATGACTTAAAGCAGTTATGACATGGTCTGATTTTCTCACCCAATAAAGGAATATTTAATATATCAGTCTACTCTTCATTTTATCAGAAACAGTTATCACAGCTTGTACATTTTCTTTTTATAAATATATGTAAGCAATGAGCCAAATTTAGTAATGCCAACATACTGAAGGAACAACATTTGTCTCTTATATATGATACACCTATATATACACTGTCAAAGATACTTGTCTTGAGTGAAGATTTAAGGTGATAGGACATATAAATAACTGCAACTTGAATCTGTACTGAGGCTCAATATTTGGCACAGAGTTCATGTTCACTGCTGTAATAGCTAATAATGATTAAAATAATATTGGCCATATTATATTTACATTACCAAAGTGATATGACTTTAGTCTCATGAAAACATTAGCTAATTGTTATTTACTAACTAATCTTAAATGACTGTTCAGTACAGAAATGAAGCCCAAAAATCATGTTTTACTGTCCTGTGGTCTCAGCCTCAGATACTTATCAAATCACACAAAGCTCTTGTAGAAACAAACAAACAAATTAACAAAATATGTTCTCCTTCAATTCTGTCAAACAAAGTTGTATGACACGTTTCCAGCGGTTAGTATCATGGTTGCTAGGCAACCTGGGAAGCGAGACGGAGACTAGACCGTCCCATACAGACAAACTTGCCGTTTATTTTGCAAATTGAGCTCAACACTGCCCCTAGCGTCCTGGAGCACTTCCGTTGTGTTTTGGAATTTGCAAGTGTTTTGGATTTTGCAAGTGTTTTGGAATTTACAAGTGTTTTGGAATTTGCAAGTGTTTTGGAGTTTGTACGTGTTTTGGAGTTTGCAAGTGTTTTGGATTTTGCAAGTGTTTTGGAGTTTGCAAGTGTTTTGGATTTTGCAAGTGTTTTGGAGTTTGTACGTGTTTTGGAATTTGCAAGTGTTTTGGATTTTGCAAGTGTTTTGGATTTTGCAAGTGTTTTGGAATTTGCAAGTGTTTTGGAATTTGCAAGTGTTTTGGAGTTTGTACGTGCTTTGTCTCTAGGGGCCACCGTAAATTGAGGATGCAAAAGTGATGTAAAATCAATGTCAGATTTCAATGTTAATTGAACGGAATTGCCTGATATTGATTTAGCATCATGTCAATGGCTTTTTGCTATCTGCACTCTGCTTTCACACTCACATTTTTGGAGATAAAATATCTTTTAGGTGCAGGCCTACGACTCCAAACACTATCTACACAAACATATCTATATATGATCCCCCAGTTATACAAGCTGTTTGTTCTTGTTTTCCTGCCCCACCCTTCTTCTGCTTTTGAATCCTTTCACTTCTTCACTTCTAATTAGTACATCGAGATCTACCAGGCCCCCCGCCAGTCCCCTCCAAGGCTTTTCCCAAATCGTAGCTCAGTTCATGCTAAAATTGCTGTCAAACCTAAAATGAGGATGTGGGCCCAGCTAAGTGAAATAAGTGGAAATTTAATGAAGCTCCGCCTTCTCACGTCACTCACCTGAGAGAAATGAGGAAACAGGCTGTTCCTCTTTCTCAGTAAAGAGAGACGCACAGACGATCAGACTGAGCTCAGACCAAACTAGCAGCTTCCTCTGAGTGAGTCCAGCTACAGGAGAGAAAAGTGGAAAACTCCAACACTGCTGCTTCAAGCTGCTGACGCTCCACACACTGAATGTGAGTTTGAGCAAAAACACGACTCAAAGGAAGTTTCAGTGAAGGTGGTAGAGGAGGGAGGGGAGCCAGGACTGACTGTACTTCCTGTCTGCTGTTTTCAGATCCACTCACAGACTCAATGGCTTCCAGATCAGAGGAGGATCTCTGCTGTCCGGTCTGTCAGGAGGTCTTCAGAGATCCTGTTATTCTGTCATGTAGCCACAGCTTCTGTGAACACTGTCTGAAGAGATGGTGGAGAAAAAAACGGATATGTGAGTGTCCAGTTTGTAAGAGTAGATGTTCAAAGGATGATCCACCTTCAAATCTGGCTTTAAAGAACCTGTGTGAGTCGTTCTTACAGAAGAGAGATCAGAGAGCTTCAGAGGCTCTCTGCAGTCTGCACTCTGAGAAACTCAAACTCTTCTGTCTGGACCATCAGCAGCCAGTGTGTGTCATCTGCAGAGACTCAGAAAATCACACCAATCACAGATTCAGACCCATCGATGAAGCTGCACAACAGCACAAGAAGGAACTTCAGGAAACTCTGGAGCCCTTAAAGAAGAAGTTAAAGGTTTGTGAAGAAGTTCAAGTGAAGTTTGATCAAACAGCAGAACACATTAAGGTCCAGGCCCGACACACAGAGAGGCAGATTAAGGAGCAGTTTAAGAAGCTTCACCAGTTTCTAGCAGAGGAAGAGGAGGCCAGGCTGGCTGCACTGAGGGAGGAAGAGGAGCAGAAGAGTGGGATGATGAAGGAGAAGATGGAGGCTCTGAGCAGAGAGATAGCAGCTCTTTCAGACACAGTCAGAGCCACAGAGGAGGAGCTGAGAGCTGAAGACGTCTCATTCCTGCACAACTACAAGGCTGCAGTGGAAAGAGTCCAGCGCTGCCCCCTGCTGGATGATCCACAGCTGCCCTCAGGAGCTCTGATAGACCAGGCCAAACACCTGGGCAACCTGACCTTCAACATCTGGAACAACATGAAGGACATGGTCTCCTACACTCCTCTCATTCTGGACCCAAACACTGCTCATCCAAAACTCTTCCTGTCTGAAGATCTGACCAGTGTGAGAGGAGGAGAGAGGCAGCAGCTTCCTGATAATCCAGAGAGGATGGATTTGTTCTGCTCTGTCCTGGGCTCTGAGGGCTTTAACTCAGGGACTCACAGCTGGGATGTTGAAGTTGGAGACAGTACATGGTGGAGACTGGGTGTGTTAGCAGAGTCTGTGAGGAAGGGAGACATAAAGTCTGGATTATGGAGAATAGGGTTTTACAAAGGTAAATACTCAGCATGTTCACCATTAACTGGATCCACTGCTCTCTCAGTAAAGAAGAAGCTCCAGAGGATCAGAGTGAATCTGGACTGGAACAGAGGAAAGCTGTCGTTCTCTGATCCTGATACTAACACACACATACACACCTTCACACACACTTTCACTCACAGGATGTTTCCATATATCAGCACTGGTGGTAAAGTGAAGGTGTGTCCGTTCAAGGTGTCAGTGTCAGTGCAGCAGATGAGTTGAGGATGATGATTGTTGGGAATTTTAGCACTACGGTTAGCATTTACAGGATATTGTTTTGTTATACAGGAAAACTGTTACTCAATAAGGCCCATTTACTAGTTGTCTTTTTCTTTCTCTGTAACCCTTTTTTTTTGGCCTGCTGGTTTGGAAAATCCAGCAGTTCATCTATATGTAAACAAGGCACTTAAACTGGGACAGAGTGCATTCCTTGAGTGCATTCCTCAGTGAAGCTAAAGATCACATATCATTGATTATGTGCCTTTAGGTATATATGGTTAAACATTTTCTAATGCAAATAACTACATGCAGTATTCTACCCTGTGCAAACTTATATCATTAAAGGATTCTAAATGTCTAGTGTTTAATGGACTTGTATGATAATATTAGACTGAAGATTCTGTAACTTAACAAAGCTCTTTATGTTAACCGTTATTTTCTCTTGCCCTGTCAACTCAGAATTTATGTTGTGAAAGTGGATGCTGGAATAGGAGGGAAAACACCAACAAATCACTTTTTACCTTGCTTAAAATGTTTATGTGAAGACCATCTGGTTTTTGTGTCAGAACTCAGGATGTAGAAGATCTTGGTAAAGATTTATTGTTTTTTGTGAGTGCTTTTTTTATTGCCCTTGCTGAACAAAGGAATTCAACTGTCAGGACGCCGCCCCACCCAGTGGGCAGGGTCTGAAACTGAAGCTTGTTGTCTGTCTATAAAAACTGTTACACAAAAATAATAAACTTTGAGTCAGTTTGGAATGACACCTAGAACAGTCTCTGCGTCTTCTTGTTTCTCCAAACTACTCCCGGTACTCTGGCCGGTACCGTGATTGCCCGTTGATCATGCATGAGAATATTTTAATTTTGTTATATGTTAAAGGATGAACTCTGCTTATTGGTGCCCATGCCTTAGGAGGAAAAGCTCTATCTATGGACAGAGATTCCCTTCAATGATGTTTCTAATGTTGTTTCCTGTCAGTGAGTTGAAGCTGTTTCTTTCTGTTTCTGCTGTCCACCTTTTCACATGGAAAATCATTTCACTGTTTCTCACTGAATGACTCCCCAAACTAGATTTGAAATTCTATCAAGTTTCTAATCATTACAAGTGATTCATGTTTCTATTTGATGTAAATGGAGATGATTTAGTTTGCTGGGATATGGACTGACATGTGTTGAATGGGAGGAGCAGTTTGTTGTTGTCTTCTTGTCTGTTTATGACAACAATAAATATGTTGTTGAAACAATGATTCATGTTTAACTCCATATATGAAATGTTTCTGATCTTTGAATTCTGTTTGATTAAAGACTTTCTTCATGACACAAATGAGATTTCAGTGTATTAATAGAACTAAATAAGCTCAGAGTTGAAAGGCTGGAGTATTATGTACGTGCTTCACTGTCAGGATCTTCAGGGGGATTCAAAGTCATGAGATAAATTAGTGTTGACAGGGGTAAGGAAAAATTTCTGAGCTTTATTTACTATCAAAGCAGTGCGTGTCGTCCACCAGAGGAATATCTCCGACTGCTTCACATGAAAACATCAGCAGAAATTTGTAATGACTGAGCTTGTTTAATCAGCTCATTTGTCCTTCATTTACAGCAGAAGAAGAACTGAAAGTGTGTGTGTGGATTCAGAGCGCTCACTGTCAGGACAAATAAAGGAGGGAAAGGGATTAAAAGGAGCAAAGCGCTGTTTTAGAGCCTTAAAGAGAATTTACATTTCCAGTCTGAATCCTGTAAACTTCACATAATGATCCAACATGAACCTGCATTCATAATCACTTCCTGTGTGCTTTAATTCAATGTCTGAGGAGAAAATCAATCTCATTTTCATTTCTTTTCACCCTGCTGTGATATTAATATAAAAGTGATATTAAATAAATTCTAACAACAACTGATCAAGTTTAAACCTGCTGCTGTTGTTTAGCATGACATCCACTGGTTTCTTCTTTCTGGCGCAAAGTGGGCGATAAACAAATAAGAGAGACAGGACTTGCGACAGAAAAGCCGATCAGCTGATCATTGATCAGTTTCATGATTGAAGTAGAAACAGGAGAGGGAGGGGGAGAGAATGAGATAAGATTAGACAGCTGTGCAGCAAACACACAGAATAACTCCAGCTTTGTTTCTTTTTCATTGTAGCTGAAGTACGGGACATCCCGGTTTCCTTTTCACCTCAATACGAAACGCGTAATATTTTCTCTGAATATGAGACAATTCCATTTTTAGGGGACGGTTGACAACTCTACTAATTAACCTTATGAACAAAACAAAATTTAACATCAGTAACATCATAGCACCCACCCAAGTGTATAAAAACTCCTTCATGCTAGCTAGTTCCCAGTACGAAAAAGTCAGCATACCAAAAATAAACTACACCTACACTTGGTTTATATCCAGTAGCGGTTTTTGATACGACACGGGCGGTTGCCTGGGGTGGCATCGTGGTCGGGGGCGGCAGCAAAAAGAAAAATGTTGCTCGTACTCATGCTGCCCCGACAGCCAGCGCATTTTGGGGATGGCATAGGCACCGATCGGTGTTCTTACAGCCATTTGCTGGGAATAAGGGCGCCCTTTATTTGCGAGGTTCGCCTGCTGCTTGCGGCACAGGGAAGAGATGGCGGGGCGGCGGGGGATTCTCTGGGTGGCTGGAGCAGCATCTAATAACCAGCCCGCAAAATAAAACAAAATTAAAACAAACCAACAAACATGAAAACACCATACATTATAATACAAACTTGTTTGTTAGGTTTTGTATTGTTGATTGTCATTTATGCTTAGAAATATCTACTTATATATGCTTAGAGTTTTATAATTAGTTTTAGATTGGTAGAGGTTTGATCCTTGATAGTCTGCAAACTTTGTGTGCATTCCAGAGCACTCTGGGAGCATGGGAGAGGTCGTACCTTGTCTTATTGCTTTATGGTAGGATAAACGTATCTATGTCTGTTTTAGTCTAAGAGCCTTTTGTTTAGATGAACTGCTGGACTTCCAGACCAGCAGGTTTAGGGAAGTCATTTATGGGGTCATACTCTGACCCCCCCCCCCCCCCCCCCCCCCCCACACACACACACACACACACAGGCAAGGTATTCTTTGTTTGTATTTAGACGTCATATGTTAATGAACCTATGCATATTCATTTAACCTCAATAAAAGAGCAGTGTTATAGGGCAGCGGACGAGAGCAACTGGGGTCAAGCGAAGGAACGGCGTTTGTCCGGTTCTCTCCCGTGCACGAGAAACATGAAGAACTTTGCCTACTCGTGTCTTGCTTGCTGTGTAATTATATTGTCTTCAACATTCCAGCGAATAGGTTCAAGCTACAAACCTATCATTAATTGGTCCTTCGAGAGCCGGAGCCCTGGAGTCGACATTCACGGAGGGGAGAAGAGACACGCTGAAAGACTGACGTCAGCCAGGAAGTTCCTGTAGTAAAGTCCCGAGACGTGAGAATTTGTCATCGGGCCGGTGGATTAGCTGTCTGTCTTTTCTCCTCGATGAATGACGATCGGCGGGATTCGAGGCTATATTACACGCTAAGCAACGCTGAGTAAGTTGAGAGAGCGACTCTATAACCGCAGAACTGGGTTAGGGTCCCGGAAAAGAAGTTTTGGTAAAATCGCCCAAGGGCCCAAGGGGTTTGTGTCCCAAGCGTCCCTTCATTGGGTTTTGTCGCGCAACTGGGTTAGTGTCCCACAAGTGGGTTAGGGTCCCGAAAGATTGGGTTAGTGTCCCGAGCGGTCCGGTGTGAGTCCGGAGTAGGCCTATTTTGTGTTGTTGTTGTTGTGTTTGAGTGTGTTTGTGTGAGTGGGTGCGGAGCAGAACACGTGGTCTGTGACACGGGCTGTTGTTGTTATCATGGGTTCCTAAGCAACCAAGAGTGCGTCAGTGGGTGACAGACGTTTATGCTGGACTTCGCTCGGGCAGCGCAAAGTATTTAAATAAAAGAGAGCGACGGCTCCTTAGCTGCGCGGGTTCACGCGAGTACAGTCGCGCGGGTTTCACGCGGACCTGAGCCGTGCGGTTAATCGCAGTCTTATAATCAAAAGAGAGCGATGCCTATGCCGTGCGGTTTCACGCAGGCAGGTGCAGCTCAGTGACTGCGCGGGTACACGCGAGTCCAGGAGCTCAACGGCCGTGCGGGTTCACGAAGGCTGGGGAAAGTTATAGGCCTATTTTGTGTTGTTTGTGTACGTCTGTGTCAGTTGTCAAAAGTAATCTGCATTAAGCTTAGGGTTGCTCAAATTCAGTACAATGACATATGAGATGAAGTAAAAATAGGTAAATATTTAAACTAATGATGTGCATGGAGGCATTTGACCTGTGTGAAAGACTGTCGTCTTATTATGAGCCATTGCTGAGATATAGAGCACACCTATGAAAACAACTAATATGCTGAACCCTGTATGAAGCAGCTGAAAACTACATGATGGAGAAGCTGAATTGAATATGAAAGTGCAAGTCTTTGCCACTGTGTGGGGAAAAGCACGCAACCACTGTGTGAGGTTGCATTGCGGTCTCTTCTGAGCTGATGAGCAAGCTACACATTATCAGATCGAGAGCTGTCTGAGAGCTCTTCAAAGACAGGGAAACAGAACTATGATAACTGTGATAACTGGAGTGTGCAGCATTTCTGTGAGTTCAGCTTCTTCTTTCAGATGCGCAGCAGTTTTTCTGCATCTTGACTCATGTGTGTAGAGTGTTCATAGCATCAGCATCATGTTTTTGTTATTTGTTTTGTTGGGTTGAAAATAATTAAATAAACTTGTGATCATATTTATGGATCACCATGGCACATGCCATTGGCCAAATGATTTATTTACATAGATGAAAAAAGTGAGTGTGAATGTGTCTAACGTCACGGTGTTTTTGTGCGCTGTGTAAAAGTAATTGCCTCTGATTGTGAGAGCGGTGATTCTGCAGGTCACCAGCTATTGTAAAGGGAAAAAAAGGAGTAAAAAAGAGACAAAATTTACATTGTAGATGAAAAATAATAATAGGAAAAAGGTTTTGTGTTTATGAGCCAAAAACAACTACAATCTCATTTTCTGCTTTTAAGAAAGGATTGTTCACAAAAACTGAATCAGACCTGAATCAATTTTCCACATGCAGCGGTCGGAAGAAAGTTATAGTTTAACCCTTTAAGACCTACCATAGAACCAAGTCCGCCACAGCTTACTTTATATTTTTACATACTGTCATTTTTGGGAGCATTTCAAGTTGCTATACATCAATACAACTGTTATAGCCCATATTTTAATAATGCATTATGCATAATGCATAATGTATGCATTAAGTCCATAGTAACTAAATTAATTGCAAAAAAGTGCAATAAACTACGAAAAAATTGAAAATCGTTTTTGGTTTTTTTAGATATATTTCTACTTGGAGAAATTTAAGAGGCTTATCCCTCAAAACTTTAAATACAAAAAAGTTGCAAAAAATAGTTTACAACAACAGGAAATTTATTTTCATCTCGTCCAAGTCACTTAGTGTGATGAGAAGTGATGCAAAGACCAGTGGACTCATAGCACATTAGTTAAGAAATGATCAAATAATAGCAGAGAAGTGTGTAGGAAAGGCAGCTTTAAGAACATGCCCTGCTGGAGATGCAGCTCCACAGACATGCATTAAACCTGCCTAATAACAAACACACATGCAATGAAGATCAGCTTGTTATCTTTCATCAGTGTTAAAATAGTGTCAATTTAACAGACACTTGTTATCAAATGCTGAATTTGTCCAATGTTGACAATTAACTCTCTAGGTTGCAGGACAACAGTTTAATTTTTGTGGAAAAAAAAAATCTGGTTTGACCAACCAGTGATCAGACAATAAATTTAGTTGTTAATATAGTAAATTGGGAGAAGCTTCCTGCTTGATTGATGCAGCACAAGTAATTTACTGTATGAGGGAAATTCTATTTTTGTGATACTATTTTGAACATGCTTTTCTGTCGTCCTGTCAACTTAGTGGGTTAATAGCTGATATGCAAATTAGTTGATCGTTCTTAGATTAATGAAAGGTGACTGAATTCTAGCACGAGTGAATGGGATGTGTTGGAGTTTGTTGTGTGTTGAGTGGAGACTCTAAAACACTGAGTTTCCTGTTTTGATGTGCGAGTGAATCCTGTACCTAGATACACAACTCTGAATATGTCAGAACAAACTTCTTTTGTGAAGTGCATGACAACATGTCACACGTTTTATGATAAAGGGAAAAAGGAAAACTAAATAAATCTGTGGCCTAAATGAGTGAGAAGCACAGACCTGGTGATTAAACTCATAGCTAATAAGACATATTAGGGTTATGTTGTGTGTTGTGCAGCTGATGGTTGTTTTGGAGTTAATCTAGCTGATGATTTTTCTTTTGTTGTGAAGTTGAGCCTGCCAATTAGTATGATGGTATGATAAACCATGCTAATGGTATGATTTACCCTCCTGAGATGAGGAGCTTGTGTCATGACTTAACAAGGCCTTTTTATTTTAATACTTTCACAGTGCACTGAAAGTTTTGTTTGATAATCTCTGTTGAGCAGATCTGCACGATTAGAACAGTGCACTGATTTTCTGTTTGTGAATTTCTTTTCGTTAAGCAGATCTCCAGAGGAACCTCCAGAGGAATGGGCCAAAATACCAGCTACTGTGTGTGCAAACCTGGTAAAGACCTATAGTAAATGTTTGACCTCTGTTATTGCCAACAAAGGTTATGTTACAAAGTATTGAGTTGTATTTTTGTTATGGACCAAATACTTATTTTCCACCCTGATTTACGAATAAATTCTTTACAAATCCTACCATGTGAATTCATGGATTTTTTTTCACATTCTGTCTCTCACAGTTGAAGTGTACCTCTGGTGCAAATTACTGACCTCTATCATCATTTTAGGTGGGGGAACTTGCACAATCGGTGGCTGACTAAATACTTTTTTGCCCCACTGTACATTATGTTACAGATTTTACACATTTAAGAAATGGCACTAATATATACAGATCACTCAATTATAAATATCAAGGATTAACAGAGGTGATTATAAGTAAATATCAAGAAAACTGACAAAAATATTAGTAGTAGAATATTTAGTAGAGTAGTAGAGTAGAAAAGAGTGTGTGTAAAAAGGGTGTAACTATTGCAGGGTTCACAGTGTGTTAGATGGAGATTTTGCACTGGGAGATGGACACAGGCATGAATGATTTCCTGTGTCATTCGGTGGTGCTTTTTGGTGATCTCAGTCTCTCACTGAACATGGTCATGTGACTGGCCAGTACGTCATGGAGTGGGTGGGAGGTATTGTCCATGATTGTTCTTATCTTGCGTGGGGGTGTTCACACAGGGCACCAAACAGGCTAGGACCACCACTGTTTATATCTGACCCAGATAGACTGCAGGTCATAACTTCTTACCTGGTTTCAGTTCACCTGATACTCGGATCGGCGGCCGCCTCAGGTCTCTCCTCCTCCTGCGTCCCCTTTCCCTCATACACCTGGTGGCCTCCACCACTTGCTAATGTTACTGAATCTGTGGAAGCTCCGAGATAGCCACCACACGAAGTAACGAATAACGACCCTATCTAAATGCCAGTAATGACTAACGCGTTCCTGATTTTGGCATAATAACTAGTTACCGTGCTCGTTACCACAATAATAACGTAGTTACTGTAACGTGTTACTTAATAACGCGTTACTCCCAAGACTGGTCATTACAGAGTAATGGATTCTTTGCGTGTTCATGCAAACCAGTGTGGAGTAAAGCACCCTGAACATCTCAGATCGACACAGCTCAGTAAACATGTTGCCACACTCTCACAAGTCCTTTATTAGAAAAACAATGAACTTGATCAGGCTGCAGATTTCCTGGGTTATGATATCCATGATATCAAGTTCTACAGATTACCAGTTCCCGCAACACAGCTGGCCAAGATTTCCAAACTGCTTTTATCACTGGAGAAAGGACATCTTTCCCAGATCCAGAGGAAATCACTGGATGAGATCGAAGTTGAAAGTTTGTATTGAAAGGAGCAGATATTAGGGCTAGGCAGTAGTTGAATATTATGCTTAATCAAGAGATTTAAGACCTTAAAGCACAGGCAAATCTGTTAAATGTCCATGCTTTAAGGTTCTTGAAGTCTAATGTGTCATCACTTGGCAAAATTTGGCAAACTGCAAAGTGGTGGCGGTAATGTGTGGGTGTTCATGTGCTAATGGGGTTTTGCCAGTAGGGGGCGCTGTATTTGAGAGGGCTCATGAATGCCTCTATAAAAGAAGACTGACTTGTGAATGATAATAAAATGTTTGGAGCAGACGCTCGCAAAACACAAGTGGATGCTGTGTAATTATTCAAAGCTATACGAAGACAACACATGGTACCAGGAGTAAAAGTGGGAGAGCGGAAGCAATAGCAGCTCAAAGTTCTGTTTGAGATGGAAAGTTTGAAGCCTCTGGATGGACTAAAATTGGTGGGGAATGTGGACAGCAACTGGCGGTGTTTTAAGCAGCAGTTTGAGCTGTACATGGCTGCCATGGGACTGGACTCTAAACCCGATGCCAGGAAGATTGCATTGCTGCTCACGGTAACTGGTCCTCAGGCCATTGAAGTCTTCAACACGTTTGAGTTTGAGGAAGTTGGTGACAGGAGTACGTATGACAGAGTGATTGAAAAGTTTGATGCACACTGTTCACCACAGAAGAACACAGTATATGAAAGGTATGTTTTCCGATCTCGGATGCAGCAACCAGAATAGACTTTTGATTGCTTTGTGACTGATTTGAAGCTAAAGGCACAGTCATGTGATTTTGGAGAGCTGAAAGATTCTATGGTTCGTGATCAAATTGTTAGGATGCCTGGGTCGTCGACCCAGGGTTTTTTGAGTTTATGATATTATTTATACTGTCTAGTTTTTGGTTTCTTTGAGTTCTGTCTTATGGCTTAGGTCTCTGTCTTCTTTAGTTGCTCTGTCTCCCCTATCACCTGCATCCCCTTGTCTAGTTCGCGTCTATGTGTATCTTAAGTTCCTATATCCCCGTGTTCAGTCAGTGTTTGTGTCTGCCCTGTTCCCACGTCTCTGTTCCCTTTGTAGTGCCTGCTTATGAGCCTGTGTCTTTGTTCAGTCTGTGTTATGCGTTTCCTATTTTACTTTGAAGGTCTGTGTCTTATCTCAGTGTGTTCAGTTTACGCTTCTTTGGTCTCGTCAGTTCTGATTTGTCCCAGCTGTATTTCCCTCCTGTTACCCATTCCCCAATTGCTCCCTCTGTGTATTTACAGTTTTTTCTGATTGCTTAAGCACATTTTTTGTAACTATTGGCTAATTTTGCAAAACTCTTCACACAAATAAGAAAACCTGTCACCCAATCATCAAAACATTGTAGTTCTCTTGCAAAAGCAAACACAGCTAGATTAACTCTTCACACCTTCGTAAAAATGGTGTTTCCGTATCAAACAGTACACACAAGCCATCATCTACTAAGCACACAATGCACCAACTGCACACTGATGGTATGAATACAAAACACATCTGGCTTTTGCTTTCTCTGTGCACAAGGTAGGCTATGTCAGTTTGAGCTCATACTTCTGTCATAGATCCATAAGCATAGAGGGATCCAAACTTCAAGTACTGGTGTTTATTCAAACACATCAAAACAAACACAAGTGTTTATTTCCAAGTATAGGATTATTTGCAATCGCCATAATGACTATATGGGTTACTTGGTCTGCAGTGAACATGCTTCCTCTGCCCCAGCATCTGGTCATCTAGCAATTCTGTAAAGTAACAATTTCAGTATTTTTACATCAATGGTATTGGTGTGTTTCTCATTGGCATATGGCAGTGCTACAAATCTTAGTGCAAAGTGACTGTACTAACCGATTCTCATTTCAAAATGTCCTTATGGTACTTGCTACAGTGTAGCGGCTCGAGTTAGGCTGGACCCGTTGGCCAGCTACCCTCAGGGTCATTCCACGGTTGATTACATGGTCCACTATTGTAGCTCTGATGTCATCAGCAATTCTATTTCTTACTCTTCTTACCCTTCCTCTCCCCCTCCTCACCTTCCTATCCCCCCTCCTCGTCTTCCTCTTGCTCCTCCTTGTCCTTGTCGTCCTCTTCATCCTACTTCTTCACCTCCACGTCCTCTTCCTCGGCCTCCTCTACTTCTCACTCTTTCTGCTCCCTCCATTGTACTCCGCACACACAGCTTACCTGTATTATAGTGCTTAGGCTGACTGCAAAGTGAACTAATTATCTAAAAAAGTTTTCACATGTGAAAGTGTGCCAGACAGTTGGCAAATTAGTGTTAATGATAGCCATACATGTGTATACTTTTGCTAGGAGTGTGTTGGAAATTTGGTAATTGAGTGTTGTGCAGTGAATTGTGCCTACAGTTTTGCAAAGTGTGTGTTACAAAATTGCAAACTGAGTGCAAAGCAGTTTTTGTGCTTTTGGTTTTGCAAACTCAGTGAGTGGTTTTGCTATACGTCTGAATGGTTTTGGGAATTGTGCTACAGGAATCACAGTTAGGGTTTAAGCATTCAGAAAAAACTGTAAGCCCAGTGTTTCTCTGTGTCTGTGTCGCGATCTACCGTTTACTTTGCTGTGTGTTTTGTCAATCCGCTGGTGTTAGTTTGTTTTTTTGAGTTTTTCCAGTTATGTTATGTTTGCGTTCAGCATTAAAGCTGTTTTGGTTTAAGTTCTGTCTCCGGAGTCTGCACCTTGGGTCCTATTCCTGCCTGCACACAGCCACACCTAACAGAAATTGTGTATGGGATCCATGATAAACGGACTAGTGAACGGCTGCTCAGAGATTCCAAGCTAACTCTGGATGAGGCAGAAAGACTGTGTCATGCGAGTGAGTTAGCCCTGCAGCATGCAAAGACATTTAATGAGACGAGCGTCGCTGCAGTACATGATGGTGCAAGAATAGCTATGGTTAAAAAGAACGTGAGGAAGAATATGTCGCAGAAGCCCAGCAAAGAGGATACAGTGTATTCCTGTAAGCGATGTGGTAGCAGACATGCACTTAGACAGTGTCCAGCTTATGGCAAAAGATGTTTGAAATGCGATGAAAAAAATCATTTTGCCAAACAATGTCTGTCGAAAGCCAAACCCAAATCAGTGCATGTAGTTGAAGAGACTGACTTAAGCGAGACTTTCTTTGTGGGCATGGTGTCACTTGAGGATGTGAAAAGTGAGCATAACGAAACAGAGGACAGTGGGCGATGCTCAGAGTATGACGACACGTGGATTGTTTCACTCCCAATACAAGGAACTTTGGTGGCGCTAAGGATCGATACAGGTGCGCAGGCAAACCTAATCAGCATGACAGAGATCCATGCTATGAAACCAAAGCCCAAAATAATAAAGAAAAGAGTACCTCTAAAAGACTACAATGGAAAGCATATTGAGAGCAGTGGTCAATGCAGGCTTAAAGTGACAATAAAACATAAAGATTATGATGTGTTGTTTAATGTTGTTCCAGAAGGTCGTGAATCACTGCTGGGTGGCGTGACATCCAAATGATTGAACCTAGTAGAAAGAGTGTACCACATCGGCTGTCCAGAAATAGAAAGTGGACAGCGAGGAGCAGTTGACTCCATTGTACAGCATTATGAGGATGTCTTCAAAGGTTTGGGATGTCTACCATGCAATTACAGTATCCAGCTGAAAGAGGATGCAAAGCCAGTGATCCATGCACCACATAGGGTCCCAGCTCCACTGAAGGACCGTTTGAAGAAAGAACTTAACAGGATGTTACAGTTGCAGGTCATTACAAAAGTGGAAGAGCTGACTGCGTGGGTAAACTCAATGGTGTGTGTGGATAAAAGGAATAAAAACAATGATTTGAGAATATGCATGGACCCTGGTGATTTAAATCAAGCCATAAAACGTGAGCACTACCAGATACCAAAGGGTGAAGAGATTGCAAGTGAAATGGCAGGTGCCAAATACTTTTCAAAGCTAGATGCAGCACAGGGTTTCTGGCAAATAAAGCTGGATGAGAAAAGTTCAAAATACTGTACTTTCAATACACCTTTTGGCAGGTATAGATTCCTCAGAATGCCATTTGGCATAATCTCAGCATCTGAGATTTTTCATCGTGCCATGGACAACATGTTAGAGGGTTTACAAGGTGTTCGCTGTTATGTTGATGATGTGGTTATATGGGGCTCCACCCTACAAGAACATAATGAAAGACTGGTGAAGGTGCTGCAGCGGATGAGGGAGAATGGATTAAAGCTAAATCGTGACAAGTGTCATTTTGGTGTGAAGGAAATAACATTTCTGGGAGACAAATTCTCTGCTGGAGGTATTGAGCCAGATGAAAGAAAAGTAAAAGCCATCGCAACAATGCCACGCCCGACAGATAAGAGAGGTGTGCTCAGAGTGATGGGAATGATAAACTTTGTAGGAAAATTCATACCTAACTTGTCAGAATCAGAATCAGAATCAGAAACTTTATTGTCATTGTCATGAGAACAACGAAATTAAGAATGGTCTCCGATCATTGCATCATCCCTAGCAATATCAAAATATAAATAAAACAATAAAATTCAATAAATAAAATAGAATACTTAAAATACTAATAAGATATAACAGTAAAACATTCACATACATTCCCACACACATGCTTCAGACCGTGCATAGATTAACACAAGAGTGGCGTGATGGACATTTTTTTGTAGTATTCAGATGTGTTATTGCAGTTGGATAACAGCTGTGTTTGAGTCTATTAGTCCTTGCTCTGATTGCCCTGTACCGTCTGCCTGAGGGCAACAGTTCGAACAGGGAGTGGCCAGGATGTGAGGTGTCTTTTATGATGTTTTGGGCCTTTTTAAAACAGTGGGCATTGTGTAGAACTTCCAGTGTGGGGAGAGGGCAGCCAGTGATCTTTTGGGCGGTGTTAATGATCCCTTGGAGTGCTTTCCTCTGAGCCCCTGTGCAGCTAGTGTACCAGATGCATATGCAGTAAGTTAGAACACTCTCAATGGTGGCTCTGTAGAAGGACACCAGCAGTTTCTGTGTGATGTTATTCCTCCTGAGAATTCTCAGGAAGTACAGTCTCTGTTGGGCCTTTTTCAGCAGCTCGGAGGTGTTCACACTCCAGGAAAGGTTCTCCTCTATATTGACTCCCAGGAAGCGGAAGCTTGCCACCCTTTCTACACAGTCCCCATTTATGAATAGTGGTTGGATCTCTGCCTTTTTCCTTCTGAAGTCTATTATGAGTTCTTTGGTTTTTGAAGTGTTGAGGAGGAGGTTATTGGCCTTACACCATGACGTCAGCTGCTCCACCTCGTCTCTGTACGTTGACTCGTCTCCCTTGGAAATGAGCCCCGCCACTGTGGTGTCATCTGCAAATTTCACAAAGATGTTGCTGTGGTGGCGAGGAGTGCAGTCGTGTGTGTAGAGAGAGTAGAGCAGTGGACTGAGCACACAGCCCTGGGGTGAGCCAGTGCTGAGACTCAGGGCTGAGGATGTGTGATGGCCAACTCTGACTCTCTGTCTACGGCCCGAGAGGAAGCTATTGATCCACATGCAGGTGCTGTATGGAAGCCCCAGGTCTTGTAGCTTGGCCACCAGTTTGTGTGGAAGGATGGTGTTAAAAGCTGAGCAGTAATCCACGAAGAGCATCCGCACATAGCTACCATGCTCTTCCAGGTGAGTTAATGCAGCATGGAGTGCTGTGGCTACAGCGTCTTCCGTGGATTGGTTTGCTCTGTAGGCAAACTGGTGTGGATCCAGGCTGCGGGGCAGGGCTGCTGTGATGTGTCTGCGGACCAGCTTCTCGAAGCATTTCATTACCACTGGGGTGAGTGCCACCGGTCTGTAGTCATTCAGGCCGGTGATGTGGGGCTTCTTAGGCAAGGGGACTATGGTGGAGGACTTCAGGCAGAGTGGGACAGTCGCCTGTGCGAGGGATTTGTTGAAAATCCTGGTGAAGATCCCAGCCAGCTGTCCTGCACAATCCCTCAATATTCGACCTGGCACACCATCAGGACCCGCCGCCTTCCTCGGGTTAACAGCCTGCAGCATGCGCCTCACCTCGTCAGTGAGAACATCAGCACTAAGGGAGTTACTTCGTGATTCCATAGAATTTAAATGGTCAGCGAGGCATGAACAAGAATGGAATGATTTAAAAACCACACTGACAACGCGCCCAGTGCTTGCCTATTATGATCCAACTAAGAATCTGAAAATCTCCACAGATGCCTCAAAGGATGGGCTTGGAGCTGTTTTACTTCAGGCTGAAGAAGGGGGCTGGAAACCAGTTGCTTATGCTTCTAGATCCATGACTAAGTCTGAAGCTAGATATGCTCAGATTGAGAAAGAATGTCTCGGACTGGCATATGGACTTGATATTTTTCACTGTTATGTTTATGGTCTTCCTACCTTTACAGTTGAGACAGATCACCGTCCTTTGGTGTCAATCATTAAGAAAAATCTGAACGAGATGTCGCCGAGGATTCAACGTCTCATGATGAAACTGCAAAGGTACAGCTTTGACTTGATATACACACCAGGGAAGCATTTAGCTTTAGCGGATGCACTGTCGCGAGCATCAGAGGTGTGTCACGCAAGCTCCACTGAGAAAGACGTAGGCAATCATGTTAATATGATAGTGGAGTCTCTGCCAGTGTCTGAAGCAAAGATAAAACAAATATGCGAGGAGACAGCTGCCGACAGGGAGCTGCAAATGGTGATGGAAAATATCCAAGGAGACTGGCCCAAAGGGTCTTGTTCAAAGTATTATCATGTTAGATCGGAGCTCAGTGTGGTAAATGGACTGCTGTTGAGAGGCAATAGGATTGTGATACCACATAGTCTGAGACAGTTGATACTTCAAAGAATACATGAGGGACATCTGGGAATAGAAAAGTGTAAAAGGCGGGCTAGAGACACTGTGTACTGGCCTGGCATTAATAAAGACATTGAGACCATGGTCGGAAAGTGTGAAACATGTAACAAGTTTCAGAGCAGACAGGCAAGAGAACCCATGATGATTCCTGAACTTCCTACAGCGCCTTGGAGGAAAGTCGGAACAGATTTATTTCATTTTAATGGGAAAGACTATCTGTTGGTGATAGATTATTACTCTAACTTTCCTGAGATTGCTCTGCTTACAAGTACAACTGCTAATAATGTGATCACACATGTGAAGTCTATCTTTTCAAGGCATGGAATACCTGAAACTGTCATTAGTGACAATGGTCCTTGCTATAATTGCAAAGAATGGCAGAATTTTGCAAGAGAATACGGCTTTAAACATGTCACATCAAGTCCTCAACATCCACAGGCAAATGGCAAGGCTGAAAAAGGAGTGCATATCATCAAGCAGCTTCTGAAGAAGGCTACAGATAGTCGATCAGATCCTTATTTAGCTCTGCTGAGCTACAGGACTGCTCCTCTTGACTGTGGTTTATCCCCTGCAGAATTGCTGATGAATCGTAAGCTACACACAACTTTGCCCTGCTATGCAGAATGCAAGCAGAGGGAAGGAATTATAAAAAAACAAGAGCATCTGAAATGGAAACAAAAACTGCGATACGACAAGGGGACAAGAGCACTTGGGTTGCTTGCAAAGGATGATGTAGTGAGAATTCAAGATCAGAATGCATGGAGCAGGAAAGCCATTGTTCTTCAGGAACCAGGTCCGAGATCATATGACGTAAGAACTGAAGAAGGACATGTGTTCAGAAGGAACCGTCGTAACTTGCTGAAGACTAAAGAGACATTTCAGGAGGAACAATCTGGTGAGGAAGATGAAAATGTTGATGTGTCACATGCAGAGACAGTGTCTGGTTTGAAACCATTGGATGGACATGAGGAGAAGAGTGCAGTTGTTTCAGAACCAGTATTGAGGAGGTCAGAGCGTAAGGTCCAAAGACCAGTTAGGCTTAATTTGTAAAGCTACGACTGGATTTGTTTTTATCTAATATTCTGATGGTGTAAAAAAAAGAAGAAAAAAAGGAGAAGACATATTTATGTAATACAATTATGTGTATATGTTGATTCATGGGACCTATGTTGTCAGAGAAAAGGGGATGTGGTAATGTGTGGGTGTTCATGTGCTAATGGGGTTTTGCCAGTAGGGGACGCTGTATTTGAGAGGGCTCATGAATGCCTCTATAAAAGAAGACTGACTTGTGAATGATAATAAAATGTTTGGAGCAGACGCTCGCAAAACACAAGTGGATGCTGTGTAATTATTCAAAGCTATACGAAGACAACACAGTGGCCTTAAATAGTACAACTATGTACTGTGATAAAAGTATAATTTTCAGTGTTAACTTTGTTCTGTATTTTGCCATATCTCGTTGTTAATGTGACGATGATACAGTACTCACAATGTCAACATGTGACACCAGTGAGCCTGTGCATGCAGTAGCTAATTCCACAAAGTAATAGTCTTTTCTCTTATATAACTCTGATTTAACATGCTGGTGTGCATGTGTGGCAACGCGAAGGAGCGACGATGAGAGGGTAAAAAGGGAATGTAATCATGATACACACATGCTAGGGTGGTGTGGTTACTACGAGCTGCATGCGAACAGCTCTACAGAAACTGTAGAGCTGTGTTTGCATATGCTCTGTTGCGTGTGTGTGTGTGTGTCAGCAGGACTAGTGTTACTGTCAGTCATTAGTGATGATGATGATAATGTTGCATGCCACTTTTCCAATAAAGACCAGTACTGAAGTACTGATGAAGGCTCGTCTGCTTCTGTGGGAGGAGATGCACCCTTTAAAACCTTATTTGGATGTTTCCACTGCAGACAGGCTGATGTAGCTTCAGTGGCTGAAAAGTGAAGCTGTGAACACACAAACTAAAGTAAGGATTTGCAAAGTTTAGCAGATAACGTCTACCTGTAACAACATTTTACAGTTTTTCTCAAATGCTAAAACACATTTCACAAACGTTTCCACCATGTTTCCCAATGTCTAAACACAACACCCTTTTCCAAAGCTACATAAACACAACCACACCTTCCTACTGCAAAACTCAAACTTTGACACCAAAAGAGCAGCTCGAAGCTTTCAAAAATGTAAACACTATACACATCATTACACACTACAGCAAAACAACTGAAAACATAATGCTCAATTTGTGAGAAGGTTCTTTTTTTCATAACTGCCAATGTATATTTTTAGAAACTATACAGTAACGGATCCTCATAGATCTCTGCAGAGGATTAGGCATTTAGATTTGTGAGTTTCATATGAAGAGTATAAATCTATAGAAAATCCTGCATGTACGTACACTACTGTAACACAACTTAATGCAAAAACAGAATCTATTGCACACCTGAAACCAATAGACTACTTTCACAGGTTTGTAAAACTGTATTGTGACAAAGAAAGCAATAGAGTACAATATCTGTTGTGTTGTCTGAATGCCCTGATAATGGTGGCCACGGTGAACCTACTCAGGTTTGGACGGACTCTTAGTCCTGGGCCCTGTTTCAGGAAGCCGGTTTAGTGGAAAAACTGAGTAAGTATACCCTGAGTTAACGAAAACTCTGGGTTTTCGGTTTCACAAAGCGAGTTCAGCTGCAGCCTGAGTGAGTCACTATGACGACACACTCCGTGAAGCTAACCTGCCCCCTAGCAGGTTTACTACAACTAACCCTGACTGTCTCCGCCCCTTTGTCGGAAACCTGACAGTAGGAAGTGTCGGACATGGCGTGCCACTTCCTTGAAGAGCCAGTAGATCGTGAAGCCCAAATTCTCCGCAGAGCTCTCAGCCGGGAGAGAGTGATTAGAGCGCGTATGGACATTTTATCATTTCCTGATGATTTTCTGTGCGAACGTTACCGTTTCTCAGCACAATCTATAATTTATTTGGATAACATCCTCAGGCCATATATTACGCATGTGACACATCGCGGACATGCTCTCAGTTCATTGCATATTATTTGTATTGCACTTCGGTTTCTTGCAAACGGGAGCTTTCTGTATAATATTGGTGACGCTGAGCACGTTTCCAAGGCTACCGTCTGTCGGGCAGTCAGGAATGTTACAGTTGCACTGAAACGTCTCCTGCACTCGTCTGTGGTGTTCCCCGGTCACAGACCCACAAGATTTATCAAAGAGGGATCCCACAAAATTGCAGGTATCAGGATGACCAAAACTTAATGTATGATGTGGTGATACTTGGACTACTACTTAAATTGCACATTTATTTTCAGGGTTCCCAGGCGTGATTGGCTGTACAGATGGCACTCACATTCCAATCATTGCTCCTTCAGTAAATGAAGGAGACTATGTGAACAGGAAGTCTTTCCACAGCATTAATGTACAGGTACATAGTTCCCTGTAGCATTTCAAACTAACAAATTATTTCATTATAGTAATGGATGCTAATTTGTGTTCTCTGCACTGTGAAGATCATATGTGATGCTGCCAACATTATCACAAATGTGGAAGCCAAGTGGCCAGGCTCTGTCCATGACTCACAAATATTCCGTGAATGTACACTGAGCACAAAATTTGGACATGGTGAGTTGAGAATACTTTAAAATATATAAAGACCAATTGCTTCAGGGACATTTGAACTGAAGTGTACCCTTCTGTCTTAGGAGAGTTCACTGGCTACTTGCTTGGTGATAGGGGGTATCCATGTTTACCCTATTTGCTTACCCCTTACCCTGACCCTGAACCGGGCCCACAGCAGCGATATAATCTGGCTAATTGCAGGACAAGAGCCAGAATTGAAATGACTATCGGAATGCTTAAGGCCCGGTTCCAGTGCCTGCAAAGACTCAGGGTCACCCCAGAAAGGGCATGTGACATTATTGTGGCATGTGTGATTCTTCACAACATTGCCACAATTAGAGGAGAACACTGTCCTTCTGAACCAAACAGCAGTGATCCAAACCATGAACATCCTGACCCTCCCACGGACATACAAGATGGAAGAGCAGTCAGAGACACCATATGTCACAATCATTTCTTTTGACCCATCACCTCAACATGTTGAAAGAAGAATAAACAGATTTTTTGTTCAACTGGCTTTATTGGTCGCCTGTATTTCCTGTACACAAAGTATTAAAAGATGTAAACCTCATAAAGTGTCTCTGTTGCTTCCTCCTCTGTAACAGCTGTCAATGTTTCTTCATTATTTTCCTGTAGTAAAGAAATAGACAACATTGCTGTTCTACTGTAAACTCATATAATCTGTGGAGTATTACTCACAACTGCATGTTGGTCTGGCTCAACAGGAGGCTGCACCAGATGCAGTACACCATCACCATCAACTGATAGAATATGAGGTTTATACAGGTCACTTATAACTTACAAGGGACCAAATGGCAATTAACAAACATACCAAGCACCTTACACTTCATTGTCATTATGCTCTCAAAGACAACCAAGGCTGAGGGAAGGCAAAATCAGTCGGAAAATAACTTCACTACAAAATAATTCATTATGGTAAAGAGTTTATCAAATGAATGTGTCGCACTGCAAAGGTGACTGTGAAGAAAGGATGTATGCACATCATGTATTATTTTGAATTTACCCCTTATGTAGGCACTTGTGTCTTGCGGGGTTATTGACTCAGAGGATGTCCCCGCAGAGATGCCTTCGGCCACAGGGCGCCCACTGTTTTGGCTGAGGGCCAACTGCTCAGCCTCTGTGAGTGGTGGTGGTGGAGGACCCCCACCTGTTTTTCGGGCCTCCGCTTTTTTTCTGTTGGCTATAACGGGCCACATTTGAGCATACAGAGTAAGCAAATATGTACTTGTAATGTGCTCAGATAATTTCAATAAGTGCTTACAGAAAGAAAATTAATGTAGCCTCTAACTGCAATTGATTTACATGGGACAAACAGACCAAGCACTATGGCTCATAATACAATTACACCTTACCTGTTTGGACTATATTTTTATATTTCATTTTTACTTGCTGCCAGGCACGTTTGGGGCCTGTTGGGTTGCACCTGCGCTCACATCACATCACAAAATAAAATGTATAAAATAACAAATAAAATAACATATGATAAAATAACGTGTTAAATGGGTGGAAATCCCTCGATCAATGTTTAAATTAACACTCACGCATTGACTCTGTCGGCTATGTTTTGCCATGCATGCTCTCTTTCTTTTGCAGCTGTGGCTGTGTTACTTTTTTCCGCGGAATTTGCATGTTATCGGCATATGCTGCCATCAGAATTTCGGCCTCAAGCGCTGTAAGATACATTGACCGCGCCTTCTTTCCCTCCGTCTCCATGGTGACTCGCTTAATCTGTGCTCCGCTTATCAGGGCTTTATGTATCCTCGTCCGCGCGCTTCACTTGGGGTTAAAGCAACTCCGCGTTGACTGAACTAATTGTTATCAGCCTTTCTGAAACGGAATATTCCGAGTTGGACAGTTCGGGGTTACTCAACCGTGAGTGTCGTTTTTCACTCTGAGTTTTCCAAACCGGCTTCCTGAAACAGGGCCCTGCTTCAGCCATTGTCATGCCATGGACAATGACATGGACAATGACTGTTGCTCGCATCTCGTCCACAATGATGGTGCGAAGTTGTCTTGCTCTCTGTGGTGGCAGATTTGTTTTCTCATGCATTAATCACATATTTAATTATATCACATTAGTTATAGTAATATCACTTCCTCACTTTACCATAGTAAGAGCACTCCTGCCACTCCTTTACATGCATGTGAAAAGTTAACACAGTGAGGCCATTGTAATGGGAGACATTACAGTTTTTTCTGATTGCTTAAGCACATTTTTTGTAACTATTGGCTAATTTTGCAAAACTCTTCACACAAATAAGAAAACCTGTCACCCAATCATCAAAACATTGTAGTTCTCTTGCAAAAGCAAACACAGCTAGATTAACTCTTCACACCTTCGTCAAAATGGTGTTTCCGTATCAAACAGTACACACAAGCCATCATCTACTAAGCACACAATGCGCCAACTGCACACTGATGGTATGAATACAAAACACATCTGGCTTTTGCTTTCTCTGTGCACAAGCTAGGCTATGTCAGTTTGAGCTCATACTTCTGTCATAGATCCATAAGCATAGAGGGATCCAAACTTCAAGTACTGGTGTTTATTCAAACACATCAAAACAAACACAAGTGTTTATTTCCAAGTATAGGATTATTTGCAATCGCCATAATGACTATATGGGTTACTTCGTCTGCAGTGAACATGCTTCCTCTGCCCCCAGCATCTGGTCATCTAGCAATTCTGTAAAGTAACAACTTCAGCATTTTTACATCAATGGTATTGGTGTGTTTCTCATTGGCATATGGCAGTGCTACAAATCTTAGTGCAAAGTGACTGTACTAACCGATTCTCATTTCAAAATGTCCTTATGGTGCTTGCTACAGTGTAGCGGCTCGAGTTAGGCTGGACCCGTTGGCCAGCTACCCTCAGGGTCATTCCACGGTTGATTACATGGTCCACTATTGTAGCTCTGATGTCATCAGCAATTCTATTTCTTACTCTTCCTACCCTTCCTCTCCCCCCTCCTCATCTTCCTCTCCCCCCCTCCTCGTCTTCCTCTTGCTCCTCCTTGTCCTTGTCGTCCTCTTCATCCTACTTCTTCACCTCCACGTCCTCTTCCTCGGCCTCCTCTACTTCTCACTCTTTCTGCTCCCTCCATTGTACTCCGCACACACAGCTTACCTGTATTATAGTGTGGTGACTGCGAGCTCAAAAGCTTTACTCTTACAAGAAAAAAACCTGACAGCGCCACCCAGGGAATTTCTTCCAGTTTCACCCATATCTAGTTCAAAACTATGCTGATTACCAAGGAGGCACCCAGGTCCATTATACTCCAGACAAAGACATGGTTCAGTGTAAAATAGTTTATTGATTCACATATACATCTCATCTCTACACACACTAAGGTGCATGCAAACCAGACCACCAAGGTTACGCCCACTTTGGGCTTTCAGCTTTGAATAAGGAAAACAGAAGTTTTGAATATATTCAAAACATGAAAAAATTTATCCTCTTTACTCTCTGTAGTTACCAGCGATTTGCAGCTTCAATAAGGGCCTCCTATCAGTGGTGTGACACAAAAATAAGAAATTACAAATCATTCAGAAAGAAAATGTCTGAAACACAAAATAAACTGCCAAGCCATATCTCAGTTCAGGATATCTCCCTCAGACGAATTCTCAGACTGAGCGCCTCAATCAGGAGGTAGAAGCCATTTTCCGCTGTGTCACTACCCAGAACCCGGTCTCCTGGTACACTAACTTTCCATGGGTCGAATATGTTCACAACACACTCACTTCTTCAGCTTTCAGGTCTCTCTCCATTTGAAGCATCTTTAGGTTATAAACCCCCGCTGTTCCAAGAGCAGGAGACTGAAATTGCTGTGCCGTACAACATCACCTTCAGTGCTACTGTTGGGCTTGATCATGGACGCGGGAGGCCCTGCTTCGTTCGGTGACACAGCAGCTTCATTATGTCAACCAACAGCATACACTGGCTCCTACATACTTCCACAAGACTTATGGCTGCCTGCAAAAGATAAATTCCCCTCTGGACATCTTCTCGCAAACTTTCACCTCATTTCATCGGCACGTTCAAGATTGACAAAGTACTAAGTCCTACAGCTGTCATGCTCAAGCTTTCACTCATTTATGCAGGTTCATCCCATGTTACACATGCCCCAAATAAAACTGTTGATTTCATGTCCTCTGTGCCCACGTTATGACCCCTTGCCTCCCACCCAGCTCATCCACAGAAAGCCGGTGAATTTCAATGAATTTCCTTTTTGAGGAATAAGCCTCATCTTTGGTCAGTGTCAACTACACACCTGGGCCATCTTAAATTGCTGAGCTTTTGAGTTTTCACAATACGGTGAGGCATTGGCGCCATGGCAAATTTCGATGACTCGCCATGAAAATCTTATTGACTCTTATTTTGTCATACATTTTCTGACCTTGACCAAAGAGCAGACTGCCACATTTGACATCAGGGACAGCGCCACCTAGTGGGAACAGGAAATGTCATGTTTTACACTTTGGGGGACAGTATTGTGATGTTTTACATCTGCAGCCTCAAATTTCTCCAGGAAAGCCTTAAGGAGTTGGTCTTGGGTTACAGTGAAAACTGTGACTTTTCGCGAAAGGGTGTTACACCAGCAGTATGGCGAACTTTTATGTCTCGCCATGAAGACACAAATTAGTATAACTCAGTGAAATCCAGTCTGATCAGTACCAGACTTTACAGGCATGATGTCAGACCCGCCATGAACAGATTGATGTGCCCATTGTCGGGAATACGCACAGCGCCACCTAGTGGCAACAGGAAATGTCATGGCTTTAATTTTGTTGTACTGATTTTCACAGGTTCATTGTGGCCACCTCAAAAGCGGTGAATATCACCAATAGTCCTTCATGATGCTTCAGTGCGAAAATTGTGACTTTAAACTGAATGGCGCACCGTGATGGCAACGCAGTTCACCATGAAAAATGAAGTGGCTTTTCAGGGGCTTGGAAAATTTAAAAAGTCTTGAAATTTGGCCCACACCTCCAATGTGATGAAGGCTTTCTTGTTATGTGATCATTTTCATTGAATATCCCAAAATGGCTCCACAGTGCCCCCTACAAAATTTCAAAACCACAGCCCCTGCTCTGTGTTTTATGTATGAGTCTGAAACCTGGTACGCTTATAGGAGATATCAAGATGTACAAAAAAGTCTCTTGGAGCAATATCCCAAATCCAACAGGAAGTCAGCCATTTTAAAATTAACGTGCAATTTTGGCGACATTTTCCCCTCTTTTCAGGCACCGTACTTTGACAAATTCCTCCAAGGGATTTCATCAGATTGATGCGATCTCCAGTGCGTGGAATCTAAAGACCTTTGTGATGTTAAATTGCGAAGGTTTTTACATTCAGGGAAACGGGGTGGTTATGGCGGCACGTAGAGTTTCAATCACTCGCCAAAAAGCAGTAATCTGCTGTCACTCAAAAACACAATGTTCAATCTCTCCCAAAGGTCATATGTAACAGAGTTAGAAAATAGCTTAATGAATTTCCTCAAAATTGATGTGCTTTGTGAATAGTTGGAGCCACCTGGTGGACAAACACAGCAACTGCAACTGTTAAGGTTCCAAATTGCTGCACAGCGCATGCCTCAGCAAAGGAAAACAACTCCCAAGCTGGTGGTAGGTGCTAGTGAGCGATACTGTTGTCAATTTTGTAATTGTATTAATGAAAACACCCTCATAGTGGTAATTGTCAACATGTATTTTGATTGTAAGCAGTACTAGCATGTATCCCGAAAGTTACAGGCATTTTGATGCATGGGTAGTAACTTTATTCACGAGTAGCATTTTTAGTTAGCATGCTAAGCTAATACTCGTTAGCTAGTCGGGTGCTTTTTGACTTGCACTCAGCTCTAATGCTTCTCTATGAGATTGTGATTGTTCTAATTCTTTTTAACAGAACTGAATGTTGCAGTTGCTTTACAGATTGTTAATGAAGACTGTGTGCTGTTTTCTTTGTACCAGGTAGGCGCTGTTAAGTATAAGTTTTAATTGATGCTGTTGTATAGGAAAAAAAATGATGAACAATGATGATTGTTTTATAATAGAAAAGCTGTTTTTATATGTTGTTGTTGTTGGTTAGGAAAAAGGAGAAAAATAAATAAATAATATTGCTACTATACGATCACAAGTTTGGTTTCAGCTAGAACTTTTAAAAGAAAGATTTTGTTGATGTTGTGTTGTATAAATATATCTTAGTCATTTGTTAAGTGTTATGTTTGGAAAAGGAAAAAGGAAAACAACTCCCAAGCTGGTGTTGCTTTGCAGATTGTTAATGAAGACTGTGTGCTGTTTTCTTTGTACCAGTTGCCAGAATAAAGAGGGAGCCCAGAGTAAGGGCAAGTCCAGCGTTGCAGTGCCGTCCTTTCTACATGGGCATATCACACCACTTGCACAATAGACTCTCAGAACAGCAACAGCCACACATAGACGTGATGAGACTTGAGCTCGGAAATGTTTGTTATGCCATTTGTCAGTAATGGTTAGAGCGCCACCTAGTGGGACGACATCAATGTGACATCAGATCGGACGTGCTGGTTTTAGGTGTTGGGCGTGGCGCGAGGGCCCTTATGACGCTGCTTGCAGCTTTAATTTATCATTGTTTTTATTACTTTAAAGAGGGTGCAGTGTTCTACTACATTAATGTAACACCATCCAAATACATTTCTGTATTTGATTTGATATTTTTGAAAGAGTTGGGTTGCGACTCCTCACACTCAAATGCCTCTAGATCAAAAAGTAAGGCTCTGTTCTCTTATATAATGCCTTTTTAAGATGCTTGATGAGGAGCTTCTTCCCGCCACCACACAGTACTGACCCACACATATAGTTCTTACACACACACTGGACATTCTGGACATTGTTTTCACTTCATCACTTAATCACTTTAAGCATATTTGCACTGCACAAGACACTAAATAATGTGGATTGCATAACACTGATCATTATATTCTTCATTTCCAGTTAATACTTGTACAGCCGCTGTTACAAGTATTAACTTGTAACAGCGGCTATATATATATATATATATATATATATATATATATATATATATATATATACACACACACACACACACACACACACACACACACACACACACACACACACACACACACACACACACAACGCGTGGGAGGGATAATGAGGGGGTAAAAAGGGAATGCACACATGCTAGTGTGGCGGTGTAGTGACTGCAAGCTCAAAGGCTTTACTCTTACAAGAAAAAAGCTGACAACGCCACCCTGGGAATTTCATCCAGTTTCACCCATATCTATTACCAAAGAGGTACTCAGGTCTTTTATACTTCAGACAAAGATGTGGTTTAGAGTGTAAAATAGTGTCAGGATCTGACGGTACCCTGACCGGTCGACCTGCCTGTGTGTGTGTGTGTTTGTGTATATGTGTCTCTCCTGTCGCTCTGTCTTCCCCTCCGGCTCCGCTGTGATGTGTTGGGGGGTAGCCTAGCAACGGGCTACCTTCGACCCGGAGGTGCTGTCGCCCGGAGCTGCCACACCTACAGTCAAGCCACCAGCTGCTGCCAATCAACTTCCATCTTCAGCAGGGCTACTTAATGGTGTGGCTGAGCGACAGACAGCGCTGGAGTATTGCGCTAAGCCTGGTAGTGTCGTTTAGTCGCTAAACGTTATTGTAGTGCTGTCCGATCGTCATACTCATTCTGCTGTCGTGTGTGTGTGTTCACCCAGGGATTGACGGAGGATTCACGGACACAAGGGAAGCACCTGGAGGAGAGACGGGCACTCATTACTACGCACGGGCTTACACGGAAGGAGGGACGCACTATCACCACTGTCGCACATTTGAACTGTTGTCACCTTGCTGCACTGTAAATAAATGCACTGTCATTATTTCTGAGCTCCGCGCCTGAGTCTACTCTCTAACCACCGTGACAAATAGTTTATTAATTCACATATACTTCTCATCTTTACACACACTACGGTGCAGTCAAACCAGCAGTACATAGAAAACCAAGGCACACAAGATCCCAAACAAGGTTCTGCCCAGTCACACCCACTTTGGGCTTTCAGCTTTGAATAAGGAAACAAAAGTTTTGAATATATCCAAAACATGAAGACAGTCGTCCTCTTCACCCTCTGTAGTTACTGTAGAAACACACTGGTGATATACAGCTTCAAAATGACCTCTTTCCAGTGCTGTGACACAAAAATAAGAATTTACAAATCATTAATAAATAAAATGTCCAAAACAAAAGAATAAACCGAATCTCCAGTTTAAAGCAAACAAACTATCTATTCAATCTATCAGTATTGTTGATTGTGCTATAGAATGAAAAACTCCATGCATTCAAAACACATTAACAAATTAACATTAACAACATTATTTTTCAAGGGAACTTAAAACCTGAGCAATAAACAAAGATTAATGCTAACTAGTACCCATCACGTTATAGAGCTGGGCACTCCCTTAACCACACGCAAAGCAGAATAAACAAAGTGAAAAAAGGGGAAGGGCAAAGCAGCAGCTCTTCTGTAACACAGCCCAGAGTAGCAGTAGTGGCTCCGCTGAGAGAAAATATTACGTGCAAACCAGGTATCTAGAATGTGCAATAAATTGTGCAAAGTCTTGTTAAAACATTTACACTGACCATTTCCAGTCAGATGATGGGGGTGTGATTAGGCCTCACTGAAAGTAGAAACCTATATTTAATAGTCTTTTGTGCATTACTGCACGCTTTGGATAGAACTGTTCCTTCTTTGGAAGGCCATGACAGAAACTGTATCCCATGTACTAAACCCATAAATACTCATCAACCTATATTCTCTCAGATCAGGGGCAACAGTTTGTATTCTCTGTATTTGTATCTGAATTTCTAGAAGATAAAGACTTCAAAACATCATCCCTAAAACTACCCAACTTGAAAGAAAGGTTTGAGGTAAAGATTGTTTCATATGTTGTTCGGCTCAGAGATTATTAAATCTCCGTCAGTACCGGCGTGCAATCGCAGATTATGTAATAGACTTTCAGACCGCAGCTGCAGAGGCAGGCTGGCCGGGTCAAGCCCTTCAGGAAGTTTACCTCTGTTCCCTGAATGAAGCTATGAAAGATCAAATGGCCTCACCTGACAAGCCAGCCACCTTTGAGGCGTTAGCCTCTCTCTTTGTATTGATAATTGTCTGAGGGAGAGAGAGGGAGAAAAGAGTTATAGTTACCAACGTTCGCATGTGATTCACAAGCCCTGTCTTCTTCTCTCTGTGTCACTAATCATAAACCAGGTCACTCACTTATTTCAGGCTCTTGTTGATTCAGGCTGTGAACATAACCACTTGATTTGTATCTGGCTAGTCAGTTAAATATACCTCTCCTGCCCCTGGATTGCCCTTTTCTGGCCAGTGCTAACGGTAACCATAGAGAGACACTGCCTTTCTTCATCATCTGTTCATGGTTCAGGGTTCAGGGGTGGCCGCTATTTATCATGACCTCCATCCAAGAGGTTTTCAATAACAGTAAAGCCCTGTCACTTCCACCATTCCACGACTGCACCATAGAACTCCTTCTCAGTGCCAATCTACCCACCAGTCACCAGTACAATCTGTCAAAACTAGAATGAGTTGCCATGGAAAACTTCAATGGGTGCAGGGTTTATTTCCTATTTAAGACCTTGTATGTGAGGAGCAGGATTTTGAATTCAATTCTGGACTTAACAGGAAGCCAATGAAGGGAAGCCAAAACAGGAGAAATATGCTCTCTCTTTCTAGTCCCTGTCAGGACTCTTGCTGCAGCATTTTGGATTAGCTGAAGGCTTTTCAGCGAATTTTTTGGACATCCTGATAATAATGAATTACAGTCGTCCAGCCTGGAAGTAATACATGCATGAACTAGTTTTTCAGCGTCACTCTGAGACAGGATATTTCTAATTTTAGAGATGTTGCGCAAATGGAAGAAAGCAGTCTTACATATTTGTTTAATATGTGCATTGAAGGACATATCCTGGTCAAAAATGACTCCAAGGTTCCTCACAGTGTTACTGGAGGCCAAGGTAATGCCATCCAGGGTAAGAATCTGGTTAGATACCATATTTCTAAGATTTTCAGGGCCAAGTACAATAACCTCAGTTTTATCTGAATTAAGAAGCAGAAAGTTAGCGGCCATCCAGGTCTTTATGTCTTTAAGACATTCCTGCAGTTTAACTAATTGGTGTGTGTTATCTGGCTTCATGGACAGATAGAGCTGGGTGCCATCAGCATAGCAGTGAAAATGTATGCTATGTCTTCTAATGATAGTGTCTAAGGGAAGCATGTATAATGTAAGCAGAATTGGTCCTAGCACTGAACCCTGTGGAACTCCATAATTAACCTCAGTGTGTGAAGAGGACTCTCCATTTACATGCACAAATTGGAGTCTATTAGATAGATATGACACAAACCACTGCAGCGCAGTACTTGTAATACCTACAGCATGTTCTAATCGCTCTAATAGGATATTATGGTCAACAGTATCGAATGCTGCGCTAAGGTCTAGCAGGACAAGCACAGAGATGAGTCCACTGTCAGAGGCCATAAGAAGATCATTTGTAACCATCACTAAAGCTGTTTCTGTGCTGTGATGAGCTCTGAAACCTGACTGAAACTCTTCAAATAAACCATTCCTCTGCAGATGATCTGTTAGCTGTTTGACAACTACTCTTTCAAGGATTTTTGATATGAAAGGAAGGTTGGAGATTGGCCTATAATTAGCTAAGACTGCTGGGTCTAGAGATGGCTTTTTGAGTAAAGGTTTAACTACAGCCAGCTTGAAGGCCTGTGGTACATAGCCGATTATTAGAGATAGGTTGATCATATTTAAGATCGAAGAATTAATTAATGGCAGGACTTCTTTGAGCAGTTTTGTAGGAATGGGGTCTAAAAGACACGTTGATGGTTTGGAGGAAGTAATTATTGAAGTTAAATCAGAAAGATCAATTGGAGAAAAAGAGTCTAACTTAACATCAATGGTACTAAGAGTAGCTGTAGATAATATTACATTTGTGGGATGATTATTGGTAATTTTTTCTCTAATGATAAAAATTTATTTGTGAAGAAGTTCATGAAGTCATTACTAGTTAACGTTAAAGGGATGGTTGGCTCAAAAGAGCTCTGACTTTTTGTCAGCCTGGCTACAGTGCTGAAGAGAAACCTGGGGTTGTTCTTATTTTCTTCAATCAGTGATGAATAGTAAGATGTTCTGGCTTTGCGGAGGGCTTTCTTATAAAGCAGCAAACTATTTCTCCAGGCTAAATGATGATCCTCTAGATTTGTGACACACCATTTCCTCTCCAGATTGCGAGTCATCTGCTTTAGGCAGTGTTGGGGAGTAACGGAATACATGTACCGCCGTTACGTATTTAGAATACAAAATATAAGTACCTGTATTCCGTTACAGTTACCGTTTAAAAAGGTGGTATTCAGAATACAGTTACTTTGTTGAAATAAATGGATTACACTGCGGTACTTTCCTGTTTCATATTGTCGCGGGTCAGGATTGTTTGGGTTTTGTTTGACAGCTACGTTCTGTCGTTCCAGGCGGCAGCGTTACGGTTGCCATGGTTACAGAGGGACGCTCTCTCTCTGCGACTGTGTGTTTCCTGGGTGAGAGAGCGCCTTTTCGTTGTTGTTGTTGTGCTAAGCTAACAGGCAGAATGCTACAAGCATAGCTCTAAAGAATGTAGCATCATGGGCAGTGTAGTCCGTGTTGCAGGGAGAATGGACTGCCATACACGTTATCGGTCTGTGAGCGCGAGGAGGGAGAAAAAGGCGAGTGGAAAGGTATGAGTTGTCGTCGAGGAAAAACGGGAGCTGGAAGCATGTAAATATAATAATAACCACTTCAGCCAAGAAGAGAGCCTGACGAGCCCAGTTGTAAGTAAGCTATTAAGACTCGACTGTACACCGTGTTCGTGTTTTCCTCCGAAAACAATAAGTTCCGTTGGAGCAGCCTTTCAACGCCTCTCTCTGTCTCTCGCAAGAAAAATTGACCCACACAACAAAGTAAAGCTATTTTTCGGCTACGAGCCGACAGGGACCCCGCTGTATTAGTCAGAGGTCCCTTTACTACAGTTCGGAGTCGCGGACCTTCAGTAATAGTAATAAATCACACAGCAATAGTACATTCACTTTGTTGTAAAAAGCATGATAATATATTAAGTAATCCAAAGTATTCAGAATACGTTACTGTCATTGAGTAACGTAACGGAATACGTTACAGAATACATTTTGGGGCATGTATTCTGTATTCTGTAACGGAATACATTTTAAAAGTAACCTTCCCAACACTGGCTTTACGGTACGTGTTTGAGAATTATACCACGGAGTCAGGTACTTCTGATTAGAGACCTTAGTTTTCACTGGAGCTACAGTATCCAGAGTCGTACGTAGTGAGGAGGTGAAATTATTAACAAGATAATCGACCTCTGTTGGGGTGGCGTTCAGATAGCTGCTCTGCTCTGTGTTGGTACAGGTCATTGAAGATGATAACAGAGGGTGGATTATATTCTTAAACTTAGTTACAGCACAAGGAAGCCGAGGAGTAACTAAACATCTGACACAATGAGCAAGAAAGTGCAGGAGGGACAGGTGAAGTAGCCCTGGTGCTAATGAGTCGGCTATGAGCTAAGCTAAGCTAGCGAAACAGTACAGAGACAGTGAGTGAATACTTTGGCTATAAATTAGGTAGTGAGTACACAGAAAGTGTGCTTCGGATGAAGCACGTGAAGATTACACTATGAAAGAAGAATGTATTTAAAAGTTGTTAATTAAATTGCTAAGCAAATAAGCTACTCAGAAACACCACTGTGTTTGAGCAGGAACAGGAAGTGATACTCTACCACAGAGCGAGCGAACACCAAGTGACAGCGCCACTAGTGCACACACTAGAAAACCAGCACCTGGACTTCATGCAGGAGAGAAAGCCTAATCCAGCAACTAATCCAGAAGTTAATCCCTGAGCAAACAGGAAAGGGAAATGGATTTTGAAATGCAGTTTATTTTTTATTTTTTTGGCCTTTCCCATTTGGTTCTTTAGCCATCAGAATTGTTGTCTGAAGACCAACAAGGATACCCAATGGATTTACTTTGCCAAATGGATCATCGTGGCATTGCCGTATTGGTCCATTTGATCGACCTTTGTTTTATTATTTATTATATTTTATTTTCAGATGTTACAGACGGGACAGACATGAGTGAGGGATAGGAAAGGGAGAGAGAAAGAGGAAGGAAAAGAAAAACAGAAGGGGAGAGGGACAGTGAGAAAGGGGGGGAGGAAAAAAAATCTCCTGGATCACCTGTTGAGAGAAGAAGAATAGAAAACAAGCAAAAAAAACAAAAAACAAAGCAACATACTAAACACAACACCATCGCATTAATCTAACTAAGTGTAAACAGCAGTAAATACTAAATATTCAATGTTGCTGTGCAGCACGCAGGACAGACAGCGCCAAGAAAGGTGTAATTTAAGTCTACGAGCAGTGAACACCCGTCTGCATACCTGTGTGGATCAGCGCGCTTGTATTCAAATGGTTTCCACATGTAATGGTCTGAAAGAGGATGTAGCGAGGCATAGCCACGTCCCCCAGGGCATGAAGCAGGCATGGAGGAGATCCAGGCCCCAGACATCCAGAGGCCCCAGAGTGCGAGAGCCCAAGGAGGACCACTGGAGGGGCATCCGTGCCACCCTCATGGGAAGGGCTGAGGATCCCCAGACGAGGCGTCACCCAGTAGCCACCGAGCAGAAGCAAGAGGGGGTTGCACCGGCGTGCCCGCCGGCTCTGCCGGCAGCCAGCTGTGCCAGAGTGACCGAGCCACAGGACCAGAGGCCGGAGGCCCGGGGGCCCCCCACATCCCGGAGGAGGCCTGACTGAGCAACAGGCGCCAGGCCCCGCCAGGTTACCCTTCCCCCCGGGGTGGAGGCAAGCAGACCGTCCCAGGCTCCGCAGCAGCAGGGAGGCCAATCGGACAGCTAACATTTCCTTCCAGCCCCCCCTGGCTAGCAGAGAACGGGGGTGTGTGAAGACCCCATACCTCCCTCCTCCCGCTCATGTGTAATGTTGCTGCGTGTTGTTCTAAAGTGCATTTGAAAGAAGGGAGAGCATGGTGCTGCTGCCAGAGAGCAGCAGGTGTTAGCACGGCCCCTCCCGAGAACCCTCAGTGTCTACATGGATTTAAAATTGAGAGGTGGGCACCAGCGCCAGAGGTAGGTTTGAGTACACAGACCGTCCACTGGACGCCGTTAATGTGCCCACCCTCAAGGCCCTATATACATGTGTGTGTTATGAGAGTGTAAGTAATGTGGATGTCTAAGTTGTGAGATAAAATTGAGGCACAGGTGGCCAGAAGGGGACAGAGGGGGGGGGGGGGGGTGTCTCCCCTGCACCCTTGTGACACACCCGCACTCCAAGGCCCTACCTGTGTGGGTGAGTGTGGTGGAGCGGGAAGAGGGAGGTAGCCGGGGATGGGGAGGAAAAGGAGGGAGGGGAGGATGCCCCTCCCTAGGGCCAGCTCCCCCGCTGACCCCAGTAGGCACCCCCGTCATCTAGTGTCCACCAAGGCAAGGGAGCCCAGGTCCATCCAGAAATGCAGTTTATTAAAGTGCAATTCAAAAATGAATTTACAAATGCAGAATTTATTCTACAATTCATTATTTAAGCACAGAAATCTTTATTTCAATGCGTGTGGCTCTTGTGGTCCTCCATATGACTCAGCAGGTGGGGGTAAACGCAGTTTCTGAGTTTGACTTCGCCTAAGGAATGCAGAAATGGCTCCGCTATGCTCCGGATGGGGGGGCAGGATGCCCGATATCCAGCCCGATCCTGGAGTAAACTAAAAACATTGAGTTGTAAATAAGTCATTTAACAAAAAACGCCTTAATAGGATAATATTTTTTTCTTGATGCAAAAATGTCTATTGTTATTTTGTTAATTACATAATGACTGATGCTTAATGTTATAGGGATATTATAATGAAAATGGTAAATTGAAAGAAAACGTCTAACATATATGGTAATCTTGTTTTTAGATAATACACAATTGTCTTTTACGCAGGTTTAAGTAATGATTGATTAATTTGCAGTGGTTTAGTATTGAATGAAATACCTATTAAGTCCTCTTTATTTTTAATCATGATGTAATTATTATTTTAATATTAACCATTGGTGCAAATGTTGTGGAAAATAAACACTAGAATTCAGGATTTTTTTCATTATTAAGTGAGGGTGCCAAAGTGATGTAAAATCAATGTCAGATTTCAATGTTAATTGAACGGAATTGCCTGATTTAACATCATATCAATGGCTTTTTGCTATCTGCGCTCTGCTTTCACACTCACATTTTTGGAGATAAAATATCTTTTAGGTGCAGGCCTACGCCTCCAAACACTATCTACACAAACATATCTATATATGATCCCCCAGTTATACAAGCTGTTTGTTCTTGTTTTCCTGCCCCACCCTTCTTCTGCTTTTGAATCCTTTCACTTCTTCACTTCTCATTAGTACATCGAGATCTACCAGGCCCCCCGCCAGTCCCCTCCAAGGCTTTTCCCAAATCGTAGCTCAGTTCATGTCTAAGAGATTCACCTTTGTCTGCTAAAATTGCTGTCAAACCTAAAATGAGGATGTGGGCCCAGCTAAGTGAAATAAGTGGAAATTTAATGAAGCTCCGCCTTCTCACGTCACTCACCTGAGAGAAATGAGGAAACAGGCTGTTCCTCTTTCTCAGTAAAGAGAGATGCACAGACGATCAGACTGAGCTCAGACCAAACTAGCAGCTTCCTCTGAGTGAGTCCAGCTACAGGAGAGAAAAGTGGAAAACTCCAACACTGCTGCTTCAAGCTGCTGACGCTCCACACACTGAATGTGAGTTTGAGCAAAAACACGACTCAAAGGAAGTTTCAGTGAAGGTCGTAGAGGAGGGAGGGGAGCCAGGATTGACTGTACTTCCTGTCTGCTGTTTTCAGCTTCACTCACAGACTCAATGGCTTCCAGATCAGAGGAGGATCTCTGCTGTCCGGTCTGTCAGGAGGTCTTCAGAGATCCTGTTCTTCTGTCATGTAGCCACAGCTTCTGTAAAGCCTGTCTGAAGAGATGGTGGAGAGAGAAAGGGGAACGTGAGTGTCCAGTTTGTAAGGAAATATCTTCAAAGAATGATCCACCGTTAAACCGAACTTTAAAGAACCTGTGTGAGTCGTTCTTACAGGAGACAGATCAGAGAGCTTCAGAGGCTCTCTGCAGTCTGCACTCTGAGAAACTCAAACTCTTCTGTCTGGACCATCAGCAGCCAGTGTGTGTCGTCTGCAGAGACTCAGAAAATCACACCAATCACAGATTCAGACCCATCGATGAAGCTGCACAACAACACAAGAAGAAACTTCAGGAAACTCTGGAGCCCTTAAAGAAGAAGTTAAATGTTTGTGAAGAAGTTCAAGTGGAGTTTGATCAAACAGCAGAACACATTAAGGTCCAGGCCCGACACATAGAGAGGCAGATTAAGGAGCAGTTTAAGAAGCTTCACCAGTTTCTAGCAGAGGAAGAGGAGGTCAGGCTGGCTGCACTGAGGGAGGAAGAGGAGCAGAAGAGTGGGATGATGAAGGAGAAGATGGAGGCTCTGAGCAGAGAGATAGCAGCTCTTTCAGACACAGTCAGAGCCACAGAGGAGGAGCTGAGAGCTGAAGACGTCTCATTCCTGCACAACTACAAGGCTGCAGTGGAAAGAGTCCAGCACTGCCCCCTGCTGGATGATCCACAGCTGCCCTCAGGAGCTCTGATAGACCAGACCAAACACCTGGGCAACCTGACCTTCAACATCTGGAACAACATGAAGGACATGGTCTCCTACACTCCTCTCATTCTGGACCCAAACACTGCTCATCCAAAACTCATCCTATCTGAAGATCTGACCAGTGTGAGACGAGGAGGAGAGAAGCAGCAGCTTCCTGATAATCCAGAGAGGTTTGATGATTACGGCTCTGTCCTGGGCTCTGAGGGCTTTAACTCAGGGACTCACAGCTGGGATGTTGAAGTTGGAGACAGTACATGGTGGAGACTGGGTGTGTTAGAAGAGTCTGTGAGGAAGGGAGACATAGAGTCTGGATTATTGAGAATAGGGTTTTACAAAGGTAGCTACTCAGCATGGTCACCATTAACTGGATCCACTGCTCTCTCAGTAAAGAAGAAGCTCCAGAGGATCAGAGTGAATCTGGACTGGAACAGAGGAAAGCTGTCGTTCTCTGATCCTGATACTAACACACACATACACACCTTCACACACACTTTCACTCACAGGATGTTTCCATACATATGGACTGTTGATGAAGTGAAGGTGTTGCCGTTGAAGGTGTCAGTGTCAGTGCAGCAGATGAGTTGAGGATGATGATGTTTCTAATGTTGTTTCCTGTCAGTGAGTTGAAGCTGTTAAACTGCAGCTGTCCTCCTGCTGCCTCGTTGTTCCAAAGCTCTTTGTTTCTCTTTTAGTTTCACTGTTTCTTTCTGTTTCTGCTGTCCACCTTTTCACATGGAAAATCATTTCACTGTTTCTCACTGAATGACTCCCCAAACTAGATTTGAAATTCTATCAAGTTTCTAATCATTACAAGTGATTCATGTTTCTATTTGATGTGTAAATGGAGATGATTTAGTTTGCTGGGATATGGACTGACATGTGTTGAATGGAAGGAGCAGTTTGTTGTTGTCTTCTTGTCTGTTTATGACAACAATAAATATGTTGTTGAAACAATGATTCATGTTTAACTCCATATATGAAATGTTTCTGATCTTTGAATTCTGTTTGATTAAAGACTTTCTTCATGACACAAATGAGATTTCAGTGTATTAATAGAACTAAATAAGCTCAGAGTTGAAAGGCTGGAGTATTATGTACGTGCTTCACTGTCAGGATCTTCAGGGGGATTCAAAGTCATGAGATAAATTAGTGTTGACAGGGGTAAGGAAAAATTTCTGAGCTTTATTTACTATCAAAGCAGTGCGTGTCGTCCACCAGAGGAATATCTCCGACTGCTTCACATGAAAACATCAGCAGAAGTTTGTAATGACTGAGCTTGTTTAATCAGCTCATTTGTCCTTCATTTACAGCAGAAGAAGAACTGAAAGTGTGTGTGTGGATTCAGAGCGCTCACTGTCAGGACAAATAAAGGAGGGAAAGGGATTAAAAGGAGCAAAGCGCTGTTTTAGAGCCTTAAAGAGAATTTACATTTCCAGTCTGAATCCTGTAAACTTCACATAATGATCCAACATGAACCTGCATTCATAATCACTTCCTGTGTGCTTTAATTCAATGTCTGAGGAGAAAATCAATCTCATTTTCATTTCTTTTCACCCTGCTGTGATATTAATATAAAAGTGATATTAAATAAATTCTAACAACAACTGATCAAGTTTAAACCTGCTGCTGTTGTTTAGCATGACATCCACGGGTTTCTTCTTTCTGGCGCAAAGTGGGCTATAAACAAACAAGAGAGACAGGACTTGCGACAGAAAAGCCGATCAGCTGATCATTGATCAGTTTCATGATTGAAGTAGAAACAGGAGAGGGAGGGGGAGAGAATGAGATAAGAAGAGACAGCTGTGCAGCAAACACACAGAATAACTCCAGCTTTGTTTCTTTTTCATTGTAGCTGAAGTACGGGACATCCCGGTTTCCTTTTCACCTCAATACGAAACGCGTAATATTTTCTCTGAATATGAGACAATTCCATTTTTAGGGGACGGTTGACAACTCTACTAATTAACCTTATGAACAAAACAAAATTTAACATCAGTAACATCATAGCACCCACCCAAGTGTATAAAAACTCCTTCATGCTAGCTAGTTCCCAGTACGAAAAAGTCAGCATACCAAAAATAAACTACACCTACACTTGGTTTATATCCAGTAGCGGTTTTTGATACGGGCGACACGGGCGGTTGCCTGGGGTGGCATCGTGGTCGGGGGCGGCAGCAAAAAGAAAAATGTTGCTCATACTCATGCTGCCCCGACAGCCAGCGCATTTTGGGGATGGCATAGGCACCATCAGTGTTCTTACAGCCATTTGCTGGGAATAAGGGCGCCCTTTATTTGCGAGGTTCGCCTGCTGCTTGCGGCACAGGGAAGAGATGGCGGGGCGGCAGCGGATTCTCTGGGTGGCTGGAGCAGCATCTAATAACCAGCCCGCAAAATAAAACAAAATGAAAACAAACCAACAAACATGAAAACACCAGACATTATAATACAAAGTTGTTTGTTAGGTTTTGTATTGTTGATGTCAGAGGTTGTGTGTGGAGGCGTGGAAGATATGACCCAAACGCTGGACTCACGGTGCAGAAATGAAGATGATTTATTGGAGGGTGAATGAACAAAGCAGGAACGATGGAGTGACTGGCTGGCTGGCTGAAAGACTGGAAGAATGGCTGGCTGACTAACTGAACATACAGACGGAGGGACGACATGAACATCAACATCAATGACACGACAGAGAACTGGTTATATATATGTGTGTGTGTGTGTGTGTGTGTGTGTGTGTGTGTGTGTGTGTGTGTGTGTATGTATATATATATATATATATATATATATATATAATATTCTGTAACTCTGAAACTTCTGTCGGTGCTGTGCTTTTTGGAAATCGAATTTCCCAGAGGAACCCACCCGAGGGATTAATAAAGTTCTATCTAATCTAATCTAATCTAATCTAAACCGAGGAACTTAAATACACAGGTTGAATGATGACAATGATTGGAAACAGGTGAGTACAGGGCTGAATATAATCTGACTAATGACACGGGAGACAAGCTGACACGGGAAAAAACAGGAAGTGAGAACATTAATGTGGTGAACTAAACTGAACATGAACAAACTGAAATCACTGGGTCAACGACCCAGGAACCCTGACAGTACCCCCCCCTTCAAAGGCCGGCACCCGACGGCCAAACAAAAAAGAACCAGAACAGGGCGGGCGGAGGGGGCCCAGGACGGAGGGACGGAGTCCACACAGAGACAGTTCAGGTGGGTGGTCACGTGGCCCGAGGCCGAGACGAGACAGTTCAGGTGGGCGGCCACGTGGAAGGCAGCAGCGACCACTGAGCCGGTCCGGTAGGCAGCTGCGGCGGTCGAGACGAGACTGTTCCGGTGGACCGACCGTGCGGAAGGCAACGGCGGCGACGACAGCGCAGGTCCGGGGGCCGACCGTGCGGAAGGCAACGGCGGCGACGTGGACACAGTTCGGGAGGCCGGCCGTGCGGAAGGCAACGGCGGCCACTCAGGCGAAGGCGGTCCGGGGGCCGGCCGCGCGGAAGGTAACGGCAACGGCGGCAGCGAAGGAGACGACGGAGCAGTTCAGGGGGCCGGCCGCGCGGAAGGCAGCGGCGGCGGCGAAGGAGACGACGGAGCAGTTCAGGGGCCGGCCGCGCGGAAGGCAGCGGCGGCTCTCCAGTGTTAGGCGTGCTGGCCATGGCCCGGTGGGCACAGGACCAGACGACGACGGGGCCGGACCAGGCGAAGCACAGGCTGGAGCTGCAGCAGGCGAAACAAAAGCCAAAGTTGAGGCTGGGCCAGATGAGGACGAAGACTCTGAGGCTGGGCCAGACGAGGACGAAGACTCTGAGGCTGGGCCAGACGAGGACGAAGGCTCTGATGCTGGGCCAGACGAAGCTGAAGCGGAGGCTTCTGGCTGGAGACAGGCAGGGCCAGTAGGCGCGGAAGCCTCTGGCTGGAGACAGGCAGGGCCAGTAGGCGAGGAAACCCCTGGCTGAGGAGCGGCCGGGCCAGCGGGTGCGGAAACCCCTGGCTGAGGAGCGGCCAGGCCAGCGGGTGCGGAAACCCCTGGCTGAGGAGCGGGAGAGCTCACAGCTAGCTCTGGGTGCTGTGGCTGCAGGTCCGGGAACTGAACGGGATGGTGGACAGGCGACTGGGAAACAGGAGGCGACTGGACTACAGGGCACTGGGCGGCAGACTGGACTACAGAAGAGTGAACGACAGACTGGACAGGCTGGACAGGGGACTGAGCTACAGGAGACTGGGGGACAGGAGCAGACTGGACTGACTGGACAGGGGACTGAGCTACAGGAGACTGGGGGACAGGAGCAGACTGGACTGACTGGACAGGGGACTGAGCTACAGGAGACTGAAGGACAGGAGCAGACTGAGCTACAGGTGACTGGACAGGAGCAGACTGAGCTACAGGTGACTGGACAGGAGCAGACTGAGCTACAGGTGAGTGAACTGACGGGGCTGGAAGCTGAGCAGCAGGTGAGGGAACTGACTGGAGTGAAAGCTGAACAGCAGGTGAGGGAACTGACTGGAGTGAAAGCTGAACAGCAGGTGAGGGAACTGACTGAATTGAAAGCTGAACAGCAGGTGAGGGAACTGACTGGAGTGGAGATGCTAAGGGATGAACAGAGGTAGGCGAGGCTGACGACGGAGCTGAGGTTGGTGTGGCTAATGGCTGAGCTACAGACTGAGCTAGTGACGGAGATAAGATTACAGCTTGGGCTAGTAAGGCTGGTGCCTGGGCAGGGGACAGTTCAGCTAATCTAACTAGGGATAGTGCGAGGGCGTGAAAGGCTGGGTCAGGAGGTGGATGAAGTGGTGACGTAGCAGGTGAACCGGTTAGCTCTTCCAAGTCTCTAGGGAGGTCAGGCTGGGTTCTGGCTGCCCTCAGCCTGGGCACTGGGACGGGCACGGAAGGCGGCTGGACACCAGTCACCCCCATCCGAGAAACAGAAGCGGGTGTGGAGTTATACCGGGTCGCAGCTGCCCTCCTCCTGGGAGCTGACACTGGTGTGGGCGTAGGCTGGGCCCCCATGCTGGTGGGAAATGGCTGAATAATGGGTGTGGAAATAGTGACGGTGTGTGTGTTACTGGCAGGTTTATTGGAGAATGGTCGGGTTTTCCTGCCACCACTATTTACAGTCTTTGGAGGAGCAGAGCAGAAAAACTCTTCCCAGTCCACTTCATCCTCTAGGAGGGAAACGTCCCATGAATCAAAGATGGGTTTATTATTGGTTAGAAGTGGAGAGTCAAATGAGGGTGGAAAACAGTCGCTGGAACTCACCACCGGGAATTGCTGAAAATAGTCCATTTTATGGCGGCGTGTGCGCCGCTTTCTCCGGGAAGAGGAAGCGGCCGGGATAAACAGCTGAGCCTCTGGCGCGGTAGCCTCCGTTGAGCCGAGGTGGGAGGCGTAGCTGTTGTGCCGTGGCGATGGTGGAGGTCCGGCGAATGAGGCGGCAGGTGTGTGAGCGAGGAGCGGAGCGGCGAGAGAGGGAGCGGCCGAAACGCGGCATGAAACGTCCACTCTCCGCGGCAAATGCTCCGGTGCAGGTGAGGCAGCAGGTGGGGGAACGCGGCGTCTCCGAGGCCCGCCCAGAGCCAAGCGAGTGCCCTCGAAGACGTGCTGTCGCTCTGCGAAGAGCCGCTGTCTCTCCTTGAGCTTTTCAGCCCACAAGGAGAGCGCTACCTCCTGCCGCTAGTAGAGGTCCGAGTCCGCTGGGTCAAAAGCGTGTCTTCTTGGCACGGGTCATGTCATTCTGTCAGAGGTTGTGTGTGGAGGCGTGGAAGATATGACCCAAACGCTGGACTCACGGTGCAGAAATGAAGATGTTTTATTGGAGGGTGAATGAACAAAGCAGGAACGATGGAGTGACTGGCTGGCTGGCTGAAAGACTGGAAGAATGGCTGGCTGACTAACTGAACATACAGACGGAGGGACGACATGAACATCAACATCAATGACACGACAGAGAACTGGTGAAACCGAGGAACTTAAATACACAGGTTGAATGATGACAATGATTGGAAACAGGTGAGTACAGGGCTGAACATAATCTGACTAATGACACGGGAGACAAGCTGACACGGGAAAAAACAGGAAGTGAGAACATTAATGTGGTGAACTAAACTGAACATGAACAAACTGAAATCACTGGGTCAACGACCCAGGAACCCTGACAGTTGATCGTCATTTATGCTTAGAAATATCTACTTATATATGCTTAGAGTTTTATAATTAGTTTTAGATTGGTAGAGGTTTGATCCTTGATAGTCTGCAAACTTTGTGTGCATTCCAGAGCACTCTGGGAGCATGGGAGAGGTTGTACCTTGTCTTATTGTTTTATGGTAGGATAAACGTATCTATATCTGTTTTAGTCTAAGAGCCTTTTGTTTAGATGAACTGCTGGACTTCCAGACCAGCAGGTTTAGGGAAGTCATTTATGGGGTCATACTCTGACCCCCCACCCCACCCCACCCACACACACACACACACAGACAAGGTACTCTTTCTTTGTATGTAGACGTCATATGTTAATGAACCTATGCATATTCATGTAACCTCAATAAAAGAGCAGTGTTACGGGGGAGCGGACGAGAGCAACTGGGGTCAAGCGAAGGAACGGCGTTTGTCCGGTTCTCTCCCATGCACGAGAAACATGAAGAACTTTGCCTACTCGTGTCTTGCTTGCTGTGTAATTATATTGTCTTCAACATTCCAGCGAATAGGTTCAAGCTACAAACCTATCATTAATTGGTCCTTCGAGAGCCGGAGCCCTGGAGTCGACATTCACGGAGGGGAGAAGAGACACGCTGAAAGACTGACGTCAGCCAGGAAGTTCCTGTAGTAAAGTCCCGAGACGTGAGAATTTGTCATCGGGCCGGTGGATTAGCTGTCTGTCTTTTCTCCTCGATGAATGACGATCGGCGGGATTCGAGGCTATATTACACGCTAAGCAATGCCGAGTAAGTTGAGAGAGCGACTCTATAACCGCAGAACTGGGTTAGGGTCCTGAAAAAGAAGTTTTGGTAAAATCGCCCAAGGGCCCAAGCGTCCGGTGAGTGTCCGGTTTTGAAATCGCCCTGGGTTTGTGTCCCAAGCGTCCCTTCATTGGGTTTTGTCGCCCAACTGGGTTAGTGTCCCACAAGTGGGTTAGGGTCCCGAAAGATTGGGTTAGTGTCCCGAGCGGTCCGGTGTGAGACCGGAGTAGGCCTATTTTGTGTTGTTGTTGTTGTGTTTGAGTGTGTTTGTGTGAGTGGGTGCGGAGCAGAACACGTGGTCTGTGACACCGGCTGTTGTTGTTATCATGGGTTCCTAAGCAACCAAGAGTGCATCAGTGGGTGACAGACGTGTATGCTGGACTTTGCTCCTGGCAGCGCAAAGTATTTAAATAAAAGAGAGCGACTGCTCCTTAGCTGCGCGGGTTCACGCGAGTACGTTCGCGCGGGTTTCACTCGGACCTGAGCCGTGCGGTTAATCGCAGGCTTATAATCAAAAGAGAGCGATGCCTATGCCGTGCGGTTTCACGCAGGCAGGTGCAGCTCAGTGACTGCGCGGGTACACGCGAGTCCAGGAGCTCAACGGCCGTTCCGGTTTCACGCAGGCTTGGGAAAGTTATAGGCCTATTTTGTGTTGTTTGTGTACGTCTGTGTCAGTTGTCAAAAGTAATCTGCATTAAGCTTAGGGTTGCTCAAATTCAGTACAATGACATATGAGATGAACTAAAAATAGGTAAATATTTAAACTAATGATGTGCATGGAGGCATTTGACCTGTGTGAAAGACTGTCTGTCACGGTCCTGAGTCTGTGGACTCAGTGTTTTTCTGTTTGTATTAGTTATCTTTGATTTCATGATGTGTTTTGATTCTCTTGGGTTTGATTTCTGTCACTGTATCCCTAGTTTAGTCCACGTCTGTTCAGTTTCCTGTTTTACTTTGAAAGTCTGTGTACTATGTCAATGTGTTGAGTTTTGCCTCCCCTTGTCTTGTCATGTCTGATGAGTCCCAGCTGTGCTCTCCTCCTGTTTCACATTTCCTATTACCTCAGTATGTATTTAAGCCCTGTGTTTTTCCCTTCTGTCGCGATGAGTTGTGTGGCTGTCAGTGGCTGGACCCACGTGTAGGACTCGGAGACGAAACATTAACTTAAACGACGGCTTTATTTGCTGGAGAGTCACCCTTGGACGATACATAAACAACAACTTAAACTAACTAGACTGGAGATGCTGAAGGTAGACGACCATGGATACACACACAACAAACGTGGAGGACGCAACAACTGGCAGGGAAAAACACAGCAGTTTGTTGTTCTCTTCTTGTCTGTTTATGACAACAATAAATATATTGGTGAAAAAATGATTCATGTTTAACTCCATATATGAAATGTTTCTGATATTTGAATTCTGTTTGATTAAAGACTTTCTTCATGACACAAATGAGATTTCAGTGTATTAATACAACTAAATAAGATCAGAGTTGAAAGGCTGGAGTATTATGTACGTGCTTCACTGTCAGTATCTTCAGGGGGATTCAAAGTCATGAGATAAATTAGTGTAGAGAAAATCATCTGAGCTTTATTTTGTATCAAAGCAGTGTGTGTCGTCCAGCCAGAGGAATATCTCCGACTGCTTCACATGGAAACATCAGCAGGAAGTTTGTAATGACTGAGCTTGTTTAATCAGCTCGTTTTTCCTTCATTTACAGTAGAAGAAGAACTGAAAGTGTGTGTGTGGACTAAGACTGTTCACTGTCAGTACAAATAAATAAGGGGAAGTGATTTAAAGTAGCAAAGTGCTCTTTTAGAGCCTTACAGAGAATTTACATTTCCAGTCTGAATCCTGTAAACTTCACATGATTATCCAACATGAACCTGCATTCATAATCCCTTCATGTGTGCTTTAATTCAACATCTGAGGAGAAAATCAATCTTTTCACCCTGCTGACAGTCCCATACTCAACAATCAGGCAAAAAAAGCAAGTCTTTACAAATAAAGTTGCTCCACCATCTTCCTTCATGCTTTCCAACCACTGTGAGATTTTCAGCTGTGAACACGTTATCACCAGTAGTGAATATATGGTTTCTCTGTAACCTTGGTTCTCTGAGTGGGAGATTATCTCCCCAATCATTTATATATTCCATGTCATGGTCCTGGGTCATTTTGATCCAACTTTCTTAGTTTTATGTTTTTAGTTCATACATTATTCTGTGGTTCCTAGGTATGTTGCATATCTCAGGTATGTTGCAGGTCTTTTGTGGTTCTATGTTTATGTGTTTCATTGTGTGTAAAAGGGCTATGGAAATAACAATTTATCTTATTTCTTAGGTGTTTTCAACCTCTGCTGCCACGCTGACGGCGTATGCGGCCAAACGGAAGAAGACAGTCTATATTCTTAGCAGCATGCACAGCGTGGTTCAGACTGATAACACTGCCAAAAGGAAGCCAAACACTGTCACCCTTTACAACAAAACAAAGTGTGGCATGGATGTGATGGACCAGATGGTTCGGGAGTACACTGTCCGCAGAGGAACACGGCGCTGGCCAGTTGCCGTGTTTTATAACATGATTGACATGGCAGCACTGAATGCACATGTGCTGTATCAAGCATGCACCGGGATGAAGGAAAGACGGGTGGACTTCCTGGTGGAGCTTGCAAGAGAGTTGGCTCACTCTCATGTAGCTGTGAAGAAGGCAAGAAAAGAACAGTTGCTTTGGACACAACCCTCCACACCTAGCCCTGGAAAAAGAGCCATGTGTCAGGTCAAACACAAATGCAAGAACAATCATGCCACTGTGCGATGTGTTCACTGCAACAGATACACATGTGGTAAATGCAGACTACAGATACCATGGTAGTGCCAGGATTGTGAGTGATTGCTGAAAATGTTGAAATGTACTCACTCACTTTTTATTATTATTTGTAAATATGTGTACAAATGGTTGGTTTTTTGTACTGTTTTTATCAATAAATCTCAGCAACAAAGGACATACACCCATGTGTGTTGATTTCTCCCTAAGATGGCAAACTGAAACACTCCAAGTTGGTGACTTTTGGAGATTTATTTCCCTGGATGATTGAGAATGCTTCAAGATGAAACACAAAAGGAAGTTCACAGCTTTTAGCAGCTCTGCCACCACCTCAATCGCACACCCCCACTCCACTCCCTCCAGAATTCCCAGGTAACAACCTAATATACATATGAATGACTAGCCAATTTAGCTTCCACTTGGCTGAAGCTAAAGCCTAGCTAAAAGCCATTTGGCTGCTCTCCGGGTTTTAAAGGTAGAAAAGCCAAATGGCTGCTCCCCAGGGGTTTAAGTGTTTAAGACGGACAGAGACGGGGTTAACCACAGAGTCGACCTCAAAGGGACCAATGAAAGTGGGAGACAGCTTCTTGGATTCAGACCTGAGCGGAACAAATCTGGTAGACAGCCAAACCCTCTGTCCAGGTGTGTAGGTGGGAGCAGGGGTCCGGTGGCGATCTGCCAGGCACTTATTGCATTCCGCCGTGCGGAGAAGGGAGGCCCGAGTCACTCTCCAGGTGCGCCGACACCTCCGAAGATGCTGCTGGACAGAGATAACAAAGTGCACATCCTCGACGGCCGGGAAGAGCGGCGGTTGATAGCCCAAGGACGCCTCGAAAGGGGACACACCGGTGGCAGAGGAGGTAAGGCTGTTATGAGCATACTCAATCCATGACAGTTGCTTGCTCCAAGTCGACTGGTTAGAGGAGACCAGGCACCGGAGAGCCGCTTCGAGCTCCTGGTTGGCACGCTCCATTTGGCCATTTGTCTGCGGGTGGAAACCAGAGGAGAGACTGACCTGGGCTCCGAGGGCATTGCAGAACTCCTTCCAGACACGCAACGTGAACTGCGGTCCTCTGTCTGACACAATGTCCGCGGGGATTCCATGGAGGCGAAACACGTGGTCAGTTAGTAGCCGGGCGGTTTCTAGAGCAGTGGGGAGCTTAGGGAGGTCAACAAAATGAGCAGCTTTGGAGAAGCGGTCCACAATGGTGAGAATCACTGAGTTACCTGACGAGGCGGGCAGACCTGTGATGAAGTCGACAGCGATGTGTGACCAAGGGCGACTCGGAGTCGGCAGAGGGTGAAGGAGGCCAGAGGGTGGTTGATGGACGCTCTTGTTTTGAGCGCAGGTCGAGCATGCGGAAACATATTCGCGGACGTCCTTGGCAAGGGAAGGCCACCAGGCGAAACGTTGGAGGAAAGTAACAGTGCGGTGGACCCCTGGGTGGCAGGTGAATCTGGCAGTATGAGCCCAATGTAACACTCGTGACCTTACTGAGGAGGGGACGAAGAGCAACCCTCGAGGTCCCGTTCCGGGGTCCGGTTCAGTCCGCTGAGCCTCTCGAATAGCCGACTCGATCTCCCAGGTCAAGACCCCGATTACATAAGTGAATGGGAGAGTCCCGCGTCGCGTCTTCGGAGGCGTCGAATTGGCGTGAGAGGGCGTCTGGCTTGACATTGCGGGAACTGGGTCTGTAAGTGATCGTGAACTGGAATCTAGTAAAAAATAAGGCCCACCTGGCTTGCCTGGCGTTGAGGCGTTTTGCCGATCGAATGTACTCCAGGTTCTTGTGATCGGTCCAGACCACAAATGGCTGGGCAGCGCCCTCCAGCCAATGGCGCCACTCCTCCAGGGCTAGCTTGATGGCCAGTAGCTCTCGATCTCCCACGTCATAGTTGCTCTCTGCGGAGGTGAGACGGCGTGAAAAGTAGGCACAGGGATGCAGCTTACCTCCGTGCCGCTGGGAAAGCACCGCCCCCACTCCAGCGTCCGAGGCGTCCACCTCCACAACGAACTGCCGGTCGAGATCGGGTTGGACGAGGATGGGCGCCGAGGCAAAGCGGTCCTTCAGACGGGTGAATGCTCGTTGAGCCGGCTCATCCCAGCAGAAGGGAACCTTGGGGGAAGTAAGACGGGTCAGAGGCAGGGCAAGTGTACTGTAGTTGCGAACAAAGCGCCGATAAAAGTTCGCGAACCCCAGAAAGCTTTGAAGCTGTCTACGGTTGGAAGGGGTCGGCCAGGCCACAACGGCTTGAACTTTCGCGGGATCAGTCTTGAGGTTACCCCGATCTATGACGTGGCCCAGGAAGGCAATAGTTGAGACATGAAACTCACACTTCTCCCCTTTAACAAAGAGACGGTTTTCGAGGAGACGCTGAAGGACTTGCCTGACATGACGTTGGTGGTCGGCGACAGATTGGGAGAAGATGAGGATGTCATCCAAGTAAACGAAAACGAAACGGTCGATGAAATCCCGGAGCACGTCATTCACGAGAGCCTGAAACACAGCCGGAGCATTGGAGAGACCGAAAGGCATCACAAGATATTCGAAATGACCCAGGTGAGTGTTGAAAGCCGTCTTCCACTCTTCTCCCTCCCTAATCCTCACCAGACGGTAGGCGTTGCGCAGGTCCAACTTTGTGAAGATGGTGGCACCCTGGAGAAGCTCGAACGCGGAACTCAGCAGAGGGAGGGGATACTTGTTTTAAACTGTGATGGAGTTGAGGCCGCGATAGTCAATACAGGGCCGTAAACTTTTGTCTTTCTTGGTGACAAAAAAGAAACCACCGGCAACAGGCGAGGACGAGGGGCGAATGAGACCAGCGGCAAGTGACTCATTGATGTAGTTTTCCATGCTTTCCTGCTCCGGTCGAGACAGGCTATACAACCTACTGGTCGGGAGCGGTGCGCCTGGGAGGAGGTCAATCCCACAATCGTAAGGCCGGTGAGGGGGAAGGGAGCGTGCCTTATCTTTACAAAACACTTGCGCCAGGTCATGATAAACAGATGGTATGGAGGACAGATCAGGCGGTTCTGAAGTAGTTCTATTGGGTGGTAGGCTCATGGCGGGGGTGGCGGCTTTTAAACAGGACATGTGACACTCCTCCCCCCACCCCGAAATACGTTCCTTCCTCCAATCAATCACTGGGTTATGTTGATATAGCCAGGGAAAACCCAGGACTAGTGGTGTGAGTGGGGCTTTAAAGACATACAACTGTATGGTTTCAACATGATTGCCAGAAAGAGACAGGGAAATCGGTTCCGTGACATGAGTAATGTCAGGAAGACGCTGGCCACTAAGGGCTGTGACTTGGAGCGAATGAGACAGAGGCTCCGTGCTAAAACCTAATTTTAGCGCAAGCGAGGCATCAATAAAATTCTGTTCTGCCCCGGAATCGATCAGAGCGTCGAGAGAATGAGTCTTGAGACGAACCATTAGCTTAGCCGCAATCATGAGACGAGGAGGAGACTGAGAACATGTGACCTCGCCCACCCGTACACCCCTCACTACCGGCGGGCGCTGTCTTTTGGCCGCGCCTGGCAATCCATGGCAATATGGCCCTTGTGGCCACAATAATAGCACTCACCAGCTCTCCAGCGAAGATACCGCTCCTTGGGCGACAGTCTGGGGCGGCCCAGTTGCATGGGCTGTTCACTTTCTTCCGTGCTGTCCAACGAGTGACTGCCGCTAGGCGCGCCCCCACCTGACGTCTCCATGCGCCCCGGGGGCCTCTGGGAAATGTAGTTTCCGGTTCCCCGACGCGCCCGTAGGTGCTCATCCAACTTCACACATAGTGTAATCACATCAGACAAGGTCTTAGGAACATCTCTTATCATCAGTTCTCTCTTTAACTCATCACAAACATTATTCAAGAGAGTACTTATCAATGCCGACTGCCCCCAGCCAGTCTCTTCGGCCAAGGTCCAGAATTCGACCGAAAAATCCGCCATACTCCGCCTCCCCTGCTTTAAATTTAACAGTCTGTGGGCAGCCGCCTCCGCTCCGGTGCCTCTTTCAAAAACACTTTTAAATTTGGTGAGGAAGTCCTCATAAGAAATGTCCGGGGCTGTTCTTAAAACAGCTTGCGCCCATTTTAATGCCTGCCCACGTAACAGTTGAACCATAAAGGCGATTTTGGCCCCATCTGTCTCATATGTTCTTCGTAACTGACGGAATTGTAGTGTGATCTGAGTCAAAAATCCACCACATTTATCGAACTCACCCGAGAAAGGCTCCGGCGCTAGTAACGATCGCTCGGGTGGTTCTGTGGGGGCCGGCGTGGGGGAAACAGGCGGAGCGGCTGCAGAGGGACTGGGAGCCGATAGCTGAGGAGAAACAGACGGAGGGGGTGAGGGTGGGCTTACCGGCGGTAGACGTTGAGCGAGGGCTTGAGTGAGTGCGGCCAGTTGTTGATTTATGTGCCGAAGCATGTGTTCGTGGCGTTCCAGAATTGCCTCCGGGGTGAGGACGGGTTGCTGGGTGGGGTTTGAGTCCGCTGAGTCCATGATGGCTGGAACGTTATTGTTACGGTTGGGAGGAGGACTCAAGCGCAGGACTCCGGTACTGATGCTTACAAGAAGAGTTTATTTACAAGTCACCAGGTGTATATACAAGAATGTGCGGGGGGGGTTATATACAGCTGAGTGGGGGAAGAAGGGGTCTCCAGGGAAGTCCAAGGGAAAGCATACGTTCTTCAGAATATCCACTCACACGATCACAGGCTCACACTCCGACACTGCCACACGGGAAACACACGGGGAAAAATCCAAGAGGTTCTGTAGACAGGGAGACAGGGTTAAGGACGACGCACAGAGGGAAAACACTCTTCACTAAACTTGCTGTAGCTTGACTTCACTAACGCGTGGTAGACAACGATCCAGCGACGAACAGCAGTCACCTCCTAGCTTAAATGCTGCTCCCCCTTAATGAGACCCAGGTGTCTCATCTCCCGAGGGCGTGGGCCGAAGGCGTGAACCCACAGTGAACCCCGGTGAGAGAGGAGAGGAAGAAAGAGACAGAGAGGGCTGATCAGCGTGCAGCTGATCCGCCTGGCCGTGACAGATGTAAACTGATTTAAATCTAAACTTCTAAAAATCTCAGAAAACATTTCATCTTGACATACTTTTTCACTCAGAGGATGTTTCCCAACACTGCAGACGAGGATGACGTAGAGATAAGATTGACCCTTGTAAAAACAGGGTGGGACATGTTCAGGAGCAGAAACTCCTAAACCCTTCATCCAGTTTAAATGTGGATCCCTCAAATGCAGCTGTGAGTCTAGATGTCTATGTTCATTATATAACTATAATTGAAATGTGTTTCAGTAAGCAAGTAAAAAAAACGAAACCTCACAGTGTCAAAATAAATATGGACCCAACTTTACATTATTGAGCCAATGGCGCCATAAAAGCATGTCAATAATTAATGTGGACTTCTGTATGTCACGCACTCCCATCTGTTTATGTGTATGTGAGAAAGAGAGTGGGTGTGAGGGGATGAGCCGAAGGAGAGCTGTTCAGACTTTGTCCTTTTTGAAAGGAAATGGTCAACATTAGCCACCACGCCAGCGACGCCACAAACAGCTGAGGATCTTCACACCAGCCAGTGAGTACAAACTGGGAGACCTGGTGGGTGGGAAGACAGTCCTCACATTTACTGGCAGTTTCTCTTTATTGACCTGGCTCTGTTCACTCTGAGCAGATATCTGTCTCCGGCCTCACCTGTGACATCATAACAGGGCCATTGTTTATATATGAGGTAAGAAGTGGTTGTTCACATATATATGAGGCTGGCACTAACACACCACTACCTAAGGCAACAAGAATTTTATGATTTATCAATGTTAATGGAAATGTTTCATCGTTAGTGTGATCTGCTCCAGCTGTGCTTACTTTGCTGGACTGTTAAAATCACTCCAGGAAGTATTCAGAACTGCTGGTATGATGTTACAAGCTGTATCCCAATTCAGGGTCTGTATCCTTCAAGGCCCAATTTAAAGGCCTTTCAGAAACAAGTTTAACATTCAGAAACCTAAAGTATGTATCAGCAGCAGAATGGAGCTAAAAATAAATTTTTGTTTCAGTTCTATGAAGCTTTGAATATTTTGGATCAGTAGCACTGCTGTGTTTGTTGCATCATATTGCTGTAATTGTTTATATGTTTTATATATTCCGAGGTAAGTTGATCTATAGTGTTACATCATATTCTATAAGGATGTTATGTGTTTGTAGACTTTCTGCCCAGTTTGACCCATTTAGCAGAAGTCAGGCTGTGTAAAGCTCTGATATCTATTCTGTATGACTTAAAGCAGCTATGATTTTCACACCCATTGAAGGGATACTTAAGATATCTGTCTACTCTTCATTTTATCAGAAACAATTATCACAGCTCGCACATTTTCTTTTTACACATATATGTAAGCATTCAGACAGATTTAGTAATGCCAACATTACGTAGACCGCAAAGGCTGGGTCCTCTGAAGGAATCAGACCCTGAATTGGGATACAGCCACAGTCCTCACTGAGGTTTTTATGTAGGTCATTTGTGGCATAGGCCACCCAGCATTTCCTGATTTTGTTTACTGATGATGTCATGTCTGACATCAGCAGGTAAAACCAAAAGGAGTTTTTCTCCCCCACAGGAAGGATTCCAGCGTTGCTGCCTCTTTCTGTTGTTACTGTTTATATTATTATTGGGTTAATTGATTATAATAAAGATTTATTTTGTGTTAAACACCTGTGCCTGGCATCCGTTTCATTCCAGTCCGGATCCAGTTGTTACTGTCCCCCACCCTCTTCGCTTAGCCTTCATGTGGGGACATGGTGGCGACCTGCAGCAGGCGTTTATTGGTGTTTTGCTTTTTTTTTCTTTTGTTTTTAACTCTGTTCTTAACCATGTTAACTTTTAAGTGAATGGTTTCCTTGATTCATTTCTTATTTGGTTTTTGCTGAGATGGAGATCTTTTACACCTTATTTTTATTGTTGGTGGCAATGCTCACCTGGAGTCATTCACTCTCAATTACTTACATGCGCGAGGAACTACGTGGATTACGGTGATCCTGTTTTTCTTACGTACGATTCTTCTAATGTGTTAAAGATGGTGAGTTAGCGAACCCAGACGTGGACCTCTCATAAAAGTTTAACAGTGTCTTTATTTACAGTGAAGAAAAACCAGTCCACAGTTATCCACGGTGCAAGTCCTTTCCATCATCATCTCCCGTTCTCCCCTTGTGATACGTGCTAGTGCATTGGTGTCCATAAAACTCCCAAAAATCAGCAAAGTCGCTCCTTCCATCTCTCCATCTCATTCGCTCCTGGGAACAGGCAAAAACAAACACAATTAGCCTCCCTCCACTATCTACACTGTTTTTACCACTCTCTGTGCTAGAGTCACTACCCAGCTTGGTGCAATACTCCAGCGCTGTTTTCCACTCAGCCACACCATTAAATAGTCCTGCCAACGATGGTGGATAATTGACAGCAGCTGGCGAGGAATCGGTCACAGGTGAGGCAGCTGAGAGCGGCAGCGCTTCCGGGTCGGAGGTCTCTCGTTGCTACACGACCGCGTAACAATTGCAGCGGAGCCGGAGAAAAAACAGAGTGAGAGAGAGGAGAACACACACAGGCAGGTCGACCGGTCAGGGCACCGTCCGACCCTGACATAATACTTGGATGGATATTACTCTTGGAGGATTTATTTGCCCAGTTAAAGACTAACTTTGAAAAGCCCCTGGGCTTGAGAAAATGCGGAAAGAAAGACAGCGTGCATCAGTGTGTAAGGAAAATTTTGAGGAAGATTCGTGCTCCTCTGCAGTCTAAGATCCTAGCTAATGCCCAATTTTTAAGGAACAAGATTGATGCACTAAAAGGGAATGTGCTTTATCTATGGGAATACAGTGATGCTCATCTGATGGTGACACTTCACTGCAAATCAGTGGCTTTTGGACCCCTGTCAGATTGGATTGGAACTGTGGAGTAATACATGTAGATAACCAGCTGTTAGTTTGGTATTTTGTCCTAATCCGTGTAGGTCTGTGTATGTTTTGAGTGGTATAGGCGGCAATCCGTTATTGAATCCAAGCATGTAAATTCTCTGCTGGTTAATAAAACCACGTTAACTGAGTTTACTGCTTCATCATTATCATACTGGTGAACATACAACATGGTGTCAGAAACGACGGAACACGTACTTCGTAGTTGACGATGTTTTTAATTTTTTTTTTCTGTCTCAAGTCTGTTTTCTGGGTGCATTTATTTGTATCCGGACTGCAGCCGACATGGCGGAAGGATTCAGGAGGCCTGACCCGCTTGTTTTCAATGGTAATGTTGCTGAAAATCAGCGCATTTTTGAGCAAGAGTATGACATTTTTATAGCGGTGGCACACTCTGACAAACCAGCGTGCACACAAGCCTACATATTGCTCAACTTAGCAGGTCCCGAAGCCATAGAACGGGAGCGGTCTTTTGTTTACGCACCAGAAGCGAGAGAGCCCGGCGATGGAGGACGAGTCCTCATTCCTGCAGAATCGAAGGAGGATCCTGAGTGCCTCAAGAGAAAATTCAGAGAAATGTGCAGCCCACAAACCAATGTCAGGATGGAAAGACACAAGTTCAACACACGGAATAAGAGGACTGGCGAGACTGTTGAATCCAATGTAAGTGATTTACGGATTGAAGCAAATCCATGCGACTGATGTGCATGTGGAACACAAAGAGGAAGTTTTTGTCACCGTGCAGATTAATGGGATTCCTGTTGAGATGAAAGTAGACACCGATTCCAAATGTAATGTGCTTCCCAAGAAAATGGTTAACATTATAAGAGCAGATTAACAAATGAAAGCACACCCCAAGTCCATTAACCTAGTAGCATTTGGAGGCAGCAAGATTCAAACCTCAAGTGTAATTAGGCTGCAGTGTTTTCTGCATGGACTGTCACGTGTGCTATCATTCTTTGTTATTAATGAAGATGTTCAGCCAATATTTGGACTATGTGCATGCAGAGAAATGGGACTTGCATCATTCAGCAATGAATGAATGAAAACCAAAAGGAATGCCTTTTGGTTTTAATGCAAGGTGTTTCAGCGAGCCATGGAGCAGATATTCGCTGGGTATCCATGTGCCATCATTGTTGATGATGTACTCATCGGCGGAAGAACCATGACAGAACATGACGACAACCTGAGAAAAGTCCTTGATCGTGCCAGAGAAGTAAACCTGCGACTAAACCCATTAAAGTGCAAATTCAGGTCAGTTATGTCGGACACATTTTCACAAGCGAGGGACTTAAAGCAGACCCTTCTAAAACAGCCACAATCAAAGAGATGCCAGTTCCAACGGATGTCCAAGCCCTGCAGAGGTTCCTGGGGATGATCAATTATCTTGGAAAATTCATTCCAAACTTCAGCCATCCTACAGCTCCTCTGCGACAGCTCACACACAAGGACACCGAGTGGATGTGGGACACACAGCATCAGACTGCGTTTGAAGCACTTAAAGAGCACATGTCTAATCCACCTGTTCTGTCATATTATGATGTCAGCAAACCTGTGACACTAACATGCGATGCATCACAGTATAGTCTTGGTGCAGCTTGCTTACAGAAAGGGCAACCTGTGGCATATGCTTCACATACTCTGACAGGCACTGAAACCAGATATGCTCAGATGGAAAAAGAGCTGCTGGCTGTTGTTTTCTCATGTACAAAGTTTCATGACTACATTTATGGCAAGCCTGTGGTTATAAAAAACAGACCATCTGCCACTGGTCACCATACTGAATGTGACAGGTGAGACCTGGAGACTTGGGACCGCCCCTGGTGGGCGGAGCTGGTCTTCGCTCCTTTCATAAGCGCAGGTGTGGGCAATTGGGTATTCCTTTGCAAACCTGAAGCTGCGAGTGCTTGGTCCGAGTTGGGCAAGTTGGTGTTTCTTAACTATGAAAGTCTGATACGCGTCCTCCCCTAAACTTCTGTTAGAACGGTAGGTTACACAAAAATGTACCACTTGAGCTCTGGCTGTTGGCAGAGGTTTACAGTTATTTGCACCCTTGTAGGTGGGAAACATTGCTCCCGTGAGAACGGTATAGTGGACTTCATCGCCACTGACCCACATTTATTAGGGTGTGACACGAACTTGTGGACAGGTAACAAAACCAATTCAGTGGAGGAATATTCCTGTGTTTTATTGTCCAGCTAGTGATCTCCTGCCTTTTATTTACAGAGTACCGAGCTCCTGCTTTGCCAGGTGGATTTCTGGCTGCGGGCAAAGGACCCGACACATCAGTGTGTTTTAATTTGTTTTAAACTGGTGTAAGCCGACAGACTGACTGCTGCGGCTGTCGATGGTTTTGGTTTTTTGTTTTACTTTTTCTGTATCAGTAGGCACCACAGATATTGATTCGCAGGCGGTGAAGGCGCTGCAGGGAAAACAAATCCTTTTTTGTCTCCCCGCTCTTGCATGCACAGCGGGGGGCCCGAGTGAAGACGGCACCGAAGATTTGCCTTTTTTTCTATAGTGTTTTACCCATTTGGGGTCATGTGTGAGTTGCCGTCCATTTTTAACCTGTGTGCTATGTTGATTTGTTTTTAAACTGTTCTCCGCAGCGCTTGTCCTGCCTCACGGGCAATCGTACAGTCTTATCGTTTTTTAATAAGGTAACGTTTTTAATTGTTTTTAGGTGCTGCTGTTACACTGTTTCTTTTATTTTGTATTAAAAATTAAACTCTTTTAAACTGACTGTGCGCCTACGGCTCTGTCCTATTTTAAATAGGTACCTACCACGGGTCACAAACTGGCGTTGTCGGACAGGACGAGCCTCTAGGTGTGCACAGCGATTAGTCAGTTGGTTTGTGTAAAATTTTTATTTTTATGGGTGTGTGTTTTAAACTGTTTTATATTTGTATTTATTTTTTTTAGGCAAAGCAGCAGCTGGTAAATCCTGGTGGTAACAAAGTGTAATCTGCATTTAAACACAGTAGGCACTTACTGTTGAGGGTTTTTATTTTTTTTATTATGGAGTCCCAATCAGGCATTTCTAGCCCCTGTAGACCTCATGACTCTACCTCTATGGAGGGCTCTCTCCAAGAGAGGCTGGTTTATATCCCTAGAGAGAGGTCGTGCCCCCTTTTTAGTGGAACTGGGGGAAATTGGTGTCCAAAGTTGGGTGGAGGAAATAAAATCTGTAATGCGCACTCGTAGACTTGCCCCTGTTGATAGAGCCCATTATGTCTATGATCATTTGACTGGTGATGCTCGTGAGGAAATAAAATATAGGTCCCAGCAAGTAAGAGAAGATCCAGACTGCATTTTTGATATTCTCCTTAGCCAGTATGGTTGCCCCATGTCCTTTATTGCTGTTAAGGAAGCTTTTTATGCAAGAAGGCAGCAAGAAGGAGAGTCACTGAGGGAATTCTCCCATGCATTGTTTTCTCTCATGGACAAAATGATCCAAAGTTGTCCAGAGAGGCGAATTCCTGAGGCTGCTAGACTGCTTTCTGATCAGTTTGTAGAGGGTGTCCGGGATGGAAATTTGAGCCGCGAGCTTAAAAGGATTGTTCGCGAACATCCAGTTTATGACCTCCATACTTTAAGAGATGAAGGCCTCAGGTGGGAGCGGGAAGGCAGAGGAGGAGTAGAACCCGGCCGGTTCAGGACTTATTCTGTCCCAGCAGTCTACAGCATTCAGCATACAGGACAAACAAAGGGGCCAAGGGATACTATTGGGTCAGAATTAGCAGAGGTTAAGGAAATGTTAAAACGGCAGCAGGCCCAGATTGATCAGCTTACACATGAGTTGAGAGTTGCCCATACATCAAGTAAGTCTAGGTTCACGCAGAGAGGAAGGCAGGTTATTTGCAGACGGTGTCAGAAGCCTGGCCATTTTGCTAAAGACTGTGATAATGAGAGGGTAGTAGCCTTTGAATCTACAGCCCCTAGCAGGAGCTCATCTGGGCAGGGTACGTTTTCCATGCAGGCGGAAAACTAGCACCCTCTGTTATGCTGAGCCACATATCAGATGGGGACATAACTGGCTCCAACAGTTGTAATGCTCAAATGTCTGGTCCCCCACCCAAGTTGGTAGGCTCCTGTCCAAAGGTTACCATTAATATGGGAGGGGTAGATGTCTCCTGTTTATTAGACACTGGATCCATGGTCACTACCATCACGGAGAGTTTTTTTGCCAAACATTTTAAGAACTGGGGTCCAGAGAAACTGAAAGCATGCCATTGGCTGCGGTTAAGGGCAGCTAATGGGCTAGATATTCCCTATGTTGGCTACCTGGAGCTTGATTGCCAAGTGTTAGGGAGGCAAATACCGAAACATGGTGTGTTAGTTGTTAGAGATCCTTTGGAGCCCAGCCCCAACTCAGAAATATGTGGAGTACTCGGCATGAATGTGATCCGTGAGTGTTATAGGGAGCTGTTTTTGGAACATGGCTCTGCTCTTTTTGACCTTCCTTTAGTGCAGGAGGATCCTTGGCAGCAGGCTTTGCAGCGTTGCCATACAGCGCAGCTACAGCCTGAAGCACAAGTTAGTGGCCCAGTGAGAGTTAAGGGTAGGAGAAAAATTTGCATCCCCGCAGGCACAATGAAGTTTGTACCAACTACATGTCGGAAAGTCCCTTCAGCACACACTGGAACAGTGCTTTTCGAACCATTAGATGCCGGTTTGCCTCATGGTCTCCTTTCTTCTCCAGCTTTGGTCCAGGTGGTCAGTGGCACTGCATTTATCCCAGTTACCAATGTGGGATTAACTGAGGCCATTTTGCCACCTCGCAGTCAGCTTGGCACCTTGTGCCAAGTTGAAATTGTCAGCCAATCGGATGGCTCGACCAGGCTCTTGGAAGATTTGGGAGAGGAAAAACGTGTTACCATGGCAACCCAGAGTGTGGAATCCAACCCTCTGAAAACTGCAATTAATGCAATTGATCTCTCAGCCCTCACTGTACAGGATCAGGACAGGGTAAGGGCCCTTTTGCGTGACTACCAATCTGTTTTTTCTTCTCATGATGGTGACTTAGGGTGTACCAATTTAATGACTCATGAGATCCCACTTTTAGATGAGACTCCAGTCCGCCAGCGGTATCGACGGATTCCACCTTCAGAGTATGAGAGCGTTAAGGCCCATATTCAACACCTGTTGGAGAGTCAGGTGATCAGAGAAAGTTGTAGCCCTTTTGCATCCCCAATCGTGGTAGTACGAAAGAAGGACTCCAGTATTAAGCTTTGTGTGGATTACCGTCTGCTGAACTCAAGGACTAGGAAGGATGCTTTTCCCTTGCCCCGAATTGAGGAGTCCTTGGATGTGTTGTCAGGTGCATGTTGGTTCTCTACCTTGGACTTGGCTAGTGGCTACAATCAGGTCCCTGTTGCTGAGCCAGACAAAAAGAAAACTGCTTTCTGTACTCCTTTTGGGTTATTTGAGTTCAACCGCATGCCGTTTGGCCTCTGTAATGCACCAAGCACCTTTCAGAGATTGATGGAGCGAATGTTTGGTTCCCAGAATCACCAGTCTTTGTTGTTGTACTTGGATGATGTGATTGTCTTCTCTACCACAGTAGACGAGCATATTCAGCGCCTAGGAGCAGTACTGGACACCTTGCGGGTACAAAACTTGAAGGCCAAGTTGGAAAAATGCTGTTTTCTGCAGACAGAGGTAAAGTACCTTGGGCATGTGATCTCCAAGGACGGGGTAGCCACGGACCCAGACAAAATATCTGCGGTGTCTAATTGGCAAACTCCTAGCTCTGTTGCTGAATTGAGATCATTCTTAGGGTTTGCTAGTTACTATCGCCGCTTTGTTCCAGGTTTTGCATCCCTAGCTGCTCCGCTCCACCAGCTGGTGGCCGAACTGGCTGGGACTAAGCACAAACGCCCCTCCAAGCATGCATTGCAGGAAGTTTGGACCGAGCAGTGTGAAAATAGCTTTCAAGAGTTGAAAGCTCGGTTGGTGCATTCCCCCGTATTGGCTTATGCTAATTTTTCACAACCTTTTATCTTGGAGGTTGATGCCAGCCACTGGGGTCTGGGGGCAGTGCTTTCACAACAGCAAGCTGATGGCAAGGTGTGTCCTATAGCTTATGCTAGTCGAGGGCTAAAGCCCACGGAACGTAACATGTCCAATTACAGCTCCATGAAACTTGAATTCCTAGCCTTGAAATGGGCTATGACTGAAAAATTCAGAGAATATTTGCTGGGTAACAGGTGTGTTGTCTATACAGACAACAACCCCTTGAGCCATCTGACTACAGCAAAGCTTGGAGCTTTGGAACAGCGCTGGGCGGCTCAGCTCTCTTCTTTTGATTTTTCAATTAAGTATCGTCCGGGTCGTACAAATGGCAATGCAGATGCTTTGTCCCGACAGTGTCAGCCATCCGATCAAACTGTGTCTTTAGAAACACTGCTTCCTGGTACTTCCCTTCCAGACTCTTTAGTGCAAACAGTTTTACCACCCCAGCAAGTAATCCAATCTATGATTTCGGTTTTACCCTCTCATTCACTTGCAGACCTTGCTACTTTGCAGAGGGAGGACCCCACGATTAGTGGTTTTTTGAAATTTTGGCGCAGAGGAACTGGCCCTACTCGCCAGGAGAGAAGAGATTTGCCAGCAGCAGTGCTGGAAATGTTGCGCCAGTGGAGGAAACTGGTAGAAAAGGAGGGCGTCCTTTATCGGCAGATCTTTCAGCCAGATGGGGGGGGGGAACCAGTGTGCCAATTAGTGGTCCCTCAGAGTCTCAAGAATGAGGTTTTACATGGCTTGCATAATGACCATGGTCATCAGGGAACTGACAGGACTGCAGACTTGATACGCAAGAGGTGTTATTGGCCAGGTATGTCTAAGGAGGTTCAGGATTACTGTCAGCAATGTGAACGTTGTGCGCAGGCTAAAGCAGTTTATCCCAAACCTAAAAAAACCATGGGTCACCTCATGGCTGCGAGGCCCAATCAGATTCTGGCAATTGATTTCACATGCCCTGAACCCTCCGTTGATGGCCGTGAAAATGTATTGATTCTTACTGATGTGTTTTCAAAGTTCACTCAGGCCATTTCTACTAAGGATCAAAAGGCAACTACTGTGGCCAGTGTTTTGGTTTATGAGTGGTTTTATCGCTTTGGTGTTCCCTCTAGGATCCACTCCGATCAGGGGAGGAGTTTTGAAGGAGCATTAGTTCAGCAGCTATGCCAGTTATATGGTGTGGAAAAGACTCGCACCACTCCTTACCACCCACAAGGTAATGGCCAGTGTGAGCGTTTTAATCGGACTCTGCATGATCTGTTGAGAACCCTGCCCCCTGAGCAAAAGCGTCATTGGCCCATGTATTTACAGCAGCTCACCTTTTCTTACAATACCACAATCCATCAAACTACGGGTGAGTCACCCTATTTTCTTATGTTTGGCCAAGATCCCCAGCTCCCAGTTGACTTCCTGTTAGGCAGAGTGGAGGAACCCACCCACGGCCCGGTACACACTTGGGTCCAAGAGCATCAGAAACGTCTAGATGTAGCTTATAAAGGTGTGAGTAACCGCACCAAAGCAGCAGCGACGCTGCGTGCAGATCGTCAACCTGCCCCAGCTTCTGACCCCTCGCCATTGCATCAGTTAGTGTATTTGAGAGATCATAGCATTCGGGGACGGAATAAAATCCAAGATTTTTGGGGCGTTACACCGTATTGTATTGTCCGTGCCCCTGCTGATGCTGGTCCTGTGTATACAGTGGCCCCACTCAATGATCCAGAACAGAAAAGACAGGTTAATAGACAATTTATCAAGCCGATCCCTGCTGATATCTGTGAGAAAATAAGGGCAGAGCTCCAGCAAACTGCTAACCCTAGAAGTTCACCTGACCGGTTACCCCCGTCTGAGGATAGGGGAGACTTTTATGTGTGGCAACGAAGGGAGTCCCCAAGAGGTGACCCCCAAAGTGTACAAACTGATTCTGCACCTTGTCCCCAACAACTCCCAGAGGACCTGGCTATAGTAATGAGGCCGCAGTCCAGAAGGACTGATCCTGGTACCCTGACTCCACAGTGTAGTGTCCCCACTCCATTAGCTGAAAGTGGTACAGTTAGAAGAACGACACACTCAACAGCTGGCCACCATTCCAATCCACACCATCTGCCCCAATCAGCTGAAGCCAAGCCACCTAGTGTACATTCAGTTACAGCTTTTTATAGACCGTGGCTTTAAGGTTTCATTGTCGGGTCGCCAATGCAAAAACCAGGGGGGAGAATGTGACAGGTGAGACCTGGAGACTTGGGACCGCCCCTGGTGGGCGGAGCTGGTCTTCGCTCCTTTCATAAGCGCAGGTGTGGGCAATTGGGTATTCCTTTGCAAACCTGAAGCTGCGAGTGCTTGGTCCGAGTTGGGCAAGTTGGTGTTTCTTAACTATGAAAGTCTGATACGCGTCCTCCCCTAAACTTCTGTTAGAACGGTAGGTTACACAAAAATGTACCACTTGAGCTCTGGCTGTTGGCAGAGGTTTACAGTTATTTGCACCCTTGTAGGTGGGAAACATTGCTCCCGTGAGAACGGTATAGTGGACTTCATCGCCACTGACCCACATTTATTAGGGTGTGACACGAACTTGTGGACAGGTAACAAAACCAATTCAGTGGAGGAATATTCCTGTGTTTTATTGTCCAGCTAGTGATCTCCTGCCTTTTATTTACAGAGTACCGAGCTGCTGCTTTGCCAGGTGGATTTCTGGCTGCGGGCAAAGGACCCGACACATCAGTGTGTTTTAATTTGTTTTAAACTGGTGTAAGCCGACAGACTGACTGCTGCGGCTGTCGATGGTTTTGGTTTTTTGTTTTACTTTTTCTGTATCAGTAGGCACCACAGATATTGATTCGCAGGCGGTGAAGGCGCTGCAGGGAAAACAAATCCTTTTTTGTCTCCCCGCTCTTGCATGCACAGCGGGGGGCCCGAGTGAAGACGGCACCGAAGATTTGCCTTTTTTTCTATAGTGTTTTACCCATTTGGGGTCATGTGTGAGTTGCCGTCCATTTTTAACCTGTGTGCTATGTTGATTTGTTTTTAAACTGTTCTCCGCAGCGCTTGTCCTGCCTCACGGGCAATCGTACAGTCTTATCGTTTTTTAATAAGGTAACGTTTTTAATTGTTTTTAGGTGCTGCTGTTACACTGTTTCTTTTATTTTGTATTAAAAATTAAACTCTTTTAAACTGACTGTGCGCCTACGGCTCTGTCCTATTTTAAATAGGTACCTACCACGGGTCACAAACAGAAACCTATTCACCCCTCACCAGCCAGATTACAGAGGATGTTGTTAAGGCTCCAAAAATAAAACATCACCCTCACATATAAATGTGGAAAACACATGTATCTGGCTGACATGCTGGAGCTCCCAGCAGATCCACTTTCCAGCAGTCTGAAGAAGAGGACAACTTTGATGTCATGACGGTGAGCTGCATCTCTTCTTCACGCCTGGAGGAACTTAAAGGACACACAGCTGAGGATGAGACACTGCAAGTGCTCAGCTCGTTCATCAAACATGGTTGGCCACAACTCCACAACCTTCCCACGGCAGTTCATCCATATTTTCCTTTCAGGGATGAGCTGACTGTGGATAATGGCATCATTCGTAAAGGTTCCAAAGCCGTGATCCCAAAATCCCTGCAAGGAGACTACACCACCATCATGCACAGAGGACATTCCGGCGTAGAAGCTACCAAGCGGAGAGCACGGGGGATCGTCTTCTGGCCGTTCATGTCAAGAGATATTGAAAAAACAGTTACTTCCTGCTCGGTGTGTAACAGCACTAAATCTCATCAACAAAAAGAGCCCCTTCATCTGCATGAAGTTCCTTGGTCAACTGTGGCTACAGATATCTTTGAGTGGCACTGCTATTTAGAAGTAGTCGACTTATACTCAGGCTGGTTTGAGATTGACCTGCTAAAGGATTTGACATCAGCGACAGTCATCAAGAAGCTAAAAAGACACTTCTCAGTTTATGGTGCTCCACACACTCTGATCTCAGACAATGGAAGGAAGTTTACAAGCCAGCGTTTCAAAGACTTCGCTTCACAGTGGGACTTTAAACATGTCACCAGCTGTCCAGAGTATCCTCAATCCAATGGGCTTGCTGAGAGAGCAGTGTGCAGTGCTAAACAGCTGATGGAGAAATCTCACAGAGATGGCACTGATGTATTTCTCAACCTGCTGAATCTCAGTAATGTTCCACGTGATGTGAACCTGGGTTCTCCTGCAGAACGACTTCTATCCAGACAGACTCGAACTATGCTCCCAATCACAACCAAACTGCTTGAACCACAACACCGTGAATCTGAGAGAATGAAAGCCCAACTACTCAACAAGAGACTGACTCAGAAGGTCTGTTATGACAGATCCAGCCGACCACTTCCACCTCTTGACGAAGGACACGTAGTGAGGTTACAGACCCCACAGGGTTATGACCGCACAGGTATGGTGAAGGAACTTCGAAAAGAACCTAGATCCTACCTGGTACAGTCAGATGGAAACACTTACAGGAGAAATCGCAGACACATATTGCCTGAGCCTGTTACTGTTCAGAAAGACACTAATCATGATCATGTATGTACTGGAGAACATACAACAACACACAAATCTCATGGAGGACGGGTATGTTTGTATATCAACCAGGGCTGGTGTAATAATTTTACTCTGCGGGAAGGGTTGTCTTCCTCACATTGAGCTCTTGTCAGTATCTTTCAGGCCATTTTTCTTACCGAGAGAATTCCCTAAAATTTTTGTCACTGTTGTTTACACTCATCTCAAAGCTAATGTTAGAATTGCTGCTGATGCCGTTTTTAAAGTGGTACACAATCTGCAGTCCCTCTCTCCGGATGCTCCTAATTTTGTTCTTGGTGATTTTAACAACTGTAATCTTAAGAAATCACTGAACAATTTCTTTCAATGTGTCCCCTGTCCTACAAGGCGTAATGGAACTCTGGATTTGTGTTATGGACCAATTAAGGGGGCAAAAAAGTCTTGTGGCTGGACCTGCACTAGGTTCTTCAGATCACAATGATGTTCATCTCCTCCCTGCTTATGTACCTGTGATGGGAGGGAGAAGACCTGTGTGAAGCGGGCTAATGTCTAGACAAAAGACAGTTGTGTTGCCCTTCAGGGGTGTTTTGATTGCACTGAGTGGTCCCCATTTCAAGAGAGCACTTCCGATGTGGATGAACGTAGCGATGTGGTGTGTAGCTACATCTCTAAAGAGTTAAAGCTAAAGTGATTCCATCTAGAGAATTTAAGACTTTCCCCAATAACAAACGGTGGCTCTCTAAAGACATCAACGATTTCATTCTTTAAAGGCCAATTGCTTTTAACGAGGGAGCCGTTTCCACTGTTAGAACATTGAGGAAGGAGGTGAGGGCTGCAATAAAGAACGTTAAGATGAGGTATAAAAATAAGATTGCGGTAGAACTCAGTAGAAACAACCTCAAGAGAGCTTGGCATTGCATGAAAATTTACTCAGTTAACGTATTAAAATATAAAAGTGGAATCTAGAATACATAATAGTAGAGCTATGTAATTACACAATGTGATTACAATGACAAAAATCTAATTTTCCTTTACACTAGAGTACAGTTAAGTTGTGACTTAAATGAATAATGTTATGGTAAAATATGGAAGTATAAGTTGTGTCCTCTTTCTTTCAATATTTCTTATTCCTTTCTTTTACTTTTCTCTAATTTCAGGTGTATCTGATAAACAACACAACAGTCTGCTTTGAACATCAATCTTCACTCACAGACTCAATGGCTTCCAGATCAGAGGAGGATCTCTGCTGTCCGGTCTGTAAGGAGGTCTTCAGAGATCCTGTTATTCTGTCATGTAGCCACAGCTTCTGTAAAGACTGTATGAAGAGATGGTGGAGAGAGAGACCAACATGCGAGTGTCCACTTTGTAAGAAAATATCAGAGTATGATCCACTTTTAAACCTGGACTTACAGAACCTGTGTGAGTCGTTCTTACAGGAGAGAGATCAGAGAGCTTCAGAGGCTCTCTGCAGTCTGCACTCTGAGAAACTCAAACTCTTCTGTCTGGACCATCAGCAGCCAGTGTGTGTCATCTGCAGAGACTCAGAAAAACATGCCAACCACAGATGCAGACCCATCGATGAAGCTGCACAACAACACAAGAAGGAACTTCAGGAAACTCTGGAGCCCTTAAAGAAGAAGTTAAAGGTTTGTGAAAAGGATGAACTGAAGTTTTATCAAACAGTAAAACACATTAAGGTCCAGGCCCGACACACAGAGAGGCAGATTAAGGAGCAGTTTAAGAAGCTTCAGCAGTTTCTAGCAGAGGAAGAGGAGGCCAGGCTGGCTGCACTGAGGGAGGAAGAGGAGCAGAAGAGTGTGATGATGAAGGAGAAGATGGAGGCTCTGAGCAGAGAGATAGCAGCTCTTTCAGACACAGTCAGAGCCACAGAGGAGGAGCTGAGAGCTGAAGACGTCTCATTCCTGCACAACTACAAGGCTGCAGTGGAAAGAGTCCAGCGCTGCCCCCTGCTGGATGATCCACAGCTGCCCTCAGGAGCTCTGATAGACCAGGCCAAACACCTGGGCAACCTGACCTTCAACATCTGGAACAACATGAAGGCCATGGTCTCCTACACTCCTCTCATTCTGGACCCAAACACTGCTGATCCAAACCTCATCCTGTCTGAAGATCTGACCAGTGTGAGATATGGAGGAGAGAGGCAGCAGCTTCCTGATAATCCAGAGAGGATTGATTATTCCTGTTGTGTCCTGGGCTCTGAGGGCTTTAACTCAGGGACTCACAGCTGGGATGTCGAAGTTGGTGATAATACAGGGTGGGGACTGGGGGTGTTGGCAGAGTCTGTGCAGAGAAAGGGAAGTGTACGGTCTGGATTATGGGGAATAGGGTTCTATGAAGGTAAATACTCATCATTTTCACCATCAGCTCCACCCACTGTTCTCTCAGTAGAGAAGAAGCTCCAGAGGATCAGAGTGAATCTGGACTGGAACAGAGAAAAGCTGTCGTTCTCTGATCCTGATACTAACACACACATACACACCTTCATACACACTTTCACTCACAGGATGTTTCCATATATTTGGTCATGTAAATTGAACGTGTGTCCGTTGAAGGTGTCAGTGTCAGTGGAGCAGATCAGTTGAGGATGATTATATTTCTAATGTTGTTTCCTGTCAGTGAATTAAAGTTTTTAAACTGAAACTTGGTTTCTTTCTGTTCCCAAAGCTTCACAGACAAGTGTAATAATCACAAAAAAAAAGTGTCATAATTCAGCCACATGATGTGTCAGATGACATGGAGTAGAGAGTTTGAAGTTCTCTTTGGTCACCCTTGTTATTACACCTGAGACTGAGTAATAGCCTCAACATCCAGTGTTATAAGAGATTTATAGTGCTAAAGCTAAAGCACTCTTTTCTTTGTATACTTTGGCTAATAGTAGCCTTACTTAAAAATTTATAAATACAATATGAGAATATAATGGTAAATTATATAATGGTAAGTCTAATAATAACCCTTTCACTATAATGCCTGGGTAGTGTTAAATCCTCCCAATTCTTTCGATCTTTGGGCTGAAGGAAGGACAATACTCGGTGTATAAATGTCATGGTCCTGGGTCGTGTGACCCAGTGTGTTATGTTTAGCCTATTTTGATGTTTATTGTTTGTTTAGGTTCTTTAAGGTAGTCCAGTCCTTTTGTAATTATGTTACCCTTGTATCAAGCCTCCCTTGCCCTTCGTGTGTTTATGTCTGTGTGTCTTGTATTGTCAAGTTCATGCTGTCGCGTCTGTCACCTCCCCCTGTACTACGTCTCCCCGGCTCATGTCTTGTTTCCTGTTTTACTCTGAAGGCTCATGTTCCCGTCTTATGTCTGTGTTTCTAGCTTTGTTCCTCCTGTCTCATCAGGTCTTATACCTCCCAGCTGTGTTCCCCTTCTGTCTCTAATTTCTTGATGACTGCCTCAGTGTATTTAAGCCCAGTGTGTCTTTGTGTCAGTGTCAGATCGTCTGTTATCCTCACCTCATATTTTCTCTTATTGTGACACTATGTTTATAGTTTTTTCCATAGTTCCTTCACAGAGTGCCTTAGCCTTTTAGTTTACACAGTGTTCTCTGTCTTCTTAGTTTTCCCAGTTTCAGTGTCCCCTAGTGTTTTTGTTATGCCTGCAGCCACAATAAAGGCTTGCCTTATTTTTGAAACCTAGTTCTGTCTGCTCTTGGGTCTACCTCATTCTTCACGCCGGCGCGCCCCGCCGTGACAATAAACGCTCAATCAACAATTACTTTATTACATACAATTCAACACTTTTGAGCATGAACCATCTGGATGGGGAGACATGCATGAAGAGGGTCACAGCAAATCTCAAAATGGTGGAGGGTTACTCAAACTCTTATAGCCTCTGATGGCCCCCACCTAGTCGTAAAAACCTAAACATTCACATTATTTCTAACTCCTAGCGAGCCTGACTTATGGCCTTGGCTCCTTTTGTCTACCTTCAACAACGGTGGGAGTGAAGCTCCCGTGGAATGTGCTCTGTGTCCTCTACTATCAGAAAAAGCAAAGTCCTGACTCTCTGAAAACAGTATTTCTTATGACTCAGCAGTATAATGCAGCATAAACAATATCATTCATTCACACTGCATCAGCAGTCTAATGTAATACAAATCAGTTTAATAACTGTAATAGTTATCACCTTCTTCTAATTCAAGAGAATACTGCAAACTAAAACTACATAATAATTTCACAATCATTAATCAGGGGTATAACATGGTATAAGATAATATTATAATCCCACAATTCCCCCTTTGATCTCTTTCTTAAAGAGATCACTAACACCTTGCAATTTAACATTACAATCCAGTTTTACAAGGTCCATCTCTTGTTGCCCTTGAGGCCCTCTGTCCCCCTTTAACGGGTGGACCATATGTGGGATGACCTCTGTGTTTGCACAGTTCAGATGCAAGAAAAACTATGATTACAACAACAACAGTAGTTACAGATGACACTCCCATCACTCTCCAGTTCGACTATAGCAGAGTTGTCAGAGAACTTCTGTAGGTGGCAGTGTGGGGAGTTGATGGAGAAGTCTGCAGTGTAGAGGGTGAAGAGGAACGGTGTCCGCACAGTTCCCTGTGGCTGCAGACCAGCCCATCAGCCCTGTGTCCTCATACAAAGTGGGCATCCTATGAGATAGTCCAGTATCCACTGGGACATGGGACACTGGGCGCAGATGAAGAACCAACCTCTCGAGGGTCTTTATCAGATGTGATGTCAGGGCTATTGGCCTGTAGCTGCTGAGGTCCTTGGGATGGGAGGTCTTTGGTACTGGTACCAGTAGCAGTAGCCCAGATCAGCTAAAACTAAGAAAATCGACTTGAACCTTAAGTTATGATTCTTTTCCCCATGCCTAGCCATCATAGCCAAGCTTAGGGTTTCCCCACCTACCAAATCCCACTTTAACCCCTAACTGTAGTAATTTTTACTGTGTAGATGTGAAGGTAAACCCACATTCTACAATATAGGCAACAGAAAATAGAGCTAATTTTAAAATATGTCTTCTTCTGATCATGTTCTATGAAACTGAAGCTGTGTACATTCATTGGAGTGTAAATTTAGACTGAAACAAAGTTTATATTCCCATGAACTCACTGTATTATATTAACATACCATGAGGGTCATTTGGCTTTGTACAAGAATTGCTGGTAGAATTGTCCTGCAAGCTACTTTCTTATTTTAAGTAAATTTTGGAGTCTGGACTTTTTGATATTTGCTTGATCAAAGAATTTCAATATGTAAAAGATTTTTTTTAATATCTGCAATTCTACTTAAGCACAGAATGTCTGTACTTTTACCACCTTTGCCTATAAGAGATGTGTGCTCACAAGGTGGAGCTTGTTCCTATTTAAACAGCAAAACCCTTTATCCCTTCATCTTACATTAATAATAAATTTAAAAAACAGAAACAGCTGTGTGATCTGCAGTGTTGGGTAAGTTACTTTAAAATAGTAACTTAGTTACATTACTAGTTACTTCTCTCAAAAGTAACTCAGTTACTTCAAGTTACTCGTTACTTTCAAAGTAACTAGTTACTAGGGAAAGTAACTTTGGTTTTACCCAGAATTCTCTTGTTAATGTGTTGCTTCCATAACTTTGCCAGTCTTCTAGCTTGCTTACTTGCCACAAGTGCACTGTGCCACCTACCAATAGAAAGGAAAAGATAATGTGCATATTTCCACGAGAGAAATCCCACGCCTGGACCGTCATTGACTGCTGCCATGATTCTAGCCTACGTCACAGTGTCATGTGCGCCTTTTACATCCAACACAAAAACTGCAGTCGTGGTGCTTTCGATTGTACTCAGAACTCGGAAATTCTGCCTTCTGAATAGGAAGATGTAGGCAACACCAGACTGCAGACGAGCTGCATACAGGGCTGGACTGGGACAAATAAATCGTCCCGGGCATTTTGACTAGAGACCGGCCCATCATTATAGGAAAAATCATCTTTGAATGAAAACAAACGCTGTTGTGACAGTGATGTACACTGTTTTGATGGTATATATGCATCAATCTATCAATCGTTTGTTGTAAGATTCAGATAATAATTTATTAAAAGCTAGACATTTTAAATGAGAATAAGAAAGAAAAGTATTTCTTTGTGCCCCCCTTTCCCTGTTAATGCCCTACATGGCCCCCTGGCAACACTTTGCTAGATCCGCACCTGCACAGTTACCAGCTGTCAGCTACCTGAAAAAGGATCCTGGGGTTATTTGTCTCTCAGAAACAGTTCATAACTTCCCTTCAACTCATTCATGTCACCTAAAAGGTAAACCTGTTTCTCCATCACAGCTCTGATGATTCAGTAAGGACATCTCCTGGTTTCATCTTCATGTTTCCCTCTCACCAGATAACCAAACCAACATCATGACCAGCAGGTTTACAGCTGTGGCTCCAGCAAACATCAGCTGATACTAGAAATTAATATTAAATAAAGTCTAACAACAGCTGATCAAGCTTAAACGTGCTGCTGTTATTTAGCGCGACATCCGCTGGTTTCCTCTTTCGGCGCAAAGTGAGCGATAAACAAACAAGAGAGCCGATCAGCTGATCACTGATCAGTTTTCATGATTGAAGTAGAAACGGGAAAGGGAGGGGGGAGAGGATGAGAGAAGAAGAGGCAGCTGTGCAGCAAAGACACAGAATAAATCCAGCTTTGTGCCTTTTTCATTGTAGCTGAATTACGGGACAAACTGTTCCTTTTCACCTCAATAAGAAACGCGTAATATTTTCTCTGAATACCAGACGGGACGGTTGGCAACTCTAATAACTTATGAACAAAATAAAGTTCAACATCATTAACTTCATAGCACCCACCCAGCTGTATAGAAACTCCGTCATGCTAGCTAGTACGCAGTACGGAAAAAGTCAGAATAAAGAAAATAAACTCCACCTAAACTTGGTTCATATCTGACCCAGATAGACTGCAGGTCATAACTTCTTACCTGAAGTTCAGTTCACACTTGGACCGGCGGCCGCCTTGGGTCTCTTTTCCTTCTGCGTCCCCTTTCTCCAGCCCGAGAACGTGTTGCTTTCTCTCATCCACCTGCTGGCCTCCACCACTTGATAATGTTACTGAATCTGTGGAAGCTCTGCGATAGCCACCACACGAAGTAACGAGTAACGACTAGGGATGGGTATCGTTTAGGTTTTATCCGATACCGGTGCCAAACCGGTACTTTTGAAACGGTGCCGGTGCTTAAACGGTGCTCAAACCGGTGCTTAAAGAATGGAGAACACAAAATTGGTCCAAAAACCTCCCATGTTCAGCTGTTTTTTTGTAAAAAGATAACAATGTTAGCCTTTTCTGCAGCTATGGGGCATATATGGTATCACTCTTGGCTGGAAGCAGTGCTTAAACAATGGAAAAAACACCAACTTTGTCCAAAAACCTCTCATGTTTAGTGGTCTTCCACTTTTTCTTTGGTCATTTTAGCCTTTTTGGCCAGGGTGAAGGGAGTATCTGCCATCAAACAAGAAGACAGCCGCATGTAGCTATGATGATGTTTGCTAGTTCACCTTACATGCATTAATGTAATAACGTGGTTAGCCTACTCAACGTAAATTACACACGAACAACATTAAGCTGCTCACGCAGAGAAGAACGGCTGCTGCTGCTGCTGCCATCATCATCCGTCATCATTTCTGCTACACTGGCAGGGCTAGGGGCCAGGACTCTCCTCTTCGGGTTTTTGGGGGATATTGCTCCGGGTGCGATAACAGGCAACCCACCCGCAGTAAATGTGCTCGGTGCCAAGCTATCAAATACGGCACATTTCTCGGCTTTTTTAAAAAAAAAACAAAACTCTATGAGTCGCCAGGTGTTTCATCGGATTTGAGGTGTTACCTCCTTTGACAGTATCACAGTATCAGCTTAAAGCACTTGTTGCAGGCTGCTGAGTTTGCATATTTTGCTGTGAAGTACAGCCAGACTTTCGACTGCTTCGCCTTGGGCATTTTTAATCTGTAGCTCTGCTCTAAAAGAACGTACGTACCTGGACCCGCCTACTATCCTCGGAAACATAAAATGATTGGCTAGAATCTAAAGTGTATCACAGCTCAGGAAAAAAAATCACCGAAATAAAGCACCGAAATGTGCGCTGCTTTTCGGTCTGGTTACTACCGTTTATGTCAGAACCGGTGCCATCAGGGCACCGGACACCGGTACCCATCCCTAGTAACGACCCTATCTAAATCCCAGTAACGACTAACGCGTTCCTGATTTTGGCATAATAACTAGTTACCGTGCTCGTTACCACAATAATAACGTAGTTACTGTAACGCGTTACTTAATAATGCATTAGTCCCAACACTGGTGATCTGTACATTACAGCTGTCTTTCAAACTGCTCCCAGACTATCTATAAATTAGTTTTCGTAACCTCTTTGAATTATCATGTTTATACCTCTGCATGATTTAGAGTCACCAGTTAATCTAACAAAAATGTCTTTTCAAACTGAACAAAGAAATCCTTCCTTTGAAAAGGAAGTCCCCAAATCTTCTTCCAGTAAGGCAACAGCGCAAACCACCAAACCACCCTGATCTCAGCCCAAATACTTTTTTTTCTGGTGTCCTACAACAAGGGAGGCTACACTAGTACTGCCAGCTAGGGCTGAAATATATCAAATGGAGCACATTTGAATTAAAAAAGCTACTCTGTACTAGTTTTAGGTCTTGGCCGTTGGCTGAACACTGAGCCCCTTCGCCTACAGGAAGTTGATGCAGTAGATGAGTGGACCAAGTAAATAACTGACTGAACTTGAAGACCAACACAAAGACTGTACAACAACAAAGGAGATGAGCGGACTTTCCCAAGGAATCTGAGGTTCTTCAATATGTCCAGCTTAAAGATTGAGAGTTAATATCAATTAATGTACTGTGCTTTGGTCTGCTGGCTGAGCAGCATCACAGCTGGAGACAGCAACAGACTGAATAAAGCATTCAGGAAAGCTGGCTTTGTGACTGGCTGCTAACTGGACACTCGAAGCAGCACTCCACCCTTAAGAGACATGCTCCATCTGATCTGATCTTTGTGGTGAAGGATTCATACAGCAGCAGGAGGATGAGACCAAAAAACACCTCAAAGCTCTGAAGAACTATCTGAAGACTAAGGTGTCAGGGTACGCTGAGAAGACCCAAATGCAGGACTCATAAACCCAAAGGGATAAACTAAAAGAGGCAGCTGTATTGTGCTGTACAATTCAAACACCAAATACAAGGGGAAAAAACTAGAAACAAGGAAATAAATCTGGGAAACAGTGAAGCTAAGACTTGAACCGAGAACTAGGAGTAACATGCAGCACAGAGGAAACACATAGTAATATGGGACAACATGACAGAGGTTTTAAATACACAAAGGATAACGAGGGGATGGGAAACAGGAGGGAACACAGCTCGAATTAATAAAGTACAATGAGACAGGAAGGAAGCAAAACTGAACACACTGAACACAGGACTTGGAACTGTCACAATAAAACAGGAAACATGAGACAAACACTAATATGTGGACTTGACGACACGGAGACATGACTGACTGGGGGAGACAGAGGGAACATGGATCAAAGAAACAGAAGTAACTAAACAAGAAATGTAAAGCACAGGAAAGGCACAGAGACAGAAACCTAGAGACTTGTAACAAGAAAAATAAAATAAGCAAAAACCAATAAAGAGAACCAAAACCACGAAAAACAAAAAAATCTAATAATATAAAATTAAACTACAATTTACACACACTGGGTCACAGACCCACTACCATGATATAAGGAGTGCTGACTGCCCTCCATGGTCACCTGACCTCAACCCCACTGAAAATTTGTGAAGAACTCTGTGGCACTTGTGGGTATTTTCACTGATTCAAGTTTTCATTCAAACTAGAGATCCAGTGAGCCACCTAGTGAGGAACTGGGTATAAAAATTTTGTAATTCACAAACAATGAATACCACACTTTTGCTAATGCCCTTGAATTAAAGGCAAAGGTAAGGTAAGGCAAGGCAAATTTATTTGTATAGCACAATTCAACAACAAGGTGATTCAAAGTGCTTTACAGAGACATTAGAAACAAAAACAAATAAAAAGCATGATTTAAAATTGATTAAAACAAGCAAAAAAACAAACTAACTAATTAACAAACCAACAAACAAACAAAACAGTATATAAAATCAAAACAGATAAAATCAGAACAGTAGATAAAATCAGTAGTTAATGTAAGTTTTGAAATTTAAGCTTAAAAGTGTGTGATAGGTTTGTAGCTTGAACCCATCCGCTGGAACGTTGAAGACAATATAATTACACTGCAAGGCAAGACACAAGTAGGCAAAGTTCTTCATGTTTCTCGTGCACGGGAGAGAACAGGACAAACGCCGTTCCTTCACTTGACCGCAGTTGCTCTCTCCGTTCTCCCGTACCACTGTTCTTTTATTGAGGTTACATGAATATGCATAGGTTCATTAACATATGACGTCCACATACAAACAAAGAATACCTTGCCTGTGTGTGTGTGTATGTGTGTGTGTGTGTGTGTGTATGTGTATGTGTTTGTGTGTGTGTGTGTATGTGTGTGTGTGTGTGTGTATTTGTATGTGTGTGTGTGTGTGTGTGTGTGTGTATTTGTATGTGTGTGTGTGTGTGTGTGTGTGTGTGTGTGTGTGTGTGTGTGTGTGTGTGTGTGTGGTGTGATTTGTGTGAGGTCAAGATGTGACCCTGTGAAGACTCCCCAAAGCTGGTGCCAGGAGTCTAGCGGGTCCATCTAAACAAAAGGCTCTTATACTTAAAGAGATATACGTGTGTTTGCTATACCATATATATCAATAAGGAGAAGAAAGGATCTCTCCCATGTTCCCAGGCTGTGGGTGTGCATTCTAGTATGGAATACACACCAAGCCTTTGTAGCCTGTTAAAGTTCACACAGCCTACCACTACACAATTGATTATATACCTCTAAGCATGTGTGGTTAAATATTTCTAAGCATAAATGACAATTGTTAAGGTTCAAAATTGAGGAAGGAGAGTACACACCACCCATGGTTCCAGAAGGTCTTGGTCAAACAATGATTTTAATGAACACACGTGTGGGAAGACACTCTGTACGCAGACAGCCAGTAGTCCTCGACTTAATCAAAGCATGAACAGATATTTTATAGCATCAGGGTTTGTTTACTGACGCCCCTTCATGCGTCACCGGTACATTTTATACATAGATCAGATCAACATCATCATGACTTTTCACCCAGAAAATCATCTTCTATTTTCATGGCTTGGTACTTTCCGTTCTTGTCTCAAAGTAAATTGTTCCTCTTTCTTGTCTAGACATAACTGATCTCTCCTCTAAATAAGTCTAACTAATATGTGTGTATGTGTTGACCTCACATGCTCTTTGTGTCACCTCTTCACCTACTGTCTGTGTCTCGTCCTCAAATGCTCTTTCTCAATTCACCTGTTGCACTTCTAACCTTTTACCAGACCAGAAGCTCACTGAGACTATGTGTATGTCTTCTACTAAATAAATGTTTTAACCAAGAACCTCTACTAAAACCTTAATATAAAATGATCTGATATATAAGTGTTTTGTAAGCATGTATTGCAATTCCTTCTATGTTCTAGTTTTCCCTCAGCATGGATCATCTAGACACTCTCACTAGATGAAGCTTAAGACCTTTAAAGAACCTGAACATCAACTCAAATAAGCACAGATATGCAATATGTATAAAATAGTTATAACTGCACCTGGAATACAAAGTTAATTTAATACCTGTATGCATAAAACCTTAAAGCCTTCTTAAAGCTATCTGTTACATTGTTAAAGCCTCGTCTTAGCCTGCTGCTCAAAATAACTTCCTGCTTTCACTTCTGCATACAACTTCCTGTCAACCTGCAACTCAGTCTTTCTGAAAGAGACACTGTTTAACCCCTGAATGCAATATAAACTCCAGATTATATTATTAATGCAATGGTAATGATGACAATTATTTAACAATAGCAGTAAAATAATTTCCCTGCTCCACACTCCCTCTCTCGACCTCTGGAACACCAGAGGTCGCAATACATTGTGTCCTCGCTCAGACCCTCTCTGGTGGTCTCGGACCTCGAGATCTCCAGGATCCTCGCCCCTCCTGTGGTCGCCGAGATCTTCTGCAAAGGAAACAAAACACCTTTTCTTGCATCTCCCTAACTTATCCTTTCTGGGACTCTTTAATCAAAAGCCTGATCCTAATTATCTTCTTAACTTATTGACTTATATGTATGTATATTCTTCAACGTTACTCAACCCTTTAAACTCTTTAAGCCCTGCTTTCACGTCCGGTTGCTCGCTCTATTTTCCCTTATCTGATCATCAACATCCTGTGCACAAATTGTCGCTGCTGCAAGTTCCTCTACTCCAAAAGAAAACAACCACTTTAATCAATTAAGTTTAAGCATATAAGCAATTACTCCTGTATACATTTCATCATAGCTAAATGCTGCCTTGAAACAACTCCTATGTGTTAACACTAACTTCATTTTAAAACCTCACATTTCCTATGTTATAACCCGTTTTTGGTATAGGCTTTTTATTTCATTTTGCTCCTTTACTGTAACAATACCTCCTAATTCTAGTTTATCAGACTTAACCAAAATATATGCTTTCCTTCCTCTTTGGTCCTTCTTTTAAGTTCAGTCAAAAGCTAAATGAATTTAGGGCCTTTTGCCTGGAATCAATACTGTCATGTGTGTTTCTTAACTCTGTGTCTGTAAGCGTGCAATCCTTCAATAACTTCAATAACTCATATCAAAAAATGCAATATGTATAAAATCATTTCTATTTACAAGCTCTCCCCTTTATCCTAAAAATACCTCCTATGTAATATCTGTATGTGTACGCCTACATTATAACCACTACTTCTAGAAATCAAAAAGAAATCAAAGCTGTTCTACTCCTTCAACCCTCACTAATTTTCCCTCTAAGACTTATTCACAGCTTTGAAAAACCGGCATTGTATCTTCTAAACAGGATTCAGTTCTGTCTTGGTCCTGGGCCATGTTGGCCCAGTATTCTTGGTTCCTTGTATTTTCGCTCCTTATTTAGGCCAGGTTTTCTGAGGTGTCCTGTTGTGGTGTTCCCTAAGTGTTTTTTCCCTTTGTGACTCTTACCCCCTTGTGCCCCTCTGTGTATTTATGAGCTCTCGTCTCTCTTTGTGTTTATTCCATGTTTTCCCCAGCCTGTTATGTCTGTGTTCTCCCCGTGCTTTCTCTCCTCCTGTCTGAACCTCTGTGTACTTCCTGTTTTACTTTGACAGTCTCTCGTCAGTATGCGTAATGTTGTGTTCACTCCTGCCCTGTCTCGTTATGTTTATCAGTGTCACCTGTGTTCCCCACCTGTGTGTAATCTCCCTGTGTTCTCTGGGTGTATTTAAGTTGTGTCTTCTATTATGGTAGTTGCTGGTTCGTCTGTGTTGTTTCCCCTCGGTCTCCCTGCGTCTCTTGTGTATTTCCCCGGACCTCCCTGCATCCTCGTTTCTGGTTTGTGTTATTAGCTTACCCAGTTTAGGTTTCCGGTTTCTTGTTTTTCCACCAGTGCTGTTTTGTGCCCACCGTTGTAAATAAATATTCACCTACACCAGAGCTGCCGCCTTTTGGGTCCTTTTCTACAACTCCACACGGCTTGGCCCGCAAACCGTGACAAGTTCACTTTAATCCTTTAACCTTAACTTAAAAATAACAGTTTCAGTTTTACCATATCCAAATGATCAAAAACCCAAAAGGTCCTGAAATGATCCTAAATTATTAAACAATTAAATTATTAAACCCTAAACCCCCCTTTATCTTGATACATTTCATGTGTCAAGATACTATACAAAACTTAAAAATGCTCAGTTTCCCCACTCATGATCCAATCTATGTCATAAAATAAACTTAAAACAGAACAGTTATCAGTCATGTGTTTCTTCAATTAATGATAACTGAGTTACATCAAAAAATATTTCCCCTTTAGCATTTGGCATTCTCCCAACAATATACTATAATCCCATAATCTAACCCCAGTCAACAAATTTTCTCTGGTAAAAACAATTGTTTGTCCACATTAATTCATCCTCACTCACATGCAGTCACACATTCACTCACATGCAGTCACACCATGTATTTGCTGATAGTGGAGCTTCCCGCACGATCAGATACTCCACCCTCAGCAAAATGAGCTCAGTCATTTTTTATTTTCCATAGGAAAATATTTCTTTATGCTTTTGGACTGGATTGACTCGCATACAATCCTTTTTACAGGGACTTACAACCTGAATAGTCCCCAGGTAGCTTTCTCCTCAGCCAATTGTAATCTGGAAAGCCCCCTTATATTTTCAGCGCCGTTATTCACTGTTGCAGGCCTGTTTAAAACAGAAATGAAAAAATAGAGCTGATTGTTAGCTCATAAAAACAAAACAAAATCACCTGACAGGTTTTCTTTAAGTGCACTGTTACAAAATAATGGGCCCAATTTTTAGACATGTCCATGTTTCCTAAAACTCCCTCTATTAAAAACAAAAACACCAACCCAAACCTAACTGACAAAATCAACCCATCACCACTTCAACCTCAACAACCTTAAACACACAAGTCTTGCCACCACATAATTTCACCTCCTGAATACACCGAAAGTCTCATTAAAACCACACAATTTGCAAACAAAAATCACCCCCTTTAACATACTTAAATTCAGCATAAAACCCCCTTACGACAACGTATAATCACTAAACTATAAACTATTTCCTACCCAAATCTATACTTCTCTTGTCTGCCATGCTTCCTCGTCTGAAAGTCACTTCCTCAGTCACACACACACACAGGAAGTTCCTTCGTCACCACTCACTCCAACTAATTTGCATACTGCATACTCTCAAAAAGCTGTAACAACAGAAACATATGTTTAAACATCACCAACTCATTAAATTATGTTATTTCTTTCTACAGTTATCACTGGTTTTGATCACTCAGTACGAGAGCACTCCTAAGTCACTATTTTTAATACTACTTTAATCACTTTTTTGTTTTCATAACTCCCTTTGTCATATGGCTTCTTCTATTCCTCAATTACAAACTCAAATGTATTTTATTAAACATTCACACCATTGTATCATTCATACAAAATAGCAAGCTGTTCTTCATTGCATATGTTTGTGTTCTTAGCCAGGTTTAATCTGTATCTATGCATTAATCTCCATGAGCTTGTCTTGTCTTCATAAAGTTAATGCATTTCCTGCTTGTGTATGTGGATTTGCATATGTTGCTTTTGCAGTGTGTCAGACTCCTGCACAATTCTCCACTTAAGCCGTCAGTTTCTTTCCCAAATTTGCTAACCCAAATTTTAAGCTCCCACCTTATTAACCGCGTCCCTGCTCCTCAGCCAGAAGTTAGGGCCCACTTGTCAGGTTTATGGAGACATGGCGCTGTAAACAATTCAACCAGAAACTTGCCTTGGCATGTCCAGTCAAGTTAACCTACAGGTTTCTTCCGACCGCCGCACGTGGAAAATTGATCCAGATCTGTTTCGCCCTGTTAAGATTCAATATTGAGGAAGGGTACAAGAGGTGATCGAAGAATAACCACACCAATCCGGCCGGGTGAAGTCAAACGATGATTTTAATGAATACACGCGTGGGAAGACAACTCTGTACGCAGACAGGAAGTAGTCTTCAACTTAATCAAAGCATGAACAGATATTTTATAGCATCAGGGTTTGTTTACTGACGCCCCTTCATGCGTCACCGGTACATTTTATACATAGATCAGATCAACATCATCATGACTTTTCACCCAGAAAATCATCTTCTATTTTCATGGCTAGCCCTTCCTGTCTACCTTTCAGTTCTTGTCTTGTTCCTCTTTCTTGCCGAGACACCAAGAAACGGTTCCTCTTTTACCAAGACAATTTTGCAGTTACAGCCAAACATAACTAACCTCTCCTCTAAATAAATCTAATTTAAAGTGTGTGTGTGTGTGTGTTGACCTCACATGCTCTTTGTGTCACCTCTTCACCTACTGTCTGTGTCTCGTCCTCAAATGCTCTTTCTCAATTCACCTGTTGCACTTCTGACCTTTTACCAGACCAGAAGCTCACTGAGACTATGTGTATGTCTTCTACTAAATAAATGTTTTAACCAAGAACCTCTACTAAAACCTTAATATAAAATGACCTGATATAAGTGTTTTGTAAGCATGTATTGCGATTCCTTCTATGGCTCCAAGTCACTTGCACAATAGATTGTCCGAACATCGCGCCGAACAAAGCTTCCGACCCCCAATTAATTGACCGAGCTCCAACTCTTTAATAAGCACAGATATGCATTGTGTATAAAATAGTCATAACTGCTTAAGGCCTTCTTAAAGCTATCTGTTACATTGTTAAAGCCTCGTCTTAGCCTGCGGCTCAAAATAACTTCCTGCTTTCACTTCTGCATACAACTTCCTGTCAGCCTGCAACTCAGTCTTTCTGAAAGAGACACACACTGTTCTACCCCTGAATCAAGAACCTCCAGATTTTATTATTAATGCAATGGTAATGATGACAATTATTTAACTATAGCAGTAAAATAATTTCCTTTCTCGACACTCCCTCTTTTGACCTCTGGAACACCAGAGGTCACAATACATTGTGTCCTCACGCAGACCCTTCTCTGGTGGTCTCGAACCTCGAGATCTCCAGGATCCTCGCCCCTCCTGTGGTCGCCGAGATCTTCTGCAAAGGAAACAAAACACCTTTTCTTGCATCTCCCTAACTTATCCTATCTGGGACTCTTTAATCAAAAGCCTGATCCTAATTATCTTCTTAACTTATTGACTTGTATTTATGTATACTCTTCAACGTTACTCATCCCTTTAGAACTCTTTAAGCCCTGCTTTCACGTCCAGTTGCTCGCTCTATTTTCCCTTATCTGATCATCAACATCCTGTGCACAAGTTGTCGCTGCTGCAAGTTAATCTACTCCAAAAGAAAACAACCACTTTAATCAATTAAGTTTAAGCATATAAGCAATTACTCCTGTATACATTTCCTCATAGCTAAATGCTGCCTTGAAACAACTCCTATGTGTTAACTTCATTTTAACCTCACATTTCCTATGTTATAACCCATTTTGGTATAGCCTTTTTATTTCATTTTGCTCCTTTTAATGTAACCATACCTCCTAATTCTAGTTTATCAGACCTAACCAAAATATCTGCTTTCCTTCCTCTTTGGTCCTTCTTTAAGTTCAATTAAAAGCTAAATGAATTTAAGGCCTTTTGCCTGGAATCAATACTGTCATGTGTGTTTCTTAACTCTGTGTCTGTAAGCGTGTGCAATCCTTCATGAACTCATATTATCCTCACAGTAGATTGGCTAATCATAGCGCTAGCCAAAGGCTCGTGACCCTCCAGAGACAAATTTGAGCCACAACTCCTTTAAAAGCACAAAATGCAATATGTATAAAAATCATTTCTATTTATAAGCTCCCCCTTTATCCTAAAAATACCTCCTATGTAATATCTGTATGTGTAAGCCTACATTATAACCACTTCTTCTAAAGATCAAAAATCAAAGCTGTTCTACCCCTTCAACCCTCACTAATTTTCCCTCTAAGATTTATTCACAGCTTTGAAAAACCGGCATTGTATCTTCTAAACAGGATTCATGGTCCTGGGCCATGTTGGCCCAGCATTCTTGGTTCCTTGTATTTTCGCTCCTTATTTAGGCCAGGTTTTCTGAGGTGTCCTGTTGTGGTGTTCCCTAAGTGTTTTTTCCCTTTGTGACTCTTACCCCCTTGTGCCCCTCTGTGTATTTATGAGCTCTCGTCTCTCTTTGTGTTTATTCCATGTTTCCCCCAGCCTGTTATGTCTGTGTTCTCCCCGTGCTCTGGGTGTATTTAAGTTGTGTCTTCTGTTATGGTAGTTGCTGGTTTGTCTGTGTTGTTTCCCCTCGGTCTCCCTGCATCCTCGTTTCTGGTTTGTGTTATTAGCTTACCCAGTTTAGGTTGTTTTTTCCACCAGTGCTGTTTTGTGCCCACCGTTGTAAATAAATATTCACCTGCACCAGAGCTGCCGCCTTTTGGGTCCTTTTCTACAACTCCACACGGCTTGCCTCGCAAACCGTGACAAGTTCACTTTTAATCCTTTAACCTTAACTTAAAAATACCAGTTTCAGTTTTACCATATCCAAATGATCAAAAACCCAAAAGGTCCTACAATGATCCTAAATTATTAAACAATTAAATTATTAAACCCTAAACCCCCCTTTATCTTGATACATTTCATGTGTCAAGATACTATACAAAACTTAAAACTGCTCAGTTTTCCCCACTCATGATCCAATCTATGTCATAAAAATAAACTTAAAACAGAACAGTTATCAGTCATGTGTTTCTACAATTAATGGTAACTGAGTTACATCAAAAATATTTCCCCTTTAGCATTTGGCCTTCTCCCAACAATATACTATAATCCCATAATCTAACCCCACCTAATAAAACAAAACAGAAATTTTCTCTGGTAAAAACAAATTGTTTGTCCACATTAATTCATCCTCACTCACATACAGTCTCACATTCACTCACATGCAGTCACACCATGTATTTGCTGATAGTGGAGCCTCCCGCGCGATCAGATACTCCACCCTCAGCAAAATGAGCTCCGTCATTTTTTATTTTCCATAGGAAAATATTTCTTTATGCTTTTGGACTGGATTGACTCGCATAAAATCCTTTTTACAGGGACTTACGACCTTGATCAGTCCCCACAGGTAGCTTTCTCCTCAGCCAATTGTAATCTGGAAAGCCCCCTTATATTTGCTCCTCCCGAGAATTTTCAGCGCCGTTATTCACTGTTGCAGGCCTGCTTAAAACAGAAATGAAAAATAGAGCTGATTGTTAGCTCATAAAAACAAAACAAAATCACCTGACAGGTTTTCTTTAAGTGCACTGTTACAAAATAATGGGCCCAATTTTAGACATGTCCATGTTTCCTAAAACTCCCTCTATTAAAAACAAAAATAACAACAACAACCTACCTGACAGAATCAACCCATCACCACAACAACCTTAAACACACAAATCTTGCCACCACATAATTTCACCTCCTCAATACACCAAAAGTCTCATTAAAACCACACAATTTGCAAACAAAAATCACCCCCTTATACTCTTAAATTCAGCATAAGACCCCTTACGACATCATATAATCACTAAACTATAAATTCCCTACCCCAATCTGCACTTCTCGTCTCTGCTATGCTTCCTCTTCCTGAAAGTCACAGTCACACACACACTCCAGCTAATTTGCATACTGAGTCATCTCTCAAGAAGCTGTAACAACAGAAACATATGTTTAAACATTCCCAACTCATTAAATCATTTTATTTCTTCCAACAGTGATCACTAGTGTTGATCACTCAGTACGAGAGCACTCCTAAGTCACTCTTTTTTAAAACTACTTTAATCCCTTTTTCGTTTTCATAACTCCCTTTGTCATATGGCTTATTCTATTCCTCAATTACAAACTCAAATGTATTTTATTAAACATTCACACCCTTGTATCATTCATACAAAATAGCAAGCTGTTCTTCATTGCCTATGTTTGTGTTCTTAGCCAGGTTTAATCAGTGTCTATGCATTAAACTCCATGAGCTTGTCTTGTCTTTATAAGTTTAATGCATTTTCTGTTTGTGTGTGTGAATTTGCATATGGTGCTTTTACAGTGTGTCAGACTCCTTCATAATTTTGCCTTTAAACAGTCAATTTTCTCCTCCCCAAATTTACTAACCCAAATTCTGATTTCCTACCTTAAATAGCAGCATTCCTTGTCCTCAGCCAGAAGGTAGGGCTCCACTTGCCACTTTCCACCTCCACCCTAGCCCAGCGGCCTTACCCGTCAGGACCCGTCTTCTTACTGAAGCCGAGAGTAATCGTGACTGTGCCTGCCTTAGGTTGTCCCAGGGTTTCGAGGTGGGATCTTACCCGTCATGGGCTATCCAGCCTTCCATACTCGCCTGATACGGGGCCCTAGTGGGCAGGGGAGGGAACACACTGGCTCTGGGAATTAAAGGAATGTAAGCTGCTTCCTTCATTGCATCTTATGTTAAACTATCTCTATAATAAGCTATCTCAATTCTGACTCCTTCCTAGAATAATTTCACATATGGCACTTTGTGTATGTGTGTTTTCTATTCATTAATGTAATTGTCAGTTATTTTCTCTCCCGGTCAGGGAACCACATTATTTTCTCTCTTCATTTTACCTTCTTTTGTTTGTTTGTGACGTTCTACTTTAGCTCTACTAAACCTTGATGTAAAAACAATACTCCCTTATTTCACGCACACACTCTGCCTTTTGCCTACACACACACTTCTCTCTCAGACTTCCTCTGTTCACACATCACCTTATATGGGCATGCAAACTTCCTGTCACCCACACCATTTCCTGTTACACACACACCGCACGCAGCTGCTCAGAGCAGCTCAAACTGCTTTGCTGTTTCTCCAGGCTAATCAAACTTATTTTGTATTTACAATCTACAAACCCTCTGTAATTCTACTAACTTTTGACCTAAAATGTAGCATCATTCACACAATGATTTCATAATCCTCTCACACACACCTTTTAAATAAACTAAACTCTTATAACATCACTCATGCCTCTCTCAAATTAAAACACTTTCAAAGTTTAAAACGTCCTACTTTACATCACCCAAGAAATACCTCTCACACCTTTATTCATCATGTCAAAGCTTCTAGTCACCGCATTCACACTTAAACTGTGACTAGAGTTAAGGAATATAACTCAACACACTTTCCTAAGAGTATTTTAGACATGCTTGTCATAATCAAAAAGAGCAAGTAAAAAACAAACAAAAAATTGAAACCTCCATTAATTCTCACCGCACACACAAGAAATTGAAAAAATAAAACCCACCAGCAACTAATGCTGGAGAAAAGTTACTACTGAAAGTGATGTGTTAGTCTTAAGTATATACAGTGCACTCAATATATTTATATATCTACATCCAAACTCAGTCAATTACTATACATCCACTACGGCAACTCAAAACTTTATTTATAGTCCTCTAATAAACATAAATGGCATTTGAAACACACACTCAACAATGTTTGCAGCAGTATTTGTAAAACCAACTGTGGCTTAAACAGTTCACTGCTTACTCATTTGCATTTTCACTCACACACACACCGTCTAAAAATAGCTCCAGCATTGCCTCAGACTCCTTTCACACAGAGATCTCTTATTACAAAGACGTCTTATATTTACAACTACTGTCAGGTCTGTCAGCTTTAGCGCCTAACCAATTTTGACAAATTTCAGTTAACGGTCTAACCGATAAAGTCCAACTTTTTTGTAATCAATTAACCAGTATCTGTCCAACAGTTTCTGGCCTCATCTCTAAAGTCCCTAACTCAATTTAAAAGTGTCCAACACCCAAGGTCCAACCTTTGCTGCCCAAAAAAGCGCAGATACCGTTCCAAACGGTAAGGAGATTCTAACTCCTAGTTATTCTGGAGTGCCCCAAGCTCCACAGTGACCGACTGACTATCCCTCTTCGAGGACAATGCATAAGCGTCCTTTGCATTGGCAAGCGTTACCTCTGAGCACTGCGCTTCCTACCAGTCCAACTGGCGTTCTAGAATAATTTATAATACTTTGAAACAACAATAAAACACCCAACAAAGTGTAAGACTGAAGCAGGTCCAACCTTATAACCAAAAAATAACCAGATTCCCTAACATACTAAACGGTCCAACCGCCTTCAATCATTACCAGCAGTCCAACTGCTTTAAATCCTCAGTACTGTCATGACATTCTCATCAAAATCAAAACAGACATCCACCAGTAACTTCAGTGAGTAGACTTAAATTTTATCATATCCAATTTGGCACACTTTGGAAATAATTCAACAGGTAGTGCCTTACCTTTTGGATAAGCCGGCTTATGCCCACTCACTTAGACCACTGGAATTCATGTCTGCCCGTCAGACCACCTAAGACCCCGGATTTCTCCGTCTAAACCTCCAACTCTCCCTCCTCAATAACCGGACGAAGCCCCCAAATGTTAAGATTCAATATTGAGGAAGGGTACAAGAGGTGATCGAAGAATAACCACACCAATCCGGCCGGGTGAAGTCAAACGATGATTTTAATGAATACACGCGTGGGAAGACAACTCTGTACGCAGACAGGAAGTAGTCTTCAACTTAATCAAAGCATGAACAGATATTTTATAGCATCAGGGTTTGTTTACTGACGCCCCTTCATGCGTCACCGGTACATTTTATACATAGATCAGATCAACATCATCATGACTTTTCACCCAGAAAATCATCTTCTATTTTCATGGCTAGCCCTTCCTGTCTACCTTTCAGTTCTTGTCTTGTTCCTCTTTCTTGCCGAGACACCAAGAAACGGTTCCTCTTTTACCAAGACAATTTTGCAGTTACAGCCAAACATAACTAACCTCTCCTCTAAATAAATCTAATTTAAAGTGTGTGTGTGTGTGTGTTGACCTCACATGCTCTTTGTGTCACCTCTTCACCTACTGTCTGTGTCTCGTCCTCAAATGCTCTTTCTCAATTCACCTGTTGCACTTCTGACCTTTTACCAGACCAGAAGCTCACTGAGACTATGTGTATGTCTTCTACTAAATAAATGTTTTAACCAAGAACCTCTACTAAAACCTTAATATAAAATGACCTGATATAAGTGTTTTGTAAGCATGTATTGCGATTCCTTCTATGGCTCCAAGTCACTTGCACAATAGATTGTCCGAACATCGCGCCGAACAAAGCTTCCGACCCCCAATTAATTGACCGAGCTCCAACTCTTTAATAAGCACAGATATGCATTGTGTATAAAATAGTCATAACTGCTTAAGGCCTTCTTAAAGCTATCTGTTACATTGTTAAAGCCTCGTCTTAGCCTGCGGCTCAAAATAACTTCCTGCTTTCACTTCTGCATACAACTTCCTGTCAGCCTGCAACTCAGTCTTTCTGAAAGAGACACACACTGTTCTACCCCTGAATCAAGAACCTCCAGATTTTATTATTAATGCAATGGTAATGATGACAATTATTTAACTATAGCAGTAAAATAATTTCCTTTCTCGACAGCCCCTATAGAAACACAACTGAGACATTTTCATTGTTTTCATATATACTTAAACTACCCGTTTCCCTTTGTCTGGTCAGAAATCCCAACTTATGTCATGTATATACGTGTAAGCAGGTCTTCATTGCTTTTCCTATGTATTTTGTTAATGTTCAGTGAGTGTAAGCTGCTTTCTTCATTGCCTCTATATGTTATAGTCAGGTTTAATTCATGCATCTTTTCTCTGATTTCTTAATTCAAAACTATCTCACTTCTGATCCTTTCCAGAAATAATTTCACATGTAACACTTTGTCTATGTGTGTTTTCTATTCTTGTTTTCCCCTTTTTCTTTGTGACGGTGGACATCTCTAAACCATCATGAGTTCAAGCTTCACTTTCAGTCCAATTACACCCTGTATTCTCACAGTCGAACTCGTCCGGCTTCACCTCTCACCGGTCACTGTCCTCTTCTCTCAGTGTCCTTTTGTTGTCTTGAATTCCAGCAAACACAGTCTGTTTCTTCTCTGTTTCTCTTCAGTATTTTCCTTTTGGATCAAGTCCCAGCCTGGCAAAATACCACATTCAGTGCCTTTAAACAGTCATGTCACACTGTTCTTACCAGCCTGCTGTCCACCGTGCATGGTTCATCACGTGGTTTCTTCTTGTCTGTTGATCCTTTCACTCGTCCCTTTCAAGATTACTCCAAGCAAGACAAATCTGACAATCAGTGTCCAGTGCTTTACCACCGTTCATTATCCCACTGTTCAACTGCCCAGCCTGTAATTTACAGTACATGTTTCCACCTCGTGGTTCCTTTCATGCTGCTGCTGGTGTCGTCAGTGTGGTTTCCGTTGCACTGTCTTTTGCCTGCTATTAATTCTTCTCAAGTCCACGATGTTCTGTCGGTCTTCATCAGGAGATTAATTGTCCTTTGAGCTTCTTCTCAGGATGGGGACAAGTGCGAGGTCAAGCTGTAAAATTTTAAGCCAAAATCTGGCCTGTTTTCTCCCAATTATGCTACTCTAGTGGTTTTGGCGCCGTACTCAAAATTCCAGGTTGAGAGAAGTCCACCTTCATTTATCTGGAACCTGTATTAACACACTAAAGCATACGATTACTATCCTTTTCATTTCTTTTCTCAAAACCTCCATTCGCTTTATCTGCCTAGAGTTTAACTCATCTATTTCTCTCTCTGGGTGCTCACTCGTCACCTTATATGGGCATGCAAACTTCCTGTCACCCACACCATTTCCTGTTACACACACACAGCACGCAGCTGCTCTGCTGTTTCTCCAGGCTAATCAAACTTATTTTGTATTTACAATCTACAAACCCTCTGTAATTCTACTAACTTTTGATCTAAAATGTAGCATTATTCACACAATGATTTCATAATCCTCTCACACACACCTTTTAAATAAACTAAACTCTTATAACATCACTCATGCATCTCTTAAATTAAAAACACTTTCAAACTTTAAAACATCCTACTTTACATCACCAAAGAAATACCTCTCACACCTTTATTCATCATTCAAAACCTTCTAGTCACCGCATTCACACTTAAACTGTGACTAGAGTTGAGGAATATAACTCAAAACACACTTTCCTAAGAGTATTTTAGACATGCTTGTCATAATCAAAAAAAGCAAGTAAAAAACAAACAAACAAAAATTGAAACCTCTATTAATTCTCACCGCACACACAAGAAATTGAAAAAATAAAACACACCAGCAACTAATGCTGGAGAAAAGTTACTACTGAAAGTCATGTGTTAGTCTTAAGTATATACAGTGCACTCAATATATTTATATATCTACATCCAAACTCAGTCAGTTACTATGCATCCCCTACGGCAACTCAAAACTTTATTTATAGTCCTCTAATAAACATAAATGGCATTTTAAACACACACTCAACAATGTTTGCAGCAGTATTTGTAAAACCAACTGTGGCTTAAACAGTTCACTGCTTACTCATTTGCATTAGTAAGCATGTTCTGATTTTATCTGTTTTGATTTTATATACTGTTTTGATTGTTTGTTTGTTAATTAGTTAGTTAGTTTATTTGCTTGTTTTAATCAATTTTAAATCATGCTTTTTATTTGTTCTTGTTTCTAATGTCTCTGTAAAGCACTTTCAATCACCTTATTGTTCAATTGTGCTATACAAATAAACTTGTCTTGCCTTGCCTTGCATTTTCACACTCACACACACACATCTAAAAATAGCAGCAGGCAGTCAGTGCATTACTGACTCGACACACAGAGATCTCTCACACCAAATTTTCTTATTCTATATTACAACGACGTCTTATATTTACAACCACTGTCAGATCTGTCAGCTTTAGCGCCTACACAATTTTAGACAAATTTAAAATAACCGCCCAGCGGATAAACTCCCTGAGTTTTTTGCGACCAATTAACCAGTATCAAGACTTTAACTGTTTCTGGCCTCATTTCTAAAATCCCTAACTCAATTTAAAAGTGTCCAACACCCAAGGTCCAACCTTTGCTGCCCAAAAAAGCGCAGATACCGTTCCAAACGGTAAGGAGACTCTAACTCCTAGCTATTTTGGAGGTTCCCAAGTTCTCCCCGGTTGCCAACCGTACTAACCCTATTCGCCGATAGGTCAGGGCCAAGCGTCCTTGGCCAGGAGGGAGCATTACCTCCGAGAACTGCGCTTCCTAGCAGACTCGAACTGCCGTCCTAGAATAATTTATAATACTTTGAAACAACAATCAACACCCAAAACAAGTGTATAACTGAGGCAGGTGCAACCTAGTGGTCAATGGAGACTCCAACTCACAAAATGACCACTCAGGTCCACTCTTATGACCAAATTTGGACTCTAACCAACAAAATAACCAATTCCCTACCAAACTACTTGAGACTCTAACTCAATTTCTTTGGGACTTCAACCCAGTATTTAAACTTTTCCTGGCAGACTCAAACTGCTTTAGCATCCTTTACTGCTTTCATTTCTTCTTAGCAGAACTCTAACTGCTTCAACTCATGAAATTTTCATCAAAATCAAAACAGACATCCACCAGTAATTTCAGTGAGTAGACTTAAATTTTATCATGTCCAATTTGGCACACTTTGGAAATAATTCAACAGGTAGTGCCTTACCTTTTGGATAAGCCGGCTTATGCCCACTCACTTCGACCACTGGAATTCATGTCTGCCCGTCAGACCACCTCAGAGACCACCAAATTTCTCCATCTAAACCTCCAATCCTCCCTCCTCAACCACCGGACGAAGCCCCCAAATGTTAAGGTTCAAAATTGAGGAAGGAGAGTACACACCACCCATGGTTCCAGAAGGTCTTGGTCAAACAATGATTTTAATGAACACACGTGTGGGAAGACACTCTGTACGCAGACAGCCAGTAGTCCTCGACTTAATCAAAGCATGAACAGATATTTTATAGCATCAGGGTTTGTTTACTGACGCCCCTTCATGCGTCACCGGTACATTTTATACATAGATCAGATCAACATCATCATGACTTTTCACCCAGAAAATCATCTTCTATTTTCATGGCTTGGTACTTTCCGTTCTTGTCTCAAAGTAAATTGTTCCTCTTTCTTGTCTAGACATAACTGATCTCTCCTCTAAATAAGTCTAACTAATATGTGTGTATGTGTTGACCTCACATGCTCTTTGTGTCACCTCTTCACCTACTGTCTGTGTCTCGTCCTCAAATGCTCTTTCTCAATTCACCTGTTGCACTTCTAACCTTTTACCAGACCAGAAGCTCACTGAGACTATGTGTATGTCTTCTACTAAATAAATGTTTTAACCAAGAACCTCTACTAAAACCTTAATATAAAATGATCTGATATATAAGTGTTTTGTAAGCATGTATTGCAATTCCTTCTATGTTCTAGTTTTCCCTCAGCATGGATCATCTAGACACTCTCACTAGATGAAGCTTAAGACCTTTAAAGAACCTGAACATCAACTCAAATAAGCACAGATATGCAATATGTATAAAATAGTTATAACTGCACCTGGAATACAAAGTTAATTTAATACCTGTATGCATAAAACCTTAAAGCCTTCTTAAAGCTATCTGTTACATTGTTAAAGCCTCGTCTTAGCCTGCTGCTCAAAATAACTTCCTGCTTTCACTTCTGCATACAACTTCCTGTCAACCTGCAACTCAGTCTTTCTGAAAGAGACACTGTTTAACCCCTGAATGCAATATAAACTCCAGATTATATTATTAATGCAATGGTAATGATGACAATTATTTAACAATAGCAGTAAAATAATTTCCCTGCTCCACACAATCAACAATACAAAATCTAACAGTGTGGATTTGGTGCTTTATTCAAATGCAGCTGAGAACAGGTGAGTCTTCAACCTGGATTTAAATAAACTGAGTGTTTCAGCTGATCTGAGGCTTTCTGGGAGTTTGTTCCAGATATAAGGAGCATAAAAGCTGAATGCAGCCTCTCCGTGTCTGGTTCTGACTCTGGGAACTGATAAAAGACCGGATCCAGATGACCTGAGGGATCTGGAAGGTTCATACTGGGTCAGGAGGTCACAGATGTATTTTGGTCCTAAACCATTCAGAGCTTTATAGGCCAGCATCAGAACTTTAAAGTCTATCCTCTGACGGAAGGGCAGCCAGTGTAAAGACCTCAGAGCTGGACTGATGTGGTCCACTTTTTTGGTCTTAGTGAGGACTCGAGCAGCAGAGTTCTGAATGAGCTGTAGTTGTCTGACTGATTTTTTTAGGTAGACCTGTAAAGATGCTGTTACAGTAATCAAGCCTACTAAAGATGAATGCATGGACTAGTTTTTCCAGGTCCTGTTGAGACATCAGATCTTTTATCCTTGAAATATTCTTGAGGTGATAGTAAGCTGACTTTGTTATTGTCTTAATGTGTTTTTCTAAGTTTAGGTCTGCATCCACCACTACACCCAAATTTCTCGCCTGGTTTGTGGTTTTTAGATGTATAGATTGAAGTTCTCTGGTGACCTGTAATCGTTTTTCTTTGGCGCCAAAGACTATTACCTCAGTTTTGTTTTTGTTTAGCTGGAGAAAATTGTGGCACAACCAGTCATTAATTTCCTCAATGCATTTACCAAGAGCCTGTACAGGGCCTTGGTCTCCTGGTGACATTGTGATATATATTTGTGTGTCATCTGCATAGCTATGATAGTTTATTTTGTTGTTGTTGGGGGAAAACTCTGTAAAAGACCCAGGAGAAATAAAGACACAATGAGACAAGGTTACTTTCTGTATCAAACGTGTACACGGGTGAGCTGCGAAGAACAACTCACCCCATGCACAGTGGCTTGGTAATTTTTATAGGCACAGAGCACAGAGACAGTGAGAACAGGATAACAAATAATAAACAGATAAAATAAAACAACTCCATATACGGTGCTAGTCTCGTCAGCAGAGAGCTAGGGAAGATAAAACAATCTAAAACAATATGTCCCAGAAACAAGATGTCTTTGCTGGGAAAGTCAAAAGGATAATTCTAAACTAATCTAAACACAGACAAAGGGTATCTTTGCACATTTAAAAGAAGGTAAAGAAACATAGAAACATTTTTCCTCTAACAGTTGTTCTTTATAATCTGTGCCAGTGGGAGCATGTAAATGTTAAACAGAAGGGGTCCCAAGATGGAACCTTGGGGAACTCCACATGTGATACTTGTCTGCTCAGATGTGAAGTTACCTATTGATACAAAGTATTTCCTGTTTTCTAAGTATGTCTTGAACCAGTTTAGTACAGTTCCTGAAAGACCTGTCCAGTTCTCCAGTCGTTTGAGTAATATGTTGTGGTCAACTGTATCAAATGCTGCACTGAGATCCAGTAAAACTAAGACTGACATTTTTCCACTGTCTGTATTCAGACATATGTCATTAAACACTTTGGTCAGAGCGGTTTCAGTGCTGTGGTTCTGTCTAAAACCTGACTGGAAGGCATCGTAGCAGTTATTCTGTTTTAAGAAGTAACTGAGCTGTTGAGAAACTGCTTTTTCAATGATCTTACTTAAAAATGGGAGATTTGAGATCGGCCTGTAGTTGTTCATTTGTGTCTTGTCAAGATTGTCCTTTTTCAGTATAGGTTTTATTACAGCAGTTTTTAGTGATTCTGGAAACACACCTGATAATAAAGAAAAGTTGACGATCTGTAACAGGTCTGACTCTAAAGTCTTTGAGACCTTTTTGAAAAAAACTTGTTGGCAGGACATCTAAAAAGCAGGAGGAGGAGTTCAGTTGACCTAAGATGTCCTCCAGGTCTTTGCTGTTAATCGGGTGAAACTGTTTCATGGTGTTTAAACAGTTTTTTGGTGGACACAGTACATATCCTGGATCTGCTGTTGATGTACCAATTGCTTGTCTAATTTTTTGGATTTTTTCTGTGAAGAATTTGGCAAAGTCATTGCAGGCCATGGTCGAATGAAGTTCAGCTGCCACTGACACAGGAGGGTTTGTTAGCCTGTCAACTGTAGAAAATAAGACCCAAGCATTATGGCAGTTTTTAGTGATGATGGCCTCTGTTACATGCTGAGTCAGCCCAACGTTGCCCAGAGTGTTACTCAGGTCTTTAGTCCCTTTGTCCTGAGGGTTGTCCACATGGATGTTAAAATCCCCAACAATAATTACACAGTCAAAATCAACACAGATCACAGACAGCAGTTCACTGAGGTCATTAAAAAAGTCTGTGCAGTATTTGGGAGGCCTGTAAACATTAAGAAACACAACTTTGGATGGGGCCTTCAGCTGTAAAGCCACATATTCAAAAGACTGAAAATTTCCAGGAGATAGCTGCTTACATTGAAATGATTCATTAAATAAGACAGCAACCCCCCTCCTCTCCTGCTCACCCTGGCCTCACTGATAAAACTGTAGTTAGGAGGGGTCGTCGCGATGAGAACAGCTCCACTGTTACTTTGGTCCAACCAAGTTTCAGTTAAAAACATAAAATCAAGGCTGTGCTCAGTGATTAAATCATTAATTAAAAATGTTTTCCCAGCTAAATATCTAACGTTTAATAAAGCCAACTTAAGTGTTTTAGAGGCATTACTTGTCCCCTCGTGTTTGGGAGCAGTCTGTGACACACAAGGTATGTTTACTATGTTTAAAGATCTTTTAGAGTGCAGCTCTCTGTGTTTTGACCAGGCCACGTCTCCTTCTGTCACCTAAAAGTACAGAGATTTTAAAACCTTCTTGTAAACAGGGTCCCAGCTTCTCCTGGGAAAAGTCACCACTGCCATAATCCTCGCAGCCCGGACCCTTCACACATCACACATCAGACTGCGGAGACAGAGCATGAAGGTGGTAAGGAGGAACTACGGGGGGCAAGGCTGGGCAATGTGACTTCGATTGCTCTGTTGAGGGTGGGGCTCGATGGCGAACCTTTGGCCGCTCTGGTGGGGGATTTATGGGGGACAAAAAGGGATTGGGCCGGGGGGTAGATCTGAGCCCAGCATTGACCATCATCTCCTCAGTGAATTTCAGGTGTGGGGAGGAGGGAGAAAGGGAGGGGGAGGAGGGTAATGGCCTGTCAGGGGTTTGGGGGACTGGGGAAGATCGTGGTCCCTGGTCCTGGTCGTTGGTGTTGTTGAGAGAGTTGGAGGCAAATAGGGACCCCTCTTCTTGCCTCAGATGTCTCTCCTTTCTGAGGCTCTTCCCAGGTGGGGGCAAATGGAGCTCCTCCTCAAGGTTTCTGCTGGGCTTTGTCTGTTCTTGGAGTACTGTTTGTTCCTCTTTATGAGATAACTCCTCGTTTATCTCAGCCTTGGCACCAAGCACAGATGGATGACGTATGGAATAAAACAAGTTGGAGGTGAACAGTTTCACCCCTGACTTGTTAAAATTAAATCCATTTGCTTTAAACAGATGCCTGCGTTCCCAAAAAATATTAAAGCTGTTGATAAAATGCACCGAGTGGTCAGTACATATATAAGCATATATACATATACATATATAATGTATAAGCCATTTATTCAGTGTAAACAACCTGCTGAATCTCTCGTCTCCTCCTCTGACCGGCGGTACAGGTCCACTGATGAATACAGCTGCCTTCAGAGAATTTACAGTATTTAGTAATCCAGTAAAGTCCCGTTTCAGAACCTCCGACTGTTGTTTGGACACATCGTTTGACCCTGTATGCAGAACAATGTTTGTCACAGTTGGATATTCATCTGCAATTTGAAGAATTCTCTCCTTCAGGTTGTTGACCATATCGTTAGGAAAGCAGAGGACTTTAGTGTTCTTACCGCACATCCTTTGTACATCCTTTACAGCAGGGTCACCCACAATCAGAGTTTCAGGCCTAGCCTTTAGCTTTCCCTGTGGTCTTTTACTTTTCAACAGATTTTCAGACCTTACTTCGCTGCTTTTTAGATGGATGGTTGTCAGATATAGATCCAGGGTCCTTTGATAGTGGAGCAAATCTGTTGTGCAGTTTCACATTCAGTTGTTTTGAAGGTTTGTTGTTAACCTTCCTATTCACGGTTGTCCAGTCCTGTTTCCTCTCGTATACAGGGGTAGAAGAGCTTCTCTGTCTCGTAGGAAGTGAAGGCCAGTTGGTTTCAGAGATTTCAGCTCGCTGTGCTCTGCCCGTGATACGTCCTCCCCCTTCCAGGAGACATGATTTATGTCTTGGTTTTGCACCAAGACAGTCCAAGGGGGGATTATCGCTTGAGGATTTATAATAATGCACAGAGTCTACTTTCTTGGTCATGTTATCTGTGCTCCTTAGCTGTGTACTAGCTTGCTCATCGCCATTGTTTTGAATCAAAGGCAAGGTTGTTTCATTTCCACACAGTCCATTTACCTCCACGTTTACTTCTAAGCGATGAATTTTTGTCTCCAGTACTGCAATCTTCTGCAGGAGGCTGTGGTAGTCATCTGTGGAGAGGGAAGGCATCTTGTTGCTAGTTAGCCTAGCGGTTAGCACCTTTCCAGGCTATTGAGGCTGTTCGGTGCCCAGATGGTGTAATCAGGCTTCAGCTGTGTCTAGGCCACAGACACACGGAGCGCTGAGGATAAGGTAACTATAAAAATGTTGCTGTTTCTGTTAAGAACACTTTAGTCCTAATGATCTATAAGTGTCCAGAAGCTATCGCAGGTAAGCTCATACGGAAAAAAGGGAAAAAATCTGCATAAAAATCAATAAAAGAAGAAAAGAAGAAAAGCATTTAAGGAGCAGAGAGATGAAGCGTCCACACTCGCAAAAGGGAGGAGCCAAGCCTGGTAGGTAGTGTTTGATCTTAAAGCCACTGAAAAATATTGAACATTCACCAGGATATTTTGGTGTGTATGCACTGAAACACACCCTGTGTGGTATTTAGAATTGGCATTTATCAGGTTCATAAACGCTGGTTTATGAGCATGATGCGGTAAGCTGAGCACAGCTTCAACCTGCTGTTTGTTGAAAAATAGTAACGCAACCACACCACATTTTTTTGTGATTAACGGTAATGGAGTTGTAATAATAGGAATAGTAATTAGTTAGATTACTCGTCACTGAAAAAAGTAACACCGTTACTTGTAAAGCCATTATTCCCATTACTTAGTACAAGGCAACGAAATGTAGTGTGCAAGATATAAATATGAAAACTACAGAAATATCAGGTGGTTCTTCCTCAGAGTCCTCAGGAAGAGGTGCACTTTCTTGACCAGCTTGGAGCAGTTGGTCGTCCAGATGAGATCCTCGGTGATGTGGACTCTCAGGAACTTGAAGCTGCTCACACGATCCACAGCCGTCCCTTTGATGTAGATGGGTGGATGTGGGTCAGCATTCTTCCTGTAGTCCACGATGAGCTCCTGGGTCTTCTCTGTGTTGAGTAGCAGGTTGTTTGTGTCGCACCACTCAGCCAGACGATCCACCTCCTCCCTGTAGGCGGCCTCATTGTTGTCATTGATGAGGCCAATTACCATGGTGTCATCTGCAAACTTAATGATGGTGTTGGAACCATCGGCAGGTCTGGGCTCATCACACAGTTTTGTAGTACACAGGTGTTCATTGTGATGTATATATACATACACATGTGTATTAGGGGTGGAGCTGAGCCCGAATACGGTATTTGGAAAGGCATGAATATCGCGTTTTTTACCAATACTTATTTCGAACAAATACTTGTTCCCAAATACAAAAATATTTGTATTCGGGGACAAGAAAAACTTTTAAATCAAAATGCTGGGTTTCCTTATGAGACCATAGTGCATGCCGGGAGAGTGAGTAAGTGATGTGTAAAAAGTGAGTGACACAGGCTGCTCCACACAGTAACAGAGAAGGCTCGGCTGAGCTATAAAAAACTGAACTGCATTACTATTTTTGTTGAATAGACAACACCCGGCCATGGACCGGTACCGGTCTGTGAGTCGTTTGGTACTGGGCCACGAGTGTTGAGGTTCGGATGTGAAATTTGCAGTTTTCAGGGGTTTTATTTCTTTTTATTGTTAATATTTATTGTTTTTATCGTTATCATATATTCAATGATGTTCCTTGTTACATGTTCATTGCTGGATTTATGCAAAAACATCAACTAATATTGCATATTCATAATTATTATAATGGGTATAATTGAAGAATACTTACACTATAACATTAATTAGAAGTGTAATGCAAAAAACTTAATTTTGAATTTTACTCGAATACAAATACAAATAATTTTCCCCCTCAACAAATACAAATACAGATACAAATACCAGCTGCTTTGCACTCTAATGCATCTCTAATATATATTCTATCCCTTTGAAGAGGTGAGGCTTCATAAATGCTAAAGGGGTAAGTGTTATTTCTCAGTTGCAGTGAATAGATAGGAGAAAATAAACTGTAGGAAAGTAAACAGAAGAAAGAAGAAGATAAATAACAATTTAACATAAACCAGTGACACACTCCAGGGCCTGATCACATCTGGCAAGGCCTCCTTGGATGAGGGTGTCTAGTGATAATGGCCGAAATACCCTATAGAGCCAAGATCCACTACTGATGATGCATCCCAAATCTTAATATGATAATCTAGATCAGATCTTTAATCCCCCCAAAAAAGGCAGATTAGCTTGGGTGAAAGACCGAAAGTTGTGGCCCGCTACAATCTATGCTGATGGTAAGGTTTCTGGGCTGCCTTTGCTCATAACAGCCAAGATTCTCACCATTAAAAGCAATGCATTGTCAAGGAAAGCCTGGAAAGACTGCTAGCAGGAGGGAATAGACCCTAATGGGGCTGGTGTGGTTTAGCGCCTGATACCAGCAGGACATAGCGCTTTTTAGAGTACTTGGGTACACCCAATATTGCTACAGAAATCTCAAAAGAGAAGATACCCCTAGGGTCTGTGAGAGCAGGGGTGGAAGAAGAACCTTTCCGGACGGATTTAATGGCAACGAACCACGGAACAGCACCAACGATGAATAGATCAACCACCACTGCAAATAATGGACCATCAATGACGGTAGAAAAGAAGCTGCAGAACTGCATTTGTGGCTGGTCAAAACTAACAACTGACATGGGTCTTAAAATCCACGAAGGAAGGAAGAAGTGCCTCAGCGAGAAAGGGGCCTCGCATTGACACATACTTTTTGAGAAGTAAGTCAAATCAGTCGATTGAAGATCAGAGGCAGGTGAATCCCCACAGTCCTCAGGGTATCAGCACCCCAATCAAAGTGTCAAACAGACTCCCCCATAGTCTCCAGACTAGAACTCAGTCAAACCCAGCCATAGCAGTTCCCAGTCTAGAGCTTAGCCAGCCACACCCAATATTAGATTCTAGCCCAGGGCCCAGCCATTTAAAATTAGCCCCTAGCTTGGAGTTTAACCACCAACAGCTAGCAACACATTTATGTACAGATTTATTTGTTTTGTGGACTTGGAGAAGGCATCCTACGGAGTGTCCTCTGGCGCCACCGGGCCCTCTGACCACCACCAGTAGAACCAGTAGTACAACACGCCCTCATGCCTGAATGACTACCGGCGAGTTGCACTGACCTCAGTGGTTATGAAGGTGTTCAAGAGGCTGTTGAAGAATATCATCTTCTCAACCATTGCAAACACAACAGATTGGCTCCAGTTTGCTTACCATCCCAACAGAACCACAGAGGATGCCATTGCCCATGTCCTGCACACCACCTTAAGTCACATGGACAAGAAATAGGGTAACTATGTGAGATTGGTGTTTGTTGATTACACTTCAGCGTTCAACACAATAGTGCCCGGCAGACTGTTCACAAAGCTGAAGTATCTAGGACTCAACAGTCACCTGTGTGCATGGGTGTTGGACTTCCTCACTGGCAGAACTCAGGTGATGCAACAGCTTTGTAAAAGGAAGGTGAATGAAACTCCGCCCCTTATGTCACTCACCTAAGAGAAACGAGAAAACAGGTTGTTCAACTTCCTGGGTAAGGAAGGAAGGAAGGTAAAATGAAGGTGAATGAAGCCCCGCCCCTTATGTCACTCACCTTACGAGAAATGAGAAAACAGGTTGTTCAACTTCCTGGGTAAAGAGAAACACACACACAATCAGACTGAGTTCAGAGCAAACTAGCAGCTTCCACTGAGTGAGACCAGCTACAGGAGAGAAAAGTGGAAAACTCCAACACTGCTGCTTCAAGCTGCTGACGCTCCACACACTGAATGTGAGTTTGAGCAAAAACACAATTTAAAGGAAGTTTCAGTGAAGGTAGTAGAGGAGCGAGGGGATCCAGGACTGACTGTACTTCCTGTCTGCTGTTTTCAGCTTCACTCACAGACTCAATGGCTTCCAGATCAGAGGAGGATCTCTGCTGTCCGGTCTGTCAGCAGGTCTTCAGAGATCCTGTTATTCTGTCATGTAGCCACAGCTTCTGTAAAGACTGTCTGAATAGATGGTGGAGAGAGAGACCAACACAACACTGTCCAATTTGTAAGAGAAGATCTTCAAGGGAAGAACCACCTTTAAACCGAGCTTTAAAGAACTTGTGTGAGTCGTTCTTACAGGAGAGAGATCAGAGAGCTTCAGAGGCTCTCTGCAGTCTGCACTCTGAGAAACTCAGACTCTTCTGTCTGGACCATCAGCAGCCAGTGTGTCTCGTCTGCAGAGACTCAGAAAAACACACCAAGCACAGATTCAGACCCATTGCTGAAGCTGCACAACAACACAAAAAGGAATTTCAGGAAACTCTGGAGCCCTTAAAGAAGAAGTTAAAGGTTTGTGAAGAAGTTCAAGTGAAGTTTGATCAAACAGCAGAACACATTAAGGTCCAGGCCCGACACACAGAGAGGCAGATTAAGGAGCAGTTTAAGAAGCTTCACCAGTTTCTAGCAGAGGAAGAGGAGGCCAGGCTGGCTGCACTGAGGGAGGAAGAGGAGCAGAAGAGTGGGATGATGAAGGAGAAGATGGAGGCTCTGAGCAGAGAGATAGCAGCTCTTTCAGACGCAGTCAGAACCACAGAGGAGGAGCTGAGAGCTGAAGACGTCTCATTCCTGCACAACTACAAGGCTGCAGTGGAAAGAGTCCAGCGCTGCCCCCTGCTGGATGATCCACAGCTGCCCTCAGGAGCTCTGATAGACCAGGCCAAACACCTGGGCAACCTGACCTTCAACATCTGGAACAACATGAAGGACATGGTCTCCTACACTTCTCTCATTCTGGACCCAAACACTGCTCATCCAGAACTCATCCTGTCTGAAGATCTGACCAGTGTGAGAGGAGGAGAAAAGCAGCAGCTTCCTGATAATCCAGAGAGGTTTGATGGATTTATCTGCTCTGTCCTGGGCTCTGAGAGCTTTAACTCAGGGACTCACAGCTGGGATGTCGAAGTTGGAGATGGTACATGGTGGGCACTGGGTGTGTTGGCAGAGTCTGTGCAGAGAATGGGAAGCATACGGTCTGCATTATGGAGAATACGGTTCTATGAAAGTAAATACTCAGCATGCTCACCATCAGCTCCTCTCACTGCTCTCTCAGTCCAGAAGAAGCTCCAGAGGATCAGAGTGAATCTGGACTGGAACAGAGGAAAGCTGTCGTTCTCTGATCCTGATACTAACACACACATACACACCTTCACACACACTTTCACTCACAGGATGTTTCCATATATCAGCACTGATGGTAAACTGAAGGTGTTGCCATTGAAGGTGTCAGTGTCAGTGCAGCAGATGAGTTGAGGATGATGATGTTTCTAATGTTGTTTCCTGTCAGTGAGTTGAAGCTGTTAAACTGCAGCTGTCCTCCTGCTGCCTCGTTGTTCCAAAGCTCTTTGTTTCTCTTTTAGTTTCACTGTTTCTTTCTGTTTCTGCTGTCCACCTTTTCACATGGAAAATCATTTCACTGTTTCTCACTGAATGACTCCCCAAACTAGATTTGAAATTCTATCAAGTTTCTAATCACTACAAGTGATTCATGTTTCTATTTGATGTGTAAATGGAGATGATTTAGTTTGCTGTGATATGGACTGACATGTGTTGAATGGGAGGAGCAGTTTGTTGTTTTTTTCTTGTCTGTTTATGACAAAAAATATATATATTGTCAAAAAATTTATACCACAATAGAGTTTCTTAAATCTCACAGCCTGAAAAATACCACACATGCCACAATGAAAAAGCTCAAAATGTCTGAACAGTAAATACTAAAGTAAAACCATTAAACCCACTCTGGAACTTAATTTAAAGGTTATTTAACAGAAATTAAAATAAATATATAAAAATTTAAGTTTCTAATCCTGACAGAATTTTCTCATAACGATCAGATAATGTAGAGCAGATGGAGCAGAGATGGGATGAATCTATAAGATTCTATAAGTTTTTTATTTATATTCTTCAATTTGTATTAAAAAGGCACAGACTGCTGAGTTTTTGATGACATAAAAAAAACACACAGCTAAATACTGAATCAATGACTTCGAAGCTTAATATGGAGTTAGAGGTTGTAGATAACTGTGTGATGAATAATAAACACATGTTAAACATTTCTAAAACAAATGTCTCATTCAGACAGATTCCAAAGACAGTAACCAAATTTGGCCACAAGATGGTAGCAGCTGATGTGAGATCCTTTCTGGTAGGGGTGCCTAATCCCAGTCCTCGACAGCTAACGTCCTGCAGCTTTTAGATGCATCCTTGTTCTGACACACCTGAATCAAATGAATGGCTTGTTATCTGGCCTTTGCCAAATATGATTGCATGCTGAAGAGGTAATTAAACCATTTAATTTCAGCTGTGTTGGAGTAGGGATGCATCTAAAAAATGCAGGATAGTAGCTCTCGAGAACTGGGATTGGACACCCCTGCTTTATGGGATGAAAAACTTCTGCTCTGAGACGTCTTCACAGAGACTGGCTCATTTGTCCTGATTTCTGGGTGAATATAGATGAACATCAAAGTGTCAGATGGAGTTATGCCACATGTCGCTATAAAACAGATGACTTATACTCACAGGGACGTGTGATCATGATGTTCTCTCATCTGCAGCTGAGCACTATCTTTTCCCAGCAGAATAACATCTAGTATTATTAAAACCATATATATTAATTCGCAGACTACTCTATATTCTTGAGAAAAAGATTAAAGTCCTCCCGGCTTTCCTCATTAAATCTGAGGCTACGTCCACACGTACACGGGTATTTTTGAAAACGGAGATTTTGAAAACGGAGGTTTTAAAAAATAATCCCGTCCACACGTAAAGGCAGAAATGAAGGAAAACGCTGCTAGGAACATGCCAAAGCAACAGGTGGTGATATATTCCTAACCGTGCAGAAATGTTGGCCAATCAGAAGTCTAGAAGCCTCGTTGGGAAAAAGTAAACAAAGCTGGGGCATAGAAGCAGAACCGAGTCGTATGTGTGGAGGGACAGTAACTGTGTGTGTATATGTAAGCATTTAAACACTGCAGAGAGTACAATTAACAGTAATAGTATTGTAGAAATTCATTTCACCGAAACAATAACGTGGCGCACAGAGTGACGTCAAAAAATGCGCACACCTTTGACTCTGCATTTTCTCAGTTTTTCTCGTCCACACGTAAATGCAAGAACGGAGTTTTCAAAAATATCCACCCTGGCCGGAGTTTTTAAAAATCTCAGTTTTTAGTGACCGAAAACGCCGTTAACGTGTGGACAAAAGGTGCAAACGCATAGAAAAAGCTACGTTTTCAAAAATACCCGGGTACGTGTGGACGTAGCCTGAGAAGGTAAAAGGACGTTACATCCAGACCTTATTGTGACAGGTGAGACCTGAGACTGGGAACCGCCCCTAGTAGGTGGGGCTGGGTTTTTCCCTTTTATAAGCACAGGTGCAGGCAATTAGTGATGGTAAATTTGATTCTTTTTCTGAATCGAGTTTTAATGAGTCACTCACCAAAGTAAATCGTGTTTTTTGAGTCATTTGATTCACTGAGTCAGTTGCCCAGAGAGCTCAAAAAATGTACATTTTCACTCAAACTTAATTTGTTTCTCTTTTCATGTAAATCCTACTGCTAAGATGAATGATTCTAAAAGAAAACAACTATTTTATAGAGCAAAAAAGAGCAAAAACATTTCTAAAAGTAAGCAATTTCCTATCAAAATTACTTAATAAACATTTATTTTGTTTATTTTTATTTTATTAGTATTTTCCTTAAATGTGTCAAATATATATTTTCTCATCTAAATTTCCACTGAGCTGTGAGCCAGTAATGCGCCTTAACATTGGTTGCCAACCAAGAAGAAGAAGAAGCTGTGAGCCAGGAGGGAGGGGTGAGTGAGTGAGTGAGTGAGTGAGTGAGTGATTCGTTCGCTCTATGGCTGTGTCCCAATTCAGGGTCTGCACCCTTGAAGTACGCGCACTACGTGCACTACGCGTACTACGTACGGTGCGTACTATAAGTACGTACTACGCGTACTACGTACGGTGCGTACTATAAGTACGAGAAGTGTGGAAGTGAGAGGCTTGTGAAATGGGACGGTATACGCTTGGTCGCGCTGTTCAGGTTGTCTAGCAACCATGTTACTAACCGCGAGACACGTTACATACAGCTTTGTTTGACAGAAATGAAGGAGAAAAAATGTTTTGTTGGTCATTCATTTTTGTCATGACATCACTTTGATTAGTTGAGTATCTGAGGCTGAGACCACGGGACTGTAAAACATGATTGTTGGGCTTCATTTCTGTGCTGAACAGTCATTTAAGATTAGCTAGTAAATAACAATTAGCTAATGTTGTTCATGAGACTAAAATCATCTCACTGTGGTAATGTAAATATAATATAGCCAATTTCGCACATAAATAAGTGACGTCGTATTCAGTACTTTTGACAGTTCACTCTTCGGCCGCTCCATCTTATTAGGGAAATTCCAAATACATAAATGTAAATTTCAAAACTCAACCCCATCATTTAATTTGTTTTTGATTGAAATTGAATATTACTTAAACTCTCTTAAATTAACTTCCAATAAAAAAGGTTTATCATTGATTGAAATACATTCAGAAATGTTTAACGAATGAGCTGTCACAACTTTCAAGTACAAAGTTGTTATGAAGTTTGTCACATGTCCTGGGGCGCACTGACAGAGGAGAAGCTGCCGGACACTGGCGCCACCGGGCCCTCTGACCACCACCAGTAGGCAAACACGGGGTTAGTATCTTGCCCAAGTATATATGGCATGCAGCCAGGAGGCAGCCTGGGATCGAACCACCGACCTTCTGATTAGTGGCTGACCTGCTCTGCCACCTGAGCTACAAACACCCCTTTTCTTTTTTTATCCTTTGTTTATTTATCCTTCTTATTTCATTGTACTGTTTATTGTTACTCTTATTTGCCTTGTATGTCTACTGTACAAACTGAACTGGAATGACTGACTGTTCGCTTTATAAGTTCAATAAAGTTTGGGGGAAAAAAAACAAAAACCTCTTCGGCTGCTCCCTTCTGCCGTATTTTGCGGCAAAATTATCCACACCCACCACCGCGCTATGAATTGTGGGATATATGGGACCACGAAGCGTGCACCGGACCACGCTTGATATTTGGGGAAATCAATGGCGCATTTGGAGTATGCATTTGAAGCACACTTCGAATTGGGAAAGCCATCGTCGCGTGGCGGTGACCTAACCGGCCGCACTTGAAATGCGTACTTCAAGCGTGCAGACCCTGAATTGGGACACAGCCTATGATTCAGCACAGGAGGAAGGGGGTGAGTAGCTCAAATGTGTTGTTAGCATAGCGATGCTACTGTGAACCAAGGAGCTATTTTCTTGATGTGAGCTTCTACTCAGGGTTTTTTCTTCCAGTTCAGAGCAGAAATGTTTTTGTTAAGATACTGGATGATGTGTTTTTCTCCACAATTTTAATTATAAGCTAGATATATTGCTGCTAACAGCAACAGGGATGAGTCAGTGAGTCAGTTGGGCTTGTGAATCATGATTCATGAGTCAGTAAAGTGATTCTCGAGTATTGAACGATTCGTTCATGATTCGCGCATCACTACAGGCAGTTACTCATTCTCTTGAGTGAACCTGGAGCTCTGTGAGTGCCTGGTCCAAGCCGCGGTATTTGGCACTTTGAACTTTGATGTGGGTCCCTTAGCCTTTTATTGAAGCTTTAGGTCACCGAAAATGGTCCGCTTGTGTTTTGGTGATTTGGCGGAGGTTTAAAGTGTGCTGTATCTTTACCCCCTGTAGGAAGAAACCATTGTTTTGTTCCTGTGACAAAACATGTAAGGGACTCAACCAGCGTTTGTCGATATTTGTTAGTCCCCATCTTTTAAACAGGTAGCTGAACAATACATATGAAGCAAGGTGGGAGGGCTATTCCTGCTGCGGTCAATTGTTCAGTCAAAGTGATGTCCTGTTTTGATTTACAGATTGTCAAGCTGCTTCTTTTCCAGGGTGGATCTCTGGCTTCGTGGCCGAGGTCCAGATACACCAGTGGTTTTTTTAATTTATTTCACTCTTGCTTAATTCAACAGCTAGGTTGTTGTTTTTGTTTATTTGTTTTTGTTGTTTCACTGTATCAGTAGGCACCAATGCATGTATCGATTGTATTTTAGAGTGGTTTAATATATTCACAGTGGCTTGCAAAAGTTTTCGGCCCCCTTGAACTTTTCCACATTTTGTCACAATACAGCCACAAACATGAATCAATTTTATTGGAATTCCACGTGAAAGACCAACACAAAGTGGTGCACACGTGAGAAGTGGAACGAAAAACATACACGATTCTAGGGGTGGGCGATATAAACGATATAAGATACAAACGATATAAATTTGACCAACGATAGATATTTTGACTATACCGCTCTACCGCGATAGCGCATGTTGATGATGTCATCAAGCTGCGCCTGTTTTTGTCGAAAGCATCGCAGCGGCTACAACCATTATCATCTGCAAATTATGCCGGGCAACAATCATAGCAAATGACTGGATGAATAATCTCAGTTGCTTTCCTAACTGAAGTTTGCCCCGTGTATAGCATCCTGCTATGCGATTGCATTTGTCCCTGACCACAAGAATCCCTCACGTTAACTTTTATCGAGTGGATAAAAAAGTTGGCGTTCATCCTCCAGCTTCACTGTGCTAATGTTATGCTAACATAGCTGTGTCACTAGCAATCACGTAGTACAACATTATTTTACATTAAATTACATTAATAACATTAAATTAATGGTTTTAGTAACGCAGTAAAGCAGTAACTATCAGTTTTGTTTTTTCTTTTCATGGTGGAGATTTGGGGTGTACCAATTTAATCTAATGACCTTTTTTGCAATAGTAATCCCTTACTTTACTCGTTGCTTGAAAAAAGTAATTGCATTACAGTAACGCGTTACTTGTAACACGTTACTGCCCATCTCTGGTGACTAGTTAATGGATTTCATGCATACAAAAGAACATGGAACAACCTTTTTATTATTTGTACTGATAGGCAAAAGCACCGTTGTCTCCAATGAACAGGTTGTTCCATGATGACAAAAGATATAAACAGAAAAAAAGGCTGAACACACAGAGACATTCTGCAACATACTCACTACTGAGAAAAAATATGCTTATTACAAATCAAATTGTAGGACAAAGTATTAACTTCGAGTTATGTTTCTTTTAATAGTCTCAAATAAAAAAAATAAAATAAGGCACTCTGACTGGTACTGACAATGGGCAAACGGCTTAAGAATGAAAGTACATTGTACGCTGTCTGTCCTGCGTGCTGCACAACAACATTGAATATTTAGTATTTACTGCTTTTTACACTTAGCTAGATTAATGCGATGGTGTTGTGTCTAGTATGTTGGTTTAGTTTTTTGTTTTTTTTTGCTTGTTTTCTATTCTTCTTCTCTCAACAGGTGATCCAGGAGATTTTTTTTTCTCCCCCCTTTCTCACTGTCCCTCTCCCCTTCTGTTTTTCTTTTCCTTCCTCTTTCTCTCTCCCTTTCCTATCCCTCACTCATGTCTGTCCCGTCTGTAACATCTGAAAATAAAATATAATAAATAATAAAAACAAAGGTCGATCAAATGGACCAATACGGCAATGCCACAATGATCCATTTGGCAAAGTAAATCCATTGGGTATCCTTGTTGATCTTCAGACAACAATTCTGACGGCTAAAGAACCAAATGGGACAGGCAAAAAAAAAGAAAAAAAAAAAAGAATGAAAGTTCAGGTACTATGGAACTTTAGTTCTTGAGAAAGTTACAGAGTGGGTGACACATGGTTAACATTGCATTAACAGTTTGCTCTCAGTCCACTTACCAGCAAATGTTCCAGGTGGCTCCGCTGTGAGTTTGTGTCCATTAACCGCAGAAATGTGCAGAAATGAAAGATTTCCTGTGAGGCTGTACGCTCTTCACGCACACTAATAGTAAATTACTACTATCATGTTTTACTTAAACTTTGAAGTTGTAGTTGCTGGATATAAATAATATGAGCAATTAACAATTTTACTCCAAGATACTGATAAGTATACATATGTAAGGACAAGAGAGGCATTAAGGACAAAAACAAGACACCCCCACAATCTTTTAGTTACAATATAATATTTGGTTGAAATGTTCATATTGTTCAAATATGTTATTTTCTTTGGTTGTTGTAAAATAATGTGTGCCCCAGTCTCCAATAAGACAAAGTGCTGGAAAGGTAGTTATCCCTCCTTTACACCACAAGAAGGAGTCTCTCAATAAAAGAGCAGCTCTAGCAGGAGTAAACAAGCTCGGCCCCTAACCATAATGCAGTGCGCCTATCAAGAGCTGTGTGAGACTGTACAAATGTGTAACAATATACTATGTCTATACATTTGCAGACCCAGTAAAGGGAAACTGGGTCTGTGAGAGTTAAAGGTTGTTACGGATTCAAATACAGGAGGAAAAACCACAATAACAACACTGGTCCGGCCGGGTTGAGTCAAACAATGATTTTAATGATCACACGCGTGGGAGATGGACACCGTACGCAGACAGCATCAGATCTCAAAATGGTGGAGCATTGATCAAACTCTTATAGCCTCTAGTGGCCTCCACCTTATCATAAAAGCCTAAACATTCACATTCTTTCTCTCACACGGCGCCTAAGCTACGACCTTGGCTCCCTGTTTATCTGCTCCTGCTGAGATGGGGCAGAAAACTCCAGCATATTCTGTTCTCTTCTAATCAGACAAATAAGGCGATGACTTTCTGCAAACAGTATTTCTTATAACTCAGCAGTATATTGCAGCATAAAACAATATCATTCATTCACAATAAATCAGCAGTCTAATGTAATGCAAATCAGTTTAACAAATGCAATAGTTATCAGCTTCTTCTAATTCAGGAGAATAATGCAAACTAAAACTACATAATAATTCACAATCTTTAATTAGGGGTCTAACATGGCATAAAATAATATTATAATCCCACAAGGTAGAAGAAGAATTTGCATCCCAGTAAACACATGAAATCCCCTGTGTTTGTATTACACACCAGCAGCTAGAGAATCTGCCAAATATTGAGGCAGGATAAAGCACTTTCAAAATAAAGCCTCCCAAACAACTACATGAAGTGACACATTATTTTCTGAGCTTAATGCTTTGAACTGTTTTACAGCTGCTGTTAGGTAAACAAGTGAACTCTGTGATGAAACACACCTTTATTTATGGCTGAAGCAAAACTCTTGACAGCCAAGGGAGGTGAAAAGAGCTCCGCCCCTGACATCAGTAAACTGCGACAAACCAGGAAACAAGCTGTTCTTTTTCATCGGTAAAGAGAGACGCACAGACGATCAGACTGAGCTCAGACCAAACTAGCAGCTTCCTCTGAGTGAGTCCAGCTACAGGAGAGAAAAGTGGAAAACTCCAACACTGCTGCTTCAAGCTGCTGACGCTCCACACACTGAATGTGAGTTTGAGCAAAAACACGACTCAAAGGAAGTTTCAGTGAAGGTGGTAGAGGAGGGAGGGGAGCCAGGACTGACTGTACTTCCTGTCTGCTGTTTTCAGCTTCACTCACAGACTCAATGGCTTCCAGATCAGAGGAGGATCTCTGCTGTCCGGTCTGTCAGGAGGTCTTCAGAGATCCTGTTATTCTGTCATGTAGCCACAGCTTCTGTAAAGACTGTCTGAAGAGATGGTGGAGAGAGAGACCAACACACGAGTGTCCAGTTTGTAAGGAAATATCAGTGAATGATCCACCTTTAAACCGAGCTTTAAAGAACCTGTGTGAGTCATTCTTACAGGAGAGAGCTTCAGAGGCTCTCTGCAGTCTGCACTCTGAGAAACTCAAACTCTTCTGTCTGGACCATCAGCAGCCAGTGTGTGTCGTCTGCTGTGCCTCAGAAAAACACACCAATCACAGATTCAGACCCATCGATGAAGCTGCACAACAACACAAGAAGGAACTTCAGGAAACTCTGGAGCCCTTAAAGAAGAAGTTAAAGGTTTGTGAAGAAGTTCAAGTGAAGTTTGATCAAACAGCAGAACACATTAAGGTCCAGGCCCGACACACAGAGAGGCAGATTAAGGAGCAGTTTAAGAAGCTTCACCAGTTTCTAGCAGAGGAAGAGGAGGCCAGGCTGGCTGCACTGAGGGAGGAAGAGGAGCAGAAGAGTGGGATGATGAAGGAGAAGATGGAGGCTCTGAGCAGAGAGATAGCAGCTCTTTCAGACACAGTCAGAGCCACAGAGGAGGAGCTGAGAGCTGAAGACGTCTCATTCCTGCACAACTACAAGGCTGCAGTGGAAAGAGTCCAGTGCTGCCCCCTGCTGGATGATCCACAGCTGCCCTCAGGAGCTCTGATAGACCAGGCCAAACACCTGGGCAACCTGACCTTCAACATCTGGAATAATAAGAAGGACATGGTCTCCTACACTCCTCTCATTCTGGACCCAAACACTGCTCATCCACAACTCATCCTGTCTGAAGATCTGACCAGTGTGAGACGAGGAGGAGAGAGGCAGCAGCTTCCTGATAATCCAGAGAGGATTGATTCATACAGCTCTATCCTGGGCTCTGAGGGCTTTAACTCAGGGACTCACAGCTGGGATGTTGAAGTTGGAGACAGTACAGGGTGGGAACTGGGTGTGTTAGCAGAGTCTGTGCAGAGGAAGGGACTGATAAGATCTGGAATATGGAAAATCGGTTTCAGTTTAGGCAAATACTCAGCACGCTCACCATCAGCTCCTGTTACTGCTCTCTCTGTTCTGAAGAAGTTCCAGAGGATCAGAGTGAATCTGGACTGGAACAGAGGAAAGCTGTCGTTCTCTGATCCTGATACTAACACACACATACACACCTTCACACACACTTTCACTCACAGGATGTTTCCATACATTTATACATGGGATAAAGTGAAGGTGTTGCCGTTGAAGGTGTCAGTGTCAGTGCAGCAGATGAGTTGAGGATGATGATGTTTCTAATGTTGTTTCCTGTCAGTGAATTGAAGCTGTTAAACTGCAGCTGTTCTCCTGCTGCCTCGTTGTTCATCATGAAATGTTGACAGTTTTAACTTATTAATATAAGGACAACAACGATTTGTTCCTCCCACCATCCAAAGACATGCAGTCTGTGGAGATAGGTTAATTGGTTAATCCAAATTGCCCATAGGTGTGAATGCAGGAGTGAATATGAGCGAGAATGGTTGTCTGTCCCTGTGTGTTAGCCCTGTGACAGACTGGCGACCTGTCCAGGGTGTACCCTGCCTCTCACCCTATGACAGCTGGGATAGGCTCCAGCGCCCCCGCGACCCTGAAAAGGATAAGCAGAAGCAAATGGATGGATTGATTCCACATACAATCCTGTAAATTTTAATCAACATGAACACTGAAAAAGTTGCACTGAGTAAAACATTAGTTTTATTTTGTTCACTAACATCATAATACTACTGTAATGCAGGATTGCTCCATGTCAATATGCTATCTTTGTTGTTAAAAATATTTAAAAATAAAAATTTTAACTAATCTTGCTGTAAGGCAGTTGTTGCAGGGCATGTATCAAAATTAAAGGTGTGAATGTTAAAGGCAACGCATGTATTTACTAATAAAGGCAATGATTCCATCCTGTATCTGCGGCTCACATTATAGTCAGCTATCCATGGTCATTGTTACACATATCTTTTCTGGTATTTGTAAATGTTGATCTACCTAAAAATCATAAGCTTAAATACTGTAATCATTATTCATTATGGAGTAATTATGGTCAAATCTATCAAATAAAACATTTTGCACTTTAATAATGAATTGGGCAATAATGGACGCATTAGTAAATTGAATTTATTTTTAATTGTTTTAGTCATTTAGACATTACTAAAGTATTTCATTATTTGAATGCAAATATATATATATATATATATATATTAGTATATTAGTATATAAAAAGTATAATAAATTATATTGATTGTATTTTAATCACTGGGACATAGAGAGATTGAAATTTCATTACGTCCAAAATAGGGTAAAAAGGCACAACCTCCAGTCTTATATGTTAGTGGTCTCCAACCTTTTTTGCGCCACGGACCGGTTTATGCCCGACAATATTTTCACGGACCGGCTTTTAATGTGTCGCAGATAAATACAACAAAATAAAACTAGTACCGGTACCTAAAAAAAGAAGATTTATTCATAACACACGTGAAAAGTCCCGGGAAAACCGAGTTAACAATCAAAACGATAACAAAATAACGCTGAAAACTGATAAAAACCCTGAAAACTATACATTTCACACCTGAGCCTCAACTCTCGCGGCCCGGTACCAAACGACTCACGGACCGGTACCGGTCCGAGGCCCGGGGGTTGGGGACCACTGTTATATGTGATTATAGTGTGCTATAATAGAGTTTCTTTGTGTGCTTTTAATAACAGTAACTTTATTCTTTGTTCTTGAACAAAAGAGATAAGGTAAGGTAGAGATAAGATAAAGGTGTGTGTGTGTGCATGTAAGGAAGTGCATGAGAGAGAGCAGACACACACACTGATTTCTGAGTCTCTGACTTTTAAGGTGTACAATTTAGTAAAAAGAAATTGTTTTGAGTAAATTGTGATTGACAAACACAGAGTTTTAAAGATATGAAAGTATTTGGTTTAAAAGGGATACTGTTAAACTGAATGAGTACACAAGAATGTACTAATGAAATTGAAGTAAAATAGCATAAAATGGATGACACATTAAGTGAAGCCTACCCATATGTGACTGAATGTTCATATGTAATGGAATTTTCTATATTAAGAATGAGACTGAAAAGAAGAAAATGCAATGGCATGATTTTTAAGTTTAAACTATTTTAAAATCACTACTCAGGCCCCCAGCTCTTATCAGAGAAGGCAAGGAAAAAACCCAGACTTTGATGGAGCCAGAACTGGGCAAGTCCCCTCACCCACATCAGCGCCATTTAAACTCTGCACTGCTTGCTGAGTAATACACATAGAATCAGAGATAAGACTTTTTTAAACAGAGTGTCATTTGGTGGTGTGAAGCAGGCAGGATTGAGGGCCCAAAATGCAGACTCATACACAGGACTTAACTCGAAAACAGCTTTTTTGGTATTTTGCCTAAACTAGAATGCGTAGGAAAACTATATAAACAGGTGGAACACACAGCCAGGGAATGAGGGAGACTGTGATTGAAGACAGAGGTAGATGCAGACATAAATACACACAAGGGCAAACGAGGGAATCATGGCTAAGAGGAGACACCTGGGAAGCACAGCTGGACACAATCTCACAAACAAGACAGGGGACATAAAAACTGAATATGATGCACACCAGGCAAGAGACTATTAAAGGGATAAAGGAAATACAGGAACACACAAACTGAGAAAGGATCTGACATAACCCGGGGAACATAGAGAGCGAGGGATGTCAGAGAGGGCAAGAGAGCAGGACGAAAGAGCATGATGAGAGAGGGTGAGAGAGCAAGGGAGGAGGGAGGGCAAGGGGTGAGAGAGACAAACAGAGACATGACCGGGGAAACATTCAACAACACCAAGGCTACGTCCACACGTACATGGGTATTTTTGAAAACGGAGATTTGAAAAATGAAATAAATGTGTCTGTAACATTGGACCCGTTAATCATAGGCAGGACACGAACGTACTGACAGCACTACTTTATTTTCAACTGTGATTATAATGTGGTTTTCGTTATACTGGGACACAGACACTCCCGCTCTGCTGTCACGTCTGCTCTCTCCCTCCGACTGTCACTGTGAACATATAAAGAGACATCATCACACTCACATCCCAGCACACCTGTTCAACCCCACCCCTGCGCCGCCTTGGGAGCTCATTGCATCACCCCTCATCTGCAGCCGGCCAGAGACCACACCAACGCCACACATCCCCACCGCCCGACTGGGGCCGGGGCCATCTGGCCAAACCTTATTGCCCCCCCCCCCCCCCCCCCGCTCGAGCGGGAGAGGAAATTGACCACGACCATCTGCGTGCCCGGCCTATGGATCACGTTGTACTTAAAGGGCTGCAGAGTCAGATACCACCAAGTGATCCGGGCATTGACATCCTTTATATGGTGGAGCCACTGCAGCGGGACATGGTCTGAGCAGGGGGTGAGTGGGCATCCCAGGAGGTAGTAGCGAAGGGAGTCGACCGCCCACCGGATCGCCAGGCACTCCTTCTCCATGGTAATATACCTTGACTTGCGCTAGCTTCCGGCTGATGTAGACGACCGGCCGGTCAGCTCCCCCTACCTGCTGGGACAAAACGGCCCCCAGCCCTCTGTTTGATGCGTCAGTCTGCAGACAAAAAGGGAGGGAGAAGTTAGGCGTGAACAGCAGCAGCTCTCCACAGAGAGCCCATTTCACCTGCACAAACGCCGCCTGGCACAACTGGACCAGATCCAGGGCACCCTTGTGGGTGAGAACAGTTAAATGGCTGGTCAGGTCCGCGAACCCTGGTACGAACCGCCGGCCAGCCCCAGAAACTGACTCACCTCCTTTTTTGTCTTGGGGCGCGGGCATGATGCAATCACCGCCGTCTTCTCCACTTGAGGCTGCACCTGCCTGCCCCCGAAGTGGTACCCCAAATACTGTACCTCCCTCCGCCCAACCGCACACTTCTTCAGGTTGGCCGTGAGCCTGCCTCAGAGACTCCAATACCGCAGCCCCACGCCACACATGCTCCGCCCACGTGTCACTGTAGATGATGACATCATCTAGATAGGCAGCAGCATAGGCAGCGTGGGGCCGCACCACCCGGTCCATGAGGCGCTGAAAGGTGGCAGGGGCCCCGAACAAGCCGAATGGAAGCGTAACGAATTGGTATAAACCGTACGGGGTGGAGAAGGCTGTCTTTTCCTTGGACTCTGCTGACAAGGGAATCTGCCAGTAGCCCTTGGTTAATCCAGTGTTGTGAAAAAGCGAGCGGTACCCAACCGGTCCAGGAGCTTGTTGACCTGGGGCATGGGATAAGCATCGAAATGTGACACCTAATTCACCCTGTGATAATCAACACAGAACCGTATAGACCCATCTTTCTTCACCACAAGAACAATGGGGCTACACCAAGCACTGTGTGACTCTTCTGTTACTCCCAACCTCAGCATTTCCTTCAGTTCCCGGAGCACAATTTGTCTTTTATGTTCCGGCAGCCTGTAGGGCCGTGAACGCACCGTCACGCCAGGCTGCATCTCAAAATGGTGCTCTATGAGAGAAGTACGGCTGAGTAAGGGGGAGAACACGTCGTCAAAGCGCTGTTGCAATGCAGCAACATCCGCCCTCTGGGCCTGTGAAAGATGGTCACTACAATGGAGGGAAGTGGGGATGTTAGATTTTGGCACTTCCGGCCCCAACTCAGCTCTCTCCCTTACCAGGCTCTCCAGAGAAGCAGTCTCCGCCTCCCTCCAGGCTTTGAAGAGGTTGAGGTGGTAAATCTGCGTGGCTCCGTCCCTGTCCCATCGTACTACCTCATAATCAACGTCCCCCACTCGTTGTGTGACCACAAAGGGCTCTTGCCACTTGGGGAGTAATTTAGAGCTGGAATAAGGAAGTAACGCAAGCACTTTATCTCCCGGTGAAAATTGCCTGAGTTCTGTTGTACAGGTGTTGCTGCCGCTACTGGGCCTGGAGCAAATTCTCCTGTGAGAGTGTGTGTAGCTTTGCTCTCAGGTCCAGCACGTACTGAACTTCACTTTTCGCAGGGCTTGGACCCTCCTCCCAGTTTTCCTTAATCAGGTCGAGCACCCCCCGCAGCTTTCTGCCGTACAACAGTTCAAAGGGAGAAAATCCCGTGGAGGCCTGGGGCACCTCCCGCACTGCGAACAACAGAGGGTCTAACCAGCGATCCCAATTGCGTTCATCCTCGTGAATGAACTTACAGATCATGGACTTCAGGGTTTTATTCAGCCGCTCCACCAACCCGTCGGTCTGAGAGTGGTAGATGCTGGTTCGAACAGCTTTAATACCCGTACAGTTCCCTCAGTGTGCGAGACATGAACGATGTGCCCTGGTCGATCAGTATTTCTTTCGGAATACCAACCCGGGAGACAACCTGAAACAGTGCCTGTGCCACACTTCTCGCGGAAATGATGCTCAGTGGCATTGCTTCCGGGTATCGTGTTGCATAATCCACCAGGACTAATACGAAGCGATACCCGCGTGCACTCCAGTGAAATGGCCCAATGAGGTCCATACCGATACGGTCAAACAGGACCTCAATGAGGGGTAACAGGTGCAAAGGCGCCTTCAGGATGGCCGGCTGGCTAACCAGCTGACACTCCAGACGCAACGAGCATCGGCGGCGCACGTCCAGATGCCAGGCCAATAGAATCGGGCCATTATCCGCTCCAGAGTTTTTTCGCATCACCATGTGTCTGCCCATGGGCTTTGAATGAGTTGCCTGAAAAATCATTTCCCGGCCATAGCTTACACCTACACATGATATACCATGTTTTGACTGAGAGATTTCTGAAAAAAATTTAAACGTACGGCTTTGCTATCACTTCCAACATAAATAAATACAGAAAACTAAATAGCATTGATGTTTGTAGGGTTACTGAAATTGGGCTAGCTGATATATAATGATGTGCTACGTGATTGCTAGCTACACAGCCATAACACAGTGAAGCTGGAGGATGAATGCTAACTTTTTTCCACTTGATAAAAGTTAATGGGAGGTTTTCCGATGGTTAGGGACAAATGCAATCGCATGGCAGGATGCTGTAAACGGACCAAACTTCAGTCAGGAGAACAATAGGAAGTTAGTCATTAATGAAGCAATGGTAGAAGAAGCAAGAAGAATGAGTAAAGTTTGACTTATTGTATCTGACTCTTTTGTTTCGCTTAATGCGCCTTATAATCCAGTGCGCCTTATGTATAAATACAGACCCATTCATCCACAGTGTGCCTTATAGTCTGGTAGCCCTTTAAAAATACTTTAATCTTCATAATTAATAGAAAATTATCAGGTCAGCACATTCACAAACTTAGGTTTCCCCATTTCCCAATACCCCATTAGCCTTTTATGGCTGAGGGGAAAAAACTTTTCGCATTTCAAATCAAAATTTATTTCTATAGCACATTTTGAAAACAACAGTGTTGATCAAAGTGCTTCACAATCAGCTAAACAGAGAATAAAAAGTTAAATTCAAAACATTAGTAAACAAACAGACCAACAAACAGCACAGGTGACGAATATAAATTTATTTGATTCAAAAGCCAAAGTAGAAAGGGGAGTTTTAAGACATGATTTAAAAAACTGAATAGACTCGGAAGTACGAATATCAACAGGAAGGTTATTCCAGAGTCTAGGTGCTGCAGTTGCAAAGGCATGATCACCTCTGAACTTCAGCCGAGACCTTGGATGAACTAAGAACATCTGACTAGAAGATTTTAGTGCTCATTTAAACATTGTGAAAAACACATTTAACTTGTCCAATTACATCTCCAAATTGCATATAAAACTGTGTTGAAATCTTCTGTTTTTTGTGTCAAACACCATATAAATCTGAAGAATAATCCATGGTGACATGAACAAACATGAAAAATAAAGTGACCACTTGAGTGGCTGATCAACAGTAATGAGTCTCTGAAAGGGACCAGTCTCACATGGACATTATGTTCAAGAAACTAGATCTTAAACCCTGCATTGTCATCAGTTCTGCTTGAGAACCCCCCGTGTTAGCCATCAGATTTTTTACTGTGGATTAGAATGATGATGATGATGATGATGACGATGATGATGAACCTCTCTGCAGCTAGAAAACAAAAACAAAAAAAACCCCCAAAAGTTAGATTTACCCAGTGCCTAAACATGATGTCTAAAAAGATACTCTTTCAGTTTTAAAGTTTTATATATCAGGACATAATAAAAAACAAAACAAAAGAACACAACATATTATACTGTGTCATTATTTATTCAACAAAAAATAAGGTAAAATGCAGTTTGAAAAATGAAGTACATAGTTATTTTTTCCATGGTAATTCGATCCCACAAGGGAAATTTTTGTGTTACAGCAGAACGATCAAGACTAAGAATAGCAGTCTACAATACATAACAAATAAACGACACAGTTAAAACAAAAAAGCACTAAAGGTCATGGGTAATGCCTTACAGAGAGTGCAGGAATTTATATATTTACAATAGTAATAATAAAAAAGTGAAGATAGCCACAAACACACTCCCACCACATACTCCCATTGCCCGACTTAGGCCAGGAGCCATCCGGCCTAGCCTACTCAGCCCCCTCCCTCACTCACGAGTTTGAGAGGAAATTAGAAAGTGCTTGGGCAATAATATAGATATATTACAAAAATTGGTCTATTAAAGGTATAAGGGTATAAAATATGGGTCTATTATGGATATGTTATAATGTACACAATATGAAGGTATGTTATGAATATGCTACAACTATAAGTATGCACAGGCTGTAGTGTGCATACTTGTATTTTATGCTCAGCTAAACAATTGGGACATAAATACACTGTCATGCCAGGTCTTGCTTCAAAGCAGAGGGGGATGGGTGTGCAATTTGGACACATAAGTTAGTGAATGCGATAACTTCAGATAAGGCAATGCGATACCATAGATCGTTCTACTAAAAACCTTGGACAAGGTTTAATGCCAGTGATGTCAACCTCAAGGTCAACGGGAAATGTAACAATGCTGTAACCTTGTGTGGGGTGGTACTGTTTCTTATTAGGTACTTCAGGCTAATATCAACCACGACTCCGCAACAAGCGAGTCCAGGGTGTTAAAAGTTTTTAACATGAAATTTAAATTTTGCTCCTTTGATCATGTCAGACAACATGACCAAACTATCAGTGGGATCAGTGGTGGAGGGATTATAGTAAAGTCAAAAAGCTATTCCTAACAATTCTCTCAGTTTTTCACATATGTTAAAGCACTTTTTAAGGCTTAATGAAAATTCAGACTATACTAGTTCCTCTTCCTTTTCAAGAGGAATTATCATCATAAACAGAAAACAGACAGAAGGAGCCAGCAGGAACTGTTCGCTTTGTGAGAATCTTTACATTTATTTAATAATTTATCAGTTTCGCAATGATTTAATTAAAGTGTTCATTACATGCAAAAAAAGACACTTCACTTTCCAATGCTCTGATTATTTTGATCTTATATACTTACTGAAAAGGTATTCTTTCTGTTCATTAAATAAAAAGTTTCAATTTTTATTAAGTTGACTGAACGCATTGAATCTCTTCCCCTTTGTAGATGCTTGAACATTCTCATACTTCAGGATTCAGAATGACATCTGAACATCTAAAGCATCTTCTTTTGTCTTTAATGTCTTTCTTCTCTTGAGCTTTGTTCTGAAAATTCAAAACAGTACCTTTACATGAATCATTTGTAAATCTTTTTCTATCCAGGTCAGAGTTTACTCACTGAATTCATCCTCTCTCTGAAACAAACAGACTCTGTTAATGTGCTATAATGTAGCACAACCTGAATCAGTAATGTGTGATTAATATGTAAAGAGAAATATCACTCATCTTGACTTTAAAATACAGTAATAAACTGAAAAATTTTTTGGTATAATTAGTCTTCTTTCCTTGAAAGTATTGACAAAGGGTGGAATTATTTCAATATGGACATATTTTGTTTTCCAGCACCCTAGTATAGACACTATAAACAGTGCAACCTTACTGAGAAACAAGTTCACAAGATTTATTACTAATGAGCTGAAAACTGTTGTTTTTACCAATAAACACACAAAATTCCCTGTGTATATGTTCCTGCATTACACTCCTGAGGTATGTGGAAAAGAAAGAACAAACTCGATTGTTTTTTAAACTTGAAGACCCTCAAGCACTTTCAAAATGAAACCTCACAAACACCTCCACGACTGAATCACACTTTCTTTTCTGAGCTTCATGCTGTGACCTGTTTTACAGCTGCCGGCAGGTAAACGGCTGAACTTTGGAATGAAACACACCTTCGTTTCTCTGTAAAGCGAGAGTATTTGAGAAAGGAAAGTGAATTAACCTCCCCTCCTCATCCTGACTCATTTGAAACTAACCAGGAAACAAGCTGTTCTTTTTCATCGGTAAAGAGAGACGCACAGACGATCAGACTGAGCTCAGACCAAACTAGCAGCTTCCTCTGAGTGAGTCCAGCTACAGGAGAGAAAAGTGGAAAACTCCAACACTGCTGCTTCAAGCTGCTGACGCTCCACACACTGAATGTGAGTTTGAGCAAAAACACGACTCAAAGGATGTTTCAGTGAAGGTGGTAGAGGAGGGAGGGGAGCCAGGACTGACTGTACTTCCTGTCTGCTGTTTTCAGCTTCACTCACAGACTCAATGGCTTCCAGATCACAGAAGGATCTCTGCTGTCCGGTCTGTCGGGAGGTCTTCAGAGATCCTGTTATTCTGTCATGTAGCCACAGCTTCTGTAAAGACTGTCTGAAGAGATGGTGGAGAGAGAGAATAATACACGAGTGTCCAGTTTGTAAGGAAATATCAGAGTATGATCCACCTTCAAACCTGGCTTTAAAGAATCTGTGTGAGTCGTTCTTACAGGAGAGAGATCAGAGAGCTTCAGAGGCTCTCTGCAGTCTGCACTCTGAGAAACTCAAACTCTTCTGTCTGGACCATCAGCAGCCAGCGTGTGTCGTCTGTTGCATCTCACAAAATCACACCAATCACAGATTCAGACCCATCGATGAAGCTGCACAACAACACAAGAAGGAACTTCAGGAAACTCTGGAGCCCTTAAAGGAGAAGTTAAAGGTTTGTGAAGAAGTTCAAGTGAAGTTTGATCAAACAGCAGAACACATTAAGGTCCAGGCCCGACACACAGAGAGGCAGATTAAGGAGCAGTTTAAGAAGCTTCACCAGTTTCTAGCAGAGGAAGAGGAGGCCAGGCTGGCTGCACTGAGGGAGGAAGAGGAGCAGAAGAGTGGGATGATGAAGGAGAAGATGGAGGCTCTGAGCAGAGAGATAGCAGCTCTTTCAGACACAGTCAGAGCCACAGAGGAGGAGCTGAGAGCTGAAGACGTCTCATTCCTGCACAACTACAAGGCTGCAGTGGAAAGAGTCCAGCGCTGCCCCCTGCTGGATGATCCACAGCTGCCCTCAGGAGCTCTGATAGACCAGGCCAAACACCTGGGCAACCTGACCTTCAACATCTGGAACAACATGAAGGACATGGTCTCCTACACTCCTCTCATTCTGGACCCAAACACTGCTGATCCAAACCTCATCCTGTCTGAAGATCTGACCAGTGTGAGAGGAGGAGAGAGGCAGAAGCTTCCTGATAATCCAGAGAGGATTGATTATTCCTGTTGTGTCCTGGGCTCTGAGGGCTTTAACTCAGGGACTCACAGCTGGGATGTCGAGGTTGGATACAGTACATTATGGGTAGTGGGTGTGTCACCAGAGTCTGTCCAGAGAAAGGGACACATACAGTCTGGATTATGGGGAATAGGGTTTCATGAAAGTCAATACTCATTATGTTCACCATCAGCTGGATCTAGTGTTCTCCCAGTTCAGAAGAAGCTCCACAGGATCAGAGTGAATCTGGACTGGAACAGAGGAAAGCTGTCATTCTCTGATCCTGATACTAACACACACATACACACCTTCACACACACTTTCACTCACAGGATGTTTCCATTCATTAACACTTATGATAAACTGAAGGTGTGTCCGTTGAAGGTGTCAGTGTCAGTGCAGCAGATGAGTTGAGGATGATGATGTTTCTAATGTTGTTTCCTGTCAGTGAGTTGAAGCTGTTAAACTGCAGCTGTCCTCCTGCTGCCTCGTTGTTCCAAAGCTCTTTGTTTCTCTTTTAGTTTCACTCTTTCTTTCTGTTTCTGCTGTCCACCTTTTCACATGGAAAATCATTTCACTGTTTCTCACTGAATGACTCCCCAAACTAGATTTGAAATTCTATCAAGTTTCTAATCATTACAAGTGATTCATGTTTCTATTTGATGTGTAAATGGAGATGATTTGTTGCTGTAGTTATAAAACTTTAGATAAAACAAGTTTAAACAGGAAATGTTGGCATATTCACATAACAGATATTTTAAAAAGTGTTTTTAGTCTTTCTTAATCAACACAACCAGCCTGGTATAACTGTCTGTCACACATTAATGTCTACATGATAAGTAGTGCTTATTTCCTGTGTCTGAACTTCTTAAAACTTATTGCTAGACAAATACCATTTTTTCCATCACTGTTTAAAAAGGACTGGAAAAATAATGTAAATTTGCCATCTGTTGTGTTTTTACAAAAAATGTTGTAGTTAAAATTTAAGTTTTTATATTAAATAAAATCTATTCACATGTAAGAACAATGGAATTCCTTGATAATATGGTCAAACACCATTGTGATACAATTCAATGGGGTCTAAAATTGTCAAAAAGTTCTGTTATTACTCGGTTTTTAAACTGTGATATATTTACTTGTATTTAATTTAATAAAATTGTATATTATCCAGGTTACCAGCAGGTTAAACTGTAATCTAACTTTCAGTTAGATAGTATCTGGAAATCCATTGACGGAAAAGTAAAAAGCAAATCCAAAATTCTTCAGAGAACAAGGAGCACATGAGGGAACTTAACCAAAGTATCTGAGAAAGAACAAAGGAAATAGATTATAAATGCTAGATAGTTAGTGGAAGTGGACACAACTGCAGAAAAGGGCACAGCTGAAACTATTCAAGACAATGAAACAAAATAATAAAGGCTAAATGCATAACAGAGCAGACAATTGACTAACAAGTTTACAGAACAAATTACACCAAAGGATAATAGAGAGAGAACACTGAGGGATCACCTTAAAGTTAATAATAGGGACAACAGTGTTCTTGTCCTTTTTATGTGACTATAAAGAGTAACTTCAAACATTTGTGATTGTTGTGGCTCATGATGATGATAAACAAGACACTTAAAAGCACTGTAATTTCTCAAGTGAGACTTGCAACCTACTTCACGACATGGGCACTCCGATTGTGCTTCATTGTTGTGTAGGCCTTCTTTATGTGTCAGTAACTTTTTAGCGTTTTCACTGAGACACCACATCTATGACAATGAACATCCTTAAAATGCTTTTGTTGGAATGTCACTTTCACAGTGCTCCATGGACACTTGAATAGATACATTTCTTTAAATCCAAAGAAGCATGTGTACTGAACACTACTGTGTTCACTCACTACTGCCCACTCTCAACATCATGAGAGAAAAGCACTGGGTTAATAGTGTAATATTTAGGTGACTCCTCTGTTAACCAGATGCAATATGACTGGTCACATTAAACTTTTGTTTAATATTAATGGTAACGTTTCTAAAGGTGTGTGGCAATGTGCACCACTGCTGTGCCTGCTGTTGATTATGAATGGTCCTTTTTCCAACTTCAAAAAGTAAACACTCATTGTTCTTGTCCTTGTAAGGTCCATTTGTTCACCTGATTCAAACTAGAAATGGTCCATTTTTATCCCCCAGATTTTTCTTATTGCTGGCTATTTGATTAACGCCTTTTCCTTCTCTATCAAAAGGTTAAAAATTCAACACTGTCTGCTTGTAAGTACACAGAAATCACAATGGCCTCTTTATGGAAAGTGTGTTTTGTTGATTTGAAAGTTAGCTGATGTTAACGTTGCAGAGTGTCTACCCTACACTCAGGCATTAATGTTTATGTTCAAATTAATTAAATATGTAGATAGCTTCAAAATTATGTCTGCGAATGTTCTCAGTCATCCAGGTCATCGTAGTCAAAGGAGCTTGCAAAGAAAGGCGTCTGGACTTCTTTAAGTTGCTTGAGAAGTTTCTTCAGTTCTAAGGTCAAATGGTGGAGAGTCCCAGATTTAGTCCCAGATCCTAGTGGGAGTTTCCCCCCAAAGATGGACAAAGGACCCCCTGATGATCCTCTAATCGCCTGAGCCAAGGTGTGAAAGCGGGTGTGTGTCCCAATCAGCCAGGGTTTGGGGTGAGCCCATTGTGAAACCTGGCCCCACCTTATCATGCGACGCCTGTGGCCGACGAGGTAAGGCTATTGTGAGCGTACTCCACCCACGTCAGTTGCTCGCTCCAGGTGGTCTGATTAGTGGACGTCAAGCAACGGAGAGCTGCTTTGAATTCTTGGTTGGCCCGTTCCGCTTGACCGTTGGTCTGTGGATGAAAACCTGACGAGAGACTGACCTGGGCCCCTAAGGAGGTGCAGAACTCCCTCCAAACACGTGACGTGAACTGTGGGCCTCGGTCCGAGACCACTTCAGCGGGGATCCCGTGGAGGCGAAACACATGAGTTGACAGAAGAGGGGGGTCTCCAGGGCGGTGGGGAGCTTGGGGAGAGCAACAAAGTGGGCAGCTTTAGAAAAACGGTCGACAATGGTGAGAATGACTGTGTTACCTGATGACGGCGGAAGACCAGTGACAAAGTCAACCGCAATGTGGGACCAGGGGCGGCTTGGCATAGGTAAGGGATGAAGTAGGCCAGCAGCGGGCTGGTTGACAGGTTTATTCTGGGCACAGGTTGGACAGGCGGCGATGAATTCTTGGACGTCTTTGGCTAGTGTAGGCCACCAGGCGAACCGCTTGATGAAGGTGACAGTGCAATGAATGCCCGGATGACAGGTGAGTTTTCCGCCGTGGGCCCATTATAGCACTCGTGAGCGAACGGACGTGGGAACAAAGAGCAATCCTGGGGGACCAGTCCCCGGATCCGGTTCTGCCCGCTGGGCCTCCTGTATGGCGGACTCGATCTCCCACAACAGGGCTCCGATAATGCATGTGGGAGGGAGAATGGGAGCCTCACGGTTGGGGTCCTCTGCAGTAGTGAATAGGCGGGAAAGGGCATCTGGTTTCACGTTCCGAGAGCCGGGCCTGTAGGTGATGGTGAAGCAGAATCTGGTAAAGAACAGAGCCCACCTGGCTTGTCGGGCATTTAGTCGTTTAGCCGACCGGATGTATTTGAGGTTCTTGTGGTCAGTCCATACCACAAAGGGTTCTGTTGCGCCCTCTAGCCAGTGGCGCCACTCCTCCAGGGCGAGTTTGATTGCCAACAGCTCCCTGTCCCCGATGTCGTAGTTCTGCTCTGCAGGAGAGAGACGACGGGAGAAGTAAGCACAAGGGTGGAGCTTACCCTCTAGTTGCTGGGAGAGAACGGCTCCGACCCCTACATCCGAGGCGTCCACTTCCACGATAAACTGCCGCTTGAGATTCGGTTGCCGGAGGATGGGCGCTGACGCGAAGCGTTTCTTTAGCCGGGAGAAAGCCTCCTGAACCTGATCATCCCAGCAGAAAGGTACCTTAGGTTAAGTTAAACGGGTTAGTGGTAAGGCAATCTTGCTGTAATCACGAATGAACCTCCGATAAAAGTTTGCAAAACCGAGGAACCGTTGAAGCTGCTTACGGTTAGGTGGAGTGGGCCAGTCCAAGACTGCTTGTACCTTAGCTGGATCGGTTCTTAAATCGCCCTGTTCGATGATGTAGCCCAAAAATGACACAGTACTCACATGAAACTCGCACTTCTCCCCTTTAACAAAGAGGTGATTCTCCAGGAGACGTTGCAGGACTTGTACATGATCAGAGAGAGAGAGTGGGAGAAGATGAGGATGTCATCAAGGTACACAAACACAAAACGATTGATGAAATCTCGGAGAACATCGTTGACTAGACCCTGAAACACAGCTGGAGCATTAGTCAGTCCAAACGGCATGACCAAGTATTCAAAATGGCCCAAGTGCGTGTTGAAGGCCGTTTTCCACTCGTCTCCCTCTCTCATCCTGACTAAGTGGTAGGCATTCCGCAGATCGAGCTTAGTGAAAATGGTCCCCCCCTGCAGGAGTTCAAAGGCGGAGGATAAGAGTGGCAGAGGTTATTTATTCTTAATGGTAATGTTATTGAGGCCCTGGAAATCAATACATGGCCGAAGGCTTTTATCCTTCTTAGTGACGAAAAAGAACCCGGCAGCCACAGGGGATGAAGAGGGGCGAATCAGTCCATCAGCCAAGGATTCATTAATATACTTCTCCATGCATTCACGTTCAGGTTGAGAGAGACTGTATAAGCTACTAGTGGGAAGAGGTGCACCTGGGAGCAAATCAATACTGCAGTCGTACGGGCAGTGAGGAGGAAGAGAACGGGCTCGGTCCTTACAAAATACTTGCTTGAGATCATGATACTCTTTTTACTCTTTAAGTGTGCGCGTGTGTGTATGTGTGTGTGGGTGGGGGGATATATGTGTATTGAGAGTGTGGGGAGTGAGTTGGAGGGTGGGGTGGGCTGCTTTTAACTATGTAAAGCACTTTGTGCTACATTTTCTCTGTATGAAAAGTGCTTTATAAATAAAGATTGATTGATGATTGATTGATTGACGGGATGGCTGAAAGTTCAGGGGGCTTGTGTGGTAGTGGGTTAGATGCTTTTACTGGAGTAGCTGCTTTTAAACAGGTCATGTGACACTCCTCCCCCCACCCCAGAACCCTCTCCATCTTCCAGTCGAGTACAGGGTTATGCTGGCGTAACCATGGAAATCCTAGCACTACGGGCGTGAGAGGAGCTTCAAAGACATAAAACTGCAACAGGTCAGTGTGATTCCCAGACAGAGTTAGGGACACGGGTTCTGTAACGTGGGTTATGTTGGGGAGACGCTGACCATTTAAAGCGGTGACCTGCAACGAGTGGGGCAATGCTTGTGTGTAAATCTTAAGTTTAAGAGCCAGGGAAGCATCCATGAAGCTCTGCTCCACCCCAGAGTCAATCAGCGCCTGAAGGGAGTGAGAGGCAGAGTGGACAGTCACTTTAGCGGCTAGCATGAAGCGTGGAGGAGAATGTGAAAAGGAGACCTCGCCCACCCGTATCCTCCTTTCTACCGGCGGGGGAGGTCTTTTGGCCGCGCAGGAATGACCTTGGCGAGATGGCCCTTGTGGCTGCAGTAAAATCACTCACCAGACCTCCATCTGCGTGCTCTCTCCTCTGGGGAAATTTGGGAGCGTCCGATCTGCATAGGTTGCTCATGCTCGTCGCCGCGGTCCACTTCCCGATCGCTACTTCCTCTGGAAGCCGTCTCCGCTCGCCCCACGGTCCTCTGGGAACCGTAGTTGCTGGCGCGGTGACACGCCCTCAAATGTTCATCTACCTTAACACATAAGGTGATTACTTCCGACAGAGTCTTGGGCAGCTCCCTCATTAATAGTTCGCCCTTGAGTTCATCACAAACATTGTTTAGTAAGGTACTTATCAGCGCAGGCTGCCCCCATCCAGTCTCCTTAGCCAGTGTCCAAAACTCCACAGAGAAGTCCGCCATACACCGTCTTCCTTGTTTTAAGTTCAGCAAACGGTGGCCCTCCGGTGCCCCTTGCGAACATACTTTTAAACTTTGAGAGAAAATGTCTGTGAAGGTTCTCAGTCATCCAGGTCATCGTAGTCAAAGGAGCTTGCAAAGAATGGTAAATGGCCTGCATTTGTATAGCGCTTTTCTAGTCCATAGGACCCCAAAGCGCTTTACACTACATTCAGTCATTCACCCATTCACACACACATTCACACACTGGCGATAGCAAGCTACATTGTAGCCACAGCTGCCCTGGGGCGCACTGACAGAGGTGAGGCTGCCGGACACAGGGGCCACCGGGCCCTCTGACCACCACCAGTAGGCAAACATGGGGTTAGTATCTTGCCCAAGGATATTTGGCAGCCAGGAGGCAGCCTGGGATCAAACCACCGACCTTCTGATTAGTGGCTGACCTGCTCTGCCACCTGAGCTACAGCCACCCCGCTCTTTAAGTTACTTGAAGACGTTTCACCTCTCATCTGAGAAGCTTCTTCAGTTCTAAGGTCAAATGGTGGAGAGTCCCAGATATAAACCTAGTGGGAGTAACCCCCCACAGAGGGACAAAAGGACCCCCTGATGATCCTCTAATCGCCTGAGACAAGGTGTGAAACTGGGTGTGGGCCCCAGTCAGCCAGAGTATCAGCCAGGCGATTAGAGGATCATCAGGGGGTCCTTTTGTCCCTCTGTGGGGGGTTACTCCCACTAGGTTTATATCTGGGACTCTCCACCATTTGACCTTAGAACTGAAGAAGCTTCTCAGATGAGAGGTGAAACGTCTTCAAGTAACTTAAAGAAGTCCAGACGCCTTTCTTTGCAAGCTCCTTTGACTTTGAGAGAAAATCAGCATAGGTAATCTCCGGGTTGGTTCGTAACACTGCTTGAGCCCAGTTTAAGGCTTGACCGCGGAGTAACTGAACAAAAAAGGCCATCTTAGCTCCATCACTTTCATACACTCAACAAAAATATAAACGCAACACCTTTGTTACTGCTCCCATTCCCCATGGGATGGACGTAGAGACCTAAAATTCATTCCAGATACACAATATAACCATCCCTCCCAAACAGTGGTCACAAATCAGTCCAAATGTGTGGTAGTGGGCACATCTGCTATATTGAGATAATCCATCCCACCTCACAGGATGCTGATCTGACATCATGAGTAGTGCACAGGTGTACCTCAGACTGCCCACAACAAAAGGCCACCCTGGAATGTGCAGTTTTGTCTCACAGCAAAATGCCACAGATGCCACAAGCAATGAGGGAGCGTGCAATTGGCATGCTGACAGCAGGAATGTCAACCAGATCTGTCGCCCGTGCATTGAATGTTCATTTCTCAACCATAAGCCGTCTCCACAGGCGTTTCAGAGAATATGGCAGCACATCCAACCGGCCTCACAACCGCAGACCTCGTGTAACCACACCAGCCCAGGACCTCCACATCCAGCAGGTTCACCTCCAAGATCGTCTGAGACCAGCCACCCAGACAGCTGCTGGAACAATTGGTTTGCACAACCAAACAATTTCTGCACAAACTGTCAGAAACCGTCTCAGGGACGCTCAACTGCATGCCCGTCGTCCTCATCGGGGTCTTGACCTGACTCCAGCTCGTCGCCGTAACAGACTTGTGTGGGCAAATGCTCACATTCGATGGCGTCTGGCACGTTGGAGAGGTGTGCGCTTCACGGATGAATCATGGTTCACATTGTTCAGGGCAGATGGCAGCTGAGAATGTCCCAGTTCTTGCATGGCCAGCATACTCACCGGACATGTCACCCATTGAGCATGTTCGGGATGTGCTTGACCGGCGTATACGACAGCGTGTACCAGTTCCCACGAATATCCAACAGCCTTGCACAGCCATTGAAGTGGAGTGGACCAACATTCCACAGGCCACAATTGAGAATCTGATAGACTCCATGCGACGATGTGTTGCACTGCATGAGGCAAATGGTGGTCACACCAGATACTGACCGGTTCTGGGTCCCCAGACCCCCAATAGCGCAAAAAACTGCACATTCCAGGGTGGCCTTTTGTTGTGGGCAGTCTGAGGTACACCTGTGCACTACTCATGATGTCAGATCAGCATCCTGATGTGGCACACCCGTGAGGTGGGATGGATTATCTCAATATAGCAGATGTGCCCACTACCACACATTTGGACTGATTTGTGACCACTGTTTGGGTGGGATGGTTATATTGTGTATCTGGAATGAATTTTAGGTCTCTACGTCCATCCCATGGGGAATGGGAGCAGTAACAAAGGTGTTGCGTTTATATTTTTGTTGAGTGTATGTTCTCTCCAGCCTCTCTCCACTCCGCTAGCCCCCTGTCACTCCTTCCACACTCCACACGGGGAAACACGGGGACGGGGACAACATCTCCTGCAAAAAGAAAAACAATTGCAAAAAGAAAAACACCTGCAAAAAGAAAAATGCTGCAAAAAGAAAAACACCTGCAAAAAGAAAAACACTTGCAAAAACAAAAACGCTGCAAAAGCACACAAGACACAACAGAAATGTTTCTGGGGAGACAATAACCCGACAGATCAGATGCACGAACCAAAACATGTATGCATGGCTGTATCCCAATTCAGGGTCTGCATGCTTGAAGTACGCGTACTACGTACAGTGCGTACTATAAGTACGAGAAGTGCGGAAGTGAGAGGCTTGTGAAATGGGACGGTCTAGCCTTCGTCGCACTGTTCAGGTTGCCTAGCAACCATAATACTAACCACGAGAAACATTACATACAGCATTGTTTGACAGAAATGAAGGAGAAAAAATGTTTTGTTGGTCATTCATTTTTGTCATGACATCACTTTGATTAGTTGAGTATCTGAGGCTGAGACCACGGGACTGTAAAACATGATTGTTGGGCTTCATTTCTGTGCTGAACAGTCATTTAAGATTAGTTAGTAAATAACAATTAGTTAATGTTGTTCATGAGACTAAAATCATCTCACTGTGGTAATGTAAATATGATATGGCCAATATTATATGTATTATCAGATTATTATGATATACATATATGTATAAAAAAAATTTAAAAAAAACACCCAGCATGCCCCTGCGGGCGGTCAATCCTTCAAGCTCGGGTCCTCTACCAGAGGCCTGGGAGCTTGAGGGCCCTGCGCAGTATCTTAGCTGTTCCCAGGACTGCGCTCTTTTGGACAGAGATCTCCGATGTTGTTCCCGGGATCTGCTGGAGCCACTCGCCTAGCTTGGGAGTCACCGCACCTAGTGCTCCGATTACCACGGGGACCACCGTTACCTTCACCCTCCACATCCTCTCGAGCTCTTCTCTGAGCCCTTGGTATTTCTCCAGCTTCTCGTGTTCCTTCTTCCTGATATTGGCCAGGGTTACTTGCGTAGTAAGTAACCCTGGCCTACCCGGAAGGGACTACACGAATAGGATGAGGGACCGATGGATGGATGGATGGATGGATGGATGGATGGATGGATGGATGGATGGATAGATAGATAGATAGATAGATAGATAGATAGATAGATAGATAGATAGATAGATAGATAGATAGATAGATAGATAGATAGATAGATAGATAGATAGATAGATATTACAGGATATATTACAGCAGTGAGCTTGAACTCTGGGTCAAAGATTCAAGTTGCAGTTATTTATATTTCCTATCACCTTAATCTTCACTCAAAGACAAGTATCTTTGACAGTGCATATATAGATGTATTATATATAAGAGACAAATGTTGTTCCTTCAGTATGTTGGTATTACTAAATTTGGCTCAATGCTTACATATATGTGTAAAAAGCAAATGTACGAGCTGTGATAACTGTGTCTGATAGAATGAGGAGTAGACTGATATATAAAATATTCCTTTATTGGGTGAGAAAATCACACCATGTCATAACTGCTTTAAGTCATACAGAATAGAAATCAGAGCCTTAAACAGGCTGACTTCTGCTAAATGGGTCAAACTGGGCAGAAAGTCTACAAACACATAACATCCTTATAGAATATGATGTAACACTATAGATCAACTTACCTCAGAATATATAAAGCATATAAACAATTACAGCAATATGATGCAACAAACACAGCAGTGCTACTGATCCAAAATACTCAAAGCTTCATAGAACTGAAACAAACATTTATTTTTAGCTCCATTCTGCTGCTGATACATACTTTAGGTTTCTGAAGATTAAACTTGTTGCTGCCTTTCATAGTGTGTAACTTGAAGGCCCTGAGTACTTTCTCCCACACTGAAAACACTGGGATGATCACATTATTTGAACATTACCTAATAAGACTGATTCAGGACAGACAGTTATGTTAATAAACTTTCCTAGCAGTCCTTCACAAACAGGGAACAGTCTGTCTATTCTCTCCATCTGTCAGCTGCTGATGGCTCTTCCTCCTCCTCTTCCTCACACACTGTTGAGTTTATCCTGGTGGATCATCAGGGGTGCAAAGCCTCACAGATGATGTGCAGCAGTGTGCAGTGGCGTGCACAGACATTTTGGGGGGCAAGTGCTCCAGAGGGAAAAAAGGGCACTTTTTGCATATGTGGAAAACCTTTTCTTTTTATAATAAAAAAATCGCACAGGTTAAATGCAATTTGACTTTTATTTCAAAACATTCTCTAAAAATCAAAAATCACACCACAAAAAGATAAAATCTGTATCCAACTCTAAACTATATACATACATATTCTCAAGTGTCCATTAAATGGAGTGTACTGCTCTAAAGAAGCATCCTTCTTGGTGCCATGTCTTTGTAGATGTTGATGACCTCGTTGTAATTGATCTCCACATCTTTCTCAATGGCCAACAAGAGGAGATCAGACAACCTTTCTTCTCCACACAAACTTCTTAGTTTATTTTTGATTATTTTTAGCTTTGAAAAGGATCTTTCAACTGTCGCAGTTGTCACTGGTAGTGTTGCGTAGATCTGAATCATTTTGACAAAGGCAGGAAAGATCAGCTGGCCATTGTTTTCCCTCAGTATCAGAAATATTTCTCTGAGGTCTTTTGAACTAAAGCTGGAGTGGAAGACCTTTAATTCTGTTTTGAGCTGGTCCTCATCTTCTCCATAGAATTCACAGAGGATGTGGACAGCTTCAATGGCTTCTGGGTTTGGTGGGCCTACCCAGTTAGCATGCACAGTTAAGGGCTGGAAGGACTGAATGATTCTGGCCGTTGGGCTTCCAGTATTGTCCCCTTTGAACCTCCTGTTCAGTTCCCCAGTCATGATGTCCAGAAAGGTGAAATATACACCACTCCTGAAATATGCCTCCACTGACTCAACCTGAGCACCTACTTGAGACACTGTGGTGCTGTGTTGGAAACGCACTGGAACTTTCCGCTTTCTCTCCTGACCAGGCACCACGGTAGGTACTGGAATGTTGAAACTCTCTGCCTTCTTTGATGCACATCTAAATATCTCTCCAAATTTCTCCTCAGACCTCATGGTTTGCAATGTGTGAAGCACACCATCAATTACCTTGTAGGCAGTGGAATGGTCCAACCCTTCTTCCTGCAGAGAATCTGATGCCAAAGCAGTGACTTCGAATACTGGTGTGGTGATTTCCATGCAGAGAATGAACATAAAATTAATGGCATTTCTGTACATCTGAGCATCACCTTGGGCCAGGTTAGGTGGGTCACTGTCACTGATGTCATCAAGGAGCATCAAAATGGCAGCACATTGAAACGTATCTATCATTGCGCTTTATTTTAAATGTATGGATGTGTGTTGGATCTGTTGGGTATTGTAAAGCTGCTAACTTTGACATTATGTGATCGATCTGTTCTTCCTCATTGTGGTCTTCAGAGAGCACTACATCAGTGTCTGTAGGCCTAACTGAACCTGTTGCTGCATTGGTCGCGGCTTCATCTGTTTCTATATCTCCCTCTTCTGCTATGCTGGTAGATGGCATAGAGCTGCTTCCCTGCTGTGACTGACTACAATGGAACAATAATAATAATAATAGTATTATTATTTATCATAATAATAAGCTTAAACAGATAGTTTTAATAATAACCCATACTGCAAGTCTTGTAACATAGAAATAACTTTCGTAGGTACAAAATAATAGTTAGCTCAATGCCTGCTGATTAAGTTCATTAAAAACTAAGTGTGAACAGCTTTTAAGATTTTTCAATAGAATTAACTGCAAGGAGCAGGTTACATTAAAACATTAAAATAGAACCTGACTCTGCCCTTGACTCTTACCTTTCATCTTCATTTTCCTTTGCTTTCATCCAGGAGAGCAGAGAACTGCTTCCCTGGGCTGCCTGTTGTAGATCCCTTTCTTTCTCCTTTCTCAGCATCTCTTTCCTAGGCATTATGCTTGCTGAAATTAGTAAATAAATAGACCAAAATGTATGAGAACGAATAAGACTGACTGTGGTCATTACAAGAACAGGGCAGAATGGTCGTTTTCACAGGCAATCGGGAACTGCCTATTTTTCCTTTAGCAAATTAATGTGTTAATGTTGCCAATATGTTACACCAAAAAAAATTAACATGTCTAACCAGTGCTTCTCAAAACTTTTAACATGCACCACCCCCAACACCGTACCCTTCAAACTACCAATAACAACGTCACTGTTCTATCACAATCAGGTCACAACACAGTGCGTAAATGTCTGCGAGCATCGCTGAGTCAGTAACAACCAGTTAGGCTAAAGACTGCATCTTTAGACAGTTGGACGGTGTTCTAACTTTCTCACAGGAGACACCTACTAAAGACAGTCAAAGACATTAATTTCAATCTTACCAAAGTAGGACAGTAGTTGACGTTAGTTATGGAAAGGCTAATCCACAAAAACGGAGAAACGTCCATAATTCCATTATTCATAATCATGTCAAGGTTTTAGGTTTTTCTGCAGTTCCATCTCTAAAAAGTGTGATGTCTTCCCGTCACTGATTTCAGTTTGAAAACTTTGTATTTATTCACAGATTTCCGTGAGATCATCCTAAAATTTGTAACGAAAAATGGGCTCAAAAGAGCCCTCTGCCTAACGGCATGTAGCCTATAGCATAACGTGATATTTTCAGTAGTGTATGCAAAAAGGTCGGAATTGATGGAGAGTGGGGTTGCCTAAATGGTTTAGGTTACATTTTAAATGTGTCGTTTTTTTGTTTATACATATGGATGGATGGAGGGGGCAAGCTGGCAAAGTTTGTCATGTGCAGTTTCTGACAGGCTACTTCACAACAAAACAATTGCAGGTTGGTCTTAGAGGGCAAACAGAATAATTTCACTCGATTCATGGGTTACCTGACTGGTTGGGAAGGGAAAGAGCTGCCGTGTTGTCCGCCGTGGTTCCCAGTCGCTATAGTTAGCCTACTATGCCTACTCCAAGTAGTCCTATGTCATGCCGCTGCTACACGCCTCACAACAAATGAACTGCAAGCGTGTTCACGTGACACGGTGACAGTGAAAAAGCGACAGGGTTCGGGTGTCTTTGAAGAAGGGGCACAAATCAAGCCATTATTTTCACACCTTTTTAAATCGCGCAGCTTTAAAAAAATAATAATAATCACGTCTTTCAAAAGGGCACTTTTTTGGACTGAGGGCAAAAGGGCAAGTGCTTCAGCACCACCTCGTCTCTATCTGTGCATGCCAGTGGCAGTGTGTCCCTCAGTCTGTCCTCACTCTGGACACTTTTTTGTTTTTGCAAGTGTTTTTGTTTTTGCAGGTGTTTTTCTTTGGCAGGTGTTTTTGTTTTTGCAGCAATTTTCTTTTTGCAGGTGTTTTTCTTTTGCAGGTGTTTTTGTTTTTGCAGCATTTTTCTTTTTGCAGGTGTTTTTGTTTTTGCAAGTGTTTTTCTTTTTGCAGGTGTTTTTCTTTTGCAGGTGTTTTTGTTTTTGCAGGGGTTTTTCTTTTGCAGGGGTTTTTGTTTTTGCAGGTGTTTTTCTTTTGCAGATGTTTTTGTTTTTGCAGCATTTTTCTTTTTGCAGGTGTTTTTCTTTTGCAGGTGTTTTTGTTTTTGCAGCATTTTTCTTTTTGCAAGTGTTTTTCTTTTTACAGGTGTTTTTCTTTTGCAGGTGTTTTTGTTTTTGCAGGTGTTTTTCTTTTGCAAGTGTTTTTGTTTTTGCAGCAATTTTCTTTTTGCAGGTGTTTTTCTTTTGCAGGTGTTTTGGTTTTTGCAGGTGTTTTTCTTTTGCAGGGGTTTTTGTTTTTGCAGGTGTTTTTCTTTTGCAGGTGTTTTTGTTTTTGCAGCATTTTTCTTTTTGCAGGTGTTTTTCTTTTGCAGGTGTTTTTGTTTTTGCAGCATTTTTGTTTTTGCAGGTGTTTTTCTTTTGCAGGTGTTTTTGTTTTTGCAGCATTTTTCTTTTGCAGGGGTTTTTCTTTTTGCAGGTGTTTTTCTTTTGCAGGTGTTTTTCTTTTTGCAGGTGTTTTTCTTTTGCAGGTGTTTTTCTTTTTGCAGGTGTTTTTCTTTTGCAGGTGTTTTTGTTTTTGCAGCATTTTTCTTTTTGCAAGTGTTTTCTGAAGTTGCAGTCCGTTTGGCCTCTCAGGGCCACCGTAACAGGTGGAATCAGGACCACATTAAGACCTAATCACCTTCTCTCTCTGTCACACACACACACACACACACACACACACATTTGCTGTAACACAAAAAGAGAGAGAGTATTTAAATGTAAAGTCTGAACATTAGTCACTCTGTCTTCGGTGTGTGTTAGGAGGGTAAAAGTCCAGCTGGCTTATTTTCCTACCTGGACTCCATGGTAACGTTGTCATAAAAGCACGTCAATAATTAATATGGACTTTTGCGTGTGCGTGCTTTCAAAGTTTTCCTCACACACACACTCTCTCTCTCTCTGTTATTACAGTCTGTGTGTGTGTGTGTGTGTGTGTGTGTGTGTGTGTGTGTGTGTGTGTGTGTGTCTGTTCCTGTCTAGCTGTCTTGTGAGAGCCAACAGTCACACACACCGGTCCTCACAAATTTGAAGGCCTGTTTGAGGCTCAAAATGTGGTTTTAGTGTCAGGATTACAATTAGGTTATGGTTAGCTTTATGGTAGTTTAATAGTTTAATTATTTATATAGCACAATAATTACAACAGGAGCGTTGACCAAAGTGCTGTACAAGAATACAACATACATAATAAAACAACTTAGAGTATTAAAAGCAAACACCAAATATGAATTAACAAACAACTCTCATGCCCTATTAAAAGCCAGTAAATAAAAATGCGTTTTAAGATGAGATTTAAAAAGATTGACAGTATGAGCCTGTCTGATGTGTAGGGGTAAATTATTCCACAGCTTAGGTGCTACGACTGCAAATGCTCGATCACCTCTATGAACCAGCCTCGACCTTGGTACAGCTAAAAGCAAAAGATCACTTGATGGTAAGGGTTAGGGTTAGGGTTAGGATTTCATTTTTAATGGTTAGGGTTAGGGTAAGGGGCTAGGAAAAGCATTATGTCAATGTCCTCACTAAGATAGCTGAACGGGCTTGCGTGTGTGTGTAGGTGTCAGTGTGTGTGCGCACGTGTGTGTAGGGAGGGAGGGAGCAGAGCAGACTTTGCCCTGCATGCAGGAAACTGTCGCTCAGTCGCCACACCACCAACAACGCTGCGACCAGCCGAGGAACTTCACACCAGCCAGTGAGTACAAACTGGGAGAACTGGAAGAACAGATTCACAGCTGGGGGTGAGGGGGACCACATTTAATGCCTGTGTCACTGATCCTATGTTCAATCTGAGCTTGCAGGTCCAGCTCAGAGGTCAGTCATGTGACTGAAGGCCTCACCTGTGACATCATAGCAGGGCCAGTGTTTATATATGAGGTGAAAACACTAACACACTTCTGTATGAGAATATTATGGTTTATCAAAGTTGGGGGGAAAGTTTTCATGGTCAGTGTGATCGCTTCTACCTGTGGTTACTCAGCTGTTTGAACCTCCTGATGACTTAATGGCAGTCGCTCGTATCCAGAGCAGTCGCTCGTATCCAGAGCCGCTCGTTTGATCTTACATTTCCCACTGCAGTATTTTAAAGTATTTGATTTACTTTGTTTTAGAACGAAAATAATTGATTGTATATAGAAGACTGATTTCTGGACTGCATCCATAGCGTGAGGAGCATTACACAGACACAGACAGACACCTGGTCATTAGTTCTGAGTCCAAGTAGAATCCAAGAATTTCATTCACAGACTTCTTGAATGGTCTGCTAGTACAATTAACTGCACAGCAGAAATATTGTTGTTCAGGTAATCAATTAAAAACGACATTCTCCAACAGCAGGTCTTTGATGTAGCCACTGTTGAAGTGCATTCAACCTGCAATCTTCTTGATGCCCTATGGGGGCGACATCTGGGGTCCGATTGTATGGAAGTCTATGAGAAAATGAGCCTATTACACAACTTATCTCTCACCTCAGTTAATACTTTCCTAATGAGTTTATGGTCTCAGTCTCCACTTCCAGGTCTTATCAAATACAACATGGTGTTCAGTTTGTAACTTATGGACCCATTGGAGGATTGAGCTGAGTAGGGAAGGATTTAGAGCATGGATAGGAGCATGCAGTGTAGGAAAGAGCCGTTATTTTAAGAAGAGAGGTGACTATTGAGCAGCAGTATAGCTTCATGCTGAGAAGGAGCACTACAGATGAGGAAGTCAGGAGTGGTAGGTAGTAGGTGGAGGTATGCCCTGGAGATGAGAGAAATAAAAGTCATTAGAAACAAGACAGAATAGAGAGTGGATATATTGGACAAAAGCGGCAGAAGGAAAAGAGGAAGACCTCAGAGGAGGTTTATGGATGTAGTGAAGGAAGGCTGTTAGTGAGGTAGGCAGATCCGCCATGATGATCCCTAAAGGGAGCAACCAGAAGAAGAAGAAGAAGAGTGTCTCTCATTGGTTTCTAAAAAGTCTGTGGCACTAAAATCAGGCAGCTTTGACTCTCACATAGAAGTCTTTGCACATCAAGCCATTCTTCAAGAGTTTTTGTGGAGTGCTGCAGCCCACTGACCTGATCTAAGTGCATGGTGAATGCTCCAAGCTGAACCCCTGTATCTGTTGCTGGTTGGGGACTGAGATAATCCCAGTCCAAAGAAACATACAGTAGTTGAGACAACTTTGGAGGCAAGGTGTAGTCAGACTCAGAAATCTGTGTGGTTTTTCTGTGTCCTGGTGGTCTGTGGGAGGCTCTGTCAGGTCATCAACCCTTAACCTGTGTAATCTGTGGATTATGATGGTATGACATCTGCACGGGCACCTGTCGATTTGGTTTGTGAGATTGCTGACACACGTTTGCCATCAGGATGGCCCTCCCCAGTGCTCGCTCTATTAATTTCATTCTTCTCAGTGATGTCTTCAGTCAAGAGAATTTGGACTTCGTAACAAAGACTTGGCAGCACAATTTGGAATTAAATCATCTGACTGAGCTCTGTCCAAAATAGTGCTCCTTTGTTGGTGGTGGACTCGCCGTCATCTTTAAGAACTGCGTTATTTGTTAGTCTGTGTTTTTTGGACATATCTATATCGAAAACAACTTGTTGTGGATAGGCGTAGCTTTGGGTCATGTGGTGTCGGTAATAGTAATAGTGATTGCTATATCACCTGTTCACAGCCCGAGGGAATTTTTGTGAATGAGTGGGTGATGGGGGAAGTTGACTTTTGCTTTTGCAAGCTTAGAATGTTTATTTTGATCACTGTTTTTCTACAGATTTTAAGGATTTGATAACAAATAAAGAAGTTTTTAATCTGGAACTTTGACTTATGTTTTGAACAGCGGGCGCGTCAACATTATCCCCCTATTAGCCCCTAACCCATTCCACAATTGAGCCCTACACACAGACACACAAATCTTATTTAAAAATCTTTTAAAAACCTTATTCCCATTCAGATTGTAGCCTCCATCTCTCTTGAATATTGATTGGAAATCGATTATTTCTAGCTCTAAACATTATCTGTGCTATATTGTAATTAACCAAGTCATGGAGTTTTCACAACTTTTGTCTGTGTCTGTCTTTTAATACAGAGCTTACCCTTCCTAAACAGTTATTCAGTCAGCATATTATCATCCAGCATGCCACTGAACTTTATCGGATTTGTTTAATGTTAAGTTAGAGTCAGTATTGGATGCAGAAATGTTTGTTAGAGATTTTAATGAAAAGACAGGCATTCAAAGAGTCATTTCTTTTGGATAAATGAAGCTCGTCTGCAGTTAGAAGGTCCAAACCACCGAATGAAAAGTGCATCATGTGAAGGAATGAGAAAAGGGAGTCTGCATATTTTATCAGTATTATATTGTTCAGTAAAAGAAATCTTAATGTCCTTTTAATAAAAATAAGCAGACAGGTATCTCCTGCTTTTTCATACTTACACGTGTTCTTTAACAGGTATTCTCTAACATTTCTTACTTTTATTATTAAAAAATAAATTGTATTTATTTGGTAAATAAAGTAAAATAAAATGTTGGCAAAAATGCTGTGCCTTCATCTGCTCACTCTGTTACTGATTTTTCTTGTTCTTTAAATCTGGATTGTTTTCAAAACCCTGTTGAGTATCACTGATCTGACAGGCAAAATGAAACTTTCATCGAGCCCTGCAGGTGTGCTTCCCACATCACTGTGCTAAATGTTTTTAATTCAAAACCCAAGAAACAATCTCACCTGGACTCATCCTCACCTGAACATTGTGGATTGGTATCCAGACCGTCGTTTCTTGTCAAAGATTTGAGAAAAGCCAGGTTCTATCAGAGGTTTCTTCCTGTTAAAAGGGAGTTTTTTTCTCAGTGTGCCACTGTGCTATTGTTGGGGTCTTTACCCTACAATATAAAGCACCTTGAGGTGATGTTATATAAACAAAATTTAGTTAAATTGAAAAACTGTGAAATGTTGTTTATAAGTAAATGTATATATTAAAACTTCACTAAAGCTTGTCTCACTGCAGGTGTTCATCATGAATTCTTCAGCACCACCTCCTCCATCATCATCATCATCATCATCACCGGCATCAACATCTACCTCGATCAGAGCTGGGAAACAAACCCAGCTGAACTCCTCTTCATCCTCTCCCCCTCCTCCTCCTTTTACTCTGTCTCTCAGAAGTCCTGAGCTGCAAGCAGAGTTTCTAAGAGGTAACCTTTTTCTAAGGCTCAATTTTGTGTTGATGGATAACTGAACAGAACCTGAAACAGGGCCCTGAGGGGCCCGGGTGGTCCTGGGTTTCTGTATCAAACTACCACAGAAGAATTGCAAAACCCCAAATCTCAAGCACAAACAGCCACAAATGTCTTCTTATCTTTGTCTTTCCAGAGTGTCGGAACAAATTTAAGCCTCACAGCGACGACAGTGAATCCAGCGGGGTTTCCTCCACCACCTCCCCTGTGGCCTCCCCCTTCAGCCTCACTCCTTCCTCCTCCCCCTCCAGTTCTTCATCCACCTCGCCGTCCCCTGGCTTCAAGGACAGACAAGGTGAGCCGGCTGGAAGTACTGTCCTAACCTATGTGAAGTGACTAGCTCGCCCTGGTGGAGAGGACCCATTAATAGAAAACATATCTCTGAGAGACTTTGACGAGCTGTTACTGGTTTATTGTGCTGATGTAAAACAAACAGGCTCCACTCTTGGGTGTGGCATTTTGTGTTTTAGAGATTTGGTTGGACCCATATGAAAACTAAAATTATTGTCTTTGTTCAGCTCGTCTGTCACTGTCCAGCCCCGAGCTCCTTTCGGAACTGAAGGAATCCAAAAACCGCTCCCTCCGACACGTCCCCGCGCAAAAGGGAATGACCACCGTTTTCTCAGGGCGAGGAAGAGCATCAAGACAGGTGAGCAGAAACAACGTTTCTCCGTCTGGCTCTCCAGCTTTCCTTCTTTTCATTAAGACTACAAACTAACTTTATTAAAACCTTACAACACAGCAGCCATGATGTAAAGATTCAGAAACATTTTAAAGCCTTCATTTATTTTATCCATTTATTTTATAACATTCATAACCAATGTGTGAAACGATGACACTGAGAAATTTTGTTTATGTTTAAAAAATGTCTGATCACCTGTAATCCTTTGAAAGGCAAATCTTTCCACTGATGTATTTCAGTTGCTCCATATAGTCCTACTTTGATTTCATAGAGTTTGAGATGCTTCTAGTGGCTGACGGTTCTGGACTACAGACAGGCCAGTTTAACAGCTTTACTCATTACTAGAATTTGATTTAGCATCGTCTTGCTGGAGTAAGAAAGGTGTCGTCTGGATGGCGGCATGTGCTACTTGTAAACCTGCAGATATGGTTCAGCACTGGGGCCATCCAAAGAGTGACTTCCTAAAGCAACCAGGGATGTGTCGGTTTTCTGAGACAAAGTTAGGAAAGGATACATTTAAAGGAATTAAATGATCTGAATTAAATTCTTTAATTTTTCTTTTCAGGCGTCTGACTCCACTACACCCACCAAACCGGCCAATCCGAGGGTTTCTCGCTGACTTTATGAGCAACGTGTCAACCAGACTATGAACTCTAATTCTCCGTATTAATTATGTAAATACAGTGTCACAAGCTAAATGTTATGAATGCTGAAAGTGTAAAAACTCATCACCAGCTCCTGAACCATGTAGAAGACCCTGAAATAAAGTACAGAACAAGGCTCTGCAGATTTATATTTGTTCATCAATTAAAAATGTTCAGTTCATTTTTAGAGAAAGAAAAAAATAATTAATTTAACCAAATGTCTGGTCATGCAGGCTGGAGTGTGGACTTCAAGCCATGACTTTGTTGTTGCTAGGGTATCTTGTCTCACCACTTCAGAGTTCTGAATACTAAAGCTCAAAGGTATAAGGAGTGAAAGCTGATATCCAAGAGGTAAGTGTTGAATTGAATAATTAGGGTACTTGCGTAGCTGTTGCTGTGGATATAGCTCAGCCGGGAGCGTCTAAAGAGCAGTTCTTGAACTTTTTCTCTCTTGACCAGTTTTTTCCCAATACTGATTGGTAGATTAGGATTCCACTTGCTGTCACATATTCAGGGAGTGCAGAATTATTAGGCAAGTTGTATTTTTGAGGAATAATTTTATTATAGAACAACAACCATGTTCTAAATGAACCCAAAAAACTCATTAACATCAAAGCTGAATGTTTTTGGAAGTAGTTTTTAGTTTGTTGTTAGTTTTAGCTATTTTAGGGGGATATCTGTGTGTGCAGGTGACTATTACTGTGCATAATTATTAGGCAACTTAACAAAAAACAAATATATACCCATTTCAATTATTTATTTTTACCAGTGACACCAATATAACATCTCCACATTCACAAATATACGTTTCTGACATTCAAAAACAAAACAAAAACAAATCAGCGACCAATATAGCCACCTTTCTTTGCAAGGACACTCAAAAGCCTGCCATCCATGGATTCTGTCAGTGTTTTGATCTGTTCACCATCAACATTGCGTGCAGCAGCAACCACAGCCTCCCAGACACTGTTCAGAGAGGTGTACTGTTTTCCCTCCTTGTAAATCTCACATTTGATGATGGACCACAGGTTCTCAATGGGGTTCAGATCAGGTGAACAAGGAGGCCATGTCATTAGTTTTTCTTCTTTTATACCCTTTCTTGCCAGCCACGCTGTGGAGTACTTGGACGCGTGTGATGGAGCATTGTCCTGCATGAAAATCATGTTTTTCTTGAAGGATGTAGACTTCTTCCTGTACCACTGCTTGAAGAAGGTGTCTTCCAGAAACTGGCAGTAGGACTGGGAGTTGAGCTTGACTCCATCCTCAACCCGAAAAGGCCCCACAAGCTCATCTTTGATGATACCAGCCCAAACCAGTACTCCACCTCCACCTTGCTGGCGTCTGAGTCGGACTGGAGCTCTCTGCCCTTTACCAATCCAGCCCATCCATCTGGCCCATCAAGACTCACTCTCATTTCATCAGTCCATAAAACCTTAGAAAAATCAGTCTTGAGATATTTCTTGGCCCAGTCTTGACGTTTCAGCTTGTGTGTCTTGTTCAGTGGTGGTCGTCTTTCAGCCTTTCTTACCTTGGCCATGTCTCTGAGTATTGCACACCTTGTGCTTTTGGGCACTCCAGTGATGTTGCAGCTCTGAAATATGGCCAAACTGGTGGCAAGTGGCATCTTGGCAGCTGCACGCTTGACTTTTCTCAGTTCATGGGCAGTTATTTTGCGCCTTGGTTTTTCCACACGCTTCTTGCGACCCTGTTGACTATTTTGAATGAAACGCTTGATTGTTCGATGATCACGCTTCAGAAGCTTTGCAATTTTGAGACTGCTGCATCCCTCTGCAAGATATCTCACTATTTTTGACTTTTCTGAGCCTGTCAAGTCCTTCTTTTGACCCATTTTGCCAAAGGAAAGGAAGTTGCCTAATAATTATGCACACCTGATATAGGGTGTTGATGTCATTAGACCACACCCCTTCTCATTACAGAGATGCACATCACCTAATATGCTTAATTGGTAGTAGGCTTTCGAGCCTATACAGCTTGGAGTAAGACGACATGCATGAAGAGGATGATGTGGACAAAATACTCTTTTGCCTAATAATTCTGCACTCCCTGTATGTGATCTTTAAAAGTTGTATTATTCATATTAGACGTCAGGGTTTAAAATACTGGGGTAAATGTACTGTGTGCAATCCTTTGAATCAAAATGCTGTCTTCAATTAAAATGTCCATTTCAACGATTTCTTTTGCTGCTTCCGTGGACCAGAGATCCACCAATCAGCACTGAGTGAAGGTACGCTTTCAGGGGTTAGGATTTTAAGGTTAGCTGTCTGTTAGACTTCACTGCATCCACTTTTAGTGCAATTTTCTAACCAATAATACGGCTCCTATGCAATCAATTGACAGTGTCCAAGAAATTTATTCTCCAAGTTTGTGAGTGAAATAGTTTTTCTTTTTTTGGATACTACTCAACAGAATGTCTCTGTGTGATGCAATTAGAAAATAATTAATATAGTGGTGGCAAAAGCACTAAAATCAAGGCTTCAAAGCTGTAGGTAACGTCACCTTGGCTACACCTGTATTTAAATTTTTTATTTTGACTCCAGAGACAGGCCAGGTCATACTTTTCTGTAATACCAATTTGTAACATAGGATGGTGCAGTAACAGTGCACTGAGTGGGGGAAATACTGGTACTACAATAAGACAAGTACTGCCAGTTAGTGCCACCAGCACAAACTCGCAAAAGTAAATTAGTATTTATCTTTTTACTTTAAGAATATTCTTGAGTAAAAATCATAGTCGTTTTCTTGACAGTTTGATAGCCCCAAAAAAGGACTACTTAAACTATGTGACAGGTCTTTTTTTTTATTAAAATCTCAAAACTTTATTCAGTCAGTCATCAACAAATAATTTAATGCAGTTTTTACAAAGCCAGAGACTTTTGATAAACAGGCACGTATAGAAGAAAACCAGAGGCTGGGTGGAAACACTGCACCTCAGACTAAAAACCATCACAGCATTTTTTAAATAAAGACATAATCCTGCAAGAGGAGGCAGCGCTTCACACCCTAATGATGACTGCCCCATGGAAACCTAAGGAGGACATGTAAATTTTAAAAACAAGAATAAACAACAAAGAATAAAACAAATACATAAAAGGCCTTTAGAGTTTACAAAGTAAGAGTCTAAAAACTCCTCAAAGTGGAGCTCCACTTGCTTAAATCTTGTTTTTACAGACTTTTACCAAACATATAGACTTCTTGGCACATCATTCACACTGTTTTCTTTAAAGCATCTTTATACCCATCTTTCTTCTCTGTATCATATTAATTGATATTGAGGATTTGCACATCTAAAATATTGATGCTCAAATCCAGCCGACTTGTCTTTGAGGTGGATTTACCCTCGAGCACATCACTAATACGGGTAACACCCTCTACTTGGCACAACAGGTGGCATTAATCTTTCAGAGTTTGGAGTGTAACAGCTGATTGTTGAAACACAACTTGGAGTGTTTTGCTTGCATAGATTTAGTTAACGTTTAAACGTAAGGCAGCACGGTGACAACTGATTTTAAGCATGAGACTCTTATTTTGAAATGTCCGACAGCGATGCCTTCAAGACCACAAATCTCCCGTTTTTATTTGCTTCACTAGTGTCAGGAATAAAAACAAGGTAAAAAACAGAAAACTCTGAAATGTCAACGATGATAAGTCAAATCTTATGTACACCTGAAATAAGGACACAGTGAAATAATAACATGATGCATTCAAGGTCATCACGTCTTTTCCTCCATTACGAATATGATGATGAGGTTGGCTAATCTTCTCATGCTCACACAGACACACCAGCAGCCTTTTATGCACACGCTCTGTACGCTTAGGGGTCGACAAAGGACACCATGATGTATCTGGTCCCTTTGGTGACGCGCAGGCCTTCGTGGTAGTGTGTCAGTCGACCTGGGTGCATGAAGGACCAGCCCTTCCTAGGAGACTCCACCTTACAGTCGTACCGCAGGAACCTGCAACCTCCACCCTGACACAAGTAAACATGTTGTGTTAAGAAAGGCAGAGCTTTAGGGAAATTATTCAGGATAGCATGTTCTTTGGCTTCTTGTTTATTCATCTTTAGATCAGCAGGCTGCGTTACCTCGTAGTCAATGTCCTTCCTGTTCAAGGCGATGTTGATAGTGAAGGTGGAGGAGTCATGATGTGGCCGCAATAACGGTTGCTCATCTGGACGGTAACGCACCACAAAGTTCATAATGGCTTGAGCCTGCATGTAGACAGTACCAGATCATTTTTAAGAGGATTAACAAAAGACGGCACAAACACAACAATGTTCCCAACATCAGATAAAACTCTGACTCAGAAACTTTCTAAAGAAAAACATGATTAATGTATAGCTCCTTAGCATTGTGAATTTGTATTATCTTAGAGTGCACTAGAGAGTGCAGTAGAGCACAGTGTACCCTGACTGTACCCTGGGGCAGATACTGAGTTTTTTTTCTGTAATGCCTGCACTGTCAAAACCTTTGTAGTGGCTCAATATCTGGGATTAATTTCGAGGTAAGCATCGGTCTGAGATCATGAGATATTTCTGGGCTGAACTTTGGGTAAGGTCTTGAGAGAACCTCTGAGGACGGTAAGGAGTTATTCTGATGGACTGCACCTTGTGTTCAGGGTGTGCACCCTACCTTAGAGGAAGGCTCTGAATGATAAACGTATCTGGAACTTGAACACTATGGTTATTGTGTGGACTGTACCTCAACCCATGGGGTGACTCTAACCTTAATGTTGAGTCTGGACCCGACCCTCTGGTTAACGTCTGGTCTGTATCTTAGCGTAAGGGTCTTGACAGTACCTTGGTATCGAGTCTAAACCTAGGGTTTGGTCTGTATATTTAGGTGGGAGTTAGGGTATTGATGGTACTTTGGCAAAGACTCTACACTGAAAACCAAGATTTGGATCTAAACTACACTTTAGGCTAAAGTGTGGACTCAGAGGGTCTAAACTGTACTGTGGGATTAGGATCTCCTGAGCAATACCTTGGCACAAAGTCTTGAATTGAACCCTTAGGTTAGAGTGTAAACTATACTTTGGAGTAAGCTCTGGGCTCTCCCGTGAGGGAGGTTGTGGATTGAACTCCTTGGTGGGGTAGGGAGTCTGAACGTGAGACTGGGGTTAGGCTTTTACTGTACCCTGGGGTAGTAGCCAGGATAGAGTTTCTCAGTGACGGGGGAAATATAATCTTTGAGGAACTTGAGCCACTCCTTCTCAAAGCTGATCTGGTTCATGTGGATATCCACAGTTGGGACATTTTCATAACCGCCAGCCAGACGCTCATCCTAGAAACACAGAAAACACAAAACTGTTAAGTCTTAGTACTTACTTCTGCCCTTGTGTGACAGTTAGAATAAGTGTTTACCTTGTGCGTTCCACCAGACCACTCGCCACAGTCTTCCATGGTTTCTACCATATGGTCACACATTTTGTCTGAGAAAGTTGGAAACCAGTAAACATCTGGGCAGGGCTGAAATACAGAGAGATTGTTAAACCCACGATGATTCTGTAACAATCATTAATAATAATCTGAAAACACTCTACATGGGAGGTGGGGTTTTTTTGCCTCTGGTTCCTGATTCCCCTTCCTGACTTTATTACCTGCTCTACATAAGTCTTCTCATCTTCAAAGATCTTGGAGTAGTTTTCGTGGACATACTTCTCCTTCCAGTCCTGCAAATACAGACAGACAGTCCGAGTTGTTTTAGCTTTACCCACATCATCTAATTTGAGTGTTCATGTACATTTTCCTGACCACAGGGTTGTCGAAGATCTGCCACATGTCTGGGTGGAGCCTGGACGTGTTGTAATTGGACGAGGCCACCAAACGGCCAAATTCGTCACGGTTGGACACATACATGAAGACTCCCTGTGGACATATTAAGTTTTGTTTGTATAAAGTTCAATGAAACAACAGCATTGCTGCTTACAAAAGAGCTTTTTTGTAATCCACTCTGACTGTGCTTACAGTTAAAAGCAGAGAACGTTTGTGTTACCTGGTCTCGGATGCTCCTGCAGAACACCATGTCAGCGTCCATGCCCCCTTCATCCATATACAGGCTCACCTGGGACAGTTTAGTCCGCAGCACGCTGCCTTTGATCAGGTAGACCTGAGTGATGTACGGCACATTCCACAGACCTCTGCACAAACACAGGCAGAAGGTTGTTTTACAGACAGGATGTCGCGTCTCAGAGTTTGGTGCTGGTTCTTAAGTCTTATATGTCTTATGGATTCATCTGTAGTTGGACTTGCTGACTTTCTGGACTTTTTCTAGTCAGCCAAATGCTTTTTTTTGCCATTTTTGCCTGTTTGAATCCCACATTTGGTTTTCTATGCTATAGAATCTGGCACAGGGATCAAAGAAACTGAAACACCAGTTACCCCAAAACAATAGCCAAAGCAAAATCTCAACAACTGGAAACACAACCGTGGCACTTAAGAGCAAGAGATCAGCTGAAAGTAGGAGAAGAATCACTTTTTTTCTTTAATGGGAAACCCATCTAAGGTTGGGGTTGGTTTGGGTTTAACCAGATGTTAAACAGTCACCTCTTCACTACTAGAAATCACTCGCTTTCAAATGAGGGCTCATCCGTTCAATGAAAAAACTAAAAGCATATGTAGAGTCTCTCATATTTTTTAGAATTAAAATCTGAACACACCAACTGCAACACATACATCATTATTATTATTTTCATTATGACATATCTATTCACTAAATAATGGAAAATTTAAGACAAAGCGATAGCACAATCTAAAATAAAATCACTGAATCAGTTTGACCCATTTTTTTATTACCTTAAAATTTAGAAATGGATAAACAGCTATAGGTGGGTTTTGTGCTTCTGTTTCATTCATTTAACCTTTATTTAAACTTGAAATGATCTCTTTTGTGACAGTGTACTGGGCCACAATAGGCAGCATTAACCAGTTTCTTTGTGTGTTACTTACACCCTCTTGCCCTGGACGATCTCAATGTAATCTTCAGATCTGGAGTAGTATCCTTCAGGGCTTAGAGCGCCCCAGAAGTTACTCCACAGCTTTCCGTGTTTGGACAGCATGGGTGCTATGACAGACCTGCAAGAACAGCAAAGGATTTCAGAGAACTGCATTAAAATAAAAACCAACAGAATCTAACATAAAGCCTGAATACTGAGGTGTTTACACATAGGGCCTAATATCTGGAAAGAAGTAGCAGAAAGTAGTCTGAGAGAATTAAAATAGAAGAGTGACGCAGGTTCCTTTAGTCTGAAGCCATTAGCCGTTTTTAAAATCAAACAGTGAGCTCAAAATAGTCAAAGTTATGTGGCTCCAGTAGAATAATCAGTGTTGCTGTTAACATTCAGGCATCCATTAAACTCCAGACAGCTTGAACTGAACCTTGGGTTTACACTAATGGTCATCGTCTCGTACACCCTCTATGCTATTAGGGTCTAGATGGTACCTTGGCACAGAGACTGGACTGAGCTTTGGGGGTTAATGTCTAAGCTGGAAGAGATCTGTATTAGAGCTTGGGATAGTATCTTGATTTGGGGTAGAGCCTGCAATGAACATTGAGGCAAAATGTGGCCTGAGCTCTCGGTTCGTGTCAGAGCTGTTTAGGAAAGCTGAATTTGACCTTGGAGTGATAGTCTGGACACAAATACCATCATAGGCCAGGAGGAAAATAGCAAAAATGAACCAAACGTCACAAAAAGGAAATCTGAAATGATCAATCCTGGATCAGTCACCATGAAGAAGTCCTGATCATAAGCTGAATCTCCACAACGAAACCCTCGTTGGCCTGAAGCATTTAAATATTGGCTGTCAGTTTTTAAAAACTTATCAACAAATATGTGACATTTTTTTGTAGTCTTTTTAGTTTTTGAGAGTCTCATCCAGTGCAGGATATGCTCAGGGTTTTACTGATGGTGTAAACACAGCTTCTACGTACTTGTTCTCCTCCATCAGGATCCTCAAGATGTCGGGGTTCGTCAAAGCCACATCGGAGTCGATGCTGAAGTAGTAGTCGCACTCTGGATCCTTCTTACACACCTCGCTGCAGTCAAACAAACAGCCAGGAAGGTTCATTACCTTCGTATTTAGAGAGTTTCCATAAAGGTGATGGTCAGATGTATTTTTTATCTTACTACAGACGGAATCTGACCTTTTTTTAATGTAATTTTTCTAAATACGCTCCTCTCATTAAACAGATTTAACTTCCTGGTTTCTAAATATGCTTCACAGAGCAATTTAAGTGTTTTGTTCTGCCTCATTTCCGTCTTTAAATGTCCTGCTTTAAAGTTCCTGCCAAGTCCTGGTTGCGAATGCTGGGTTTTAAGGAAAGAAAGGTTCATGGTTGTATACAGCAATGCTCAATTCCTGGTTGTTTTTCCATGTTTTTTATGTTTCTCCGTCTCGTCAATATGTCTACCTTTATTTTCCTGATCTTTGCGTGTCTTTTGTCCTTTTATTTCCTGTCTTTGTCTTCCTCCCGATTCCCTGATTGTTTCCACCTGTATATTTGTCCTCAGAATTTATTCTCTGCCTCTTGCAGGTGCTTATTTGGGGATTTAGGTTTTATCGTATCTTTTGGATTTTCCTAAATTTGAACTTTTGTTTCAGATGAATTAATTGCTCACTTTTATTTCATTTATATGTTGGCAAAGTTCTGTAACATGCAGTTGATGAAGACTATATGAGCTGTACATAAATCCAAATAAAACCACAGAAGGAAAACTACTGTTGATTTCTGCCTTATTGTAAAAAAAATAAAATAAAGGTTTTAAAGGTTGGTACTAAAAATGCAAATAGTTAAATATTTGTACATATTTGAGACCAATTTTGCTGACAGTGTTGATAACATCTTTGAAACCTACATTTCATTTGTGTCATATCTCCTGTTTCCAGGACTTCTTATATTTTACTGTTTTAAAGTTTTTATAATGTCCTTAGAGGTTGTGCACTCACACAGCCATGGTTCTGGCTTCGTCCTCCTTCAGGTTCTCCTCTGGTCCGACTACCCGGGCGTCTGGGAACAGAGACCTGTGTCGCTCCCAGAACTTCTGGATGTGACGCTCGTGGTACACGACCTGCAGTACGGGGACACAACAGGTCAGAAAGCACATGACACAGGAAGGAAGTTCTGTATGCTGCAAAAATGAACTTTGGCTCTAAATTTAGTGAACAGGCAAAACATTTTTCACAGTTGAAGGCTACTCAAACTACTCTCTGCTTGAGCCACAGTCAGGAACCTTTTCCTTGTGTCAAAGTTGCCTAAAATCTCTCGGTGAGACAATTCTGACTCTTTAATTGTGAATCTTTTTCGTCCCTCTGATGTTCCAGTGAAGGCAGTGAAACTGGAGCTCTGTGCGAGTGTGCATCGTACGTTGTTGTGGATGAAGAGGCGAATCCTCGTTTTTGGGTAGTTCAGAGTGGACAGGCGCTCCAGGAACTCCTCCATGAAGGGAGTTGCATGTTCGATGAAAACAGCGACGTAGACCAGAGGCATCTGTTCGTCCTGAACACACAAACACACGTAGAGTTCAAACACTGACAGGAAAACTTTTTCTCCTCATTATGTCCTCCACCGAGAGTGGTGCAGGCACCTCATTGAAGAAGAGCAGGTCGTCGTCGCAAATCCCGCAGCCGGTTTCATAGGTCCACACCGTGGGGACGTAGTTACCGAGGTAGTTCAGCTGCAGCTGCAGAGACAAGCAGATGTGCAGAATTATTAAATATATTTGTTGTGTTTGATAATCAGATTTTTAATGATAGGCAGGAACAGTTTCAAGTGTGAGAAGATCAAAGAGTCTTCATTAGTTTTAAACAGCAGCACAGTGGTTTACTCTAATGCTGGGCTTACACTGTGCCATGTTTGGCAAATTTTGAGCCAATATTTCAGTCGTGCGACCGTTTTGGGGATCGGCCTTCATCGTGTGTCGTGCATCGTGTATTCGTGGGGTAACGAGAAGCGATTAACACCTCACGACCAGCTCCCGATCATCAATCGCTTGGTCGGGAGGATTTCAAACCTGTTTGAAATGCTTGGTGAAAATGACGGAGCAGCAGTGCAGCGTGTGATCTGGACACAAGCGATGGAGGCACAACTTGTGGAACTTTGGAAAGCTCATCCGAGCCTTTTCGATGTGGCATCACAAAATTATCACGACCACAACAACCGTGAAAATAGTTGGATCTACATTGCTGCTCAATCACAGCTGCCTGATCATGTTTTTCATTAGCAATTTAGCAAAGTTGATGGTGGTGGTGTGTCTGTGTGAGTGAAAGACAGAGAGGGCGAGCGACAGAATTTCTGTTATAAGCTTCATTTTATGGACGCACAGTGTGAGCTCTCAGGTCGCATCAGAGCATCGGGTCGTATAGTGTGAGACCCTCGTGACCTACGAACTTCTAACCCCTGTGAGTCAATCGTGCAGTTTGAGCAGAAGCTGAATAACACGACTGAAAGAAATCGCAGTGTGAGCCCAGCTTAACACGTCACACCTGACTCCTGATCACAAAATCTGTCTGTGCTCTGGTTTTACCATCACATTGTCGTGTTACCTTGGTGGGTCCGTTGCCATGGATAACAACAGGAAGCGTGTCGTAGGCGACATTCCTTGCTCTGACCTTTGCCCTCTCGAATTTCAAGACGACCTCATCTAGAGAGGAGATTTAGTGTAAGTGTTTCTGCTCAATAAGAAACGGCAGTTCCTCAAATGTCCACTTGAGGCTCCAGTGGGAAGTCAGTCCTCATAAGCTCCCGTAGAAACAAACACGACACACCTTGATTCAGTCAGACCAAAGATATATCCTCATAAGAGCCTGAGTACAGTAATAGCACGTTGAAAAAGTTGGAGGGACAGATTTATGTCAGAAAGGCATGAATACACATGTATAATAAACCTTTTAATATCTGAATTGAAGTATTTCACATTCAAATCAGAGGTTTTCAGGATGAAGTAACCAGTAGAGTGAGTAACAAAAACCAGAATGAATGTTTCCTTACAAATCGTGGAGCTTCACAGGGCTCTATTATCGATCCTCTACTTTTTACTCAGGTTTAAACTGTGTGCTTGTAAAAGCGAGTCATTCCCCACAGACTGAAATAAACATGTTTACAGCCTGATACAAAAAGTTGTTTTTGTCTCTGTAGCTAATCTCCCCCCTCATTACAACAGGCTTAGAGTTGCATTAATAGGAGTGTAGCCTCTTTGACTAACAGCTGGATGGAGACAGACTGCTACATGTGAAACAGCTGGTTCGCGTGTAAACTGAGCTCTCACATATCTGTGTTTCTTACCAACAGCTCCGTTCAGGTTTTGGAAGATCCGGGATCGATGATCCAGGGTCATGTTAAACTTGGTCTGATGTGACAATAATAAACAGAGCAGCTTTGTCAAGATTTAGACTTTTACAGATAAATTCAGACATGACAAGCTGGGCGAATATCTGAGATTCAAAAACTCTTCTTCTCTGAAATCACTGCTGGCCTAGTTTTCTAAGAATATGTTCAAAACATTGGAAACAATTTAGTTTTTTACCCAGCAGTACAGATTAACTCGTTTTGTCTGCAACGTCAAAGACCGTCGACCTGAGGTAACATTAAAGGAGCCAACCTCAGACTGTTACTTGTTACTAATGGTAACAAGAAATGCAAAGTGAACTGCAGCCATTATCCTGTCATTGGAGGGAACAGAGTGTGAGATGGTCTTGTTCTTTAACTTACATTACAATTGGTACAGAAAAAGTATTTAGATGAAAATGTTCCTGTTGTGACTGCGACTTGTTCTAGTGGCTCTAACAGTGGCTTTAAAACTGTGGGTTACTTTTGTTTTTTTAATGTTTGTGAAGTTGTTTTTACCCTGTGCGTCTTGTCCAGGTAGATCCTGGTGTAGAAAAGTTGGTCGTCATCGCTGTCTTTGTACTTCCACTGCTGGACAATTGCACTGATCTCTGGAGCATAGCCGATGAACCCTGAAGAGCAAGAAGTCGTGTGTTACTTACTGCTTTAAACTTTTTATAGTATTTTAAAGGAATATCAGTGAGCTCCTTACCTCCTGAGTTCAGGTAGCGTTTCCCAGTACGCACCTCGGGGTATTTGGAGGCCAGGCGCTGGTCAGGCCAGCAGAAACCCTCAGCTGAGAAAATAACTTTGTGACCCATACGGGAAAACTTGGACAGCAGCTCCTCAGGACCCGATGCAAAGATCACATCGTAACTGCATGGAGAGAGAAAGAGAAAGAGGGGGGCCTGTTACTGTTTGCAACAGTTTGAATGTGTGGGATAAGCAGACAGAGAGCATGTTTATGACAGAAACAATCAGGACTGAACACTGAGCAGTGGCTAGAAAGAGTGAGAGCCACGTCAGCTTACATGTAAACAGGAAAGAAAAACATTTAAAGGACGATAAATGGAAGAAATTACAGTAAGAGTTCAGCGTGAGCTGCAGACCTCCACAGTCGAGTGTGGCTCATTCCCAACTTTATCCGTCTCTTTCCAGAAAGTCTGAAGTAATGACCGCCTACAGCAGCTCCAGTACAGAGTTTAAGGTGTTCATTAAAACCTAAAACAGGACACAGAGGGGTCTCCTGCTCCTGCTGTGGTCTCCCCTCTACCAGATGATCACCTCGTCTCTGTGATGTTCCACAACTGGGTTATACTGGAGGAAATGGGGGTTTTACAGTTGTGGTCAGAGGTTTAAATACAGTCTTCAAGGGCATGAATTCATGGCGATTCTGGACTTTCCATGATTTATTTAACTGTCCCAGGCTTTTTCAGGGTGGAAGAATTGCGCAGCAAACATCAGACATCACCAAAACAAACTCAATTGAGTTTGAATTTACTGTGCTTTGGATTTTCTCTAACCTTTTCTCTGTAAGGGTCAAATATATGCATTCACTCAGTTAAATTTTTTGTGGTGCTGAAGGTTCTATAGTGTATTTTAGCTGGGCAAGGCCAAAGCATATATACTTCCTGTTAGAGATCATGATTGATTACACTTGGCTTCTCTTGGCAGAATAAGAGGAAGACAGTATGTCTGTGAAGGTTCTCAGTCATCCAGGTCATCGTAGTCTAAGGAGCTTGGAAAGAAAAGCGTCTGGACTTCTTTAAGTTGCTTGAAGACGTTTCAATGGTGTAGAGTCCCAGATTTAAACCCAGTGGGAGCCAAAGAGGCCATTTATGTCCACTGTGAGCGACCATCTTTGAACAGAGGCGGGGGTTTACGACACCAACTCTCTGCCATCTATAATCCAGTTTTGAGATCCCTTCCCAGACGCCTTAACGCCCACTCACTCTGGGCCATCTGACCTCAGGACATCACATGATAGGGTGAGCCAGGTTTCACAATGAGCTCACCCGAAACCTTTGCTGATTGGGACCTACACAAGTTTTCACGTGTCGGCTCATGTGATTAGGTGGAGGATCATCAGGGGGTCCTTTGTCCCTCTTTGGGGGGGAAACTCCCACTAGGTTTATATCTGGGACTCTCCACCATTTGACCTTTGAACTGAAGAAGCTTCTCGGATGAGAGGTGAAACGTCTTCAAGCAACTTAAAGAAGTCCAGACGCTTTTCTTTCGATTGGCTGACAGCACCCGTCAGACTGACCAATACCAAAATAGTATTTTAATTTATTTGTTATTTTTGGGTCCACAATTTGGACCCTAGCTACACAGACTGTTTGGGAACCACCAGCTGCTAGGAAAAAATGTATTTGTACGACCTGAACTGTTAGTGAGTGGCCACTGGAGGTTGCTGGACTACAAACCTGTGACTGCTTTGGTTGCAAGAGGATTGCCATGAAAGATGATGACCTGTCTGCAAACGCTCGCTAATTTACCACCATGTGACTGTCAAACTTGAAAAAGGTCGACCGAACCTTAGCTTCAAGACCGTGGCAATCTATTAAAGACTAAAGCGATCCAAAAAAGGAAGCTTTAGTGCAGCACCGTGTGCTTCTTCCATCTTCATGGTTTATCATTTGCTAACTTGTCACGAAACATTTTTCCCCAAACAACCAGTGGTCACCCATCCTTCCCCAGGCCTCCGTGACTGGGTTTGTATTTCTGGACTGGTCTGAACTTTAGCTTTAGTTAACAGTAACAACACTGGAGCTCAGAACCAGTGAAATCCCTGCACAGGTCACAGGTGGTGCCTGAGCTCCGATTTCACTGTTTATCTGCTAATCGAACAATACGAAAATTCATATCCTTCATTTTTGCGAGAAAAGCTTTGTCCTCGTGTGTGTCAAAGTAGGTCAGAAAGAAAAAGTAAAGACACAACAAAAGCAGCGAAAACTGAGACTGACAAGATAAAGAACAGGAAGAGTAGAGCTGTGAAAAGACAGAAATCAGGACTGAGCTGATGGGAACGATAAGTATATGACACACACACACACACACACACACACACACACACACACACACACACACACACACACACACACACACACACTTTACCTGTCCACAAACATGATGACGAGCTCTGTCTTCTCCGAGTGTTTCTGCACCTCCTTCTTCAACCATCTCACCTTCTGACCTCCACCCACCGTCCGAGCGACGTCGCCTCCCTTCCACTCCTCGCCCAGACCCAGGACCTGTACACCACCATCACATCATTAAACTCATTTGCTCATTTGTATCCAATAAATCCTCTGACAGCTGATCTGCTCATGTGATCACTGAGAGTGTTTCTAAAGGATCTGCAGCACAAAAAAACAGAAACAGTTTTATTGTTCTCTGCTGGAGTTGTTCCTGCACCTTAAACAAAGACGTTTTACTGCAGTCAGAGCTGCACTGTGTGGCCCGACAGGTCCTCCCTGCATTCAGGAACTTTGTACAGGAACAATCGGCTCATTCACTCATTCATTCTGTTTCAGGTACCGACCACTTGGACAACAACACATTAGTCTTTAGTCTCTGCATATTACCAACAGTCAAGATGTGACTGAAGCACTTTAGCTTTAAGGCCGTTTCCACACATGCAGTTTGAACACACAGAAACAAATCCAAGCAAACTCATCAGAGTGGAGCAACAAAGGTAAACACCAGAAGGAGGTGATGAGATCTAGACTGACCACAAGGAACCGAACACCAAGAATTTACTTTAATTTCAATGATATTCTCAAATCTATGGCACCCAGAATGTAAAGCATGCACTGGAGTTTGCTAGGAACCGGCCTGAGACCACCTCCTTCAAAAGGTTTCAGTGTGGATGATGTGGTGTAATTACGGTGTTCAGAAATGAACCAGACAAAAGAGGAAACGAGTCTAGGGTTTGATTTAAACACCACAGGTATGAAAACACCTCCACTGACAAACTAACTCACTAAACCTCTAAATAAGGCTGGAAATGTGCAAACTTTGGAGCAGCTGACTCCAAGTATCATGGAGGGAAGCTGTGTGGAGCCTTGTACAGACCCACCGCTTCGATCCGACATTTAATCTCAGACCTGAGTCAAACTTCAGCAAGCGACGGCTGTGCAGCCGTGCATCAGACATCAGCAGCACCTCAGCCAGGGATGTAATGGATTACTCTTTAATGACACTAACCTCACCAGGTAACAGGTTACTCTTTAACACAAAGTTACCCAGCATGTAACTTGTGTGTGTGTGTGTTACCTTCACAGTGTAGTTGAACTCTTGGGCTGTCCTCATGAAGCGCAGGAAGCCGTCCGTCTCCTCTGTTGCCACGGTGATGACCAGCAAATTTTCTGCAAACACATCAGGTGATCAGCATGACGTTGTCAAATCAACAGAGAACTCTTGTTTTTTTTACAACTCGTAAATATATAACGATCCATTTTGGCAAATATTGAAATATTTGGAGGATGTGCTGCTGTATGCTGGTAACACTCAGTCCTGTTTGCAGACACGAGCAGCTGCCAGAGTTTCCCTGCAGGCTTTTTATTAGGAATTGGGAGCAGAATTCCTCTGAAATTCCGAGGAAAGTCAAAGAGGGGAGGCGTAGCATGGGGGAGGAGAAGAGGGTCTGTGACCAAAGCCCCTGCTGTGCTCCTGAGGGTCTGACGTGTTTTAACGTGCGAGAGCAATAACACTTTCACTGCAGCGCAGGGCCGAGAAAACAGCTCTCGGCTGTGCAACAAAGCTCCTTAAATATCCCGAGAAATCGCTCCCATCCACTCTCTGTGCAAACAGCTGGTTCAGATACCATCAAACCAAACATGGGAAAAGCTCCTCCTCCTCCGCTCCTTTTTTGGCAGCGTTTGATTGAAAGTGTCTCGAAAGTTTACTGTGAAGTTTCCAGCCAGGTGTCACGGTTTTTCAACACGTCATTAAATAACGACGTCCCCTTCCCACCAGCAGCACTCATGAGTAGTTGTGTTTGAGTTCAGCTGAGCTGAGCGAGTGCATATGGAAGGAAATTCTCCTGTTTTTAACCATCGTTTTTATTCTTCAGAACTTCTAGATTTTTGAAAAGGGAGTTTTTCCTTCCCACTGTTGCCAAGTGCTCACTCAGTCTGACTGTTGAGGTTTTCACTGTATTATTGCAGGGTCTTTGCCCTAAAATGTAAAGTGGTTATGCCTTTGTGCTATATAAATAAATCTGAATTGAATTGAATAGATTCCTAGGGGTGTGTCAAAAGGCATTGTCAACAACCCATGAAAGTCTCTGCAGCTGCCTGCAGGGCAGACTCTGGGTCTCAAACTAAAAGGAAGGATTACGGAATACATCAGCTCTGAAACTATAAACACATCCTGACAAACGATCCATAAAGTGACCTCTGCCCAGGTCTTCCCTCCATGTTTATACTGAATCATTTCCATAACCAAATATGAGCAGAATTCATATTTCGCTCCTTCTTACAAAGATGTTTGTGTGTTTGCCGACTCTCATGGAAATATGTTCCTGACATGCATGATGAAAATGTAAAAAATGTAAAGACTTCCTTTTTCCGTTCCTTGATTTGAATCTGTGGGACCAGGCCGGAGGTGTGGAGCCTTGGAGAATGTTACAGATCCAAGCAGCAGATCTGAGTGGGCTCATTTCTTTCGTTTTCACATCAGTTTGCACAGCGCGCACATCATAAACACATTTTGAATTCTTTCTCAGCTTTGGTCAAATATTTTTTAAGACAAGTAGAACACTTAAACATCGAGTACTGGGGATTTTCTTCTTCTAATGAAGCCCAAAAATTTTTCCACCTGAGTGTTTTTAGGGTTACAGGCTCTCAAAGTACAAAGAAATATTGGCCCAAATGTGGCACTTTTTACTCGTTTCATAGCCCTCTTAGCTATATAAGTTCCACATTGTCAGCACAGTTTAAACACAAGCAGTTCATACTATGAAGGTACTACAGCTGATTGTGAGGGGTCAGGAGGGAACGTTTCACAGGAACAGCCCATATGAAGGAAATACAGGAAGTTTATATCAGCATAAACGTTTAATGTTTGTCCAAATAATGTTAGCATAATGTCACTGTGCTAGTGTTAACAAGCAGAACCGTTCAGAGCCTCACACATGCAAGCATGCAGGCCTACAGACCGTTCAGAACTACCTGCCGGGTTCAGGTGTTTGAAGTTAAACCTATCTGGACATTTTTATTCTCTACTCGGGTTAAACATATATATAAGTCACTTAGATAACTTAAAAATGTTATTGTTTGGCTTTTTTCAGTATTTTATTTGTTCCTGAGTAAATTGGTTTGGCTGAGATCAAAGTTATAGTTTTTACACAGCTGAATAAACATCAAGCAGACAGCTGATTATCAGAAGTGTGAGATGCTGAGAATTTACTCCGGTGTCCTGTTATATTTTAGATAGCAAGGAGTTTATTAAACTTCACCCAAACAATCTGCAAATTTCATTAAAATTTAATAAACTATCATCTTGTCTTTATTTTTAGTTAGCACCTTAAACACTTAAAGCTGTAAGCTAATGATAGTTATATAAGAGCAGATGCTGCTGGTGCAATGAGCTGTACGTTTTACTTCCAATGGATGATGATCTGATTAGTCGACTAATAGAAAAAATAATCGGTGACTAGTCGACGATCAAAATAATCATTAGTGGCAGCCCTACTACCGACCATGTCTGAGCTGATCCCTGTTCTGCTTTTTAAGGACCGACCACACTAAAAACCACCTTCTTCCAACCTGCCAGGAGCATTTTCCAGCCTGATGGGAGCACCGTGTCAGAAGACAACACAGAGCCTCGAAAAGATCCCCAAATTAACATCTTGGGCCCATGGACACATCTTAATCTGATCCACAATCTATGATCAGTGCTTAAAAAGCAGGTGGACAAACAGGAGCCCACAAACTGTGGTTAACTAAGAGCCACAGAGATCTGCAGGAGTTATGAAGAAGAACGGACTGTTCTCTCTGCTGAGGTCAGGAAAGCGATTCTGCTCCCTGAAGACCAACACAGAGAGACTGAGGAGGAGCTTCTTCCCGCAGGCGATACGGTCTCTCAATCACACCACCACACAGTACTGACCCACACATATGGTTCTTACACACACTGGACATTCTGGACATTGTTTTCACTTCATCACTTAAATCACTTTAAGCATATTTGCACTGCACAAGACATAATGTGGATTGCACAACACTGGACATTATACTCCTCATTTCCAGCTAATACTTGTACAGCTGTTGTTATTGTGTATATATTTATTTATATTTCTTCATACATTCTTATATAGTTCTATACTGTGTATTTTGTTGTACAGTTATTTTTTAACTTTAATTTATATATTTGATCTTATTCTTTCCCAGTTAAATTTACCCTTTAGGTCACGAGCAGTTGTCTAAGCATTTCACTGCATATCGTACTGTGTGTGACTGTGTACGTGACAAATAAAATTTGAAGAGTCAACACTGTAAATGACTCCTATAAAAGTCTGTCACAGAAATGTAAAAAATAAATAAAAACTGATGAAACACAAACTCTGTTACGTTCAGCCAATAGAAACTCGCCATACTCAGTGTCACAAGTCAGATTCAGAGCTGCTGAGCACAACATGGAGGAAGTGCTCAGATATACAACAACCTCCCAGAGGAAGAAGGCGAGTTTAAGTAAGATGTTCTCACTGGTTCACAAACTCACTTTGTGACAGAGGTACAGCCTCTCGGGGTTAACTTCACTGTGTCTGTGATTGTCTGAGATGTTTTAGGGAAATACGTCTTCAGCTGAGCTGTGTTTAAAATGTGCCACAGAACCTGAGAAAAACTGAGACACTTCTTGTGAGCTCAGATATCTGAAGCCTTCAGATGAGCTAAAACACCAACCAGCTGATTATCTATTATTAACAATTTAACAGCTTCTTTATATACACAAAAAAGGTGTTTTACTAAAATATAACAATCCTGGCGTTCCTCTGAAGAATAAGCATCAGGACTGGGATAAAAGTGCAAGCAAAGAATTCACTTTTATGTATCAAAAGACCAAAACGCAAAGATCCTGAAGGAGGAAGAACCTGTAAACTGATTATTGATTTGATCAATGAATTAATCTCGAGATAAAGCAAAAGAAGTCTTTAAACTGGATCCCATGACTGAGTGAAAATGGCCTCAGATTTCAGTCAAATATTTAAAAATCTATTTTTTTCAGTTATTTTTTCTGTTATTATCTGAGTGTCTGAACTTTAAAAAAAAAAAAAAAAAACAGGTTTACAACAAGAAGGACATCTCGTCGTCAGTCTCACTTTGCTCCCTTTAAAAACGCCTCACATAAGTAATATAAACATGAATACAAACCACAGCTGAGCAAACAAACCTCACAGGGACGCACCAAAGACAGGATGGAAAACACAGATCAGATTTAAACCGGCTATTCTTTTGAAAAACGTTTATTCTGCTTCACAGACCTGCCAGTGAGAGGTTCATGATGGAAATCATTAATCCTGCTACATAAAACGTGCTGTGGGCTCCCACAGTGGCTTTTTAAACCTAATTTAATCCACTTACAATAAATGTTTTACTCATTTAAATGCAGTTAACTAAAATTCTTTATTCTAATACGATTATAAAATATGCAATCAAAATGATCACACTATTTTAAAAGTCCCAGCTCTCATTTGAGGCTGTAAAACCTCGTTTGAGTGGGTTGATCAGTGATTTGTAATCTTTACTGCTGGATGTAAGCATCCCTGCGTGAATGTGTCTGTTTGTGGGGATGTCTAACTTTCTTTAATATTTGAATTTTATCCGATATGCGAAGCACTTTGTACCTTTGTGTTTCTGTGATTAAAACTGATACATGTTAACCACGCTGTGTGGTAGATTATACGTGGAAAAATGGAAATAAAGATCCAGGAAACAAAGTTGCGCATTAAGATTTTCCAGAGTTTAGGGAATCATTAATAACCTGTAGGGATTACAATAAGAGTATATGAGGTTATAAAGGGAGCAGATCCACCGTGAGCCCCTCGGGTGAGTATTTGGGGTCATTATTGAGACTTTTTGTGATATTTACATTTTGCTCTGACATGAACACAACCCCCTGTTAAAGTTTGCTAACGGTCCTGTGGCGCTAACGGTTTTAATAATTAATAAACATCCTTCCTAAACTCACCCAGCGGCTGAATAACGGAATAAACTCTGAAAATAGTGAAAAGGTTTGTGACGTGATGAGCAGCCTTTCCGTAACCCACCCCGAGCTCCACAGCTCCAGCGGGTCACGGTGGTCCGCCCGGCCGATCAGGGGACCCCGCACAGCGGTCTTACCTGGAGAAAGCTTCCGCTGTTCGGCCCACACGGTGCCCTGGAAAAAGGCGAGAGACAGCAGGCGGAGAAGAAAACTGGAGGACATATTGGATGTTTGAACACGGCTCCGTTTAGACTGTAGGCCGTAGCTTTAGTCCACTCTTTCTCCTCTCTTCCCGGCCCTCTCTCTTCACGTTCACCGCTCAGTCGGCACTCGACTCTCGCGATACTCGTCACCTTTTCCGACTTTTAAAAGAAAGTCAACAGAAACCGCAAAAAGCTATCCAGCCAATGAGAACAGAAATGACGCGATACAGCTTTGACGGACAGAGCTGGTATCCAATCAGCACAGATAGTCGGAAATCCACCAGCCAATAAGAGGCAGATATATGGGAACTTTTTTTCTCTTCGTTTTTCGGTGGGCTAAACCACAGAAAGTTCGTGAAAAATGGAGTACGTGAATCTTTGCCACGTCTGAGGCTTTCAGGAGAGGGAGGGAGAGGGAGAGACATAGCGAGGACATGGAAAAACGGAGAGAGAGCGTGCGTCGGCAGAGGTTTTATATAGCTTTAAAGTCGCATGTCTGCAATAAAATCTATAATGATGTTTAATCATTATAATTACACCCAAAATGTATTCATAATTTAGTATTTATTTACATAATTTATTTAAGAAACAATTAACATTTTCCTAATGAAATATTAACACTGCGAGTTCTTTTCCTGACATACATAGCATGCATGAATAAACTCTCAAAATCGTTTTTCTTTAGCTCTTTTGTAAAAAATCACTTTCTCCCAAATAATTGACTCAAAATATAAAAGTAAAGAACTGGGTGAAGAGACTGCAAACATAGCTGTTCTGTAAATACAGCAATCCAGCATTTATTCTACATTTACCATCTAGTAAGCTAAAAGCATACGTTATTAGAGGGTGGATGTATGGGATGCTCTAAACTCTAGATCACTGGTTTCTTTCTGTGTGTCTCAGGATTTAATAAAACTACAATCTACACCACAGTGTCACAACAAGGGGCCCAACATCTTATTCCTGGTCCCAGTTGATTAACACTGCAGTGTTAATCAACTGGGACCAAGAATAAGATGAGATAAGATAAGATAAGACTTTATTGACCCCACGGAGGCAAAATTTGTGCTGTGTTTCGTTGTTCTTGTAACATTGACAATTATTAAATCTATTCTATTCAATAGGGGGGTCATGTCAGTAAAACACAAGTATAGATGTATAAAAAGGAGGCAGAGGTTTTATAATACCTTTTAAAAACCATTTTCTTTCAAACTGACCTGGTTTTAATTTTCATTTGTTTTAAAGACAGTATTTAACTCTTTGTACTCTTAAACTCTTTAACTCTTTACTCAAGATATGAAAGTAAAGATCTGGAGAAAGAGACAGTAGCCACACTTTGTTAGCAATTACAACAATCAGACATTTAGTTATTGTATTTTTTCTTTTATTAAACAGATTTCAGTCATATCACAGTAATCCCTGGATTAACTAGTGGGAAGTGACCAATTATGCTGGAACACATAGCAGGATGTTTTAACAAAACATGACAAAGGCATGCTATGGAAGAGATCCAGAGATGATTAAATTCAGAATAGTGTATAAATGCACTAGTCACACACACCATGCTTCCACATCATGCTAATTATAGAGTTCCACAGGGTTCTGTGCTAAGACCAATTCTGCTTACATTATACATGCTTTCCTCCAGCCTATGTTATCTGCTTTAAGGTACACATTTGAGAAAGAGGGAGGACATACAGGCAGGGATCCAAGTGACCACACTTTATTTACAGTGAAAGTTTAAAGGTCCAATCTCTTCCAGGCTTAAATCCAGAAAATGTCAATTTTCCCCCAGAATCCACACCAGATTTTGCTCATCACTTTGTGTCTCATAATCTTTAGGGATGGGAATCTTGAAACAGTTGTTTCAAGACTGTGTTGAGCTTCTTAAGCTCATATGTTTCAAAACACTGCACGGAAGCATGGTTCAACACACCAGGTCACATGACCATGACTTAACAAAGTTTTGATGTGTTTCACTTCAGTTTCAAGAGGTGGTCGAGGAGGTAAGACTCACCTCAACCTCGTAGTGTGTGGAGCAGCGGCTCCCCATAGAGAGCATTTTTCACCTGCACAAATGCCGCCTGGCACTGATCCATCCATGAGACCAGATCTAGGTCAGGCCCACGAACCCAGGCATGAACTGATCATAGTACCCAGGCAGCTCCATGGACTGCCTCACTTCCTTTTTTGTCTTGGGGTGTGTGCGGGATGCAATGGCGGCTTACTTCTCCATCTGTAGACACACCTGCCCTCCCTCCAAGTGGAATCCCAGATACCGTACCTCCCTCTATCCAACTGCACACTTCTTTAGTTTGGCCTTGAGGTCTGCCTGCCTGCTTTAGGGACTCCAGAACCACGGCCACCCGCTGCACATGGTCTGCCGAGGTGTTACTGTGCAGGATCACATCATCGAGGTAGGTCTCAGCATATGCAGCATGCAGCCACAGCACCCGGTCCATGAGGCTCTGGAAGGTAACTGAAATGAGCCAAATTGGTACAAACCGTCAGGGTAGAGAAGTGTCTCCTCCCCAGAGTCAGCGTCCCAAACAGCTGTTCTGCTGCCGTCATTTGGCTGCATGTGATGATCCAGAACTTCTGCCGATGATTTTGGACAGAGAGGCCCAATCTATCCAAAATGGCCCTGCCGATGTCATCGAAGCTCTGCTGTGGGGCTGCCGGCAGGCTCAGAACCTCGGACTGCGCCTCTCCCAACAGCAGCGGTAATAGCTGCAGGCCACTGATATGCCTCTGTGTTGGGCTAAAATAGGGGTCAGCAACCTTTAAGACCCAAAGAGCCATTTGGACCCTGTTTTCACTGAAAAGAAAACACTGGGAGCCGCAAATACTTTTTGACATCTAAAATGAAGAGAACACTGCATACATTGTTTTTTACCTTTATGCTTTGTATAAACCACTATAGTGTGTTGTTTATGAAGTCCACGAAATGCTACAAAGTAAATGAAATTTTATTTATGTAATGAACACATTTTAAACTCTTAAAAAATTTATAGCAAAAAAATCAATTTAAATCAATTAAAAAGCTGAACTTAAATTATCCATGTAGCAAACAAAAACTGATCCTTATATCACATTTGGGCTTTCGGAGCATGTAGAGCCTTAACCTGAATTTTAAAAATAATTGGAAAAAACACTACGCTCCTAAAAAAATGAATAATAAATATTCGCAAAATCTCTGCATGAATATTTATTTTACCTGGTTACCTGGTACCTGTATGGCGGGCGTGGCCTGCAGTGCTGCTGCAGGAGAGGTGGTTGCGCCTGAGCCACACCGCCTTATAGTCTGTGCTCTCTCTGATGTTGTGTTATGTGTCGGGCTGTGTGCCGGAAAGCTGAAGCCAGCTGCATGTGTACAGCAAACATCGTCGGGTCTGCCGTGGTATGTTTACAATGGGACTTCTGCTCCTGAACCTCTGCGCCCAGCGTCTGCAGACTGGGGCTGTACGAAGTCACTTTCATCTTTACGCAGGACTGTGAGCTGTCGTCTGTGAGGCGTGAGTGGTTTTTGTTTTTATCATAGTTCATGGTTGGGAATAGCTGCTCAATTATGTATGCGGATCCGAAGATCGACAATCCACAAATTAGGCATACTGGTAGGCCGCTCTCGTCAGAAGTAAATGCAAACAAATCTGCCCAGACAACATTAAATCTTCTTCAGATATTTTTCTTATCTTACATTTCTCCATAATTTACCTACTTGGGGTTGAAAGTCTCAATAAATGCATTGCATTTTGGCGGGTATATACATATATATATACCGGCTTCCGCGAGTGTGACTTCCGTGAGTTATTTTGATTAAATTGTAATATTATGATGAAAAATAATTTAAAAAATAATTTTATTTTTATATTTCAAGATCATGATAATCTCTGTAATCATGTGAGCCAATGTGTGGACCGACTGCACAAGCAGCCATGAAAATGAGTCTAGCCTCTCCTATTTTCACAGCTCGTCTGACTGTGAGTCCCAGCAGCTCTCAGCTGTTTGAATTAGACTTTGTATCTCTGAGTTGTCAGGACGATGACAGCTCTGCTGGATGGACTCTGAGGAGAAACATAAGCAATAAAGTGATGATTCAATGTGGAAAGAACTTTGGAAGATGGTCTGGATCTACCTGTACGATAAGCTACATGTACACATGGGACAGTGGAGTTTACTGGTGTGAGTCCAGAGAGGGTCCCATCAGTAACATGGTTAACCTGACAGTCACTGGTAAGCTGAGTGTGTGGAGTTAGTGTTGATGAAGCTGTGTGTAAATGGATGAAATGCTGTAGTTTGTCTCTGTGTTGAGGTGGATCAGTGATCCTGCAGAGTCCTGTCCTCCCTGTGATGGAGGGAGATGACGTCACTCTGCTCTGTAAAACAAAGACCACTCCCTCCAACCTCCCAGCTGCTTTCTATAAAGATGGCTCCCTCATCAGGAAGCAGCCTACAGGTCACATGACCATCCAGCATGTTTCCAGGTCTGATGAAGGCCTCTACAAGTGTGACATCAGCGGTCATGGAGAGTCTCCATCCAGCTGGATCACTGTCACAGGTGAGGAGCTTCACACTCATTTCATGTCTTATTTCAGCCACAAGTTTACCTGAATAGATGGGATTCTATCTACAGGTAGACCTGCGACTACAGCCCCGCCCACATCAGCACCTTCACCTTCTACCTCACGCCCCCTGCATTTTGACTTCACACTGCTTCGCTACCTGCTGGTGTTCTGTCCATATTTAATCTCCACTCTTCTTGTTGCATCTTTACATCGACAGAGAGCCACAGGTAACACTGACTCATTCACTGATCAATTATTAAACAATCAATAATCAATGAACTGATGACAGATATCTGTCTATAACTACAACTGTTAACATTTTATAGACTGCATCTGTGTTTCTTTTCTGATTTGCTGACTGCAGGGAACAATCCACCCACCAGTGATCATCCGAGCTCTTGAGGTCGACGGATTGGATGAAGAGGATGTCATCAAAGAGCACTGATTGTAAATTTTATCTAAGATTTTGAGGCTCATTCAAAAACAAAGCCTGTGTACAAATCTGTGTTTAAGCCAGGTGTTCAAATAAATTATGAAATAGGAAAAAAAAAGATTCTAACCCAGAAAATAATGTAATTTAAGTTAAAAACATAAAATAGTAACTGGAAAGGTTCAAGGATTTATCACTTCAAAACACTATTCATCTTGAAGTACTTATGTAAAGACCCGACAAAATGAGCAGCATAGACTGAGTCTTAGGCTACGTCCACACGTACCTGGGTATTTTTGAAAACGCAGCTTTTTCTATGCGTTTGCACCTTTCGTCCACACGTAAACGGCGTTTTTGGTCACTGAAAACTGAGATTTCTAAAAACTCCGGCCAGGGTGGATATTTTCGAAAACTCTGTTTTTGCTATAAAGTGTGGACGAGAAAAACGGAGAAAATGCAGCGTTAAAGGTGTGCGCCTTTTTTGACATCACGTTATTGTTTCGGTGAAATGAATTTCTACAATACTGTTAATTCTACTCTCTGCAGTGTTTAAATGCTTACATACACACAGTTACTGTCCCTCCACACATACGCCTGGGTTCTGCTTCTATTCCCCAGCTTTGTTTACTATTTCCCACCGAGGCTTCTAGACTTCTGATTGGCCAACATTTCTACACGGTGAGGAATATATCGCCACCTGTTGCTTTGGCATGTTCATAGCAGCATTTTCCTTCATTTCTGCATTCACGTGTGGATGGGATTATTTTTTAAAACGTCCGTTTTCAAAAATACCCGTGGACGTAGCCTTAATCTTAACATACCTAGAGTTGTAAACAGAAGTTCATATGCACTCTTCATGGGTAATTTTGAGCTTTTAATAATTTCTTTGACTTATTCATTTTACAGAGTGGAATGATTGAACAAAATACACGTTTAATGACTTGAAAATGAATGGTGAAAAATTGTCAGCACTCATTGGACTGACCAATACTACGTACAGTCCAAGGACTCAGTGATGACAGTAAAGATCTCAGAAGGAAAATTTTAAATTTAAAGAAGTTAGGAAAATCTCTTGGAGAGAGAGAAATGGAGCCACATTCCAAGCTCACCTGCTCTGACACGTTATTTGGATGTGTAATCATGTTTGCCAAGGCCTGGAAAAAACCCCAAACTTTGAGCCTTAGTTGAGAGGAAAAAAGCTAGGCCACAGTCAAGTGAGTTTTACACCACCAAGGGTGCTGACCAAGAAAGAAGCGCCTGATCAAACACATTCAAACTGGACAGAAATGTGCAAAAACAGAACAACAAAGCACAGAACTAGTCCTTCATTTGTAATAAAATGGCATGAGTGGTATTCAGCTAGCATTTAAAAAGGTCCAGTTAGAGAAAATTTCTTGAAGTAAAGGACCAAATGATTATAATGTCTAATTAAAGGAGTAAATACTCTTATGGATCTGCTTGGTCTCTACACTGCACTAAACAATAAGAGGAAACAGAGCCATTCTGAATCCTTCAAAATAAAAACGTTAAAGAAGCATAGAGGCTGGTGCAGATGCTGGATGGACAACTACTGAGTATTAAGGACACTTTAAGGAAAAAAACAGTATTATTGATCAAATCATTCTGATAATCATTTGATCAGTCAGATACATTTGATTATTTTCAAATTGATGTTTCCTGGGTCATTATTTTAATTTGCTGCGGGATGAGACAACATGGTGATATTTACAGGTGGGTAGAGTTGAAATTTTTCATATATATATTACTGTCCGGAGAGTAATGATTCTAACAAATACATACAGTTAATTTATTAATTTTAATTAGTTTATTAATGTTTAGGAAATAAAACCATCCCTATCTTTATTGATTAAATCGATTCAGGTCATTTTTAGATCTCGAGATAAACACGTGTATTTCAATGAACAGAAGCCCCGCCCTCGGCGTCTCTTGCCATGGCAGCGTGTCAACAGCGCTCCATGGAGACGGCGAAACCTGAACCGGGGCTGTTTTTCCGCGTTTCTCCGTGACTTGGACACAGCTACCCGCCTGCAGATGATGGGACGGCCCAGGTACTTCACTCCCTCGGAGGTGGCGGCTCACAACACGGCGGAGGACCTGTGGGTGTCGTTTCTGGGCAAAGTGTACGACCTGAGCCCGCTGATGAGCCAGTACAAAGGTGAGCCGCAGCAGGTAGATTACTGCGTCACCAGTTGAAGACAGGGCAGGCTGAAAAGCACAAAGTGCCTCTGTGAGAAGTCAGAGTCAGTGAGAGTGATTCCTGTTTTTGACTCTTTAGTTACACAACAGGAAAACGAGTTTCCGGAAGTGTCTGTTCCTGCTGCTAATCCACACAGCGAGCAACCAGAAGGAGTTGCACTGTGTGTGAGAGACTTGTGTGTCCGACATGAAGACTCGCAGAGTACAAAGACACAAAATGACAACAAAGGGAAAAAATAAATAAAAAATAATCCCTGAAAACGTGGATCACAGTTTTCCCACTCAGTTCATTGATTTAATCCATAGACTGTATGCAAAAGATGGTGCTTGCTGCATATTGGGGTTCTTCTTCTTCTTCTTCTTCTTCTTCTTCTTCTTCTTCTTCTTATTATTATTATTATTATTATTATTATTATTATTATTATTATTATTATTATTATTATGATGGAGCTCGTGGATGAAATGACACGAGGACCTCAAGTCATTTACTGCAAGAGGCTGCCCTCTGGTGGTCATTTCAGGCATTTCTGCACTGAAGCGTCAAAGACCGATTTTAAAAAAAAAGTGTTTTTGCTTGTAATATTTTAAAGACACAACTAATGATTGACTGTAACATCTAAAGATGAACTAGATCAGCTACTGTTTAAATTATGTGTATAAATACATAAATTAGATTAGATGAAAAAGCCGAAGGTGGGTAAATGACCCAAATAGTTTGAAAGAGAATATTTAAACCGCTTGGATGAATTAACTTTGTGTGGAAGTTAATCTTAATATTTCAAGGCATCCTGTTTCCTCTAATAACTGATCGGACAGTTTTACTCTGAAAAAATTACACTTTTAAGCATTTTGATGCATTCCTATAACTAAAGGTGGAATTTTAGTTTGAAAATCAGAGATTTCATAGCATCCTGTTACCATCCCCTATCTAATACACTTTTATTTTGAAAATGATGAATTCTTTTAACTAACTCTAGGTTTTATTTTGAAAATGTGAGATTTCATAACATTCATTACCTTACCTCACCTAACATTACCTTCCAATTACTAATTGGACACTTTTATTTTGAAAACAAAGACACTTTAAAATAATCTTTCCTTAAAGTTGACTCGCTGCTGGAGCCTCAAGTGGACATTAGAGGAACTGCAGTTTTTGTTCCATCAACACTGGCTTCATGCTTTAGACTCTATGATCAGCTTGTTTTGTTGCTGTTTGAAAGCCTTTGTAATGTTAATTTGAAAGAGTATAAGTAAACATCTGTGTAGTATTTCCTCCTACAGCTTTCTTAAAATGTAAGTGGGTTAAAATCAGACACCACTGTGGGAGTTCTCAGGTGGAGAGTATTAAGAAAGATGGTGTTTATGAGGGTAACATGTGTTTCTGTCTGCAGGTGATGTTCTGCTGTTGCCCATCATGGAGTTTGCAGGGAAGGACATCAGCAGCTGGTTTGACCCCAAAACTGAAGACGTGAGTGCCGATCAAACTTACGTGGACTGGTGTTAGACTGTGCAGAGCTTTTCTACTGTAGCACAGACCCAAGAGTTCATTTTTACTACTTAAGCTACATTTATGTCTTAGATTTTACTTCATCTTTCAACTTTAGGCACTTTCGCACTGCTTGTATGGATGCTTCTGGGACCGTTCAGGGGATCAGTGTCTTGCTGAAGGGCATTACAGCATGCTGGAATCAAACATCCTCCTGAGCCACAGTCACACTCAGTCATCTCCTACACCTGTCATTAAGGGCAGCTTGAGTAATAGTCGTGCATTCCTAATCCTGCTGAAGAGTGTTTTCACCTGAATGTACTCGCCTGTTACTGAGTTCTGATTTGGAGAAAATTGAGATACTGTTGTTTAATCTTCTCTACAGGAAGCTTCACTTGAGGTTTAAGCCCAAGTCACACAGGCCTCGAGCCTCAGTCAGCCCAAATCCTTCCAACCTCGAGCAACTTTCAGGAAAAAAAACACTTTTTCCTAGAGACCTGTGGTTTCCATGGGAGTGCAGACTGCTCTCTAGGCTTGTGTGAGTGGTCAGAATCAGTTTCCAGGTCACATAATTTTCTCGTATAGAAAATATAGAGAAATAAAAATTCTTATCACAGTTCAGCTAAAGATAATCAGACAACATTTTCTGTTGCTTTGTACTTGGACAGTTAAAGTAAACACACTTCACTGTTTTCTCCAGCAGGTTTTGCTTTTACTTCATGAGGATATTTCAGTTCTCTGATCTGGAGTCTGTGGGCAGTGGCCCGCCTCAGACCTGAAACCTGAAACAGCATCTGGTGGTTTTATGCTCCTGTGCTGTCAATGTAAAAAGATAGTAAATTAATTTCCCACCTGTCCTCAGATCCTGAAGTACGTGGACCCTCTGACCTGCTGTGTGGCGTACTACACCCCCAGGGGGCGTTTCCTGCACATCCCCCCCAACGGTCCGCGCTCCGACTGGGACAGCGACATCGGACAGCCGTGGTGGAGAGATAGCCGATACGAGGTGGGGCTGCTGTCCGCTAAAACCAGGTGGATGCGAATCATCAACACGCTGACGTCACAGGAGCAGCGGATGGAGGTGAGCACATCACCTCAGCCAGATGCACTTTGGGTAACTGCGCCTTCATGATGTGGTTAACGGTCACAAAGACGTTTAGCTACAAACACAGTGTGTGTCCTGATGCCCTCAGGTGTGCTCAGAGGAGACTCTGAACGAGATCCTGCAGCGCTACCTGCGATACAACTCGCATGCCCGCAGCTACACCTGGAAATACAACGGCGCCGTCCTGGACATGAACAAGACGCTGAGTGAGAACAATGTCCCAGACAATGACCTCGAGCTCGAACAGCTGCGTCTGGACCGAGACGCATTCACCCCCGCCATCCTCCTCCACTACAACGATGACCTCACCGAGGGCTGACCTCTGACCCTGAACTGTGGACTAGAACATAACAGTTATTTTATTAAAGCTGTGCTAACAGGTGCCTTTTCTAACTGTCGTTTGATGAAAGTTTTCACCAAAGAGAGACCTTAAATTCTCTTTAAAGGCCAATCTGAGCTGCACATTAGCACAGATGGACTCCCACAAAGTCACTGGAGACTCAGTTAGGGTTAGCTGAGGCCCCTGATGGCTAACTGAGCTAAGCAGTTGGCAAATTTTGTGCATCAAGAGGCTGATCCAGAGCCAAACTCTGTTTGGTCTATCTGTCTATATGTTGTTTCCTTGCATTTAACTTAATTTTACATCTTCTTTTACATCTATCAGTTCAGCCCCTCACATCTTTAAACATCTTTAAATATGACGAGATGAATATGAAGAGAAAATGTTGGCCACCCCTGGTTTAAACCTAATTCATTTGCAATTCCTTCAGTGTCCACTCCAGTGAGTCAGGCCCCATAGACTCCCGTGTTAAAATATTCAAGTCTTCAGGTGAAATTAACATGTTTACAACCTTTACAAATAATAGATTTCAGGTAGAATGAGATATATATTAATAACATATAACGTACTACAACTAAAGGCTTAAAAAAGTGGAAGTTAACGTCAGTAAAACACATGTATAGATGTACAACAAGCCTGTAAAAGTCAGACCTGAAGGTTTTTAGCCTCTAGTTGGCGTATCTCTGGATGGCATAACCATCTGAGAACACTGTGAGTAACAAAACCCAGAATGGGGTGTCACAGAGTGTTTTCTTACAGGTCATGGAGTTCCACAGGGCTCTGTTATAGGTCCTTTACTTTTGTTCAGATTTAAATTATAATCTAAATTCACCTGTTTAAATTGTATTAACACTTAAAGTTTCCATTAATGGTAGTGTGGCCTTTTTGCTGCTGTTGGAACATTATGTTTAATGCAAACATGTGACTAAAATTGTACTTGAGACCATCCCCTAAAACCTGGTGAATGTTAATGTGATTATGAATTAATGTCATAGAAAAACGGATCCAGATGGTTTTCCACAGTTTAAGGTGTTTCAATTAAACCATTTAAGGTTTAGATGAACACTGTGTCCCGAGCAGCTCTTGTTTTATATCGAGCTTTGTGTTTATGGTTATCTTGTGTTAAAGTTTAAGACCACATGTCTGTGTTTGTTTGTGATCTTGCATTTACACATAGTTTGAATTTGTGAACACTGTGGTTGATTTTAGGGAAGTTCAGACTGAGGAATGCTTCCCTCCCTGGGAGAAAATGTTTCTGAACAAAAGGGAAATTCTGAGGCTCATTTTACAGAAAATACTAAAATAGGATGTGAGACCAGGAGCTAAATCCTCAAAAATAATTATGATGCGCTTAATAAAACGGGTACTTGCACATAGTTTCTTACTTGGTGGGTGGGAGGGAGGAGGTGATGTAAACTTTTATCTGATGCTTTCCAGCTGATTCTTCACAGGCAGAGCAGAGGTGAGGAGCACTTTATTCTTTCTCCATTATTAGTTTGAATTAGTGTTGATATTTAAGTGAGTTTGGTAGAAAGAACAACTTGATTTTGTTGAGATTAGCATAGGTGTATTTATATACTGAATATCTACATAAATCCAGCTACAGGTGTATTCCTTTAAACTACTTTGATCCAATTTATATTTAATACGTTTAAAATAACTTTACGGTTTAACTTGAAAGTAATAAAGGGAGGCATCACCGGGTAGTTTTTGAGACTTTTGTTCGTCTCTCCAAAGGTACTGTAACTTGACTGACTCTATTTTAACCACAGTAAGAGGTGAGCAGAATGGAGGAATCATATTATGAGAATTACTGGGACCAGACGACGCTCTCTCTCACAGGTATCCGTTTCATTTAAGTTGGGAATGTCTTGGTTGTAGCGTGCACCTGTAATAACTGAGCGTCTGTCAAGCAGACAGTCCAGCACCCTCATCTGCATCCAGGTTCAGACGGTGGCTGTTTCCTGGTCTGATCGTCGTGGTCCTGCTGATTCTGATCATAGTGATGGGAAGTACCAGTAAGTGCGTGTGTACACACACACACACACACACACACACACACACACACACACACACACACACACACACACACACACACACACATTCTAGTTTAGGTTAAATGTGGTGACCACTGTTACTTCTTCAAGTTAGTAACTGAGTTACAAGATTCTAAAAGTAATTAATTACTTGAAAAGTAACTATTGCGTTACTTTAAAAAAACGTTTAACCCTCTGGGGTCCAGGGTATAATTGGCCATTTTTAACTACTTTTGATGTTCCCTCCACATTTCACCTTTAAACTATTTACTTTGCCTTGTTTGGTGTCATTCTTTTCAGCACAACCTCACGTGTCTGAATTTACAGTTGTGTTTTCATTTTGACATACTGTATTAACACAATTGGTCTAAAATCAGACAAAAAACACAAGATCAAAGTAGAAAAGGTTATATTTTTTACTGTAACAACCACAAACATGTTTAATGATCATATTTCACAACTTTAAATGCAAATATAAATTGTCAATTTTAAAATCCTATGCACAAGTTTGCAAACAAAGTTATTTACATCCATTTACCTTTTACCTTGATTTTTTAAAATAACCATTTCAAACTATTTACAGATCACCTGTTCTTCAATAAGATGCCACAAATTATTTGTGCCACTCCAAAAACATAATTTCTGTCCACTATAAAGGAGAACATCACAGCCTGATACCTGCAGGTCTGACAGCAGCAGGTGTATCACTCCTGTTTCTACCTGGAGACAGCAGTCGCCTTATTGTTCTGACACAAACACAAAACTATCCACACACTACACACTAACTACACAAGACAACACATTAACTACAGACTCCAAACACGCTAAACATCACAAATCTCTCACATCTCAAAACTCGCTCTCTCTCTTTCTGCTGTCTCTCTCTCTCTCTCTCACCGTCACTCCTAAAACTTCCTGTTTTTTTGTTGTTTTTATTTTATTTTTTGCTCATAAGCAGAGAGTGCTTGCTAGCACTGTCCTTAGACAGTAAACGTGTGATTATTGACTTGTTGCATCACACGAGAGTGCTACAATGACTCTGGTTTTACGAGGCCTATCAACACAATTTATAAACTGGTATCTATCACCTTGTTGCTTTGTCTTTAAGTGGTCATGTGATTGTCTTACCTCGACTACTTTATTCTTCCTCAGTCAAACAGCAGCACTCATGCGATTGTTTTGCCCCCTTAGCTCCAGGTGTTGTGCTAGACAGTGATCGTGATTACCGTCCGCGGGAGCGCGCAGCTGCTTAAAGCTGTAGCGTCCAGATTACTTACAGCTACTTCCGTGTGACTGATATAAGATGCGGTAAGCTGAGCACAGCTTCAACCGTCTGTTTGTTGAAAAATAGTAACGAACGGCGTTTCCTTGTTAGTAACTCTAATTCCGTTGTAACGATAGAAATAGTAATTAGTTAGATTGCTCGTTACTGAAAAAAAAACACCATTAGTAACGCTGTTACTTGTAACGCCGTTATTCCCATCACTGCACACTACCAATATTATAAGTAAGCTCTGCGTTTTCAGTCTGCCTTTTAAAATAGAAATAGAATAGAGTAGTCTTTTGTCCTTTTTATTGTACAACTAAATTCTGGGTGTCCCACATCAACTGTGTTGGAATAAAATATAATACGGCAAGGCTGGGATGGTCAATTTGGTAAAGTAAATCCATTGGGCATCTTTCTTTGCCTTTAGACAATAATTCTGATGGCAAAAGAGCCAAACGGGACAGGCAAAAAAAAAAAAAAAAAAAAAGGAATAAAATATAAATAGTAGAAAAACACAAAAAGGTGCACAGTAGTTGGAAGCACTGTGCCACTGCATATGTGCGTACATGCCACCATCTTGAGCCGTTCATGTCTAGGTCTGCATTTGGGGTCCAAATCCACATGCTAAATCCCACCTCTACATCCATAAACATCCTTCGAGGTCTTTCTCTTTTCCTATATGTCCAATATATCAATGATCCCTCCACTGCACACTCTCAACCATCTCAGCTTTCCACTTCATATGTATTCTTTATAGTCTCTAGTGAAATAAACACTTACAAACTTTTTCTTGTATGTGCAAAATGATTATTAGAATCAGCACGAGCCGAGTACGTTAGTAGCAAAATCACTGTGACTGCAAAGATGGTTTACAGAATTTTCTTGTAATTGAAAATTTTTGATCCTTCAACATGACAAAGAGAAAAACAAATGATAACTAAACTCTAATCACACAATAGATATTTACATGACATCATCTTGAAATTAAATTATTAAATGAATAGAAAGATAAAAGTCATTTGATTTACAGTTTTTGTTATATTGAATCTTCATTATGTAATAGAGCCAGTTTTTAAAATCAGCTTTTTATTTTATCATCTCTAGTTTTGTTTCATTTTGTTCTTTTAATGATTTTTCTTTACTGAACATTTTTTTATTTTGTCTTATTTTGTTGAGCAAATTTCTTTATTACACTATTTTATTGTATTATAGAGTGTTTAGTTTGCTATACTAGAAGAATTTCCTCTTTTTGGGGGATGTGTACAGTTGACCTTGTCCATCTCTTTTTTCAGACAGGAAGATGTCAAATCGTCTGGGGACTTTGGAGCAGAGAGTTTCCAACCTCAGTAAGATCGTCCAATCACTGAACGCCTCACTGCATCACACTCAAGGTAGCACACCTGTTAGTTAACGTCTTTTTGGAGAACACTCAAAAAACAAAAAAACAAAACAAAAACAGGACACAGTTTCAGCACATTACTCTCCTACACTTAAAATCTGAATGTGGTTATCTTACATAGATTTTATACGTCAAACTTAAAGGTGTTTAGATCCACAGCATAACTAGTTATTGTCCCAGTTCTGGGTCATTTTGACCCAGCATTTTCAGTTTCTTGTGTTTTGGTATTCTTCTTCTTCTGTGTTATGATTTATGTTCTGATTCTTTAGTTGTGCTGTTTTGATTATTATTATTATTATTATTCTAGGTTTCAGTTTGGTCCTGGTTATGAGTTTAATTTTTAGGTTTTGTGTCAAGTCTGTGTCTCGATGTGATTTGTTTTCTGTTATACTTTGAAGGTCCATGTCTTATGTCAGTGTCCATTTTACTTCCCCCTGTCGCGTTAGCCCTAATTTCTCCCAGCTGTGTCTCCCTCCTGTTTCCTATTCCCTGATTACTCCACTGTGTATTTAAGCCCTGTGTTTGCCTTTGCCCTCTGTCGTGTCGTTAATGTTTGCTACCCTCAGTATGCTGTGTGTTTGTCTTCTACTTCTGTTTAGTTGCTCAGTTCCAGTGTTTCAGTTCCTATGTTCAGAGTTTTGTTTTGGTTTTTTGGACGTTTTATCCATGTGGAGTTTTTTCTGAGCAACAAAGCTGTGCTTTAGGTTTAACCTGCCGGTTCTGAGTCCTGCTCTTGGGTCCACTTCTCCGGCCTGCCTGCCACACAGCCTATCATGACAGTTACAGCTATCTGGTACAGGTGGACAATGTAACACTAGATAACACTAGATATTGAAACATATTTAAATTAAAAATGACACATTTATATTAAAACACAATTCACCAATAAATCCCCGTGTGTCCCAGACTCCCGTGCCGTGTCTTCATCCAGTGTCAGTGCTCTGTGCATGTGCTCCTTAGTGTTCGTGTAACCTGTGCTTGCTGCCCTCTCGTCCCGCAATTCTCCTGAGAAAATAACAGAAGGAGCCGTAAATACACTACACTGCGACAAATTCACACTCACTGACTTCCAGCTGGGAAACTAACAGGAAGTCTCACAAAACGATCCAGCATCAGAGAGAGCTCCACCACACTGCTAAGTAGCTCCCTCGAAGAGGCTTGATCATCTGCAGGTTTGTGTGAACATCTTCCTCAGGTGTGGCCAGCCACCTGGCAGGGCACACCCACCAGGCCTAATGGTGCCCGTAAACCAGCCTACCAGATGCACCCACACCCATATACACACCCACACACACATACCTGCAATCAGGGAAACCAGTGACAGCCATACCATACATCAAATATACTTATAACAAGTAATATAAGTCCAAAACTGCAGAGGACACCTGGGTCTGATGACCCAGGTCCCTGACACTAAAATATTTATCTCATAAGGGGTTTATGCAGACTTACACTAACAATGTGAAAGTCTAAACCAAACCTCATCGTTTTAAGTGTTCCAGTTGCCAAGTTGCTAAACATGCTAACATGCTAAGTCTCCTTGTTTCTAGAAACGGCTAAACAAGTTCAGCAGCTACAGTATGCTGTTGAGAACAACAAGGACCAGCTTAACTCGGGTTTGTCTGCCCCCCTGTAGATTATACTGCTGGTGATGACTCCAAACATCATGTTTAACCTGTGTTTGTGCTGTGTGTTCAGTGTCAGAGGCGCCGAAACAGCTGTCGGTCATCGACTCTCTGAGCAAGAGCATCGCTGCCATCAAATGTTCCCACGAACACGTCACCAACAACAGTGTGTATACCATATTTATATTAGGAAAATACACATCTGCAGACTGACGCTCACACCTGTGTACCTGTTTCTCTCTGTCAGGTTCAACTGCAGGTGGTTGTTGTCCTATGGGTTGGACTGTGTTTGAGTCCAGCTGTTACTTCTTCAGCGGTGATTCTCGGTCCTGGAACGAGTCCAGAGACTGGTGTGAAACACAACAAGCCCACCTGGTCATTCTGCGCAACGACAAGGAGTGGGTAAGACCTGCCACACTTGTCACATGATTCAGCATGAAATGTACCAGTCTTTATTTGAATGGTAATGTTTCCTAGTTTGTAAAAATGTGTCTGGTTAACAGCATCTCAACAATTCAGACAGCAGAGACTTCAGAGCCTCAGAGGTGTCAGTGGACAATGTCATGGGCATGGCACACTTTTTAAAACATAATTTAACTCTTTCACCCATAAAGACAACATTTTATTTATCTTTTTTGTGAGCAGGCCTGAAGTAGGACAGAAACACTTAGAAAAGAGCTTCAAAATGACTCATAGATAAAGAGTCGAGGTTTAAGATGTACTGTCTGACATTTTCTGGATTTAAGAAAAGATTTGAAAACTTTATGTGCACACAGTCAAAAGCATCTTTAACTAAGCAAGTAAGTTTTTATTTAAAATGGAAGGCTGAGAAAAGTCAAAGTCACATGAGGACGTTGTACCAAGGCTAATGTTAACAAATCCACTGCTTAAATACTGCCCTCTAGAGGTAAAAGTGGAATTTACACAAATGACCTTCAAGTTATGAATATCCTGCATTTTATTTTATTTTTTTAGTAGTTTGCAGACAAGAAAATAAGAAAAAATTACTTTATACTTCTCTCTGTCCAGGACTTTGTGACCCGCAGGAGCATGCCTCACTTTTACTGGATTGGTTTGTCTGACTGGAGGACTGGGCGCTGGGAGTGGGTGAACCAGACGCCGTACACAGTGGAGCCCAGGTCTTTAAAAAACAAACAAACAAACAGATGTGACCTCTCTTCTGTCTTGCATTAATGATATGGAAAGAATCAAAATCAAACAATTCCAGATGAAAGAGGATGAAAATCATAAAGCCATACTGGCATCATACTAGCCAAACCAGCCATTCCAAACTTTTTAAAAATTATTTTCCATTTTTCTTTAACTTATTTTTTCCCATTTACTATTTTTCTGTACTGTGCTTTGTGACTGCAAGTCTGTGAGTCTGCAAGTCTTCCTTACTTATTTACTTACTTTCCTTTTTTCCTTTTTCCATGTTTCGTCCTGCTTTTTATTGACTTTAATTCCCCAAATGTTTGGGCCATACTCAAAGACACATCATGCCTTTTATTAGTTTTTTTTTTTTTTCAAATAGGTTTTTCGGAAATTACAAAAACATGCACACATGTCCACAGATTGCCCTTAAAGAGACTGAGTCGACTGAAAAAGAAAGTGATCCAGAGTTGGCGGGAATTTTATATCCGGTTTCCAGCTGCAAATCCCTCCTGTCAGACACTGTAGAAACAAAATTAGCATGTTAGCAGAAGCAGCATTTTCCCTGTGGCTTTACTCAGTGTTAGCACAGCTTTTAGTGCAGAAATGAGCCATGCCAGCTTTGACAAAAGCTGCTGTAACCCTGGAGATGAGAATAGGACAATTATGCTCACTTCTGCATAGAATTTGCTCACAAACATAAGTAATGTATGTGTGTTTTTCCAGGCGGTGGAAACCCGGGCAGCCGGACAACCTGACCGGGCACGGAGATGAAGACTGCGCTCACCTTTATGATGATGGACTCCTGAACGACGTGCACTGCTCCATCAAGATGCAGTTCATCTGTCAGAAACCTACCGTGAATGCCTGAACACACCTGCTTCCCTGGCTTTGCCCACATCTGCTCTCAGATTACACCGCAAAAACATATAATATAATGAAGATATCCCACTTTCTGGACTTACTGCTCTACAGGGGGCGCTCTCCAGCAGGTCCAGAGTTAATGAGGCTATATGGAGCTGTAGAAGAAAATTGTAAAATTGTAGAAAATTTCCCAAGGTGTTTACTTTAAAGACTGAATAGAACATGGACTAAAACTGAGACTGTGGAAAAACAATAGTGAGAGAGACCTGTAATTGCAACACATGAGCTCTTTAATGAGCGTCCTGATGCCCTCAGGTGTGCTCAGAGGAGAATCTGAGGAGATCTTCCAACATTACCTGCACTACAACTCTGACGCCCAACGCTACATCTGGAAATACAACAACAACAGCACTGTCGGGACATGAAGATGCTGAATGAGAACTGCGCTCCAGTGAGATCTGCTCAGCCCCGCTGTCTGCCTCCCTCTTAAATGACAATCTCACTGAGGGCTGACCTCTGACTTCTTGAATGTTGGACTTTCACTTGGTCATGGAGTTGGGTTTTGTTTTAGCTACATACTAATGAGGAACTTTTTATTCAAAAAAACCTACGATTTGAATGAATACAATTATGTATAAAGAGGTTAATGTTAGCCAAACCCTACCCCTAACTCTAAATGGGGTCCTTGTGACCAAGCATATGCTAGGACATGACATTTTTTTTTTTTTTTTTTTTTTTGGCTATTTCTAATCATCTGTGGCTGCACATTTGCTTTTCTTGTTAGTTTGCTTTAATCCTTTTGGTCATCATGCTGTATTGTGCACATATGGGTAAAACACACATCAAGGGCTGGACTAGGCCATGTAACATCTCAGTAAGGTGTTTCATCAGTGCCAAATAATTAGCAAGATCTAATAATATTTTAACAGTATTTTCACTGTAACCTTTAACCATGCTTCGAGTCAGTTAACCATGATGTGGTCATTTTGTAAACTTATCTAAGTCTGTGGTCCTGAAGTAGAAATGCTGGCCACTCCAACCTAGGGGACGAACCTAGTGGACATTAAAGGAGGACATCCTTATCCACAGACTCTCACATTCAAATGTCCAAGTTCAAAGCAGAAATAAAAAATGTTACAGCCTGATTACAAAAAATAGTTTTGGTCTCTATATCTACACCCCTGCTTTATAGCAACAAAACTTTTTTAAAGCATCTGAATAAAGCCGTGTCAGTGTCAGATGTTATGATGGTATTATCGTCACACAGATTGCATACAGTTTTTGTAGGTTTTGGTTGATTTTGGGGAAGTATCAACTGAAAAGTGGCGCTTTGGCAGGGAATGGCTGCCTGTTTCTCATTAAAAAGGAAGTTTTGAAAGCAACTTCTGTAAAACTTGGGCTGATTCACTTTAAAATCTAGCGAATAGGATGATAAACACGAAGCTAAGACCCCCAAAATGTTGTGACATACCCGTAAAAATGATGAGTGAGTGTTTTCACACAGCTAGTTGCATGAAGGGCAGGAAGGGGAGGAAATATCAATCTTTATGTCTGAGAATCCCTGCTACTTCAGAGGCAGAACAAAGGTGAGAAACTCTTTCATTATTAATTTGTTTGTAACAGTGTGAATTGGGTTTGATTTTTGAATCAGTTTAGTAATTTTAAACACAGCTTTGTATATTTATTGAAAATATACATAAATGCAGTTAGAGTTTACATTTAAACTGCTGTGGTTTGATTCTTTTCAACATAAAGATTCAAATCTATAACAGGTTAAATTAAAATGCAGAACTGATTCTTTATACTTTGCTTCCAAGCAGCAAGACTTTAAGATGGTCTTGAGCAGAAGTTCTCCAGGCTTTCTTAAGGTCTTTTTTTTCCCCATTGGCTGCTTTTTCACCCATTGTCAGTCCAGTTCCTTAATATTTTCAGCATAGACCGCATTTACCGATGGGGACATAAAGAACTTCCATCTTTGGGCACATTTTCAGGCTCAACAAATGTTGCTGACCTCTATAATTAGAACAAGAGTCTAATGAACCTAGTTTGAGGTTAGGATAGGGGAGCATACGAGACGTGTACCCTGTAACTCAGACTATTTCAGGAACAGCAGGTCCGGGGGAGGTTGAGGTCAGGAGACAACTGTCTGGACAAAGAAGTGGCAGGTCTAAAAAACAACAAAAAACTGTGCTGCAGATAAACAGTATCTGAAAATCAAATCACTGAGAAAGATGAAAAAATTAAACACTTCATTTTTCAGCATGACAACGATCCCAAACACACTGTTAATGCAATAGGATTAGAATAGCTATTTTTTGAGAATCTTTTTGAGCAGATTTCTTTGCTTTTTTAAATTTCTTATTTAACCAGACTAGGTGGCCGCGATGTCTGACGTACCTTATGAGAATAATTGGGACAACACTGCCCTCTGGACCAAAGGTATCTGTTTGAGCTTGAGTAGGCAACTTATTTGATTTTAGGATTTTAAGATCTACTTGTGAAGCAGTAACTATGTCTGTCTCTGTCTGTCAGATTCTCCACCGCACTTCGTCTCACCGATGTCCAGGTTCAAACGCTGGTTATTTCCTGGTCTGACTGCTGTGATCCTGTTGATTCTGATCATAGTGCTTGGAGTTACCAGTGAGTATAAAACAGACACATAAACAGAGATTTCTTTATGACTAATTTTACTCCGCTGAACTTTTTGTGATTATGCTGATCTGCTTTGTAAGGCTGTCACTTTTATTACATTACAGGCTATGCTCACTGTTTTAGTTACTATAACACAAGCTTAGCTAAATATTATTTTTATTTGCTGTCGTTTTGTGTGTTCAGATACAAAGACATCAAAATATCTGTGGTCTGTGGATCAGAGAGTTTCCAACATGAGTGACATCATCCAGTCATTTAACACCTCACTGCATCAAGCTCAAGGTAAAATGCCTGTTAGTCAATGTCTTTGTCACACATAGTATTAGAAAACTAAATGTGGTTAGTTCATATGTAAAGACTTTATAAGTCAGACTTTCTAAGTTAACAGATTTGCGGATTTGCAGTGTAACCCACAACATCCAGAATTTTATGGCTCCCTAAAGACAAGACCTACTCCAGGTCTTTCCAGTCATTTGGGATAACTCGGTCTGACCAGCAGCATTCATCTAATCCAAGTCACCAGAACGTAGTGATCACTTTACAGTGCTGCTTTTCTCTCTGAGAGTCTAAGACATAAGATCAGAATATATGACAACAAAGTTAATTACTGACCCTTAGCCTACGGCGCTCAAACACCATATGCACTTATGAGCCACCTTGAACATGATGTTTGTGATGCCTGGTACAGAAGTGAAATAACAAAATACCAGTCTGGTTCAAATCAGACTGGGTAGTGCTTGCAATCTACAGGTGTCTACTATGTCACCCACATGAGCTTTTAAAGGCACCACGGCGATTTATGTAGTCCCCAACAAGGACTGTAGGATTCGATCAAAAATTAACCAAGAAGATTTGGTGTTCTCAACTGCTGCACAAGTGCGCACATTCAAAAGGATTACCCTCTGTGAGCTAAATGTTCATAGAGGTGACTTTCACTTTCTGGGATTGTGATTCCACAATCCTTCCTTTAGAAAGAAGTGAGGCCAAGGTCTAGTGATGGTGAGATGAAGCCTCGTGATGAACTGAAGCTTTCCATCCAACAGGTCGACGGTCCAATATGGTTCCAAGTATTGTGATGATTCATTTGCTCTACTGCGCCATCAAGTGGACGATTCAAGTGGACGATTCAAGTGAAACAGGCTCTGTGATTATAATGATGTGATGTGTAAACCTCTAAACTAAATAAATAAATTGTTTTCATAGTTATTTACCCCAAATATTGTCTCAGTCTGATACAAAAGAGAAAGTGGAAACTATCAGGACAGAATTTTAACTGTGTAATCATGCTTATATCTACATCTGGATAATGACACAAACTAGTGTGTGGCGCTTCACTTTTTAATAAACTAAAAGACAGAAATCAGATTAATAATCAAAACTCCCCCGAGATTACCCGACACATGCTTCGAAGCTACGGCACACAGGACACATCACTACCAATGTCACTCCACCTTCTTAACAAGGTCAGGTTTCTTCCTTATGACTGTAGTGATGTTCCAGATACAAAAAAGTCTATAATTCTGAGGGTCAGCAGGCCAATTGGTCTTCGCTAAGGCAAACCCCATCGAGGCCTAACGCCCCAAAGCTACCAGTTTCCTTGAGGCCCCGGTTAGCCAGTGCTGTCTCAGTACTAGGTGCTTTTAAATAGCTGCCTTTCACCTATTCCATTTCATATTAAGACACTTTGGTTTTCCCATAGCCCTTCTGTTCCTTAACAACATCTTATCTGAAGGATTTTTGAGGTATTCTAAATTAATCAGTGAACTAGCCACAGTGTCAAATATGCTAACATGCTAAATCTTTTTCTTTCTAGAAACAGCTAAACAAGTTCAGCAGCTACAGTTTACTGTTGAGAACAACAAGGACCGGCTTACCTCAGGTCTGTTTGCCCCGCTGTAGATTTTACTGCTGGTGATAACTCTAAACATCATGTTTAACTTCTGTTTGTGCTGTGTAAACAGTGTCGGAGGCCATGAAGCAGCTGGCACTCATCGACACACTCACCAAGAATATTGCAGCCATCAAATGTTCCCTTGAACACATCATCAACAACAGTGCGTTTACCATATTTTACCATTTTACACATCTGCAGACTGAATTTCACATCCGTGGTAACTGTTTCTCTCTGTCAGGTTCAACTACAGGTAGTTGTTGTCCTGTGGGTTGGACTGTGTTTGAGTCCAACTGTTACTTCTTCAGCAGTGATTCTCAGTCCTGGACTGGGTCCAGAGACTGGTGTGAAACACAACAAGCCCACCTGGTCATTCTGCGTAACGACAAGGAGTGGGTAAGACCTGCCCACACCCGTCACATAATCTACTATGAAACACTTTTTGCAATATTGTGCAATATTGTATTGTACCACAAGATGGAGTAGTGAGTCAATGTAATTTTTATTTAAACAGCTTAGTCATTAAATACAAATTCTTATTTGCAAACATATTCTGGGAAAAGGCCTGTTGAATATTTATCTCTGTCTTAGCAGAGACAAATATTCAAAAGAGCAGGAACACATCTCACAACAAATTGAGACACACACACACAAACAATAATTTTTTGTTTGTTTGTTTTTTTCCAAATGCCGTCATTGTTTCTTTATCCAGGACTTTGTGACCCGTAATACAATCCCTCAATTGTACTGGATTGGTTTGTCTGACTCCAGAACTGGGAGGTGGGAGTGGGTGAACCAGACACCATACAGGATTGAGCGCAGGTCTGTTTCAGTAACAAAAAATATAAATTCTCTGTTATTTTCTCCTGTCATGCTGCATTAACTGTGTACGGCCACTTAATATCAATTAACTCGAGACACAAGGATGAAAATGACTATTTCTTGCATTTATAAAATATTCTCTAACCTGCAATTTAAAACTCAAGGTCCAATTAAAAATCTGAAAACTTTCTGTTACATTTTCTCCTGTTTACCTGTGTTCCCCTTGATGAATGTGCATTTTCAGGCGATGGGGACCTGGGCAGCCTGACAGCTGGACTGGGCACGGTCTTGGAGGGGATGAAGACTGTGCTCACCTTCACAGTGATGGACGCCTGAATGACCACCACTGCTCCGCCAGGTTCCGCTTCATCTGTCAGAAACACAGCCTGAACATTTGAACACATTTGTTTGCCTGGCTCCGCCCACAAACTGCTCTCCAACTACTGTTGATTACAAAGAAAATTTCATAGTGGGGCGCTGTTGAGCTTGGCCAGAATGAATGGGACTCTAAGGAGTCCATGATTTACAGGTTGTGTTTTTGTTGTAGTAAAATACCTTTCTGTGAGTATTAGGGACATCACACCACCAGGTCCAGTTTATCCCAGATCACGAAGCCTAACACTTTGTGCTCTTTAGCTTCACCTACCACCATTCAAACTGAACAGGCTTACTGTGTGCATGTTTTAGATAGTACACAAGAGTCACTGTGATGTCACACATTGATTATAGACTCACTATGTTGGGTTTTCGGTGCCAGAAACAATAAGCAGACTGGGTGAAGTGTTAAGTTATCAGTTGTGTGCATCTCAGACAACTGAAACATAAAAATTGTACTACAGTTGTACAAACAATGCTACAATGTAAACCTAAATAAAAAGTATCCTTCCATCCATCCATTTTCTTCCACTTGTTCTTGTCGGGGTCGTGGGGTGGCTGGAGCCTAGCACAGGGCGAGAGGCCGGGTACACCCTGGACAGGTCACCAGTCCATCGCAGGCCTAATACAAAGAGACAGACAACAATTCACACTCATATTCACACTTAAGGGAAATTTAGGATCACTGATTAACATAACCCCACTAACTGCATGTCTTTGGACTGTGGGTGGAAGCAGGAGTACCTGGAGGGGTGATCAATAATTGAGCTCTGTGGAACTCCACAACCTGTGAGAGAACACTCTGTGATGTCCCGGCGTTTTCGGTGGAAGAAACACATCACGATGAACACAATCAATTTACTAGATCTTCCTTGCGAGGATGATTCAGACTTGCATCAAGAAATTCTGTTTTTTCTTTAGGATTTCTTGAGTTTTGGCTTCTGATTTCATTTTGTTGATTTCTTTTGTTGGGTTTCTGATGTTCTTAGGTTAACTCAGTCTTTTTTTTGTCCATTGCCTTTGACCTCTTGTCTCTGGTCACTTCCTTTTTCAACGTTATTCTCTGATGCGTCTTGTTCTAGATGCACTTTGCTTTTTGTTTCGCTCTTTGCAATTATATGCCCTGCTCTCATTGTCTCAACCTTTGATTGCTCTTGCATGTGCTCTGTCCCCTCCACCATCTGATTCCTCACGTAAACTTTAGTTTACTTAAAGAAAAAAAAAACTTGCCATCTTTGTTTTTGTAAAATTGTTTGTCAATATTTTTTTCAGTTTGCATGCTTTTTATGTTGGATGACCCGAGTCTCCTGACAACTTTTAGTTTACATTTTCAAGTGTAATAAAGTTGCTTTTACACCCAGAGTACTCCCTCTGTTTGGGTCATCTCTCCTGAATTATACTGAAACTTTCAGTGACTCCGATACAGTGAAGCTTTTAGTTCACTTGTCCCAATAATATTTTATTCATTTATTGGTTTCACAAGGCAAAACATATCTACTTACAGTGAGCATATGATAAATCTGATGTAGTCCATGCAATGACACAACCAATCCTAACAGCTGCAGGTGTCTAAAAGGGAGTTTTTCCTTCCCACTGTCACCAAGTGCTTGCTCAAATGAGGTCGTCTGATTTTGGGGGTTTTCTCTATATTATTGTAGTGTCCTTATGATATAAAGTGCTTTGAGGTTGTTGTTTATTTTTTTCCAGTAATTTAAAATAGGCACACCAAGCTCAGCAAATGGAAGTTCCTATCTATATCAGATATTATGGTGTCATCATTTTGCATAGCAACAGCATAGTAATGGCTGAAATTTTGTACTGCTGTTTTGCAGTCATGCACTTATAAAACTTCATAAAAGCATCATCTCATAGTTCTACCCACAAGTTACAGCCACAAAATGTTGAATTAACACTTTCATGCATGAATTATGAAAACCTCAATCAGGATCTTTTTTTCTTAGGCATTTTATTCATCTTTAGGCATGAAAAGATGAATAAAATACTTCAGAAAAAATCATGGGTGAGGGTTAAATAACAAAAATTACAATGAAACACACTATACATTCAGTGACACGTCAGTGTCCAATATAGTGGTTTATGTGCTTAGTAGACCATCAACACTGACACAAATACAAGAAAACAGCCTTTGAATAACTGCCCACTGTAGTGACCACTATGTGTGAAAGGGTTAAATATGATACAAAATGACCCCATTACACTGCCTGGCAAACACCTAGCAACAAGCTAAAATGGATCAGTTTCAGCATTTATTTATCTACAACACCTTATAAAAACGTGTCTTTGAAATTTTAAAGCAAACAGTACTTCAACATGGGCATGTCCCAGGGAAGCAAAAATATTAAAACCTGTTATTAAATCTTTCGTTTTTGATCCCAACCTTTTCCAAGGCTATTTGGTGGGAAAAGGTTTGCAAATTCACCACATCTGTCATGCCAGATGTTTAATTACCTCTTGTTTATCACAACTGTAACTCCAAAAAGCGGGGAAAGGGAAATGTGCATATCAGTGTGACTATCAATGTTTTGTACATTAGTTATTAGCCCTGATAGAACAGGATTTTCCCTGTAAAGGGTGATTTTTAAAAAGTGCACAATCAGAGTTCACTCTGAGATGAAGGCATTTGTCAGGCTGCTGAGTCAGCTGACAGTTTCCTACCAGCATAGATGGATTATCTATGAGCAACACTTTTGTTTGACTTTTGAAAAAAATACATTTTTGTTTTATATATGTAGACATTGAATAAGAAACTGCTTCAATGGACTGCTTCATCGTTAATGGTCGCAGGGACATAAGAACTGCGTATTTAAAAAAGCAACCAAATCTGAAGGAAAGCTTAAAGGTTTTTGTGACTTTTTAAGTTTAAAAACCGAACCTTTCTCTGCAGATTAAACTTACATTGCAAAAGAAAAAGTTACTCAAGCATGTTAGCGTCATTAATCAAGACTACCAACACTATAAATTAATCTGTGTATGAGCAGATACGGCTGCCTCCAAACACAAACTTTCATAACCCTTCGATGTGAATTAGTGCAAAAAAAAAAAAGACAATCTGCTCTACAATTGTCAGTTTTAGTCTTATGATTTCATGAATGCAACAAAACCTGGTATCACTGTATTGAACATGCAAAGTTAGAGTGTTTATAATCATCATAATGATCATAAATACAGTAAAAGATTTTAATTATTTTAGTTATTTTTTTGTGTGTGAAAGATTTAGGGGTGTTTGTGAACTTTAGTGTTCTGTTTTTTTTAGGGAAGCAAAACCTGCCCAGGTTTTGCTTCATTTTATAGCTGATTCAGAGCTGATTCAGAGCTGATTCAGAATGAACAGCATGTGCAACAGAGAGCTGATATTCATGACAGCATGGAGCCAGATTCACTTAAAATGATCATAAATATACTAAAAAACTGTAATTGTGTACAGCTATACAGATGCTGGTTTGTGAGATACAAATCTCACAGTGATGTTAACAAGCTCTTGTTTTTTCGTTTACTTATATTTCACACTGTGGGCCGTGTTACCTTCAGTTTAAAGCTCACTATATGATTTTGTGACTCCATACAAATTTATTTGGTCAAAAATGTCTGATAAAAGTAGCCGACCCCTTCACACTTTGTGCTCAATGATGCTCCTGAAAGCCAGCATTAGCTCTGTGTTTGATGTGACTGACGAGAGCAATTTTTTTGTGTGAAAGGTAGAGCAGTGTGTGTGAACTTTAGTGTTCTGGTTGATTTAGGGAAGTAAAACTGACAATAGATTCCCTTTCTGGAAAACCCCCAAAAATGTCTTACAAGTTGATTCACAGGAAAAAATAGCACGTGCAGCAGAGAGCTGATGTTATTGGTGGCACGGAGCCAGATTCACTTAAAAAAAAGATAACTGGGCATTCAAACTCAGTTCTGTATTTCATGGGTGGGACAGAGGAGACCATATATATTTTACCATCAGGGGAAACAGACGGCATATTCTTCTTCTCTGGTCAATCTACAGAAAAAAGAGGTGAGAAACCCCTTCTATTTCTTATAATGTCCAAATTTTACCCTCACAGGATGACTATTTTCTATCCTTAAAGTAAAGGACAGAAAATATTAATATTTTTAACACACATTGTGTTAGAATTTGATTCTTTTTAGTTTTTTGTCTTTTCCCATGCAATTTTGTTTCTTCGTAACTACATAATTATGAGATAAAATTTGTAAAATTTGCAAGGCTGCAATAAACACATTTAAATTCTCTCCAGAAGTTGATTCTGTTCATCTGGATGTAACGTTTTCAGTGGGAGAAACGTTTTGTCACTCATCCAAGTGACTGATCAGTGGTTGTTGATCAATGGTCATGACAATTTGCATAATTATGATTAAGCAACTGACCTCCCAGCCCATTGTTCCTTCAGTGGTGCTGGTTTTAGTCATTATGCAAACGTCTATAAGAAAGTAAGTAAAATGTATTTACATAGCACTTTTTAAAACAGGAAGTTATTTCAAAGTGCTTCACATGGTAATAAAAGCATATCAAACGAAACAATAAAACACTATAAAGAGGGTATAATAGCATAGCCAATAAAACAGTATACTACACATGAATATTACCTAAATGCCTGTCTAAACAGATGTGTTTTTAGCTGTTTTTTTTTTAAAAGAAGCTACAGAGTTGATGGTGCGTAGGTAAAGGGGAGGTAAACTGTTCCACAATATTGGAGCCAAGGTTTTAAAATCGCGATCCCTCTTGGTTTTCAAACGGGTCCATGGAATGGTTGGAAGACCCTTATCAGTGGATCTAAGGATTTGGTTTGGAGAGTACGGTTGGAGAAGCTCAGTGACATAAGTGGGGGCCTCACCAAGTAGGGACATGAATGTAAGAGTAAGGATTTTAAACTGATATCTATACTCAACCGGAAGCCAGTGCAAGCCTTAGACCAGGGGTGGGCAATCTCAGTCCACGAGGGCCGGTGTCCCTGCAGGTTTTAGATGTGTCCTCGAACCAACACAGCTGATTGAAATGGCTAAATCAGCTTCTCAACAGGTCCTGAAGTTCTCTAGAGGCCTGGTAACGAACTAATCATGTGATTCAGGTGTGTTGACCCAAGGTGAGATCTAAAACCTGCAGGGACACCGGCCCTCGTGGACTGAGATTGCCTACCCCTGCCTTAGACAGACAAGAAAAGACTGTGTTACAGTATGAGAGGAGATGAGGACATGGACAAGCATCTCTAAGCATCTCCAATGAAGTAGGTAGGACATGAACTGGACTCACTGAGGGTTTCATTTGGGTCAGTATTTCTGATAGATCTTCTAGAGAAACTGGGTGAAAGGTTGGGGAAACCTGCAGTCAGCTGAGACAGAAGTCACTTGGATGAGTGACGAAACATTTATGCACTGAAAACGTCCAGATGAACAGAATCAACCTTTGGAGATTAACTTAAACTGGATGATTGAGCATGCATCAAGACATTAAAACCCACTTCAGCTCACTCCATGCTAACATCGACCAGGAATTTCCAAAAGGGACTGAACTTCGCAAGCACGAGTTGGCCACTTTGAAAAGCAGATACAGTTTTTCCAAAAATTTACGAAGCGGTCAGAGACCATAACGCTCGCATCCTATCAGCTGGCTTGGAACATTGCACAGGCTAAAAAGCCACACAATGAAGGGGAGTTCGTTAAATATGCCTCAGTGACGTTTTTGAAATCTTGTCTCCTGAAAACGACAAATTAAAACGCATGGTATCAGACGTCCAACTGTCCCGCCACACTGTTGAACACAGAATATCGGACATTAACACGGCTATTGAATCACAGTTGCACTCTGACCTTCAAGCATGTGAGTATTTTAGTGTCGCATTGGATGAGAGTTGTGATATACAAGACAAGCCTCAGTTGGCAATATTTGCACGGTCTGTGTCAAACGATTGTGTGATCAAAGAAGAACTCCTGGATATTGTGCCATTAAAAGACAGAACCCGTGGCATAGATGTGAAAGAAACCATGATGGCTGCATTTGAAAAAGCAAATCTGCCCATAACAAAATTAACTGCAATAGCCACGGATGGAGCACCAGCCATGATGGGATCTGTGAACGGGCTTGTGGGGCTGTGCAAAGCTGACCAAACTATTCCTGACTTTTGGAATTTCCACTGCATCATCCACATGGAGCAACTCGTGTCTCAATCATTGTATTGTCATGAAGCCTGTGATGGAAATCGTCAATTATATCTGCACATATGCGCTTAACCACAGGCAATTCAAGAATCTCATCGCTGAGCTGGACCAAGGGCTTCCAGGTGACCTGCCGCTGCACTGCACTGTGAGGTGGCTGTCAAAAGGCCAGGTACTCTCTCGCTTCTTTGAGCTTTTGGATGCCGTGAAACTGTTTATGGAAAAGAAGGACAAGGACTATCCCGAGCGCTCGGACCTCAAGTGGATTATGGATCTGGCCTTTTTGGTCGACATGCTGTGTCACTTGGACAGACTGAACCTGACCCTGCAGGATAAGTTAAAAATGCTGCCTGACCTGGTGCAAAGTGTGTTTGCGTTTGTCAACAAACCGAAGCTGTTCAAGACACATATTCAAAAGGGAGATTTAACGCATTTTCCCACTCTGCTAAAAGCCAGCGGGCAAGTCGCCAGCGCTGCCCTGAGTAAGCAAAGAGCCAGATATGCAGCGCTGATTGAAAATTTGCACGAAAGCTTCGTGACCTGGTTCCATGATCTACAACTGAAAAGGCCACAGGTTGAACTGAGAGTTTGTGTGTGTGAGACAGTGCACACAATGTTCATTGTTGAAAATGACTGGCCTGTGGTTTTAGTACTGTAGGAGTCCATTTCTGTCATTATCATGTTGGTGTGTGTGTGTGTGTGTGTGTGTGTGTGTGTGTGTGTGTGTGTGAGAGAGAGAGAGAGAGAGAGAGAGAGAGGCAGGAAAGGATGGGTGATGTTCATGTGTGCCCATGCGTATGATGTGGCTCTTTGCGGTAACACAGTAAAAAAAAAGTGGCTCTTGGTCTCTGACTGGTTGGCCACCCCTGTTCTAAAGGCTCAATCTGTTTTGTTCTATAGCTGACTCTTCTTGGAAGCAGTATCATAGTCGTAATAACAAATGTATATAATACAGATGGCAACAGATAACTTCATACCATATTTAATGAAGTCATCCTGACTTTTATCTTCCACACCCTCAAAGTGGATTCAACTCTGACTCGTGTTTTTTTTAACCACCTTTTTCCTTTTTTTTCTTCCTTTTTTAAATTATATTTTCATATTATCATAATTAAAACTGAGCATGTTGCTGATAAAAAGCAGCTGAATGTGGAAGTTGTTGGTTACTTACTCACTCAGTGTTATCATGGTTTTATTATCCAGTAAAAACAGCAAGCAGATGACAACAATGGACCAATACCATTATGTGAAGGACCAGGATGGTAGTACGCTCTGGATCAGTGGTAACTGCTTGTGTCTGAGTTGGTAATGTCTTTGTTTTGACTTCTGATTTATGAAATTATATTTGTCTGTCAGAGACTCCACCCACCCCCCGGTTGGCTGTCTCTAGGTTCAGACGCTGGTTATTTCCTGCTGTGACAGCCGTGATCCTGTTGACTGTGATCATAATCCTGGGAGCTAGCAGTAAGTATGCATGTGTATTCTTGTTAATGCCATATGTGGGGACTACTGCTTTTGGGTCACTAGTAAGGCCCAACTTTTGTGAGCTTCACAAACAGTCATGTATCATGTGGTTTGTGGCTTTGATGCCTAATGACAGAAAACACGGACCTCTGAAGCGCACTTCAGCATGCTGGTGCAAATAGTTACAACATGAAAAGTCCTGCAAGATTCAGACTTATTTTCCAAATCTAATAATAACACAATAATATACTATACGTTTGGTTTACAGCTGCTAGAAATGAAAAAACAGACCACTGTGACTGCACATAAAGCTAACAGAAATGTAGTCACAGTAATACTTAGCTAAAGCTAACTCTCAGACTTTATCTTGTAGAAGACTTGAAGAAAAATTTGGTCCAACATGACAGCCAATAAGTGATGATGGTTAAAACTGTTTTCCACGTTTGCAGTTTAGGGCTGCAATTATCAGTTATATTGTCATTTATTTTCATTCCACTTTATTGTGTTGTGTTATATTGAACACATTTACTTTATTTTATTTTATTTATTTATTATTTTTTGTATATTATTGTTGTGCATTTAGATTTTACTTGACATTTATATTTATAACTTTTCTTGATAGAGCAAAAAAAAAAAAAAAAAAAACATTACCTTTTTAGTACTTTGAGATTTTTTTTCCCTTAATGTTAAAATTGTTTTTCAGTAACAAAATTTTCCAGCATTTTGGGTGAGTACATGTTATGTTGTGTTATGTTATGTTGTGTGTTATGTGTTATGTTAACATATTATGTTATGCGCACTCTGTTAAATTTCTTTGTGTTTTTGTTGTCTGCTTGTTCAGACATAAAGGTGTCAAAACACCTGTGGTCTTTGGAGCAGAGACTTTCCAACCAGAAGGACGTCTTCCAGTCGCTGCATTCCTCAGTGCCTCAGGTTCAAGGTAACACACCTATTAGCTATGATAAAATATTAAAAGTAGGTTACCCTCCTGCTCTGATGGCTCCCTAGTGATTCTGAGCACATAGCCCACACAAATATTTGTTTTATGTTAAATGTTGGCAATAGTTTTCTGCGGAGCTGTGAGGCCCAGGGTTCACTTCATAGCAGTAAATACAAAAGACATCATTTGATGGTAGTAAATGTCTTAACCCTTTCATGCCCCTCTATCATGTTGATACAGAGGTATGGATTTTTCAGAATGTTCAATAAGTATTCCACTTTTAGTCAAAGGAGCTTGCAAAGAAAAGCGTCTGGACTTCTTTAAGTTACTTGAAGACGTTTCACCTCTCATCCGAGAAGCTTCTTCAGTTCTAAGGTCAAATGGTGGAGAGTCCCAGATATAAACCTAGTGGGAATTTCCCCCCACAGAGGGACAAAAGGACCCCCTGATGATCCTCTAATCGCCTGACCCAAGGTGTGAAACTGGGCGTGGGTCCCAATCAGCTAGAGTTTCGGGTGTGTTCATTGTGAAACCTGGCCCCACCTTATCATGCGAATTCCTGAGGTCAGATGGCCCAGGATGTGAGTGGGCGTTAAGGCGTCTGGGAAGGGAACTCAAAACTTGATTATAGATGGCAGAGAGTTGGTGTCGTAAACCCCCGCCTCTGTTCAAAGATGGTCGCTCACAGTGGACATAGATGGCTTCTTTCACTCCTCTTTCAAACCATCTGTCCTCTCTGTCCAAAATGTGAACATTGGCATCCTCGAAAGAGTGTCCTTTATCCTTAAGATGCAGATGGACTGCTGAGTCTTGTCCTGTGGAGGTGGCTCTTCTGTGTTGTGCCATGCGCTTGTGAAGTGGCTGTTTGGTCTCTCCAATGTAGAGGTCTGGGCATTCCTCACTGCACTGTACAGCATACACCACATTGTTACGTTTGTGTTTTGGCGTTTTGTCTTTCGGGTGAACCAGTTTCTGTCTGAGTGTGTTGCTGGGTCTGAAATGCACCGGGATGTCATGCTTGGAGAAAACTCTCCTGAGTTTCTCTGATACACCGGCTACATAGGGGATGACAATGTTGTTGCGTCTTTCTTTCTTATCCTTCCTCGCTGGTGTCTGGTCTTCTTTTCTGTGCCTCTTAGCTGACTTTAAGAACGCCCATTTAGGATAGCCGCACGTTTTGAGTGCTTCCTTTACATGTGTGTGTTCCTTCTTTTTTCCTTCAGGCTTAGAGGGAACATGTTCTGCCCGGTGGTGTAGGGTCCTAATTACTCCAAGTTTATGTTCCAAAGGGTGACCTTAGAACTGAAGAAGCTTCTCGGATGAGAGGTGAAACGTCTTCAAGCAACTTAAAGAAGTCCAGACGCTTTTCTTTGCAAGCTCCTTTGACTACGCTGACCTGGATGACTGAGAACCTTCACAGACCTATTCCACTTTTAAAATCATTTTCTGTCAGTTTTTATTTCACGGTTCAGACTTTGCAGGGTTGAACACGATGGTTTTTTTTTATTTGTTTGTTTGTTTTTGTTCAGACGTAAACACGTCAAATCGTCTATCGTTTGTGGAGCAGAGAGTTTTCAACCTGATTGATGTCATCCAATTACTGAATGACTCACTGAAGCATATTCAAGGTAACAACATGTATGTATGTATGTATGATCAGAGCAAATTTGACAACACATGAAAACATAAAACTAGTAACACTAGGAAATGAGGAGCACTGAACTAAGAATGATAGAAACCAGATAAACCAGAGAAACTTGCAGCACTTTGGGTGGTTGCAGCACACAACAACAGACAGAGGGAAACACAGGGCTTAAATACACAAGGGACCAACGAGGGAACACGAAACAGGAGGGAAACACAGCTGGGACTAATCTGAGATAATGAGATGGGAAGGAAGCAAAACTGAATGAACTGAAATTTTCAAAGTAAAACAGGAAACATGAGACCTTCACAAAGACTCAAACTTAACACTGTGACATGGGCTGTATCCCAATTCAGGTTCTGCAGCCTTAAAGTACGCAGTCTCAACGATCCTCAAGGGCCGCGTACTTAAAGACCGCTAAGGCCGGAAGTGCGAGGCTTGTGAAATGGGACGGTCTAGCCTCCGTTGCGCTGCCCAGGTTGCCTAGCAACCATGATACTAACAGCTGGAAACGTGTCATACAGCTTTGTTTGACAGAAATGAAGGAGAAAATCTTTTGTTCATTTGTTTGTTTCTTTCTACATGAGCTTTGATCATTCTCTGTAAGATTAAGCTCAGCTATTGAACGGTGTATATTTTAAAGCAAAGGCTTTAAAACCAAGTTAGTACAAACGTCACTAATGTCACATAACTTTGCCGACATGTGGCCAACAGTAATGTTTTAATGTTCTTCGTTATTAAACATTTGCACATAAATAAGTGACATAATATTCAGTACTTTTAAAAGTTTACTCTTCAGGCGCCCCTCATGTCATGGTCCTGGGTCGTGCGACCCAGTGTTTTGTGTTTAACCTAATTTTGATGATTATCGTTTATGGTTTGTTTAGGTTCACTAGGTAGTCCAGCCAGTTGTATATATTAAGTCTCCCTTGCCCTTCGTGTGTTTATGTCTGTGTGTCTTGTATTGTCAAGGTCATGCTGTCAGTTATGTCATCTCCCCTGTACTACGTCTCCCCGGGTCATGTGTCATGTCTAATCTGCATGTTTCCTGTTTTACTTTGAAAGCCTGTATTCACTGTCAGTGTATTCAGTTTCACTCCTCCTGTCCTGTCGTTAGGTTCATGTGTGTCAGCTGTGTTCCCATGTGTGGCCACTTCCCCTGATCATCCCTCATGTGTATTTAGTCTCTGTGTTTCATACAGTCTGTGTCGCGTCGTCTGTGTTCCCACCCCCTGTGTTCCGTATCTCCAGCCATAGCCTTTCCATAGTTTATATCCAGTTTAGGTTTCTGTTGAGTTATACTCTTATGCTGCCCTCACTCTGGTTTGTTCCTTTTCATCAGTCATAATAAAAGGCTCGCTTTTGTTTAATCCACTCCTGTATCTTCGCTTGTGTTCGCACCTGGGTCCACCACACACATTTCCGCGCGGTCTGCCTCCGCAGATCATGACACCTCATCGTTTTTTTTCGGCAAAATTATCCACACCCACCGCCACGCTATGCATTCTGGGATATGTTGGGCCACGAAGTCTACACTGCCACAGCCTTAAAATTCAGGGAAATGAAGGACGCATTTCAGGGTCGCATTTCGAGCAGCCTTCGAATTGGGACAGCCTTCGGCGCGCCGCTGTGACGTAATCGGCCTTGAAATGCGGCCTTTAAGGCTGCAGACCCTGAATTGGGATACAGCCATGGAGACATGACTGACCAGCGGAACAGAGGGAACATGAAACACGGAGACAAAGTAACTAAATGTGGAACACGGGGAAGGCAACTAGAAACTAGCACCTAAAAGCAAAGGAGAGCCAAAAACATGAAAAACAATAAACCAAAGAATATAAGTTAAACCAGAATTACACAAACTGGTTCACAGACCAGATCTGTGAGGTTAAACTTAATGGGGGTTTTAAAATGTATTTTCTACTTTCTGCTTGTTCAGACACAGACACATCTAATCGTCTATTATCTGTGGAGCAGAGAGTTTCCAGCCTGACTGACGCCACCCAATTACTGAGCGACTCACTGCGGCATACTGAAGGTAACACACCTATTAGTTAAACTTCACATTAGTATTCCTTCATTTGCTGTGGAAAAAAGGGAAAAGAAAACAAAGGAAAAAAACAAAATTCAATGGTGAGTAATTGGACAACAGTTTTCAGGGGACAAACGCCTCAAATTATGTAAAAGACTAAGTTGTGCAATTCATCCATCATAAGTTTAAGCTACTTTTTGTCATTATTTTAAAGAAGAACTTTCACCACTCTGGGGCTGTTAATTTTATTTATTTATTTATTTTTATCAATGAGGATTTATCAATATGATTAATGTGCTCTTAATAACGCACCTAGTTAAATTATGAATATATTGACTTACTGTGTTATAAAACATTTATAATCACTTCTACTGGACCACCTTTTGGTACATAAAAACATACCATATTACAAAGAATATGGCAGTGGTGTATGTCAGCTGTAGATTGGTGTTTGGACATGAAGTTATAGAAGTTGTTTCTTCAATTTTTTCGTGGCTCCAGTTAATTTGCATTGTTTTACATGTCGCAATTTCAATTTTCATTCCAGTATCCATGCTGCTAAAGTGCTAACATGCTAAATGCTTTTGTTTACAGAAATGGCTAATGACCTTCATCAGCTAAAGCTTGCTGTTGGCAACAACAAGGATCAGCTGACCTCAGGTCTGTCTGTATTACTGCACTTTCTTCTGCTGGTGATAACTTCATACGTCACTAACTGGTGTTTGTGTTCAGTGACCAAGACCCTGAAGAAGTTGTCGGTCATCGACTCTCTCAGTAAGAGTGTTGCTGCCATCAAATGTACCATCAAACTCATCCTCAACAACAGTACGTTCACTCATATTTGGCCATATCAGGAAAATGCACATCTGCACACTGCCCACATCTGTGTATCTGTCTGTATCAATCAGGTTCAGATGCAGGAGACTGTTGTCCTGTGGGTTGGACTGGGTTTGAGTCCAGCTGTTACTTCTTCAGCAGTGAGTCTCAGTCCTGGAACGAGTCCAGAGACTGGTGTGAAACACAGCAAGCCCATTTGATCATTCTCCACACTGACAAGCAGTGGGTAAGACAGTTCGTGGTAGTTTTAAGTGCCTGAGTTAAAGAAATGCAGACTTCTGTTTAGGTTGGTGAAGATGGTTCACCTCTGATTAGAGAAGCATATTCAGCAGAAAAAGATGAAGGGGACTCACATATTTAACCTTCTTGTAAAATACTATCACACGTTTCTTTATTGCTTTACTAAAAATCTACTCAACAGTTGCCCCAAAGCAAAAGTTAAGAACTACAAACTTTATTTACTATACACCCTTTGCTTTACACACACTCATGCTGCCCTGAGGATGAGACCTGCTGACCAAGCTATAAATCATCCTGAGTGATTTTCTTCAACAGCATTCTTTCTTTTTGTTTAGGACTTTGTGATCAATCAAACAATCCCTCAGTATTTCTGGGTCGGTTTGTCTGACTGGAGAACTGGGAGTTGGGAGTGGGTGGATCAGACACTGTACACTGTGGAGCGCAGGTCTGTCTCAGTCCACTCTTGTCTCAAAGCAAAACACGCACTAGTTTCAAAATGTTTTGGTTTTTATCAAGATTTGTTATATTACCTAATATATATTACCTACCTTACCTGTGTGTGTGTGTGTGTGTGTGTGTGTGTGTGTGTGTGTGTGTGTGTGTGTGTGTGTGTGTGTGTGTGTGTTTCAAGGCGGTGGAAACCTGGGCAGCCCGACAACTGGGCCCATCATGGTCATGGGCCTGGGAATGAAGACTGTGCTCACCTTCACAAGGATGGACGCCTGAACGACCAGCACTGCTCCATCAAAGAACGCTTCATCTGTCAGAAAGACAACCTGAGAGTCTGAACACACCTGCAGGCCTGACTCTGCCCACTTCAGATTATAAGGAACCTCTCCAATTAAAGCACTGGATAGAAAAACAATTAATAAATACAACATAGCCTATTTAGAAACAGTCCACGTATCCTATACAAACACACTTCAGACCATCTCTACATCTCTCATTGTAAAGCCTATTCTTTTTTTTTTTAAATCAATTTTAAAATTTAAGAGGTCCAGTCTTAGAACATTTCCTCAAATTTCCAGACTATGATAAAGTTCTACATTATTGTCAGAGGGGAAACATTGGAGTTGTAGCCAGAATTCAGTTTATTTGCTTTAAGCTTCAAAATAATCCTAATACCTTGAAAACCCAAATAAATGAAGATCAGACTCTGGCTCATGTTGACAAAAGCCACATAATGTACATAATGAAACATCCCAAATGTTCTTTAGCAGACATGTAGCTGTGCATTCACTTTCACTGTGAACATGAAGAGATGTCAGATGTACTTTGTTCCATACAGGCATCCAATGAATCCTCCTATTGATCTTTTATATTGTTTCTCTAAAACACAAATGACATTCATTGAACCTTGCGATCATGATATTTTGTAAATCACACCTCATTTGTTTATATTTTTCTAGTATGATGGGTAACAGGTGCAATTGATTGAAACGTGTCAGGGTCTCTAAGATGTGTTGCAGTGAGAAGTCATGACATACAATAAAAATGAGAACAAATCTGTGTCTGTCACTGCTTCTTTATCTTCATTGCCACCGCCACTCAGAAAATATTTGAATGATTATCTGTGAAATCTTTTTCATTGTCTTTTTGTTGCTTCTGTTGAGCCGTCGCTTCTTCAAAAAGTCAAAGTCAGCTTTATTGTCAAAGACCATATCTACAGATCATACACAGGAATTTAAAATTGCAATGCTCCCATGGCCCTCAGTATACACTCAAACAATATAAAGATGAAAATAAAATAAAATAAAATAAAAGTATACAAAACAATACAATACTGAACAATTATATAAACAGCAGTGTCCAACACAATCATAGCGATTGTGGCAAGTTTGTGCGAAAGTAGGCGTGGGACGGTCAGTGAAATAGCAATGGTGGTGGTTCAGAATTTTGTATGTCTGGGGGGGTTCAGACTTGTAATGCATTTCACTTGTAATGCAGAGGACTTTCTGGTTTTGCACTCCGTACTCACCTGGACCTCTGCCTTCCCCCTCCAAGCAATCTCCACCTGCAAGCACATAAGGCAGCTCAAGGAAATTACTCTTGGATTAACTCGCAACTCTCTTTTGGGTCCCACTGATTGTCCTCTCCTCTGTTTCAGTGCCCTGGCTAGCCATAGTTTCCCCCGACCAGTCTCTGCACCCAGTCGTCACAGTGAATTTGTCTTAATTTAACTACAGTCTTAGTCTCCTCTTCCTCAGACGTATAGTTTATGTTTCTTCTAAATAATAGTCTTCAGTTGCTAACAAGCGTTGTGAATAAAAATTCTTTTGGTGCACCGCACTTCAAGCCTCTGGTTTTGCATCTGCACTTGAGTCCATCCCATTTCCACGGGTCACTGTGCCGTTACAGATGTTCTGGACGGAGGGAAGAGAAGTACCCACGATCTTCTCCACTGCTCTCTCTACCTGCTGCACTGGGTCCTGTATGGCTCCTGCAGGACCCACAAACACACACACACAGGTGGTGTTTTCCAGTGCAAAGTGCAGCTCGTGGCCAATGACCTGAGGCTCTGTGTTTGGACAGTTCGCCTGTTTGTTCATTGGGGACTGGATGAAGACGAAGTCAGACGCACGCCATTTCACACAGAGACAGACCCAGAGACCAGAATCGCCATGACAACTGAATACCATGACAATGTGGACGAAGGAATGAGCAATTTCTGGAACAAAGGTGTCTGTCTGTGTGTCCACCTGTCTGTGCGTCCACCTGTCTGTGCGTCCACCTGTCTGTGCATTCACCTGTCTGTGTGTCCACCTGTCTGTGCATTCACCTGTCTGTGTGTCCACCTGTCTGTGTGTCCACCTGTCTGTGTGTCCACCTGTCTGTGCATTCACCTGTCTGTGTGTCCACCTGTCTGTGCATTCACCTGTCTGTGCGTCCACCTGTCTGTGCATTCTGTAAAATGAAAAACTCATGTCCTATTTGTCCGCAGAGCCTCGTACTGTCGATTTCTCCAGGTTCTCCAGGTACAGACGATGGCTCTTTCCTGCTCTGACGGCTACTCTCCTCGTCATTCTGATCATAGCTCTGGGAGCCAGCAGTGAGTACACTCAGGACACAATAGGGTCACTATTCATTAAAATAGACACCTAAAACACAAGTGTGTAGATTTTCCTGTCTGGCCTGCAGTGCTGTTTATCCTTTTGGGTTTTTCCAAGTGTGAGCTGCCCACTTTAGGAGATATTGACTTTAGAGGTGTCTGGCTTCACTTCAGCCACAATATAGTGAAATTATGCTCAGGCTGTTGCTCTGAAGGTGTAAAACATACATTAGTTTGTGGGCAGTGACTGACCCCAAACCAGCATTTTCTTGTTTCTTTCATGAAACTCTTTTCTGTGTATTGTCTACCTTAATCAACCAAAAGACTGGAAACTTTCTCTCTCAGGAACTTTGTTCTCAGCTAGTTGACACTTTCCTCCTGACTGTTGCAGGGATGAGCAGAGATGTTTAAAAGGGCGAATGCTCAAAGTTAAAAAATCAGCATGAATAACAACAACCCACATTCATCAACAAACTAATATTGAATCACATCATACTATGTCACTGTCATCAGGTGGGGACAAGGCATAGCCTATGTTTACCTGATGGGTACAGTGTTGCTGTTGAGGGTTTGCTGCTGCTCCTGATCTGAGACTGTAGACATTAGAACGTCCATAGGAGAGATGGTAGCTGATTAAACAAGTGTTATGAAATAATGCAAAGTGCAAAGATTGATGACAGCACTCAGAACCATAAGGCAACAAAACTGTGAGAAATAAATTAGACTCTGCTTGTGAATCATCTTTGCCTCTCTTCCTCCTTCATCTCCTCATCTCATCTATCACTGTCCACTTTCTGTCCATCTGAGAACAAGGCACAACCTGCTATTGAGTCAAACTATTATTTAATTATCAACATTTAAACTCTTGCACCTAATCCATAATAAAGTAATGATATAAAAATGTTATAGAACCAGAACATTGTGTTTATTATTGTTTTTATACTTGAATACCTCTGCAATGCAAAACCTGCAGAGGTATTCAATGCAAAAAAGAGCACAGTTATTGTGACTGTGCTCTTTGTGATCCAGCTGCTGAGGGATCCACTGCCTTTAGTTTCACACAGCTCCTACTGTTTCCTCTCTCTCTCTCTCTCTCTCTCTATATATATATATATATATATATATATATATATATATATATATATATATATATATATATATATATATAGAGAGAGAGAGAGAGAGAGAGAGAGAGAGAGAGAGAGAGAGATACATATATAAATGCCAGTATCCAGGAGAAAAAATATGAAGTACTTCTTGTTGGTAATGATTTGAGGAAACTAATCATTTATTTACAAAAAAATTTTTTATGTCTGTGTGTTTACAGACACATCGACATGGAACCGGTTGTGGTCTGCAGAGAAAAGTGTTTCTAATCTGACTGAATCACTGAGGGACACACAGCAGCTCACCAAAGGTAGCTCAGATGTACTCATACTGCGTTACTCAATTGCTGTCCTTTCTACTTAACACTCTGTAATTTCCTGTTTTTCTGCAATAGATACAGCAAAAGAAGTTTTGTCAATGAAGTTTGCTCTGGAGAACAGCAAGGACCAGCTGGCATCAGGTGGAAACTCTGCAAAGCAACATTTCATATCCATAAACACCAAAAAGTACTTTTATTAACACTGTGCATACCTGTGCTTTGTGTGTGCAATTCCTCAGTATCAGAGGCACTGAGGCAGCTCTCAGCTCTGGACGCTCTCCGCAGGACGGTCGCTGAACTAAAATGTTCCTTAGAACGCTTGGTCAACAACGGTACACAGCTCCTGTCTAATCCTGTTCCCTCTGTGTCATTTAACAAGGTTGTTCTCATAGTTTCAAGCTTGTGCAACACCTTTACTAGAGAAGAAACCTGTGTATGAATGGCAGTGTCATCGGCATAGACGTACATTTTGCTTTCTAGGTTTTGCAAAGTTGTTCCTTCCTTCACAATAGTCCCCCCCATAAGCATCTTATCTCTGAGTCTGAGGCATCTGATGAGCTCAGACTAACTTCAAACACCTGCAGGCATTACTGGAAGGTTTAAACAGGTTCTTGAAGCTAAAAACCAAAATTCATGTTTATTTGTATAAACTGTAACAAGCTAAGGCAGAAAGGTTTTGTCTCTCTGGGGGGAGCGAGGTCTTATGAGGAAATTAGTAACTAAATCGTGTTATTTCCTAATTTAAGATTTGTATTAAGCTCTCCAATTGTTCCATTTGTTTATTATATTTATTTGTTATTATTTGTTTGGCCGTTTTTTATTTTAGAATTTTCTTAACCATGTGATTGTGTGCTTTCGTCCACTGATCTCTTTTGAAAAGGATGATGTTAATCTCATCATATTTCTTGACTAAAAATATGTTTTTCTAAAACTAGTTCTCACAGCGACTGTCTAACATCTCCTAGGACTGTCCCCTGTTAAAGAAGGTCTCCAATATCTAAAAGTGTATTTTTGAAATGACTCTTATAAAACATGAAACCAGACACTCTCTGTCTGTCCGTCTGTCAGGCACGACAGCACACGGCTGTTGTCCTCTGAATTGGGATTCTTTCGGCACCAACTGCTACTTATTCAGTACCACGCCATTATCGTGGCACGATGCCAGAGACTGGTGTAATGGACACGAATCTCACTTGGTCATTCTTCTCACTGACGAGGAGTGGGTGAGTTGGCTGTCCCTCCCATCTGTTTGCACTGACGCTCAACTTTGTGATGCATCTTAAACACACTGTCACCTCAACAGGAGCTCTTTTGTGATGAGCTAATCAATAAAAGCCGAACTATAACTCATGTATGTGACTGAAAAGGGGAGGAGCCTGTATTGATCAAAGGATCAATACAGGCTCCTCCCCTTTCCCCCTTTTTTATTGAAACTGAAAATTTGAGTTTTCTCTCCGTCTGCCTTTAACAGGATTTTGTGATCCAGCGTAGCGCGGGCTCCTTCCACTGGGTGGGTCTGACTGATGAGAGGACTGGGCAGTGGGAGTGGGTCAACCAGACACCCTACATCATGAACCGGAGGTAAGCTGTTACACTTAAAAAAAAAAACCCAAAAAAACGCTAATGGTATACATGCGAGAAAATGAGGCGTTGTGTTTTTTGTTCTAAGTTCTAAGAGAACTTTTAGTGCTCCATAAGGCAGTGTTCTCTAACCTTTTGGAGCCATGGCACAGATTTCACATTATAAAACTCACAGCGCACCACCAAACAAATGTCACAAAAAAGATATTGATACATTTTCCTTGAGGACCAGGCATCGCGGAATTGGCTCGGTTTGTCCCCAGTATACCTTTTTTGCTTTCTTCTGATCAGTGCTCATGTTGTTGTTGTTGTTTTGTTTGTTTTTTAAAAATTGGGCATAGTTCTAATAGTTATTCTTGTTCATTTATAAACAGTTTTAGAAATAAAATAAATTTCTAAAAACATGAAATGTCATGAATCAATAATATCAGGACGGCATCAACAACATTTTCTATTTACATTAACGGCTTTCCCTGTGTCAAAAAGTCATCACTCTCAGATATAGAGGTCACAGGTACTTGGTGGACCACGGGGGAAACAATAGAGTTTATGGAGTCAAACAGTATTTGGAATTTCTCTTGCTTGATTAGATGAGAAAATTTTCCTGATCTGGCTGTTTTTATGGTTTCATATATGGAAACCCAAAGTTCCCTAAGGTGGAGCCTGTGAACTTCGAGTTTAGTTGATTTCCAAAGGCGTTCTACTTTCCTACAGATTCTTTCAACCTTCATTACATCATCATTTATCCATGGATGAGCTCTTTTTGAGGCAGCAAAGACAGATTTCATAGGTGCCATCGAATTTAAACTCTCCAAGCAGTGATTCTTAAAACACTGTGTAGCAACATCAGCATCAGTGCAGCCACTGATCACATGAGGGTCCAACAATTTAGAAAACTCCAAAGCAACATCCTGATTTATGGAACATGAAATTAGAAGGTGGTGTGTACAGAGGGAAGCTAAGACTAAAAGTAACACAGGAATGGTCACTCACTTGTACGTCCTTAACACAGTTGTGTCTAAGCCAAGAGAAAACACAAGGTCCAAGGTGTGGCCTTTAACATGGGTGGGTCCAGAGACATGCTGAATAAAATTAAAAGAGTCTGTAATGGATAGAAAGTGAGAGGCCATGCTACAGCTAAGATCATCCACGTGGAGGTTTAATCCCCAAACATTAAGACCATCTCCAGTTTAATAATGGAAGATAAAAAGTCGGTAAAATCTTGAATAAAAACACCAGCGGGGCCGGGAGGGCGGTAAATTAAAACACAATTAAATATATCTGTTGTACCAACCTTAGGAGTTGTGACTCAAAGGAAGGGAAAAACTCAGAGTCCATAGCCCTGCAAGTGAAATTGTCTCGGTGAACAGTGACCAGACCACCACCACGTCCAAACGCGGAGTCCAGATGAAGCGACAGCCGACCAGACAGAGCTCATTCAGGTGGATACATTCATTCTCCTGCTGCCAAGATTCTGTGAGAAACAGGAAGTCCATACTAATACTGCTAAAAAAGTCATTCAGTGCAAATGATTTGTTGGCTATGGAGCGAGCATTTAGGAGAGCGATCTGAAGCAGAGGTTACAGGCTGACATCATCAACAGCTGATTGACAGCAGTCACCTGGAATGAGGACGTAGTCTCCCGGTACCCCTGATTGTGACAATATTCATTGCGGGACAATGATTTTTAAAGAATACTAATTGTAGTATGAATAGATTTAATAGACATTTTACGTAGACTCACCACTGCCTAAATAGAACAGACTGGCAGTATTCATTCCCATCATCACCAAGTGTTTGCAGAGGCTGCTCAAAAAATCAATATGAGCTTAAGGAAACAAAGACGTGCTTTATTCCACTAACTATCAAAGAGTATGAAGTGGAGAGGATGTCCTGATTTATGTTTATGAGGACCTCACATGGTCTTTTTAAAGGCACCTACAAAGAGTATGTCACAAATAGTACACAAAGGACAAAAGGAAAAGTGTCCAGAGAGCCATAATCATGGAAAATCATCAGACATCAGCATTAAGCGGCATCTTCAGGACTAACCCTTCCTCGTCAGCTGTTCTCGCTGCGGACATCTGAAAGTCTTTCTGCAGGACTGACTGCAACTCCTCAAATGAGCAGATGATCTGTTAGCTGTTTGACAACTACTCTTTCAAGGAAGAGTAGAGGAAGGTTGGAGATTGGCCTATAATTAGCTAAGACAGCTGGGTCTAGGGATGGCTTTTTAAGTAAAGGTTTAACTACAGCCAGCCTGTGGTACATAGCGATTATTATTAGGACCTTCATAGTCCAGACCTCCAGGCAGGAAGAAACATCCTCTTCATTTCGTTACTGAACTGAAGTCCCAGAAAACCTCAGGCGCTTCATGTCACATCTACATTATTATAATCTCAGGGGTACACCACTAACGATTATATTTACATTATACTGGTCATACTTTTATGTGTGTTTGGGGATAACTGTACCTAACTGCACGATTGCATAAGTGTTTGAGGATTGGGAGTGGGTGGATGAGCGGAGCCCAGGTTTGCTTCAGTATGCTCTTGTCTGACTTTGGTTTTTTCAAAATTTGTTTTTATTGCCTAAACCTAATATAAAGTTTTAAATGCCTACATATAACCAAGAGGTTTCATATCCTAAATCAAAGTCTAAAACGTTTGTCCAGAAACGGTAACCAGTAGACCAGTAGAGCATAAAGAGGAATTATTATCAGTCAGTGCTCCACAGGAATTACACATAAACATCTTTGTGCATGTTTTTCAAGGCGGTGGAAACCTGGGCAGCCCGACAACTGGGCCCATCATGGTCTAGGACCTGGGAATGAAGACTGTGCTCACCTTCACAATGATGGACGCCTGAACGACCGGCACTGCTCCATCAAAGAACGCTTCATCTGTCAGAAAGACAACCTGAGAGTCTGAACACACCTGCAGGCCTGACTCCGCCCACTGCAGAATAAAAGGAACCTCTCCAATTAAAGCACTGGGTAGAAAAACAATGAGAACTTCTAATACAATCAGGAAATTCCACTCTGTGGACTTCCTCTTTCATGTAGAGTTCTTTCAAAATATTCCAGAATTAATAAATGCAACATAGCCTATTTAGAAACAGTCCACGTATCCTATACAAACACACTTCAGACCATCTCTACATCTCTCATTGTAAAGCCTATTCTTTTTTTTTTTTTAAATCAATTTTAAAATTTAAGAGGTCCAGTCTTAGAACATTTCCTCAAATTTCCAGACTATGATAAAGTTCTACATTATTGTCAGAGGGGAAACATTGGAGTTGTAGCCAGAATTCAGTTTATTTGCTTTAAGCTTCAAAATAATCCTAATACATTGAAAACCCAAATAAATGAAGATCAGACTCTGGCTCATGTTGACAGAAGCCACATAATGTACATAATGAAACATCCCAAATGTTCTTTAGTAGACATGTAGCTGTGCATTCACTTTCACTGTGAACATGAAGAGATGTCAGATGTACTTTGTTCCATGTAGGCATCCAATGAATCCTCCTATTGATCTTTTATATTGTTTCTCTAAAACACAAATCACATCCATTGAACCTTGCGATCATGTTATTTTGTAAATCACACCTCATTTGTTTATATTTTTCCAGTATGGTGGATAACAGATGCAGCAGTTGATTGAACAGTGTCAGGGAGGAAAGTGTAAGATCTCTAACCGCTGACTGACATGTTGAAGTCAGACATTATGACACACATTAAAATAATTGAAAACAAATCTGTGTCTGTCACTGCTGCTTCTTTACCTTTATTGCCACTGCAACTCAAAAACATTTTAATGATTATCTGTTCATCCGTCACTTTTCCTATTAGTCTGTTTGCAGCTCCAGACTCAGGTATTTTCAGATGTTTGTCCTTTTTTCCATGAAAGTTTAGTTCTTTGTAGTTGTTGATGTAGGTCATCTCAGTGTAGTAATCAGCTAACACACACACACACACACACACACACACACACACACACACAGGTGGTGTTTTCCAGTGCAAAGTGCAGCTCGTGGCCAATGACCTGAGGCTCTGTGTTTGGACAGTTCGCCTGTTTGTTCATTGGGGACTGGATGAAGACGAAGTCAGACGCACGCCATTTCACACAGAGACAGACCCAGAGACCAGAATCGCCATGACGACTGAATACCATGACAATGTGGACGAAGAAATGAGCAATTTCTGGAACAAAGGTGCCTGTCTGTGTCCACCTGTCTGTGTGTCCACTTGTCTGTGCGTCTATAAAATGAAAAACTCATGTCCTATTTGTGTGTCCGCAGAGCCTCGTACTGTCGATTTCTCCAGGTTCTCCAGGTACAGACGATGGCTCTTTCCTGCTCTGACGGCTACTCTCCTCGTCATTCTGATCATAGCTCTGGGAGCCAGCAGTGAGTACACTCAGGACACAATAGGGTCACTATTCATTAAAATAGACACCTAAAACACAAGTGTGTAGATTTTCCTGTCTGGCCTGCAGTGCTGTTTATCATTTTGGATTTTTCCAAGTGTGAGCTGCCCACTTTAGGAGATATTGACTTTAGAGGTGTCTGGCTTCACTTCAGCCACAATATAGTGAAATGATGCTCAGGTTGTTGCTCTGAAGGTGTAAAACATACATTAGTTTGTGGGCAGTGACTGACCCAGCATGTTCTTGTTTCTTTCTTGAAACTCTTTTCTGTCTACTGTCTTCCTCTATCAACCAAAAGAGGTGTGTTTTTATCTACACAGTCGTCATTTTCCATCCTAATGACCGGAAACTTTCTCTCAGGAACTTTGTTCTCAGATACTTGACCGTTTCCTTCTGACTGTTGTCGCCTCTGCTGTTTAAATCCATACAAAATTAGGAGTCTGTTAGGCTAAGATGCTATGCTAATCCAGAAGACAGATAGCAATCTAATGTTTCACTCACATTTCCTTGATTTATTCTTTATTGATAATGATTTATATAAGGTCATGCATACTTCAGTTGTTCATCTTGATTGTAAAGTGCTTTATGACTCAGCTGGAGGTCCAGTTGATCAGAACACCACTGCACAGATTTTAACTGGCACCAACAAATATAAAAACATTTTTCTCGTACTGCCAAATTCTGAAGTTGAAATATTGCTAACTGATTTTAAAGCATTCAATGACCTTGCTCAAGGGAGACTCATATTAATGCATGTGCCTGTGTGTTTACTTAGAACAGTGAATGGAGCACTGCTGGTTATCCCAAGGTCTCAGCTAAGTTACTGGGCCTTTTGCTGAGAGAGCTCCCAAACTGGGTTACAGTCAGCCCATTGAGGTCAGAATAGAGATCCAGCTGTGTAATTATAAACTACTGCATTATATAAACATGAAATCTGTGTGGAACAGCTGACCCGTATGATGTGTAGAAGACCACAAAACATTTGTTATTGAAGATACAGTTACCGTGCCATATCAACAAAACAATGACCTTTAAAAAAAACTTCAGAAAGCCTGGAGAACAATAGTTCAAGCTTTTTAAAAGATTACAAAAAGGCTGGCTCCGTGGAGGCAAAAGATAAAGAAAGCAATGGTGCATAATGTGTGCTGCGCCATAAACAGTTAAGCAGATGTAAATAATGAGATCACAAAATAAGGTGAACAACAACAGTAAGTACTTTTATGTAATGGTGAGAATATAGACAAAGATCCTATGAAAAAATGATTAAGTATTTCTTTTCGGTAATGATTTGAAGAAAATAATAATTATTTTATCATTTTTTTTTTATGTCTGTGTGTTTGCAGACACGTCGACATGGAACCGGTTGTGGTCCTCGGAGAAAAGTGTTTCTAATCTGACTGAATCACTGAGGGACACACAGCAGCTCACCAAAGGTAGCTCAGATGTACTCATACTGTGATACCAACTGCTGGCTTTTTCGTCTTTTTCACACTTTAGTTTCCCGTCCTTCTACCACAGATACAGCAAAAGAAGTTTTGTCAATGAAGTTTGCAGTGGAGAACAACAAGGACCAGCTGGCATCAGGTGGAAACTCTGCAGAGCAACACTTTATCCACATTGACACTAGCAAGTAGTTTTATTAACATGCCTGTGCTTTGTGTGTGCAATTCCTCAGTATCAGAGGCACTGAGGCAGCTCTCAGTCCTGGACGCTCTCCGCAGGACGGTCGCCGAACTCAAATGTTCTTTAGAACGCTTGGTCAACAACGGTACACAGCTCCTGTCTAATCCTGTTCCCTCTACTTCATTTACTAAAGATGCCCTCACAGTTTTAAGCTTATAGAACAGCTTTACCGTTACTAAAGAAGAAGCCTGTGTATAAATGTGCCTTGGTTCATTGGCCCCCAAGTCATTTATCTCTGAGTCTGAGGCATCTGATGAGCTCAGACTAACTTCAGACACCTGCAGGCATTACTGGAAGGTTTAAACAGGTTCTTGAAGCTAAAAACCAAAATTCATGTTTCTTTGTATAAACTGTAACAAGCTAAGGCAGAAAGGTTTTGTCTCTCTGGGGGGAGCGAGGTCTTATGAGGAAATTACTAACTAAATCGTGTTATTTCCTAATTTAAGATTTGTATTAAGCTCTCCAATTGTTCCATTTGTTTATTATATTTATTTGTTATTATTTGTTTGGCCGTTTTTTATTTTAGAATTTTCTTAACCATGTGATTGTGTGCTTTCATCCACTGATCTTTTTTGAAAAGGATGATGTTAATCTCATCATATTTCTTCACCAAAAATATGTTTTTCTAAAACTAGTTCTCACAGCGACTGTCTAACATCTCCTAGGACTGTCCCCTGTTAAAGAAGGTCTCCAATATCTAAAAGTGTATTTTTGAAATGACTCTTATAAAACATGGAAACCAGACACTCTCTGTCTGTCCGTCTGTCAGGCACGACAGCACACGGCTGTTGTCCTCTGAATTGGGATTCTTTCGGCACCAACTGCTACTTATTCAGTACCACGCCATTATCGTGGCACGATGCCAGAGACTGGTGTAATGGACACGAATCTCACTTGGTCATTCTTCTCACTGACGAGGAGTGGGTGAGTTGGCTGGCCCTCTCATCTGTTTGCACTGACGCTCAACTTTGTGATGCATCTTAAACACACTGTCACCTCAACAGGAGCTCTTTTGTGATGAGCTAATCAATAAAAGCCGAACTATAACTCATGTATGTGACTGAAAAGGGGAGGAGCCTGTATTGATCCTTGATTGAAACTGAAAATTTGAGTTTTCTCTCCGTCTGCCTTTACCAGGATTTTGTGACCCAGCGTAGCGTGGGCTCCTTCCACTGGGTGGGTCTGACTGATGAGAGGACTGGGCAGTGGGAGTGGGTCAACCAGACACCCTACATCATGAACCGGAGGTAAGCTGTTACACTTAAAAAAAAAAAACAACTGATGGTATACATGCAAGAAAATGAGGGGTTGTGTTTTTTGTAGTGCTAATTAGGAAGAGAATGTAATTGTTCTGCCCATTACTCATGCCGGTCTCTTAGACTACCAATCAGGTGGAGTCTCTGATCGATCGTTGCCACTTTACTTCCTGAATGGAAACAACGGTGTTGTATCAGTGCAAAGGCTCGCCACACACCACTCCGCACAGCACACTACGGCAGAACATCCCATTAGCATTCCGCTTTAGCATACAGTTTTACACAATAATAAACAAATGAAGAGTACATAAAACTGATGTTAGACATGTGTCCACCAAGCACTTATTACACTCGGTGCCCATCAGCTAATCAAACATGTTTTATGTGCCTGTACTACTTAGCTATATCGTGTGCGGAACAATACAACTCACCTCTCGTATGGCTACGGCAGACTGGCAGCGATTACTGCAGCCAGCCACGCCGAGAGGGGGGGCGCTGTTTCCCCATTACACTGACATTTGTGGCAAGTGGAATAATACCACATAAACACTGTTACATTTGTTTGGGGTTTTTTTTTTTTTTGCTAAAGGCACCACAGTCCAAGTATGATGAACCTTTTGTTAAAAAAGATGTTTCTTTTGTTTTTTTTTCTAATTGGGCATATTTCTAATCTTTATTCTTGTTCATTTTTAAACACTATTAGGTAATTAATCATGAGTAAAATATCATGAGTCAATATTATCAGGAAACCATCTGCAACATTTTCTATTTACAGTTAACCCAGAGTCATTGTGGGACAATGATTTTTAAAGAATACTAATTGTAGAATGAATAGATTTAATAGACGTTATACTCAGTCCCATCATCACTATCATTATGAGCTTCAGGAAAAACAAAGACATCCTTTTTTCCAATATCAAAAGTTATGAAGTGGCGAGGGTGTCCTGCTTTATGTTTATGAGGAGTTCACATGACCTCACATGTTCTTTTTAATTAAAGAAACGTACAAAGAGTATGTCACACATAGTACGCAAAGGACAAAAGGAAAAGTGTCCAGAGAGCCATAATCATGGAAAATCATCAGACATCAACGTTAAGCGGCATCTTCGGGACTACCACTTCCTCCTCAGCTGTACTCGCTGCTGACATCTGAAAGTCTTTTTGCAGGACCTTCATAGTCCAGACCTCCAGGCAGGAAAAAACAGCCTCTTCATTTTGTTGCTGAACTGAAGTCTCAGTCCTCAAGCACTTCATGTCACATCTACATTATTATAATCTCAGGGGTACACCACTATTATATTTATATCATACTGGTCGTGCTTATGTGTGTTTGGGGATAACTGTAACTACAAATATCCAAAACTTGATTCTGTTCATCTGGACGTAGCGTTTTCAGTGGGAGAAACGTTGAACAGAATCAAGTTTTGGAGATTTCCTTACCTGGATGATTGAGCATGCATCAAGACATAACTATAAATAGTTATTTGGCATTATTGCGTTTTTGTTTGAGAAATTCTGTGCGCATTTTCCCATATAGTTCATTGTATGAGCTGCAAAAATGTTTATAGCGGCTGTGAAGTTGGACTTTTTACCTTGAAAATTTGTGGGAACTGAGTGACTGCTGGAACGAGCCTCAATTGGACATTAGAGGAACTGCAACTTCACGTGCTTTGACGCTGGCTTCTCTTGTCTGTCATGGTGGTTGCAGCTCACCTTAAGACTCACTTTGTATCATTCTTTTGTAGGAGGTGGAAACCTGGGCAGCCTGACGCCTGGACCCATCATGGTCTTGGTCCCGGGGATGAAGACTGCGCTCATCTTCATTCTGATGGACGTCTTAACGATCTGCACTGCTCCAGCAAAATGCGCTTCATCTGTCAGAGGCACACCATGAAGAACTAAACTCAGATGTGAGCTGTGAGCTGACACCATTGAATAGTGTGATTACAAGCTACCAGAATGATCTCTTTCTGCTGTGCTGAGGGAAAGGTCATTAGTGCTTTGCAGTTTGTATGTTGTATCAAAATCTTGATGTATCTAATTTTCCAGAACTCCACTGGTGTCCAAAAATCTAATAAAACACATCATCAATTTCTCTGAAACCTTCCTTCATTATCCCGAACAAACCAAGAGATTAAAAGTTCTTTAAATAGTTCTTTGAATTCCTGAAAGAGTAGCCCAAAGGAAAACTCTCCATGATCCAGATCAAGTGTTGCTTAAGCCAAGTCACTTTTGAGAATTCCTTAATTAAATGATCAGGTTCCTTAAAAAAGTTTTGAACTTGAAGTGCATTAAAAAAGCTCCCAGGATTCTATGGAATCAGAACGATGCCACCTTGAAACGAAACCGAAAAAAATATTGAAACCGAAAAAAATATTGTAACTGAAATAAATGTACTGAAAAATCTTGTATTGAAACCGAAAAAAAAATTGATAGTGAAAAAAAAAAATTAAAACTGTAATTTTTTTGTTTTCGCTTACAATTCTTTCTTTTTTTTCGGTTTCAATCCATTTTTTTTCGCTTTCAAACCATTTTTCGGTTTCAATCCATTTTTCAGTTTCAATCAATTTTTTTCGGTTTCAAACCATTTTTTCGGTTTCAAACCATTTTTCGGTTTCAATCCATTTTTCGGTTTCAAACCATTTTTCAGTTTCAATCTGCTGGCACTGTTTTGGCGTCCGGGGGCGCGCTGGGGGGGGGCGGGGTTTCCGGCCCGCATGTATTTGCATACATTATAGAGGCCACTAGTGCTGACCAAGCTGCCATCTTTCTCTCTTCCCGTCTTTCAATGGCTGCTTCAATTTCAGCTTGAACCTCCAAACCGCACGTAAGTAATCATTTTTTGTCATCTTTCCTTGCTGTCCCACTGGACTGGACATTAGTTTAGTTTTTTTAGCTACATCTGGTGAAGTTGTGGTAAAATGCTAGCATTAGCCTATTCGTCGTAGCAAGCTAGCCTGAAGCTAATATTTGCTAAATTTAGGGACACCCGTGTCTCTTCAGGAGTTGGAGGCCGGTGTTCTAGGAGCGGATCTCAGGATCTCAACAGGCAGTGTTGGGCAGTAACCAGTGTTGGGTAAGTTACTTTAAAATAGTAACTTAGTTACATTACTAGTTACTTCTCTCAAAAGTAACTCAGTTACTTCAAGTTACTCGTTACTTTCAAAGTAACTAGTTACTAGGGAAAGTAACTTTGGTTTTACTCAGAATTCTCTTGTTAATGTGTTGCTTCCATAACTTTGCCAGTCTTCTAGCTTGCTTACTTGCCACAAGTGCACTGTGCCACCTGCCAATAGAAAGGAAAAGATAATGTGCATATTTCCACAAGAGAAATCCCACGCCTGGACCGTCGTTGACTGCTGCCATGATTCTAGCCTACGTCACAGTGTCATGTGCGCCTTTTACATCCAACACAAAAACTGCAGTCGTGGTGCTTACGATTGTACTCAGAACTCGGAAATTCTGCCTTCTGAATAGGAAGATGTAGGCAACACCAGACTGCAGACGAGCTGCATACATGGCTGGACTGGGACAGAAAATTGGCCCGGGCATTTTGACTAGAGACCGGCCCACCATTATAGGAAAAATCATAAATCCTTTGAATGAAAATAAACGCTGTTGTGACAGTGATGTACACTGTTCTGATGGTATATGTGCATCAATCTATCAATCGTTTGTTGTAAGATTCAGATAATTATTTTTTACAAGCTAGACATTTTAAATGAGAATAAGAAAGAAAAGTATTTCCTTGTGCCCCCCTTTCCCTGTTAATGCCCTACCTGGCCCCCTGGCAAAACTTTGCTAGACCCGCCCCTGCACAGTTACCAGCTGTCAGCTACTTAGAAAAGGATCCTGGTGTTATTTGTCTCTCAGAAACAGTTCATAACTTCCCTTCAACTCATTCATGTCACCTAAAGGGTAAACCTGTTTCTCCATCACCTGTTCAGCTCTGATGATTCAGTAAGGACATCTCCTGGTTTCATCTTCATGTTTCCCTCTCATCACATAACCAAACCATATCATGACCAGCAGGTTTACAGCTGTGGCTCCAGCAAACATCAGCTGATACTAGAAATTAATATTAAATAAATTCTAACAATAGGTGATCAAGCTTAAACGTGCTGCTGTTGTTTAGCGCGACATCCGCTGGTTTCCTCTTTCTGGCGCAAAGTGGGCGATAAACAAACAAGAGAGAAAAGCCGATCAGCTGATCACTGATCAGTTTTCATGATTGAAGTAGAAACAGGAGAGGGAGGGGGGAGAATGAAAGAAGAAGAGACAGCTGTGCAGCGTAAAGACACAGAATAACTCCAGCTTTGTGTCTTTTTCATTGTAGCTGAATTACGGGACAAACTGTTCCTTTTCACCTCAATAAGAAACGCGTAATATTTTCTCTGAATACCAGACGGGACGGTTGACAACTCTAATAACTTATGAACAAAATAAAGTTCAACATCAGTAACATAGCACCACCCAGCTGTATAGAAACTCCGTCATGCTAGCTAGCACGCAGTACGAAAAAGTCAGCATAACGAAAATAAACTCCAACTAAACTTGGTTCATATCTGACCCAGAGAGACTGCAGGTTATAACTTCTTACCTGAAGTTCAGTTCACACTTGGACCGGCGGCCGCCTCGGGTCTCCTTTCCTCTTGCCTCCCTTTTCCTTCATCCACCTGCTGGCTTCCACCACTTGCTAATGTTATTGAATCTGTGGAAGCTCCGCGACAGCCACCACACGAAGTAACGAGTAACGACCCTATCTAAATCCCAGTAACGACTAACGCGTTCCTGATTTTGGCATAATAACTAGTTACCGTGCTCGTTACCACAATAATAACGTAGTTACTGTAACGCGTTACTTAATAACGCGTTAGTCCCAACACTGGCAGTAACATAATACATGCACCGGCGTTACGTATTTAAAATACAAAATATGAGTAAATGTATCCGTTAGAGTTACTGTTCAATAGGTGATATTGAGAATACAGTTAGTTTGTTGAAATAAATGGATTACATGGCGGTGTTTTCCTGTTTCATACAGTGGGGCAAAAAAGTATTTAGTCAGCCACCGATTGTGCAAGTTCCCCCACCTAAAATGATGACAGAGGTCAGTAATTTGCACCAGAGGTACACTTCAACTGTGAGAGACAGAATGTGAAAAAAAAATCCATGAATTCACATGGTAGGATTTGTAAAGAATTTATTCGTAAATCAGGGTGGAAAATAAGTATTTGGTCAATAACAAAAATACAACTCAATACTTTGTAACATAACCTTTGTTGGCAATAACAGAGGTCAAACGTTTACTATAGGTCTTTACCAGGTTTGCACACACAGTAGCTGGTATTTTGGCCCATTCCTCCATGCAGATCTTCTCGAGAGCAGTGATGTTTTGGGGCTGTGCCAAGCAACACGGACTTTCAACTCCCGCCACAGATTTTCTATGGGGTTGAGGTCTGGAGACTGGCTAGGCCACTCCAGGACTTTCAAATGCTTCTTACAGAGCCACTCCTTTGTTGCCCGGGCGGTGTGTTTTGGATCATTGTCATGTTGGAAGACCCAGCCGCGTTTCATCTTCAAAGTTCTCACTGATGGAAGGAGGTTTTGGCTCAAAATCTCACGATACATGGCCCCATTCATTCTGTCCTTAACACGGATCAGTCGTCCTGTCCTCTTGGCAGAAAAACAGCCCCATAGCATGATGTTTCCACCCCCATGCTTCACAGTAGGTATGGTGTTCTTGGGATGCAACTCAGTATTCTTCGTCCTCCAAACACGACGAGTTGAGTTTATACCAAAAAGTTCTACTTTGGTTTCATCTGACCACATGACATGGCAAACTTCAGATGGGCCTGGACATGCACTGGCTTCAGCAGCGGAACACGTCTGGCACTGCGGGATTTGATTCCCTGCCGTTGTAGTGTGTTACTGATGGTGACCTTTGTTACTTTGGTCCCAGCTCTCTGCAGGTCATTCACCAGGTCCCCCCGTGTGGTTCTGGGATCTTTGCTCACCGTTCTCATGATCATTTTGACCCCACGGGATGAGATCTTGCGTGGAACCCCAGATCGTGGGAGATTATCAGTGGTCTTGTATGTCTTCCATTTTCTGATGATTGCTCCCACAGTTGATTTTTTCACACCAAGCTGCTTGCCTATTGTAGATTCACTCTTCCCAGTCTGGTGCAGGTCTACAATACTTTTCCTGGTGTCCTTCGAAAGCTCTTTGGTCTTGGCCATGGCGGAGTTTGGAGTCTGACTGTTTGAGGCTGTGGACAGGTGTCTTTTATACAGATGATGAGTTCAAACAGGTGCCATTCATACAGGTAACGAGTGGGGGAGAGAAAAGCGTCTTACAGAAGACGTTACAGGTCTGTGAGAGCCAGAGATTTTCCATGTTTGAGGTGACCAAATACTTATTTTCCACCCTGATTTACGAATAAATTCTTTACAAATCCTACCATGTGAATTCATGGATTTTTTTTTCACATTCTGTCTCTCACAGTTGAAGTGTACCTCTGGTGCAAATTACTGAACTCTGTCATCATTTTAAGTGGGGGAACTTGCACAATCGGTGGCTGACTAAATACTTTTTTGCCCCACTGTATGTTAGGCTATGGTCTCTCTATTTTTGGTAATTCCACGCCGGTGGAAACCCAAACAAAACACGCAATAAGAGCCTCTAAAAATTATTATACAAAAATTATTTAATATGAAGGCAATAGCAGAGTGTTACAGGCATCGCCCTAAACAATGTAGCCTCATGGGCAGTGTAGTACGTGCTGCAGGGAGAATGGACTGCCATACCCGTTATGTGTCTGTGAGCGAGGGAGGGAGAAAAAGGAAAAGTACGAGCTGTCACGGAGCAGAAACGGGAGCTGGAAGCATGTAAATATAATAATAACCACTAAAGCCAAAAAGAGTGCCTGACGAGCCCAGCTGTAAGTAAGCTGTTAAGACTCGACTGTACACCGTGTTCGTGTTTTCCTCCGAAACAATAAGCAGCCTTTCAACGGCTCTCTCTGTCTCTCGCTAGCAAACTTGACCCAGACAACAAAGTAAAGCTAGTTTTCAGCTACGAGCCCAACACGAACCGGACGTATCAGCCAGAGGTCCCTTTACTACGGTTCGGAGCCGCTGACCTGTTTTATATACGCGCTGAATAGTTTTCTACACGAGATCGCTGCAAAAAGTGCAGCCTTACCTAATGTCCACCTACTGTTACTCATTTATATTAAGATTTTAACATCTAGTTGGTATTGGTATGGCGAGTAGCCTTCAGTAATAGTAATAAATCACACAGCAATAGTGCATTCATGTAGTTGTAAAGTATTCAGAATACATTACTTCTATAATCTTTGGTGGAATACATTTTAAAATTAACCTTCCCAACACTGTCAACAGGTTAGCACCTCATACCACAGTGCATCAAAGCAGTCTCATGAGCGCTGGAAAGGACGAGCCCAGAGCCCAAAACAGACAGTGCAGGAGATGACAAGGTTAGTAATTGTATGGTGAAAATTATACTTTGTTATCTTGATTGGCAAAAGAAAAGTAAATACAAAATCTGCTTCTCACATTTAGGGCATTTCCAAGATTTTTTTTTTTTCAAAACTTCTTCAATTTCTTTCATTACAGCTGTCCTGTGCCAGAAGTTCTGTTGACCCACAGTGAGAGGCATCATTTCAGAAACACCAGGAAGACTGAAACTCGTCGCCAGGATCAAGCAGGGCTCGTGATCTTCACCAGCAGCTCCCTCACAAGAAGGATAAACCCAGCATTTTCATGAACACTGATGGAGACCTTTGCTTTGTGTAATGTTAGAAGTACTCAGATAATCCTCAGAGGGTCTGGACTTTTACATAATATAATAGAATAGAATTCAACTTTGTTGTCATTGCACATGCACAGGTACAGGGCAATGAAATGCAGTTTGCATCCATCCAGAAGTGCTTTAGTGATATAGGTATATTACAATATATATTAGCAATAATATAGATATCTAAGTATATTACAGAAATGGGTCTATTATGGTATGTTACAATGTACATGGTATGAAGTATGTTAAGAATATTCTATAACTATAAGTATGTACAGGCTGTAGTGAGTACAAACTATGTACAGGCTATGAACAGGATATAAATATGAAAAACTATACAGAAATCTGAGATATACAGTTATACAGAAATGTGAACTATGCAAGTTATAAACAGTTGTAGGATTAAAAATTATCATATGTACAGAATGATTATTTACACAGAACTATACAGTAGTGCAGGTAAGTAATAGCTGTAGCTATAAGCTATAGTAATAGCTTTAAGTCCTGTAGAAAGTTAAATATATGTTGTGCTCACTGGTTACTCTGGTATGAATGACTCTGAATTACTTTATGTTAAATAACACACTATTGTCAAAAAACAGTGAAAGAATTCCAGATCACAAGTTTTTAGTTCAAATACAAGTAACAACCTTTGACTTTAATCAGGTTTTATTTAATTGTGTCAGAGAAAACATCATGTGCTCTTCATGTAGCTGAGTACATTCAGTGTTTAAAACAGAAGTTGTGCAGGTCTGAGATCAGCAGTTTTCTGAAACACCAAACTGAGGTCCTGTTAATGCTGATGTATAGTGACACAGTTACAGGGGTGATTAATCCTTTTGACTTTTTGTCTTTAAATTTATCAATAAAACAGCTGCAGCTTTCACTGACAGCACATGTGGTACTTTAACCTTTGTACTGTTTTCTTCAGTTAATTTTGGAGTTACTACAAAGATTGAAGATATAGGATGATCTGTCTGCTGTCACTGGGTGGTGCTGAGGTCTGAATCTGAGGACGGCTCCTGTAATCACAAACAGAACAGAATCATCACAAACTGAAATATAAAGTTTATCTCTCAAATCTGAAATAGAGCTGATCCTTCTCCGTCCTCACACACTCGGGATCTGAAGTTGTTCAGTCCTACAGTTCTGCCAACAGCTTTTTATTTTTTTTATTTGTTTTAAAGGCCTTACTAACACATTTTGTAATATCATGTTTACCTTTGAGTTGTTGATGCTTTATAAATGGACATCTGCAAAGATGAGATGATGGAGCAGGTTTCAGTCGAGGTTCAGTCTGCTGCTGCATCCTGGTCACAACATACAGAGGTGTTATCAGCTCAGTATTGAACAAGAAATATTAATGTTTCAAATTATTTGTCCTAAAGGATGCAAGCTGTACAGAATACTGCACATGTGACTTTGTGAACATAATTCATTAAAAATAATTTGGACAGTTTTTTAACCTGAATATTTGTAACAAACTCAGTAAAAAAAAAAAAAAAAAAGCTAAAAAAATAATCAGAGGAAAAATGTAACATTTTAACTTAAGCTGACAAGCGGGAGTAGTTGGTTTCAGTACATAAGTATCGGGCTTTGCTATTTAATCCGTAGCTATTGATTAATGAGGGGAATTTAAAAGTTGGCGTTTATGTCCTTCCACATGTGGAAAGCGACAGAAAACATGCTGCTGTTTGCACATATTTAATAATCAGCTCTGCGCAGAAGCAGAAGCAGAGTCCAGCCTGTTGCTCTTACAGTATAATACTCATAATAAAAGTACAGTAACCGTGGTTAGTCACTGAGCAGCCCGGTGCGTTTCTCTTGATTTCTTTAGTCAGGGTAAATTCATTCACCTGCACGGGTTAGCTAAACGAACTTTAAAAAAACAAGTTTCCCCGACAGCCGAGTGCTCATTTTAGCTAGCTAGGTCCTTAGGTAGCTAGCTAAGGACCTAAATTACGGATTAGTTTACAAACACATTTAACTTACCAAAAATAATGCGGTGGGGCCTCAGGTCCTCCTGTCTGGTAGTCCAATTTACTGAAGAACACCTCAGGCTGTCACTTACCGAAATAGTCGGTAATGTAAACGCTGGACCTCTCGGCATCTGCCATTCCCGAGTGGCTGTAGCTCAGGTGGCAGAGCAGGTCAGCCACTAATCAGAAGGTCGGTGGTTCAATCCCAGGCTGCCTCCTAGCTGCATGCCAAATATCCATGGGCAAGATACTAACCTTGTTTGCCTACTGGTGGTGGTCAGAGGGCCCGGTGGCGCCAGTGTCTGGCAGCCTCGCCTCTGTCAGTGCGCCCCAGGGTGGCTGTGGCTACAATGTAGCTTGACAGTGTGTGAATGACTGAATGTAGTGTAAAGTGCTTTGGGGTCCTTAGGGACTGAGTAAAGCGCTATACAAATGCAGGCCATTTACCATACCTATGTTTTAATGTTGGAGGAGTCTCCTACACTAAAGAAATAAAACAAAAAATGCCATCCTCACTTCAAGACTTCTCTCCAGACATGAAGTCAGGGCTGTAACATATGAAAACATAAACATGTAGCAAAGTCCAAAGAAGGCCATAAAACTTTAGTCTAAAGTAGGCATTGACAGCTGAGGTACACAGTTAACATTATAGGGAATAACAGTTTTTAAGATGACTCAAAATGTAAAATACTGTAAAATATTTATTTGAACATGGATTGTGTCCATTTTTTAAAACTGTCCTCATTATAGCGTATTTAAAACAACAACTGCTGACCAAAGTGCTTTGCATTTAAAATCATCAAAAGAGATAAAAACATTGGAAGAAAGGAAGCATAAAATTAGAATTTGTTTATTTTTCATTTCCTAATTTTTTGCTAAGTGTTCACATTTTTGTACACTGTATGGGGTTATGGGCTACAGTCTAAATGGCTTAGATCTGTCTTGGCTGACTTAAAACATGTTGGTTCTACAGCCATCATCATAGCTAGGATTATGAACTTGAATTGGGAACTCAGCTGTCTGCAATCTACTGACATCCAGGGGTGAACATGTGACAACATTTAAAGAAGTTCTCAAGTTAATCAGAGTTAATTTAGGTTTTCAAGATTAAGTTACTGAGAAAAATTCAAAAGGTTCTTACAGAAATTCTCTAGTGGTTTAAAAAGTTCTCAAAGTCCTTAAAAAGTTCAACAGTTAATTAAATAAGTCTAAGTTCTTATAGGGAAAATTGGAGAGTTCCTTAAAAAAGCCCAGGAATTTGTTAAACAAAGATGAGTTCCTACAAATGCCAAAGCTATTTAGGAAAGTAATCAGGCTCCTTAAAGCGTGTACTACATGTTGGTACATACTGCTGAAGTATTTCGAAACACTGACAACTTTATGAAGGTAAAACTTTTTTACCTCCTTTTTCTTATATTTCTTCTTCTGAACAAGGTTCAAGCTCTCCTCCATCAGCACCAGCCACAACTGAACTAACTCTTTAAGTCACCAGTCATTGTCGTTTTGTCTTTTCCAATCAGTTTAATTTCTGTTTCCAGACGAGTTTTTTATTTGTGTCACTATTAGTGTTAATGGTTTTTGTTAAATTATTAATCTCATTATTATTATTTTACAGAAGGTGTTGGTCAAGGCCATGTTGAGGAATACCAGAATAGAAACTGCACTTTATGAACTCAAAGTGATGCAGACCTCCCAATCCTCAAAAAAAGATAAATAAAATAACCATAAAATAAAACTACACATCTGTGAGATGATTTAAAGTAGTAGATATTCAGATGATCCATGATGGGTTTGAAGAGCCAAGAAACTGGTAGTGGAAGAAACACAAAAAGCACTGGGAGATAAATTACTGCTGTCAGTGAGAGAAAACAGCATTTTAGGGAGTTAGAAACATCAGTCGGACAATACGGCCACTGAAACATTCACATGGGAGACATTTTATTGGGATGTTAAATGAAATATATTTGGTTGAAGTATAAAAACTTAACATGTGTAGAAATCCAAAGAACATTCAGTGAAGAACAATGTTTTCATACTACAGATACAATGTACCAAGCTGTGAATCCAGGAAAACAAAAGTTTATCAATGTTAACAAAGCGGTTTGGCATATAATAAAATATAAAATATAATTTAAAGTTATTAAATGCTTTTTGGTGGCAAGAACAGAAAACAGGTAAACAAAGACAGGATTTCAGAAACACTGTGGACCTGACACTGTAGCACAAATGTTAATTCTATTTCAAAGCCTCCTTCACAGAAAACACACTGAATGTAACAGTGAATACTTTACAGAAATTTCACAGTAAAAAGGCAGAAAATACCACAAACAATGAAACAGCAGCAGCAGTGAGAAGCAAAGAAAGTAACCACATTGCATTAATCGCCACATCAGCTCTTCTCTCCTTATACTTACATAAGTTAATTTCTAAAGTTTAAAAAATGTTAAATATTATGTCACAGTCCACAAGAGGAAAATGGGGGATAAAATAAGGTCATAAATCTGAATTTTAAGGGAAGTGAGAAATAATTTTACACTGTAAATACTAAATGGTCCAAACCGAACCGTACAAACATGAAACAACACAATCTTAGTGTATTATTCAAAACAAAAGCAAAATTAGGCTTAAAAAGGGACTTTTAAGCCTAATTTTACCCTAAACAACAACACTTTTAACTACTTACCTTCTTCTATTTAGCTTATGAACCCTGCTATACACATTTTATGAATACCTCGATATATTACTGCACTTTTTGAGTACTTTGATGAAGTGGTACTACAACTCCCAGCGTCCCATCAGCATTTTGTAAATAAGAACAATGAAAAAAAGAGAACAGCAATAAAGTGTACAAATTTGTCACTGAAGATGTTACAATATAGTTAAAATTAGTGTAAAAAACTACAACTCTCAATATTTACAAATACTAGAATTTTTAAGTGCATATACTACAGCTCCCATCAGGCATCAGTTGGTCAGCTGAAAGGCTCTGCTTAGGACGAGTTCAGTTGTAGCTCCACCCAGATGACACGCCTCTACAATGCACACCAGCCTCTGATTGGTCAGCTGGGACGCCATAGCGATAAGGTCACCTGAGAGGCAAAGAGAAGACCCTTTACTATCACATCTTTGTGTGTGGGAAGGTGTGACCAGATATGCTCCGTGGGAACGTATCTAGTTTGTGAGGACATTTCTGAATTAAGAGGATATTTCTGCTTTGTGGGGACATCTATGCATTACAAGGACATTTCTGCTTATTAGGATGTTCCTGCATTTTGGGGACAAGTCTGCAATAGAAGGACATTTCTGTTCTGCAGGAAGCTTTCTGCTTTAAGAGGACATCACTCCACACATCACCCACTCCACACATCACTCACTCACTTGGACACTAGAAGGGGGAATTATGTTAAAATGCTCTTCATAGACTACAGCTCTGCATTTAACACCATAATTCCCTCCACACTCACCACCAAGCTGGAGCATCTGGGACTCAGCTCATCTATGTGTCAGTGGATCTCCAACTTCCTAACTGGCAGACCACAGGCAGTAAGGATGGGCGGACATGTCTCAGCCTCCGCCACTCTCAGCACTGGAGCCCCCCAGGGGTGTGTTCTGAGCCCCCTGCTGTACTCTTTGTACACATATGACTGTGTGGCCACTACCAGCTCCACCACCATCATCAAGTTTGCTGACGACACCGTTGTGGTGGGCCTGATCTCTGATAACAACGAGACGGCCTACCTGAAGGAGATTAGGAATCTGGAAAACTGGTGCCAGAGGAACAACCTCCTTCTAAACGTCAGTAAGACAAAGGAGCTCATAGTGGACTTCAGCACTAAGCAGGAGAGGAACTACCATACCCCTGTCATCAACGAGTGCCCAGTGGAGAGAGTGGACAGCTTCAAATACCTCAGAGTTCACATCACGCAGGACCTGTCATGGTCCTGTCACATCAACACCGTGGTGAAAAAGGCCCGTCAGCATCTCTACCACCTCAGACGCTTGAGAGACTTCCAACTGCCCTCCAAGGTGCTCAGGAACTTTTACTCGTGCACCATAGAGAGCATCCTGACGGGAAACATCTTAACCTGGTTCGGGAACAGCACCATGCAGGACAGACGAGCTCTACAGAGGGTTGTGCGGTCAGCTGAGCGCACCATCCGCTCCGAGCTCCCTGACCTGCACTCAATCTACAGCAGGCGGTGCTGGACCAAGGCCAGGAAGATCGTGAAGGACCTCAGCCATCCCAACAACAGACTGTTCTCTCTGTTGAGGTCAGGAAAGCGATTCCGCTCCCTGAAGACCAACACAGAGAGACTGAGGAGGAGCTTCTTCCCGCAGGCGATACGGTCTCTCAATCACACCACCACACAGTACTGACCCACACATACAGTTCTTACACACACTGGACATTCTGGACATTGTTTTCACTTCATCACTTAAATCACGCTGCTGTTATTGTGTATATGCTACTTTGATTTATATATTTTATCTTATTCTCCCAGTTAAATTTACCCTTCATTCTAATTTGTGTTGTACAGTTATTTCATTTTTAACCTTAATTTATATTTTATTCCTTCCTAGTTAAATTTACCCTTTTTAATTTTTCATATTTATTTCCTATCTTATTCATAGCCTTTTCCTTTTTTGTTTTCTTTAGGTCACGAGCAGTTGTCCAAGCATTTCACTACATATCGTACTGTGTATGACTGTGTACATGACAAATAAAATTTGAATTTTGAATTTGAATTTGATTTATTTATGCAGATGAAAAAGTGAGTGTGAATGTGTCTGACGTCACAGTGTTTTTGTGCGCTGTGTAAAAGTAATTGCATCTGATTGTGAGAGCGGTGATTCTGCAGGTCACCAGCTATTTAAAAAAAAAAAAAAAAGAGTGAAAAGGAGACAAAATTTACATTGTGTCATGGTCTGGTTGGGCACCTGCAGGTCTCAGACAGCGGCTCCTCCTCCTTTAGGCGGAGTCCGGTTGCCCCTCCCTGGCTGACCACCTGTGAGCAATCGTGCCAGCGGTATATCAGACCTGCGCTCTCAACCACTCATCGCCTGAGTATCTGCTATTCCCATGTTAGTTCAGTGGAGCATCCTAAACCTTGTCTTAACGCCGTGTGATGACTGACCTGTCTTTTCTTGTCCTCAGCGATAGCACCCGGAGTGGAGATCTTGTTCCCCTCGCTCCCGTCCTCCTGGACCTGGGCCGCCAGCTGCTTACACAACGTGGCCTGCCGGCCCACCGCTCACCTGCCTGCCTCCCCACGCCTCGACCGCTTCCGGGTTTTCCGCTCCACCTGTCCCCTCCATCTGAAACCAAGTAAGGCAATTCAATTCAACTGCGGAGGATTATTGGTTGTCTGCTGGATCCCTCTGATCGTGATCTCCTCTTGTTCCAGTGCCCCCGGCCCCTACCTAGTCCTGTTTCTACCTCCCCGCTGTCCCCACTGTTCAGCCGTCTCCTAGAGGTGTCTAGGTCGCCCTCATTATCACCGACGAATCCTACGCGCCACTAGTGTGGTGGCGTCGCTTTGTGTTTCACCTTTGTTTACCTGTGGGCGGAAATAAATCATTTGTTTTCTGTCACCTCGCTTCCGGGTTGGTTTCTGCGCCTGTGTCCATCCCTGTTCCCTCGTGCCGTTGAGCCGTGACACATTGTAGATGAAAAATAATCATAGGAAAAAGGTTTTGTGTTGATCAGCCAAGAACAACTACAATTTCATTTTCTGCTTTTAAGAAAGGAGAATTCAAAAAACAGAGAGAGATGTGTGTTGATTAAGCAGTGATGATAATAATGAAAATGTCTTAGTTTGTCACTTTCAGGTGCAAAGCAGACCTGAATCAATTTTCCACATGCAGCGATCGGAAGAAAGTTATAGTTTAACATCATTGGAAACATGCAGGCCAAGTTTCTGGCTGACTTATTTATAGCACCATGTGTCTCTCAACCTCACAAGCGAGCTCTCACTCCTCCCTGAAGACAAGGAATGCAGCTCCAAAGAACAATAACATGGCAGATAAAGAGACAGCAGCAAAGTCCTGAGCAAAGAGTCCCAGCAAGCAGCAGCAGTGTGGACAAACAGCATCAGAGAAGAAGAGCAAACCCATCATCCTGCCTGATTGGATGAATGGCACTGTGTTTCCAACAAGCTGCAACTTCACTGTACATGTGAAGAAAACTTTTGAGGAGAACTGAGGAGACTGTTGGAGTTTGACGTTTGCCATCTCTGGAGAAAATGGCAAGAAGAGACAGTGGAACACAGGACGAAGCTGAAGGAGAACTGCCGGCTGTTGGACTGTTGAAGTGGGAGAGGACAACAGAGTGAGAGTAAGTGAAAACACAGAGGAATGCTGTTATTTAATCTGAGAAATCAAAAATTGGGTTAGCAAACCTGGGAAAAACAAAACTGACTGCTTAAGTTGGAAAATTGAGAAGGAGTCTGAAACACTGCAAAAAGAAACATACAAAATCACACACACAAGCAGAACATGCATTAACCCTACTAACACAAACACAAGAGAGCTCATGAAGATTAGACAACATCTTAAGCATGTGAGTCTGTTTATCATCTTGTCCAAATCATTTAGTGTGATGCAAAGACCAGTGGACTCATAGCACATCAGTTACAAAATGATCAAATAATAGCAGAGAAGTGTGTAGGAAAGGCAGCTTTAAGAACATACCCTGCTGGAGATGCAGCTCCACAGACATGCATTAAACCTGCCTAATAACACAAACACATATGCAATGAAAATTAGCTTGTTATCTCTCATCAGTGATAAAATAGTGTCAATTTAGCAGACACTTGTTATCAAATACTGAATTTATCCAATTCAAAAAAGTGACTCTCTAGGTTGCAGGACAACAGTTTAACTTTTGTGGGAAAAAAGATTCTGGTTTGACCAACCAGTGATCAGACAATAAATTTAGTTGTTGATATAGTAAATTGGGAGATGCTTGCTGCTTGATTGATGCAGCACAAGTAATTTACTGTATGAGGGAAATTCTATTTTTGTGATAACATTTTGAACATGCATTTCTGTTGTCCTGTCATCTTAGTGGGTTAATAACTGATATACAAATTATTGATCGTTCTTAGATTAATGAAAGGTGATTGAATTCTAGCACGAGTGAATGAGGTGTGTTGGAGTTTGTTGTGTGTTGAGTGGAGACTCTAAAACACTGAGTTTCCTGTTTTGATGTGCGAGTGAATCCTGTACCTAGATACACAACTCTGAATACGTCAGAACAAACTTCTTTTGTGAAGTGCATGACAACATGTCAATTCAATTCAATTCAATTCAATTTTATTTATATAGTGCCAAATCACAACAAAAGTCGCCTCAAGGTGCTTCATAGTTACAGAGAAAAACCCAACAATCATATGACCCCCTATGAGCAAGCACTTTGGCGACAGTGGGAAGGAAAAACTCCCTTTTAACAGGAAGAAACCTCCGGCAGAACCAGGCTCAGGGAGGGGCGGCCATCTGCTGCGACCGGTTGGGGTGAGAGAAGGAAGACAGGATAAAGACATGCTGTGGAAGAGAGACAGAGGTTAATAACAGATATGATTCAATGCAGAGAGGTCTATTAATACATAGTGAGTGAGAAAGGTGACTGGAAAGGAAAAACTCAATGCATCATGGGAATCCCCCGGCAGCCTACATCTATTGCAGCATAACTAAGGGAGGATTCAGGGTCACCTGGTCCAGCCCTAACTATATGCTTTAGCAAAAAGGAAAGTTTTAAGCCTAATCTTAAAAGTAGAGATAGTGTCTGTCTCCCGAATCCAAACTGGAAGCTGGTTCCACAGAAGAGGGGCCTGAAAACTGAAGGCTCTGCCTCCCATTCTACTTTTAAATACTCTAGGAACAACAAGTAAGCCTGCAGAGCGAGAGCGAAGTGCTCTAATAGGGTGATATGGTACTACAAGGTCATTAAGATAAGATGGGGCCTGATTATTTAAGACCTTGTATGTGAGGAGCAGGATTTTGAATTCAATTCTGGATTTAACAGGAAGCCAATGAAGGGAAGCCAAAACAGGAGAAATATGCTCTCTCTTTCTCGTCCCTCTCAGGATTCTTGCTGGAGCATTTTGGATTAGCTGAAGGCTTTTCAGCGAGTTTTTTGGACATCCTGATAATAATGAATTACAGTAGTCCAGCCTGGAAGTAATAAATGCATGAACTAGTTTTTCAGCATCACTCTGAGACAGGATATTTCTAATTTTAGAGATGTTGCGCAAATGGAAGAAAGCAGTCTTACATATTTGTTTAATATGAGCGTTGAAGGACATGTCCCGGTCAAAAATGACTCCAAGGTTCCTCACAGCGTTACTGGAGGCCAAGGTAATGCCATCCAGAATAAGAATCTGGTTAGATACCATATTTCTAAGATTTTCAGGGCCGAGTACAATAACCTCAGTTTCATCTGAATTAAGAAGCAGAAAGTTAGCGGCCATCCAGGTCTTTATGTCTTTAAGACATTCCTGCAGTTTAACTAATTGGTGTGTGTTATCTGGCTTTATGGACAGATAGAGCTGGGTGTCATCAGCATAGCAGTGAAAATGTATGCTATGTCTTCTAATGATACTGCCTAAGGGAAGCATGTATAATGTAAACAGAATTGGTCCTAGCACTGAACCCTGTGGAACTCCATAATTAACCTCAGTGTGTGAAGAGGACTCTCCATTTACATGCACAAATTGGAGTCTATTAGATAGATATGATACAAACCACTGCAGCGCAGTACCTGTAATACCTACAGCATGTTCTAATCGCTCTAATAGGATATTATGGTCAACAGTATCGAATGCTGCGCTAAGGTCTAGCAGGACAAGCACAGAGATGAGTCCACTGTCAGAGGCCATAAGAAGATCATTTGTAACCTTCACTAAAGCTGTTTCTGTGCTGTGATGAGCTCTGAAACCTGACTGAAACTCTTCAAATAAACCATTCCTCTCCAGATGATCTGTTAGCTGTTTGACAACTACTCTTTCAAGGATTTTTGATATGAAAGGAAGGTTGGAGATTGGCCTATAATTAGCTAAGACTGCTGGGTCTAGAGATGCTTTTTGAGTAAAGGTTTAACTACAGCCAGCTTGAAGGCCTGTGGTACATAGCCGATTATTAGAGATAGGTTGGTCATATTTAAGATCGAAGAATTAATTAATGGCAGGACTTCTTTGAGCAGTTTTGTAGGAATGGGGTCTAAAAGACACGTTGATGGTTTGGAGGAAGTAATTATTGAAGTTAACTCAGAAAGATCAATTGGAGAAAAAGAGTCTAACTTAACATCAATGGTACTAAGAGTAGCTGTAGATAATATTACATCTGTGGGATGATTATTGGTAATTTTTTCTCTAATGATAAAAATTTTATTTGTGAAGAAGTTCATGAAGTCATTACTAGTTAACGTTAAAGGGATGGTTGGCTCAAAAGAGCTCTGACTTTTTGTCAGCCTGGCTACAGTGCTGAAGAGAAACCTGGGGTTGTTCTTATTTTCTTCAATCAGTGATGAATAGTAAGATGTTCTGGCTTTGCGGAGGGCTTTCTTATAAAGCAGCAAACTATTTCTCCAGGCTAAATGATGATCCTCTAGATTTGTGACACGCCATTTCCTCTCCAGATTACGAGTCATCTGCTTTAGGGTACGTGTTTCAGAATTATACCACGGAGTCAGGTACTTCTGATTTGAGGCCTTAGTTTTCACGGGAGCTACAGTATCCAGAGTCGTACGTAGTGAGGAGGTGAAATTATTAACAAGATAATCGACCTCTGTTGGGGTAGCGTTCAGATAGCTGCTCTGCTCTGTGTTGGCACAGGGCATTGGAGATGATAACAGTGGGTGGATTATATTCTTAAACTTAGTTACAGCACTTTCAGAAAGACATCTACTTTGATAAAGTCTACTCTTCACCGCTGTGTAATCAATTATTGTAAATGTAAATGTTATCAGGAAATGATCAGACAGGAGAGGGTTTTCAGGAAACACTGTTAAATGTTCAGTTTCTATGCCATATGTTAAAACAAGATCTAGAGTGTGATTAAAGTGGTGGGTGGGTTCTTTTACATTTTGAGAGAAACCAATTGAGTCTAATAACAGATTAAATGCCATGTTGAGGCTGTCATTTTTAGCATCTACATGGATGTTAAAATCACCCACAATAATTATTTTATCTGAGCTCAGAATTAAATTAGATATAAAGTCTGAGAAATCAGACAGAAACTCTGTGTAAGGCCCAGGTGGACGATAGATGATAACAAGTAAGACTGGTTTCTGAGTTTTACAGCTGGGGTGGACAATGTTAAGCATCAGGCTTTCAAATGAATTAAAAGTCTGTCCTGGTCTTTCATTAATTAATAGGCTGCTGTGAAAAATTGCTGCCACACCGACCCCTCGGCCTGTGCTTCGAGATTTCTGGTAGTTAGAATGACTCGGGGGTGTTGATTCATTTAAACTAACATAATCATCCTGCTGCAACCAGGTTTCTGTAAGGCAGAGTAAATTGATTTGTTGATCAATTATTAAGTCATGTACTAACAGAGACTTGGAGGAGAGAGACCTAATATTTAATAATCCACATTTCACTGTTTTACTCTTTGGTTCAGATGTGGATACTGTATTGTTCTTTCTTTGTGATTGTTTATGTTTAAGTTGTTTGTTGCTGGTTTTTAGTTTGTTTTTTGTCTTTTTGGAAGCTGACACAGTCTCTATGGAGATGGGTTTTTGGGGAGGTAGCAGGAGGAGAGAAGCTGCAGATAGGCGTGTAAGACTGCAACTCTGCTTCCTGGTCCCAACTCTGGATAGTCATATTTTGGGGGGTTTAATAAATTTGTCCATATTTCTAGAAATGAGAGCTGCTCCATCCAAAGTGGGATGGATGCCGTCTCTCCTAACAAGACCAGGTTTCCTCCAGAAGGTTTGTCAATTATCTATGAAGCCCACATCGTTTCTGGGACACCACTCAGACAGCCAGAAATTTAAGGAGAACATGCGGCTAAACATGTCACTCCTGGTCTGATTGGGGAGGGGACCAGAGAAAACTACAGAGTCCGACATTGTTTTAGCAAAGTTACACACCGATTCAATATTGATTTTAGTGACCTCCGATTGGCGTAACCGGGTGTCATTACTGCCGACGTGAATTATGATTTTACTGAATTTACATTTACCCTTAGCCAGCAGTTTTAAATTTCCTTCAATGTCGCCTGCTCTGGCCCCTGGAAGACAATTGACTGTGGTTGCCGGTGTCTCTAGCTTCACATGTCTGAGAACAGAATCGCCAATTACCAGAGTTTGATCCCCGGCGGGTGTGTCGCCAAGTGGGGAAAAACGGTTAGACACATGAACGGGTTGGTGGTGTACCTAGGGCTTCTGTTTAGGACTATGCTTCCTCCTCACCGTGACCCAGCCGCCCTCTTGTCCCAGCTGCTTGGGATCTGCCGGGGAACAGCTAGCGGGGCCTACGCTATCTTCGGCTGCACCAGCTACAGGGGCCTGGCTAGCTATGGGTGAATGAAGGGTGCGAAGCCGAGTCTCCAATTCAGTAATCCTGGCCTCCAGCGCTGCAAATATGCTACATTTGTTACAGATATCATTACTGCTAAAGGAGGCAGAGGAGTAACTAAACATCTGACACAATGAGCAAGAAAGTGCAGGAGGAACAGGTGAAGTAGCCATGGTGCTAATGAGTCGGCTACGAGCTAAGCTACGCTAGCGAGACAGTACAGAGACAGTGAGTGAATACTTTGGCTATAAATTAGGTAGTGAGTACACAGAAAGTGTGCTTCGGATGAAGCACGTGAAGATTATACTATGAAAGAAGAATGTATTTAAAAGTTGTTAATTAAATTGCTAAGCAAATAAGCTACTCAGAAACACCACTGTGTTTGAGCAGAGTGAGCGAACACCAAGTGACAGCGCCACTATATCACCAATTATGTTAAGAAAAATGACACATTAACTACTACAAAACTCTGACCTTTGTGGGAATGCTTGGAGCAGACTAACATGTGAGCTGGAGTGTTCTGAGACGTTATATTTGGTATATCCAGACGATCCGTCGGCTCTTACTTCGGAAACATGGCTTAAAAAATTTCTCTTCAATGACGTAATCTGATAAAAAAAAAACGATCTCTTTACCCGTCGGCTTCCCGTGGCTGTCATGCGACCGGCTATTGCAGTTAATAATACAACAGCTTCTTGCCATTTTTGGGGTTTCTTTTTATCGCTGTGTAACTGAGTTCAATTGAAAGCCTGCGTGCGCTAGTACCTCTTGCCACAAGTTCCCAGAATCCTTTGCGGTTTTACCCCTGAATGACGTCACATTTCCAATCTTTATCCTGGTGGGCCGGTCTCTAGTCAAAATGCCCAGGCCGATTTTTTGTCCCAGTCCAGCCTTGATCGTGGGACAAACACTTATAAACTACTTAAACTGCACTTTGTTATGCTTATTCAGCAACTGTAATATTGTGTACAAATGAAACGTACCATATTGGCCAAATCCACAGCACACTAATAGATCCAAATCAACCCCTTCCAATGAATAGAAAACATCATTTTTAAATACAAAATGTAGCTTCCAAGACTAGACTTTGTTAATTGATTCAAAATGTCTTATCTCAGCCCCCAACAGGCAATCCTGTGCTGAAGAGTTTTCAAAGACACTTAGATCTGTTTGCATGTTCTAAAGATGTTGCTTCTGCAGGTTTGTCAGTTTGTCCGTCAGTTCGCCTGCAAACATGGTGTTAACTCTGTCAGCTGTTTAACACCTGCTGCTGAATCAGAAAACATGACCACATTACCTGCTGATGGTCTGAGACTGGACAATCACATTATTCAGTAATCAATACCAGGTGTTATGGAGAACACACACAGTTTGTCAGTGTTGTGTAAGTTTATCTCTTTAACTCAACAAATGAGCTGACTGAGAATTTCATCCAGAAAAACAATGTTTCAGTGATTAAGAAATAAAGTGGTGACTCCACGACAACCACCTCAAACATAAACCTGTTGTTTGTTCCTCTGTGTGAGATGATGTTACTGAGCAGGCAGGTGTTGAACAGGTGAACACCATGTATGCAGGTAAACTCAAACATACATTCAGCTGCTTGGTGCTGTCAGAAGGAAAATGTCAGCTTTTGATTTAAATCACAGGTTAGAGTCCAGCCAGAGGGATGCTGTTGTTTATCTGTAAAAAAAAATTATCTAAACCTGATGATGTCGCAAACTGGACACAAACACAAAATGTCAAACACATCTGGAAGAGGGAAACAAACCTAACCTGTGGTTATAAAAATATATATATATATATATTTTTTTTTTTAAAAACAGCGCACCTGGATGCCAAGTACCAAGCTTACTGCTTTGTGTGTAATTTCTAAAATACAAAATCTTACCAAGTATATTTGACTTTTTTCTAGTCACAATAATTTCATCACACACAAAATAAGACAAAATCAGTTCAAGAGTAACATTTCAGTAAAATATCGGCATTTGTTTTTAGATTGGAAAATTTTCACTTGTTCCATTAACAGATTTTTTCACTTAACACAAGATATTTTTGCTTGAAATAAGTGAAAAAATTTGAAGTCTAAGACTGGATGTTGAGCCTCTCACTTCTTGCCAGATGTGGCCAAGGGGGCTTCAATCTCCCTCTGCTCCATGTCATCAGACAACTCAAGAATATCCTGCCAATAATCCGTAGTTTTCCCACCATGGAGCCAGCCACACCTGAGGAGTAATCACACCCACCTGTTGCTGAACAGACTCATCGGGAGAGCTACTTAACAGCGTTGCGAAGGTTCAGTCAACGCTGGATTTTTGTGAGAAACTCAGTCAGTGTAGTGAAAGTGTGTTTGCTGCTTGTTTGAGTTATACTCACTGCAGGGTCTGTTGTTTCAGTAGAATCGTAGAAACGGTTGGAGTGAACTGAACATGTTTGTATATTGACACACCAAAGGGAGCAGAAACATTCACCATGGACAGCGGGAGAAGTCATGGCAAAGGAGCGGGGAACGAGCACACGAAGAGAGCATTTACTCTCCAGCCCTGGTGTCACAGGAAAACCACACACAGACACACACGAGCTGTGCTCGTGTAACCAGGGCGGGCTGAGATTATGTACATGTCAAAGGATCCAAAGGTTTTAAGTGACAAACATGATTTTTTCCTCTGGTTTTGGACTGAGTTGGTTTCTCTTCATGCTGAAACTCCTCAGTTTTCACAAACTGAGGAGGAGTTTTCACATTTACACACCTTCACTTATGAGGCTGCTGTGCAGAGGTGCTGCTTTGTTAACACAAACTAATGGGGGTGAATATCTGTGTGCTGGCTAAAAGGAGGTCAGAGGATCTTCACAAGTTTGCGTGTGAGGATCCATCGTGTATGCTGGACCTCTGTAGTACCATCTGCTGAGGACCACGATAGTAACAAGTACTAGGTGTATTAACTGTAACTCCCTCCAGAAAAACGGACACAAGGCGTTCTTGATTTTTACTGGCATTTATTGCACACAGGTGCCACCAACGATGCCGTGAGAACTGTACAAACAACATAAAATAATCAATTTCCACAGTATATTGTTCTCATAGAGATTAAACAATAAGCACATTATTAAACAACATAAAACACTCACAATTTGACCTTTACAAAATGTTGACAAATTACACGTGACCAGTGTTGGTCAAGTTACTTGAAAAAAGTAATCAGTAACTAATTACTGATTACTCCCCCAAAAAAGTAATCCCGTTACTTTACTGATTACTTATTTTCAAAAGTAATTAATTACTTAGTTACTTAGTTACTTTTTAAAAACACGATTTACAACCTGAAGAGGTGATAAAGCGATAGATCTTTCAGCCCAATTCTACTTTTTCTACATAATCCATCATACAAAATGTAATCAAATGGAAAAGTCTCTTTTTTAACTTGTTTTATCAGTTTTAATCTTTTAACTTTATGCATCAAGCAAAAATATAATTATATGCAACATTTTCTGACTTGAATAAATTAGTTTAACATTTAAACCTATTTTCTGCACATTCCAGCACATAAAATAAAATATTTTTTGTGTTTACACTCACTCTTTCCAATAGATGCAAGTAAAACACAGCAGAAAGTCAAAGACTCAGCGGTCCTTTTGCTCTATTTTCACCTGTAGCCTAAAGCAGGAGCAGGGAAGGCGGAGGTTTACCCTGGTGCAGGTGTGCTGCGGTCAGTTGAAGAATCCGCGAGTTTCTCTGTGAGTTTCCCATTACGTCGTTGCGCACTCGGTGCTTGCTTGGAAGTTTAGGGGTTTTTTTCGCTGTAAAAAGTTTTCTTCCCACGCACAACGGACGCTAATGTTTTTGTCACTTCTTATGGAATCAAACTCGATATAAGGTCAGTACTTCCACGCTTTAAACGCTGCACGCTCATACTCTCTCCCACAATCGATACATGATCCACTGTTGATCTGCACACAGCTGTTGTCACTAACGGCGCACTTGCTTATGTCACTGTCATGAGACATTCTCGCAAAAAAATCACGGTTTTAGTAACGCAGTAACGCAGCGTTCCTACGGGAAAGTAACGGTAATCTAATTACCAATTTTGCAATAGTAATCCCTTACTTTACTCGTTACTTGAAAAAAGTAATCAGATTACAGTAACGCGTTACAAGTAACGGAATGGTTTATTTGAAGAGTTTCAGTCAGGTTTCAGAGCTCATCACAGCACCGAAACAGCTTTAGTGAAGGTTACAAATGATCTTCTTATGGCCTCTGATAGTGGACTCATCTCTGTGCTTGTCCTGCTAGACCTTAGTGCAGCATTCGATACTGTCGACCATAATATCCTATAATAATAATAATGATAATGGATTACATTTATATAGCACTTTTTGAGACCCTCAAAGCGCTTAACAATGCCACTATTCATTCACTCTCACATTCACACACTGGTGGGGGCAGCTACGGTTGTAGCCACAGCTGTCCTGGGGCAGACTGACAGAAGCGAGGCTGCCATATCGCGCCATCGGCCCCTCTGGCCAACACCAGAAGGTGGTAGGTGATAACGTCTTAATACTTACAGTATACATGGGATACATGGAACCCACATTGGGCCCACAGATTATGAAGATTTTTATTATTACTTATTTCTGCAGTTAGTGTAAAATTCATAGTAAATCATAATCAAAGTCTAGCACTCAGCTGCACAGGATACTCAGAGTTCTCAGGAGGCCTAAAGCAGGCTACAGCCAGAGGCTGTGTCAATCAAACGATAGGAAATGTTTTGAGAAGTACAAAAGATTCACAAAAGGTGAAATTAGTCATTCTTTGTTTTTCACACTGTGCTGCGTTGATGATATGTGACTTGTCTCTGCTTGTGTGGTATTTCATAATGCGATGCATCAAATGGGTGGAGAAAGTAAAACTAGAAAACTGAATAAACACCATGGCCGAAGAGGATTTGGAGAAACTCAACGCGAGTTGAGACAAGAACACATTGACAAGTCCGGGTGTGGAGACGAAATTCTACTCGGTAGAGTTTAAAGAAATTGTAAGTTTCCCTTCTTTCTTCATTTGACTTATTATAGATTATTGATGAGAGGAGACAAACATTTTATTTTTAAAAAAAGTCATCGAATGACTATTTGAATTGTTTCAAAACAGAAACTGTGTGGTTTTTTTCTGTGAACGCAACTGTTGTGTTTTTACTGAACCAGTCTGTAATCTTTTGCTGGCTAATTTCAGCTTAGTTTTAGTAGAAACCTGCTGCTCCCTAGTTAATTCTGATAGACTCACAGCTGTAACTGTGAAGAGCATGTGTGATCATATTCTGGGAGTGACAGCAACAGAATAGCTAGTTCATCATGTTTTCTGCCTGTTGGGGATGTTTGTTGTTTTGATCTCCTTTTGGATTTGTGGATTTTGTGATGTGGACCCTTTTCTATCAACAACAATACAGCTAATAACCAGTAGTAGGTAGTTTCCAGTTTCATTTCATGTCGTGTTTATACATTAGGGTTTTGTACCACCTGCTTTCAAAGAGTTATGTGGTTTTATTGTAATATCTGATCTGTCTTGCCTCTGAAATTTGCCCTCAATACAGTAAAAATGACTAGAGATCAAAACCAGACTACTGAGACTAAAACTAACAAAAAGTAAACTGAATTGAAATAAAATAAACAAAATAAGGAAAAACCAGATTAGAAAATATAATATGATAATAACTCTTGTCAACAAACAGAAATTCTTTTTGATTAATAAATAAAAACATGAAGCCTCTAGCTGTGAACCGTTGATGTAAAAGTGTACTTCTATATTTCTTGTTAAACATGGTTACAGCTTTGATGTTCAAAGACACACCCTGTAAACCGAATGTACAGTCCAAACTTGTACTCAGATTTAACCAACCATCACTTTCTGCTGGGCTTTGCTCAGACAAATACAACATGCACACACAAACACTGACGTGCATGTTGCTGCTATATACAGTTTTCCTCAGGACAAAGTTGGTCTCCTGTAGCTGCAGCTTATAAAAATCCATGTTATACAGTTTCTTCTGTGTAATAAATATATACATTTTTTTAAAGTATTGAAAGATATAAGTATTTTTCAGATGAGCAGCTGATTTATTTTAATTGTAATACCTGAATTAATGTACTTTAATCTAGCCTCTGACACTGTAAATACAATAATAATTAATAAAGATGGAAACTAATAGAAACTAAACAAAAACTATTTATTTTCAAAAACAAAAAAAGACAAAAAATTGAAATGAGCAAATTCATTTCAGTTCAGAGGCACCTGAACTTCCGAGACACACTGAGCATGTGCAAAGGCTCGGCAAAGCGAGACAATGCCAGCCTTTGACATGTTTGAGAAACTAGTCAGCAACGGTTGGTAAAACATACTTTTTAGAAAATATTTACTTAGACCTAAACTTCTGGTCTCAGATTTGCTTAAAAACCTTTCATCTAATTAGAAATCCCAGTCTTCAATTAATTCAATACAAAATATTACATAGAGTGCACTATACAGGTCATCGGATGTTCAAGATGGGCTTCACGTCTACCAACAACTGCTCACACTGCCAAACCAATTCACCGGACAATTATATCCATGCTCTTTGGTTCTGTCCACCAGTTCAGAAGTTTTGGCGCGAGATATGTGCCACCGGTGCGTCGAGCCACCTGGGGGGGCTCTTCAACTGGTGGGGGAGATTGACACATCTTGCAGGAGCTTCCCGCTTTTCAGGAACTCTCTCTGGAGAAGGGGGAGATACAGGAGAGGTGGAGGAAGATCTCTGATAGGTTTGTAACATAAACCTATTCGCTGGAACGTTAAGGACAATCTGCTACGCAGCAAAAGCAAGACTCAAGGCACCAAAGTTCTCTGGTTACTCATGCATGAAGGAGACCTGGCTGGAGCCAAGCGTCGTTCCACCACTTGACCACTGTCAGACTCTCAGCCAGGTTTCCCCACAGCACTCCTTTTATTGTGGTTACATGAATATGCATAGGGTCATTAACATATAACATCTTACATAGGTATACATGTGAACAAAGAATACTGTGTGTGTGTGTGTGTGTGTGTGTGTGTGTGTGTGTGTGTGTGTGTGTCAAAGGTCATATAACAACATGAAAGCACGAAGGCAATCATCCTTGGTCAGGAAGAGGGTAGACTAGACCCCCCCGGTAAGGAAGTCCAGCAGTTCATCTAAACAGAAAAGCACTTAGACTAAAACAAATGTAGCTACGTTAATCCTACCATAAAACAATAAAACAAGATGCGACCTCTTCCCATGCCCCCAAGATGCAGGTGTGCATTCCAGTGTGGAATACACACCAAGCCTCTGTAGCCTGTTAAAGATCACACAACTTATCACTACACAATTGATTATACACCTCTAAGCATATATGATTAAATGTTTCCTAATACAAATGACAATAATAAAATCTAAACCCAACAATCTCAGCCTGGGCGTCTATTGTCTTATGTAGTCTGGAAGATGAGTGGATGGTGGGGTGGGTGCAGTTTTCTCTGTGGTGGGGTTGGGTGGACTGTCTCAGCAGCGCCTCCCTGCCCCACAGAGCCCGGGAGGCGCTGCTGCACTGGGCCCCGGTCTGGATGGGCCCCATCCAGACCGGGAGTATGGGGGTGCCTACTGGGGTCAGCGGGGGAGCTGGCCCCAGGGAGGGGTCACTTGCCCCTCCCTTCCTTCCCTCCCCATCTCCAGCTGCCTCCCTCTTCCCGCTCCACCACAACCACCCACACATGCAGGGCCTTGGAGTAGGGGTATGTCACCAGGGTGCAGAGGAGGCTACCCCCCCCCCCCCCCCCCCCTCTGTCCCCTTCTGGCTGCCTCTGCCTCAATTTTATCTCACAACTTAGACATTCACATTACTCACACTCTCACATACATATAGGATCTTGGGGGTGGGCACGATACACGGAGTCCAAGTTACCATCAGGGTGTACACCTCACCCCTCGCGTGGTTGCCCACCTCTCAATTTTAAATACATGTAGACATTGAGGGCTAGCAGGAGGGACTATGCGCTTACCTGCTGCTCTCTGGCAGGTAGCTCCATGCCCTCCTGGGTTTTAAATGCACCTTAGAACGCACATGCATCAACACTACAATGAGCAGGTGGAGGGAGGTTTGGAGTCTTCTCTCACCCCCGTTATCTGGGGCCTGCTGGAGCGGGGGGGCTAGGAGGAGGAGTTGGCCGTCCGACTGCGGTCTGGAGTGTGGGGCCTCCCTGCTGCTGCGGAGTCGGGGCGGTCTGCCTCTCCCACCTGGGTCTGGGTGCAGTTCCCCCCTCCAGGGGCAAGGGTACCTAGACCCGGTTCGTAGAGTACGCTTTGGGAGTGTGATTGTGTGTACAGCGTCTCTTTATGTCTGTCTCCACGTTGGTTGAGTGTGGAGTAAGTGCATATGAGAGCATGAGGGTGGGAATGGATGTTTTTATCTGTGTGTGCCTGTATGTCTGTGTCTATATGTCAGGTTGGGTATCAGACGCCACCTCTCTGGGGACATCTCAGGCCCTCCAAGGTTTGGAGGCCTATCTCCCCCCACCACCACTTCCCCTGCCAATGGCGGACTCCCTCAGACATCGGTGCGTTGGTGGTTCTTTGTGTCTGGGGATGGGCGTCCAGGTACACACCGGCTCACTCCTTGGCGGCCGCTTATCGGGGCCTGGATCCTGGGGCTCGCTCGGGCCACTTCGGAGGTGGGGTGCCCCCGGCCTCTCGGCCTGGGGCTCGGTCACTCAGGCACAGCTGGCTGCCGGCAGAGCTCGCGGGCGCGTCACTGCAACTCCCCCTGGCTTCTGCTCCGCGGCTGCTGAGTGAGCCCTCATCTGGGACTCTCCTCAGCTCTTTCTGGGACAGTGGCGCGGCTGCCCCTCTGTTGGTCTTCCTTGGTCTCTTGTGTTCTGGGGGCCTCTGGATGTCTGGAGTTTTGATCTCCTCCATACCTGCTTCATGCCCTGGAGGACGGGGCTGTGGACCCCCCACACCCTCTAGCAGATCATTACATGAAGGAACCTTTTAACAAAACAAGCGCGTCCATGCTCACAGGTGTACACACGGGTTATCACACCCACAAACTACACCCTTTTTGGCTCCTACCTCAAAGCACACTGTGTTCTGTTGATCTTATGTGCTGCACAATAATGTTTAATATTTAGTATTTACTGTCATATTCCCATATATCATTGTGATGTTGTTTATTCTATTACTCTTGTTTTCTTCTGCTTGTTTTCTTTTTTCTTTCTCAACAGGTGATCCAGGTGATCGATATATGCATTTTTTTTTCTTTTTCTGCCCATTCTGTTGGTTTTTGTTTTTTTGCCCTTCTCCCCTGTCCCTCTTCTCAGCTCTTTCTCTTTCTTTCTCCCCTTCTTTCCCCCAGTCAAGTCTGTCCCGTATTCAGCAAGTGAAAATAAAATAAACAATAAAAGGTGAATCAAATGGACCATTACGGCAAGGCTGGGATGGTCAATTTGGTAAAGTAAAACCGTTGGGCATCTTTCTTTGCCTTTAGACAATAATTCTGATGGCAAAAGAGCCAAACGGGACAGGCAAAAAAAAAAAAAAAAAAAAAAAAAAAAGAGAGTCAGGAGATGAACAGGAAGCACCTGGCGTGGAGACAAGGAGAATGTTCTTTTCTCATTTGTCACAAGTCGTTAACAGAACATTTGTGGTTTTTATAACTTATGCATGTAATGACGCAAGAGGGGGCATCAGAAAACATACCCTGATGCTATAAAGACAACTGCTGGTGTATTTTTGGGCGGAGATCTACAGCTGAGGTTTTGCAGTGTTCATCTCCCCACGCGTGTGTTCATTAAATCATTGTTTTACCCAACCCTCTGGACTTGGTGTTGTTGTGTACTTCATCCTCAATATTTGAACACTTAACACTACAAACCCCAAACACGCTAAACGTCACAAATCTCACATCTCAAAACTCTCTCTCTCTCTCTCTTTTTCTGCTGTCTCTCTCTCTCTCTCTCTCTCTCTCTCTCTCTCTCGCTGTCACTCCTAAAACTTCCCCCTCTTCCTAAACAGCCAAATGTCATGTTGCCATATCATTTTTTGATTGGTCGACATGGTGCATTTCTCCACCAACACGAATGGGCTGTTTTTTCTTTTTTTGCTCATAAGCAGAGAGGTCTCGCTGCGCTGTCCTTAGACAGTAAACGTGACGAAACTATTGAGGAAAAACAGGCGTGTATATTGTTTATCATGACTCTAGTTTTACGTAGCCTATCAATACAATTTAAAAACTGGTATATATCACCTTGTTGCTTTGTCATCTTAAAGCGGTCGTGTGATTGGCTTACCACGACTACTTTATTCTTCCTCAGTCAAACCGCATTTTCTTGCAATGGTAAGGGCGTTATAAGGATAGGAATAGTAACAGTTAAATTACTCGTTACTGAAAAAAGTCACGCCATTATTCCCATCACTGGACATCAGTAATAATTCTTCAAATATATTCATCAGTGTTTGAGCAGTTATAATATCAGGAACATGTCACATGACACACCTTAAACATCATGTGATCCACTCTCAGTCTGCACTTTCATTCATGACTTCAACAGGTTGAAATGAGCTTTGAAGAAACATTCAGTGAAATAAATCTTTCATCACAGGATTCATGTGAGCACCAGATGAACTTTACAAAGAATCACTGGATTTATCTTCTGTTTCAGATCAACTTTGATTGCTTAGAGTCATCTTAAGTCCGTTCGTTCTAACGTCTCACTCACTGACATCTTGTATGATTTAAGATCCCTACTGTTCCCCATTCCTCACAAGTTTTCATGCCTTCACACGTCAGCATATGAACTTTGCCGTGACTCAGAGTCAGTCTGAGCAGTCAGACAACATATTTGTATATCAGCACATGAAGGTGTGGCCCTCTCACACTCTTTAGGTGGAATCCCACCTCCTTCCAGGAAGCTCACCCCTGTGTCAGTTTTAATGTCCAGGTGTGGAGTGGAACCTGTTGTTGGTGTGTGCGTTTGAAAAAAGATGTAAGTTTGCATTGTTTCTTCCTTTAATAGTTTGACTGTTTGTTTCTGCTCTGTGATGTTTGGACCTGATGTTCAGCTCTTATTTCAGGACAGACATTGATCACTCTTGTGTTTTAAGACAAATCCACATGATTATAGATTATTGACCAGCCAGAATCCACACTGGTTATCAGTCAGTATCTCTGCGCTGAAACAATTGTTAGTGTGACAAATAAAATCAATCTGTATAAAACTTTACTAATCAGTGTCTGATGCGTCTAATCAGTCATCTCTGATTGATTACTGATCTTCCCTGTAACTGGAAACTGCAAGAAGAAAACAAACAAATCCGTTTTTTTGACAGTCGATTAAGATTTCAGATTTTACTGAACAGATGGGGAAGAAACAAAAGAAACCAAAGCAGCACCAGCTCAGCGTTTCCTTAAAAAAGCCAATCAGAAGTAAATAGATTTTTTCACAAACACCATGAACATTACCTAATGGTAATAATATCTGCATGTGGAGGATGCAACTTGAGTCATTCAGTTTGTTTGTTTCTTTTTTCTTTCCTTGATCAGTGGATTTGAGTCTGAGTTTTCTTTTACTGTTTGAAGCTTTTGATCACTATTGGTCAGTGCATGGTGTTTTGTGTTTCTCTGTGTGCTGCCCTTCATTGAAGTCTTTTGATTTTTTTGTTAAACACTTAGAACTTTGTTCCTTTTTAACTGTTTTCAGTCTGAGCGAAGGCTCGCTTGAGTTTGTTGTCCTGATTTTGGCCACAAACCTCTGACAGCTAATGCCAATCTTATGCTATATACATTTATTGTCTCTAATGGTACATTTAGATGAGTTGAATAATGAAACTGATACATGTTCAAATTCTTTTTGTAATGAAGCGTTCTTAGTCAATACCTGACTTTAAACATACTTTAATGAGTAAAATAAGCCTCAAACACATTTATATAGTTTCCTCGATAACTAAAGAATTTCAAGGTGTAAACTGCAGAACCAAACCCTGATACTTGTTTAATCTTTTTTTTTAATTAATCACAGATAAACTGTTTAAAAGAAAAAGTTGTTAGTTGATATATGTTCCTTATTGAATTCTATTTCTTGGATCAGACCAGTCATTCTTTTTACAGAATAATGAACTGACCGAGAGTGCTCAGTAGCCAGTTCATTATTTAATAAAAATAAATATTTTCTCTTTTAGAGACGATATACTCATGTAAAGGTTTACATCTATCTTTGTTAATCCACAAAACCACATAAGAAGCACATCTAATCACAAATGAACATTAATCAGTTCTGATTATCTCTAACCGGCATATCAAAGTCCTTAATATATCAGACACTCTGTGAACTGAGTCTGTGTCCAGTCTTTTGGAAATGTTAAGTAGTTAAGATCTGAACCACTTTGGACAAGATCATCTGACACTTGTTAGAAGATCAAGTCTGAGACTTCGTGGTGCTGCTGGTAACCAGAGGTGAGGACCTACAGAGGACCAAAGCATTTATTAATAAAAACAGAAGAATAGTGTTAAAAACCAAAGAAACAGTGTAAAATAACGTTTTAATAACTTGGCTAAAGTTCCCACACAGACACTCAGACACAAGGAAGTGTCCTGGTAAACATTGCTCTGTTGAAAGCTGATGATTGAGGCGTTACAGAAACTGATGGAACTGAGCATAACAGGAAGTGAGGCAGTCATTTATTTTACATAAAGAAAATCTGATATATGATCTCAGTTGAAGTCTAAATTGTAAAGTGTACAGTTTACCTTCAATTATGCATGGTACATAGCATGTTGTTACTGTTGATGCTTCACAAAGCTCAGGTATGCTGCAAACTGAAACTATGCTGCATGCCATTACCAGTTTTTCTAGTTTTGTGGTAGAAACTTCCGTGAACACTGTTTCTGTGACTTAAAACACTTAACATCATACATCACACCTCTGTTTCTGATGAATATGATGTAAGACAGAGCAGAGAATAATACTGAATTTAATGACCAGCTCACTTCTTCCGACCGGAAGTGTTTAGGAATCTTTATATCATTTTATACCCTAGGTTTTTTCACATAGTTCACTGTACCAGACTCGCAGCTGGACCAACGAGGCTGGGCGCGTCCGCCATTTCCTTTCACTGTGTGTGATCAGAGTCCTGGAATCAGACTAAACACACTGAATATGACCTTGGCTTGGCCTTTGTTCCACAGTAACTGCTGTCAGACTAACTGTTACTTAGTTAGCTTAGCTAGCAGAGCAGCTAAGCTAACTAAGTAACAGTTAGCTTCCAGAGTTCATACTAAGAGTATGAACTCTGGAAGCAGTCAGCTTGGTCCTGGGCATTGTTACTGAAGTAAGGCTGCTCTCTGCCATTTCTGCAGCCATGTTTGACCTACTGCTTTGTTGAACTACAGTAATAGAGGAATTTGGAGGCTGAACTCGACTGTGTGACACTTTTTGTAGTGAACTGATGAAAGCTGCGTCTCAGATTGAGTGGATGTTAGTCCAACACAGCAAACATGACCTTTGCAGCTCTCAGTTGATGTGCACATGAATGATTTGTGTTTCCTCTGCAGGTGAAGGTAGAAAGTGTGTGTGAGCGGATGTGAATTGAGCAGCATGGATCAGTGTGAGGACAGAGAGGAGGGAGTCCCTCCCTCTAAAACCACTCTGTGTGGGGAACATGAGAGCCAGACCAAAGCTCAGAGGTGAGATGACCATCTCTAACTGTCCATGACTCTTCTACATGTCAAAGCTCAGCACTCACATCACTGCTCCATCATTATTCACAGGAACCAGCCCGGACCTCCACCCAGCTCTGTGTCCTGTAAGAGTGATGGGTCTAAAGATGCAATCATATATTTTAAAGGCCAGCAGGCGTCTGTTGCAGAGAGGTGAGCTGTTAGTAACATGAACTCTTTGATGTCAGTTTGGTGTCTGATTTAAATGAAATTCTTGATGTTGTTTCCTGGTCAAAAATATTCAATAAGCGAGGAATTCATTATACAACTTTTGATCATCATTTACGTCCAGTTGAGAATGAATCTGTGCACTCGCATATCAAATGAACTGAAATCAGTAGTGTGATCTCCAGTCTTGATATAAGGAATGAGAGAACTGACAGCTGTTATTTTAATCAGCCTGTCTCAGTTGTTTTAACTCTCAATATCACAAAGAAATGTGGTAACATCTGGACTGATGAGTTTACTGTCAGCATTTTAATCGCTAGTTTAAAGGCTGTAGGTAGCAGCCATTGCTCTAACACTGTATAAATGTAACGGGGCTCAGTGCCGCTTCTAATAGTCTGAGCTGCTTCCAGCTTTATTTGTGAAGAGCACAGCAGCTTACAAAACACGTTATTACACGGAGTTATTACACATTTTCATAAGCTAAGATGACCTTAACGGGGCTACGTACGGTCATGTTAGCATTAGCCACGTCAGCACGTTACCTTCAATAGGTGGTCAGACTGAGTAAAGAGGTGCACAGTCAGAGGTTCAGTTCTCCTTTTCACTACAGGGTCCCTTCATTCTTCACATATCCGTGTCGAGCCGAGTGTAAATCCCGAGGCAGCAAGGTCTTTGTACAAGCACACACGCTTCTTAGCAGGGCAAAGATATCAACACAAACAGCAGCATAGAAAAATCTAGGCAGACAGCTTGTGTCTGTCCAACCAATCCGAGAGCTCCTTACATCTCCCGGTGTGGCTAATTTGCATTGCAGCAGGATTTTTCAAATGAAGTTGCTAATCCAGCTGCTAATCCAAATGTTAATTCCTGAGCTAATCTGTGAGCAAACAGCAAAGGGAAATGGATTTTGAAATGAGGAGTGGAATCGCCATTTTAAAAAGCATTTTGAAAAGCATTTTGAAAATCACATTATTAAATTGGAATTCAAAAATGAATTTACAAATGCAGAATTTATTCTACAATTCATTATTTAAGCACAGAATTCTTTATTTTGATGCGCATGGCATCGAAATAAGCCCATTCCCCTCCAATACCATATTGGAGGGGAATGGGTTTTTTTTCAAGCTCTGTTTTAACCTTGCAACCATACAAATTAGAGTGTAATAGACCAGTGTAAACTTGCTAGATATGCAATAGACAGATAATATTTTTGTTTGGGCTGAGTTTTATAGAATCTGTGGAATTGTGTCGTTGGAAATGTGGGACAGGACTGAGCATATAAATAAATGAAGCGATATCTCACATTTATCCCAAGATGACTGAGCGACCTAAATAAACTAAACATACATGTTTACATGACTTCCCATATCATTCCACCAAGTAGAAATTGCATCATCATATTTTTTAAGTTACACTCTATTATAAATTTAACATGTGTCATTGTCCTGGGTCTGTGACCCAGCGCTTTGAGTTTATTGTTATTATTTTTCTAGTTTATTCTGATTTTGTATTAGTTCTTTGTGTTTGGTTGTCGTGTATTATCCCTACCTGTGTCTCCCTCTGTACTCTGTTCATGTCTCTGAGTTTTGTGTTGTAAAACAGTCTGTGTCTTTCCTGTTTTACTTTGTAGGTCTGTGTCTCGTTATGTCCATTAGTTTCAGCTGTGTCCACCCCTGTGTGTCATTTCCTCATTACCTGGTGTGTGTATTTATAGTGTGTGTCTGCCTGTGCTCCTCGTCGCGTCGTCTGTGTTCCTCCGTGTTACTCTGCGTAGTTGGTATTTCGCCGTGTCTCTCGGTTCTCAGCTTGTGTTCTTCTCCATGTTACGTGTTCCAGGTTTATTCTTTTTTCCCAGTTTAGGTTTATGTTCAGTTCTGCCCTCACTTTTGTTATTTTCACCCTTTGTAAATAAACGCTCACCTGCATCTAGCCTTCATTTTGTATCCTTTTCTCAATACACCACACGACTGCTGCCCCAGCCATGACAACAAGGTGTCAAAAAGTTTGCAGCTGAATTAACACCACTTTTAGTAACATCCTCTGAATGCCTACTTTTAAAAACAGGATTTCAACAGAAATTGGAAAAATCAGATACAGTAAATGCGTCTTAACTGATCTGATACTCCTGACAAATACAGTATCACTACGGGTTTTCTCTTACGCAGCAGTTGTCCTTCTCTCCTGGATCGGCTGGAGCTTTCTTTAAGCTCCTTCTCATTTTTGAAAAATATCCAGCTGGGATAACCACATTTACTCAGGGCTGTCTTGATATGATATGTTCTTCTGCTTCCCTATGTGAAGTAGGTGGAATTAAGACACAGTTCCAAAAGCAAAAACACTTAGTCAGTGTTGAGATTGGTCCTGTTGCTGAGGTTGGGGTCATCCTGTAATCTCTTACTACCTCCAACGCTTCATTCAAACTTAAGGACTCAAACGTTCCTGCAGTTTCCCAGAGATTTTGCATGGTTTATTCCTTATATTGAGGTTATATGGTAATGATTAGGGGTGGGAGGTATAACCGGCATACGGTAGAAACAAAAAGAATGGCAGAGATTTTGACTATACCGCTCTACCGCGATAGCGCATGTTGATGGTGTCATCAAGCTGCGCCTATTTTGATTGAAAACATCGCAGCGGCTGCAAACAGTATCATCTGCAAATTATACCGGGCGACAGTAATAGTGAAGAGATGAAGGAAGTTTTGGAATATGAGGAAAGCCAAAAACTGCCTTTCCTCCACTTCCGTACCATTGATTCATTAATGTTGAATTTTCTCACAGCTGCTCTATTCCCATGTTGTTGCAGTATATTAATGACTAACCTCGTATTGTGGATGAATGATCTCAGTTGTTCTCCTGACTGAAGGTTGGTCCGTTTTCAGCATCCTGCCATGCGATTGCATTTGTCCCTAACCATTAGGAACCCTCACGTTAATGTTTATCGAGTAAAAAAAAGTTGCTGCTAACGATCATGTAGCACATCATTATATACCAGCTAGTCCTGAAGTCCAACTTCAGTTGTTTTCAGAAATCTCTCAGTCAGAACATGCTATACCATGTTTAGCTGGAAACTAGCAAGCTAACTTCTAAGTCCGTTAAATTGAATAAATTCTGTTTTCATGGATGTTAAACTTAATTGTTACACCTGGTAAAGCAGCAACACTGATGATTTTATTAAAGATGAAAGAATTTAGACAGTTTTTAACTCTCAGTGATGCTGCAGTGTTTGTTTGACTATGGGACCTGAAGAGGATGGAGTTTTGGACCCAGATTACTCAGCGAGGCTCCTGACTATGGTAGCCGTAATGCTCCGACAATCCATCAAACAGTGCGGCCTCGTAGCTTACCAAAATCGTACTAAAATATTTTTTGATAGATTTTTGAGCGCTGTGTAACACATAAAATCAGTTCGAGATCAGTAAGCACAACCAGAATTCATACATAAGGCGCACCGGATCAAAAGGCGCACTGTCGATTTTTGAGAAAATTAAAGGATTTTATGTGCACCTTATAGTGCCGAAAATGCGTTATACAGAAGAAAAAATACATCGCGATATATATCGTTACCACACATACTTCAAATTACACTGCGATATGAATTTTAGGCAATATCACCCAGCTCTAGTAATGATGATGCTTTGCTTGAACAATAACAAGAAATACTTTTAAAAATATATAAAATATGTATCAGCTGTTAAGAATCTAAATTGCATAGTTAAAAAGATCATTAACAGCAGGTTAAACACTAATGCTTGTTAATTCTCTTCTGCCTGTCAGCATATTGAGGTTTTGCACTGATAACTATCTAAATTACTAAAAAGATAAATAGAGACTGCAGATGGGACATTATCGCTGGGACACACCCATTGTTGTATTTGGATTGTCTCTTTCACAGCACAAACATTTTTAACCTTGAAATCTTTGAACATTTTCAGATTAGATTAAAAAAAAAAATCACAAAAGTGATATGATATGCACCAGACAACTTGAGTAAGTAGGAAGGACCATGATATTTGCTGCTATTACCGTTAATTTATTTGGAACTCCTAATGCAACATTTGACTGACCAAATCACTTGAAATGTTAAGAACAAAGCACCAAATACTTTTTGCAGAAATACACACACACATAAATATTGTTATGCAATTGGAGTGTAAGTGTGTATTAAACCTGTAAAGGAATGTTCCCTCCACACTGCTCCCCCTAGTGAATGCACAAGACATCATCGGATGTCTGTGAAGATTCTCAGTCATCCAGGTCATCGTTGGTCATACCCGTTGTTGTCATAGTCAAGCTGAAGAAGCTTCTCGGATCATCATCGGAGTTATTAAATATTGCTTAGGGACATTACTACTAATGGTGGCATCATCCACCATTAGTGGAGAAAAAATGGCGCCGGTGAGGTTGGCTGCCGTGCTGGATGCTCTGCCCCAACTTCTCCACTTTTTGCAGTTTTTCGTCACTTTTTGCTATATCTGCGATAATCTTGCATGGGCATCATGCAAAACACACAAATCCGCTACAGTAGAGACACTTTGGTTTCTATTGGTCTACAATACACGAACATTTCACCATGTCTAACTCCGGACCCAACCTGGCCAAAGGAGATCCTGAGAGAGAACAAAGGACGCGACCCTAAGCGACGGCCTCGAGGCTACGGGCTCCCATGCCCAGTATCCTGTTAGCCAATGTTCAATCCATCGAGAACAAGCTTGATGACCTCAGAGCCAGAATCAAGTTCCAGAGAGACATTCGGGACTGCAACCTCCTCTGCTTCACTGAGACTTGGCTGAACCCAGCGATACCAGACCACGCCGTGCAGCCGACGGGGTTCTTTTCGGTTTACTGCATGGACAGGACAAGGGAGTCGGGGAAGAAAAGAGGTGGTGGAGTGTGTTTGATGGTGAACAACAGATGGTGCGACAGCACAAACATCTCCCCACTCACACGCTCTTGCTCGCCCAATCTGGAGCTTTTGATCGTTAAATGTCGCCCTTTCTATCTCCCTCGGGAATTCACTGCGGTCATTGCCTGCACTGTTTACATTCCGCCTCACGCGGACTCGGACACTGCCTTATGTGAGCTACATGAGGCTCTCACACATCAACAAACACTTCACCAAGATGACGCACTCATTGTTATGGGAGATTTTAACAGAGTGAATCTCAAAGGGACATTTCACAACCTTCACCAGCACATCAACTGCCCCACCCAGGGCACGAGGACATTAGACCACTGCTACACCCCGTTCAAGAACTGTTACAAGGCTCAGCCCCTGCCGGCATTTGGAAAATTGGACCATGCCGCCATCTTCCTCATGCCTGCTTACAAACAAAGGCTAAAGCAGCAACCACCAATCAGGAGGGAGGTCACTCGCTGGATGGACCAATCAGTGGCCGCGCTGCAGGACGCACTGGATGACGCACTGGATGACGCAGACTGGGACATGTTTCGGCGCAGCTCTGATGACATCAACATGTTTACGGAAGCGGTTGTGGGATTTATTGGGAAACTAGTGGACGACACAGCAGAAAGAACTATCATCCGAACGTTTCCCAACCAGAAGCCGTGGGTGGATAAAAACATCCGCGATGCTCTGAGATCACGCACCGCTGCCTACAATGAAGGGCTCGTCTCCAGTAATATGGACCTATACAAGGCTGCGTCCTACAATGTGCGCAGCGCGGTCCGAAAGGCAAAGCGGAGCTACGGGGAAAAACTAGAGTCACAGCTACGACAGTGCGACTCTAGGAGCCTGTGGAAAGGACTGCGGACTATAACGGACTATAAACGACCAGCTTCTTCAATGATGAATGCAGATGCTTCACTGGCTGATGAGCTGAACACGTTTTATGCTCGCTTCGACGCCGCAGCAATTAAAACAACAAACGGCTGCACGCGCTCGGAGTGCACCAGTGAAGAAAATGCATTCGTCATCACAGAGCATGCCGTGAGGAACACCTTCAGGAGGGTGAACACCAGGAAGGCAGCAGTACCAGATGCAATCCCTGGCCGGGTCCTTAGAGCCTGCGCTGATCAGCTAGCACCGGTGTTCACGGAGACCTTCAACCTCTCCCTGGCCCAAGCTGTGGTTCCCACATGCTTCAAACAGTCCATTATAGTTCCTGTTCCAAAGAAACAACAGCCCGCTTGCCACAATGACTACCGTCCAGTAGCACTGACTTCAATTGTGATGAAGTGTTTTGAAAGACTGATGAGAGATCACATAACTTCTTCACTTCCTGCCACCATCAACTCACTTCAATTTGCTTACCGGACTAATCGTTCCACAGACGATGCCATATCTCACCTGCTCCACACATCCCTGAGTCACCTGGACACTGGCAGAGGGAATTATGTTAGGATGCTGTTCGTGGACTACAGTTCAGCATTCAACACAATAATTCCCTCTAAGCTTTTCACCAAGTTGACAGATCTAGGACTCAGCTCATCACTGTGTCAGTGGATCCTCAACTTCCTCACAGACAGACCCCAATCAGTGAGGGTGGGAAAACAAGTCTCCCCTCCATCTCACTCAAATTAAAAAACTTTAAGTTAGGATGAAATTGTGTTGTTGGCCAGGAACACATTTGACTCCAAGAAAGTTTTGTTTGAGCTCTGCCCTACTACCTCACAGCGGTGCGTTGGATATAAAGGACATCATAACAATATTAAACTCTGCCTTAAAGTGCTGAATGAGTGTGGTGAGAATATCCCCAGATTTGTCTCTCGTACCTGGATGATTTGCCGCCTCTTACACACTCCAGCATGGATGTGTGTTGTTTACTACGGAGAATGGACCAGCTATGTGCTCAGGTGGGTGCTTTAAAACATCCAATCAAACTACAGGCAGATGTTTTTGAGCAATTTAAGACCAATGCTGTCGAGGTCAACCAACGTGTGACTGCTCTTGAGTGTCAGTTTGAGGTGCTGACTGAGCCTATTACTCTGAACGCTCAGGGGCCGGAGACCGCTTCCCACTTCCCCTGTGGAAGCACTCAGAGGACCGGCAGGGGAGTCGAGTTAAAGGTGGCCCATGTGGAAGGCAGGGAACCGGAACTTTGGCTGGTTCAAAGACTGGGACAAGCACAGTGTCAGCGTTTTGTGCGGAGATATTGCTATGTGGTCAAGATCGGGCTCTGATGAGAGCCTCAGGTCCTAATATGGAAACTACTGCAACAAGGGAGGATTCTGTTGAGACAGAGCTTTTTACATGCTCCCCACAGTTGCGTAAAGTTGTGAAAAATGGCAGACTTTGTTGGAAGTTGGAGAAGGTTAATTCAGGTTCAGGAACGCATGCTTTTACCACTGGACGCAATAAGAGGCCTGGAGCTGTATCGATCATTGGCACTGGAGCTGTGAGTACAATCAAAACTGTGAAAACTAAATTGGTGAGCGTATTTGCCACTAAATTTGCCCTGGATGTAGATGCAGAAACTCTTGCTTTGTATTTGAGAGAGAAACTCAGTAGAGATGTGACCCGTCAAAAAATTTCTAGTTAACATAGCAAGTTATACTCTTTCAAGGTTACTGCTTAATGTAATGATGTGAGTTAAATGTACAATCCTTTACTCTAGCCTGAAGGGGCTCTGGTCTGGCGTTTTTCTAAACTGCGCAGACACGGTACAGTGGTGCCAAGCATAGGTATGAGGTAACTGTGTCCTTTTGGTTTACCTTTTGGTTTTACTGTGAATGTGGAACAAATGCCAGCAATAACTGAAAATAATATTGCTACTATTTCTACCAGTGTAAAATTAGACTGGTCAGCATTTAGGGAAGATGACTTCTTAGCTTATTATAGTAATGCCGATATACCTCTGAAAAACATTTCTTTGCCCAAAGAAGTGATTTTGTACAAGGATGTCAACTGTAAGAATGTTGTGCATAAACATGAACTCTGCTCCATGTGTGATGATATAGTGACTGCTCTGTATGAAAGAGGAAAGAGGTGAAAGGTTTTAGTAATTGTAAACCATCTCTACCATCAACTGTTGACGGTGTTTCTGGGGCAGATAACATTGAAGCATTATGGAGACAGCATTACAGTGCGTTGTTTAACTGTATAAAAAGTGAACCATATGAAGACAATTCTGACATGAGCGATGAAGCAATTAGTGTAAGGACACATGAGGTAAATGAAACCATTTGCAGGTTATCTAATAGTAAATCTTGTGGCTTGGATCACATCACTGCAAAACATTTAAAACATGCTAGTTTAAGGCTAGCTCCTCTTCTAGCGCTCTGCTTCACTGGGTTTATGATTCATGGCATACTACCTGAGTCAGTGCTATGCATTTTACTTGTACCAGTTATGAAATATAAAGCTGCAAAAGTGAGTTGTCTGGATAATTATAGGCTGATTGCACTAGCCAGTATTTTATCTAAGGCGCTAGAAATAATCTTGTTTGATAGAGTTAGTGTTTTCATCTCTTCCCTGGATGATCAGTTTGGCTTCAAACCAAAGCATAGCACTGTCATATATATGTGTCACGGTCTGGCTGGCAGACCGTGGGGATGTGGGGAAAGGAGGACCCAAAACGCAGACTCTGCGATGCAAACAGTGCTCTTTATTTACAGTGAAAAGGCTGTAAAAACAATAACTCCCCGTTGCTCCCTCGAACCCCGTGTGCGTGCTTCCCTCCGATATCTGTGCTCGTGCTCCCCGCTGTTGTGTTTCCGCACCCCCGTGCGTGCTGCCTCTCCGGACCACTCCTCCTCCTGTAGGGAAACCAGAGACGCAGCCGTCAACACTAACCCTCGGCGGGCATATACGCACAGCACAGACCTACGCTAACACACACTGACTTGGTAAGATAACTCAATGATCCCGCGTCGGTGGGAGCTCCAAGACTCTCCTAAGTAGCTCCCCCGACGAGCCCTGATCAGCGGCAGGTGTGTGGCTTCGGGTGTGGCCAGTCCCTCCGCAGGGCCACACCCCTCAGGCCTGCAGGTGGCCGAGCTCCATCCTCCAGGCACACCCGCAGACATACACACCCATACCTCGCCTAAACATATGAGTGGGACACAGACTAACACAGCACAGAGAAACACACATATGTACACGCACAGAGAAGGAGAAACGACACCAAAAATACATAATAATAATACACAGGTCCATGACTGCCCAGGGATCCTGGGTCGCCCAGTCCCAGGACCCTGACAGTACCCCCCCTCTAAGGGTCGGCTCCCGACGACCCAAAAACACAAACCAAAAACAGTACAACCAACCCAGGGCGGGCGGCGGGAGGTCCAGGACGGAGGGCAGAACCAAAACAAGCAAAAACCCCCAAAGAAAACAACCCCCCCAAGGTCACAGTCCCAGAGTCCGACCGCGCATCCCGCAGCGGAGCAACAAAAAGAAAAAACGCCACAAAACAGTCTCAGGCGGCCCATCAACATAACAAAAGAGTTCAGGGGGCCTACCTCGAGCCCAACGGCGGCGACGTAGCAGCTCCGGCGGACGGCCCCGGGTCCGGCAGCAGCAGCAAAACAGTTTAGGGGGCCTGCCACGGGTCCGGTGGCGGCGGAACGGTTCTGGCGGCCTGCCACAGGTCCGGTGGCGGCGGCGCTGCTCCTCCGGCGGCCTGCCACGGGTCCGATGGCGGCGGAACGGTTCTGGTGGCCTGCCACGGGTCCGGTGGCGGCGGCGGCGCTGCTCCGGTGAGCAACAGCGAGGCGTGGCACCAGGTCCATGACGCGCCGATCGCTGACGTGGACGCACCGGACGTAGATGGCGAGGAGGCCGCGCTAGACGTGGAGGTCCCTCCGGTCCGCTGATCTCCGGCTCCGGCTGAGCGGGTCCCTCCTCGGCTGCTGGCAGCGAGAGCTCCTCCTCGGCTGCTGGCAGCGCCGGTTGTTCCTTCCGCTCGCCGAGCTCCTCTGCTGGTGGTTCGCTGAGCTGCTCCTGCTCGCTGAGCTGCTCCTGCTCCGGCTCGCTGAGCTGCTCCTGCTCCGGCTCGCTGAGCTCCTCGGGCATGCTGAGCTCCTGCTCGGGCATGCTGAGCTCCTCCGGCTCGCTGAGCTGCTCCTCGGCTGGCGGCTCGCTGAGCTCCGGCTCCCGCTCGCTGAGCTCCGGCTCCCGCTCGCTGAGCTCCTCCTCGGCTGGCAGCGCGAGCTCCTCCTCGGCTGGCAGCGCGAGCTCCTCCGGCTCGCCGGGCTCCTCGGCTGGCAGCGCGAGCTCCTCCTCGGCTGGCAGCGCGAGCTCCTGCTCCGGCAGCGCGAGCTCCTCCCGTTCGCTGAGCACCCACTGGGGCCCGCAGAGCTCCCACTCGGGCAGGGCAGGTGCGGGTGGTGAGGTAGCGGCCAGTGAAGCAGACGGCTGAGGGGTGACTGCAGGCGGATGAGTTGACGGCTGCGCTTCAGCCACAGATGGATGATCCGGAGGCGACGATGGTGTGGCAGCCACTCCCGGTAGACTGGACAGCGATGCAGGGACAGATGGGTGAAATGATGGCAGAGGTGGTCCGGCCGGCATATCGACCTCCAACTGAGGATGAAGGTGAGAGGCTGACAGGACTGAAGACTGAGCCACCAGCTGGGCAGCAGGCTGAGGTGAGGGTGAGATGGCTACTATGAAGGGTGGAGAGGATGAAAATGTTACAGCTGGCCCAACAAATTCCAGGGGTCCAGAGGCAACTGAGACCTCCAGTTCGGTCTCTGGGGAAGCCCTGGGGAGAACCTCCGTCTCCATGCGGCCAGACTGAGCCAAAAAGTCATTTGGGTCTGTATGCTCGGAACTCCCTAGCTCCCAGCTTACAGTCTCAGAGGGAATATTTGCTGGGTCTTTGGAGGTACAGCAAACAGTTTCTATTTTTATGTTTACAGAAAGGGAATTTATAACACCGGCAGAGTCCATTTTACTCACTGTGGCATCCAGAGCCGCTGGTCCTGAGTCTTCGACCAGCACAGGAGTGAGTGTGGATGTGGTTGAACGCTGCTTGCGAGGACGCCTTCTCCTCCGTGAAGGCGGGGCCGGGTGTATGGAAACAGTCTTCTGCTGTTCATCTGGGTTGTGATTTTCAATGACATGATTAATAGACACAAACGAGTCGGGTTTACTCACTGCGGTGATGAGCGCTGTTGGTCCGTTGCCAGCTGACTGGGCTGAAACCGCAGGAGTGGGTTGAGGCGTAATGGGATGATGGTAGAGAGTGCGGCATGCCTTCCGTAACGGCGGATCAAACGATTGTGCCGCGAGCACCGACGGGAAAGCCCTCCGCCGACGCGTGAAAAACCAAGCGGCTAGAGTCTCTAGGAGAGCAGCCGAACTGTCCATGCTCGGACCACCCAAGCCAAATAGTTCAAAACTCGAGCTCTCCCTTAACCTAGCGACCAGGTGCCTAAGTTTGTTAATGTCCAGAATGTTCGTGGTGAAGGTAGTGGATGTGAGGTGATTATCAAGGAACACTACCTGTATGTGTCTCCTGTGTGGATTTACGGCCTGGACTACGCTCCGGCAGTAATCCCATAGCTGCGCGAGCGATCTCTCCTCCGTGGCAACTCCTGAGTTTGCTGGGTCCATGGCGGTTGGCGGGATCATTCTGTCACGGTCTGGCTGGCAGACCGTGGGGATGTGGGGAAAGGAGGACCCAAAACGCAGACTCTGCGATGCAAACAGTGCTCTTTATTTACAGTGAAAAGGCTGTAAAAACAATAACTCCCCGTTGCTCCCTCGAACCCCGTGTGCGTGCTTCCCTCCGATATCTGTGCTCGTGCTCCCCGCTGTTGTGTTTCCGCACCCCCGTGCGTGCTGCCTCTCCGGACCACTCCTCCTCCTGTAGGGAAACCAGAGACGCAGCCGTCAACACTAACCCTCGGCGGGCATATACGCACAGCACAGACCTACGCTAACACACACTGACTTGGTAAGATAACTCAATGATCCCGCGTCGGTGGGAGCTCCAAGACTCTCCTAAGTAGCTCCCCCGACGAGCCCTGATCAGCGGCAGGTGTGTGGCTTCGGGTGTGGCCAGTCCCTCCGCAGGGCCACACCCCTCAGGCCTGCAGGTGGCCGAGCTCCATCCTCCAGGCACACCCGCAGACATACACACCCATACCTCGCCTAAACATATGAGTGGGACACAGACTAACACAGCACAGAGAAACACACATATGTACACGCACAGAGAAGGAGAAACGACACCAAAAATACATAATAATAATACACAGGTCCATGACTGCCCAGGGATCCTGGGTCGCCCAGTCCCAGGACCCTGACAATATGCAGTCAAGGAAATAGTTTGTATAGGGCTAAAAATTCATCTGTCCTTATGTGTGTCATGGATGCCTCTAAAGTTTTGATCGAGTAAACCACAGAAACCCTTTGGATAAAGTGAAGCGACGGGAGTTCCTGGATACACTGTGAGGATTCTCTCTTACTGGCACGCTCATCAGAAGATGCAGGTTAAATGAAGAAGCAGTATTTCTGCCCCCCTTGCTGTCAGCAATGCTGTCAGACAGGGTGGGGTTTTAACTCCAATTTTATTTAATTTATTTGTTGATGATTTGTTCATGCAGCTAAAAGCCTATACCACTGGGTTTATATTAGGTATAACATTGATAAATCATCTTATACGTGCAGGTGACCTGGTTGTTTTTCGTCCAAGCAGTGCTGGTTTACAGGCGCTTCTTAATGTCTGTACTGAATATGGTGTGCTATATGATATAAAGTACAATGCTGTTAGAAGAGCTGTCTTGATATGGAGAACCTAGCAGGGTAGCTTGCTAAATTTCCCTGTGTTTAAACTTACCCAAAAAACTCTTGAAGTTCATAAAAAGGTTAAATACCTCGGTCACTATAATACTGACCAAATAAATGATGACGACATATACAGACAAAGGCAGAAGCTCTGTGTGCAAGCAAATACTACTGCACGCAAATTCAGCTCATGTTCACCTCCAGATAAAGTGGCTTTGTTTAAAGCATATTGCACACCTCTATCTACTGCCCACTTGTGGCCATTCTAAAAACAATGTAGCATGCAGAAGCTGCATGTTGCATGTAATGATGCAATGTGAATCCTTGTAGGATACCTAGAAGGGGTAGTGCCAGCCAGATGTTTGTAGCTGTGCATGTTTGGACTTGTAAAGCACTTTTAAGAAAGTTAATGTTCATTAATAGAGAATGACTGGATGACTCTAGAAACCGAATAATTTTAGTACACACAGATCCAAGAGTGAGTGGTTCCCATTACTCATCCAGTCTGAGAAAGCACCGGTTGAAGTGTTTGTGTATGTATTTATTTCTTTTAAGTAGCTGTGTATTTTATGTATATTATGGTTTTATATTTTTACAAATGTTTTAAATTTTATATACATTTTATTTAGGTTTATATGTTGTGGGTTTTTTTTCTGGTGTTTTGTCTTCTCTTTATGGACATAAAGTCAATAAAGATTGAATTGAAATGAATTGAATTAAATTATTATTCTTGAACTAATTTTTAATTCCACAGAGTGGACCAGGAGAGCTCAGAGGTTCCCAGTAGTCAGTCTGCCGAGCAGCATCAAACACACCTGGACTCCATATTTATGGTCTGTACATGTACAACAACTACTTTTACATCTATTCTGTTTACAGTCATCTTCATGCTGCTCTTTGTAGACCAGTGGATAGTCAGTGTGGATCTGATTTTTGGCTCAATGATTTCAGTCTGATTGGGTCATTCATAAAGTATTCTGTTCCAGCTGCTGGAGGAAAACATTATCACTTTTGTGAAGAACGAGCTGAAGAAGATCCAGAAGGTTCTGAGTCCAGAATACACAGAATGCTTAAAGAGTCCAAGGGAGGATGATGAACAGGGGAGGAGCAGCAGAGAGGCATTTGTGAAGATTATTGTGGACTTCCTGAGGAGAATGAAGGAGGGGGAGCTGGCTGACCATCTGCAGAGCAGTAAGAGGATTTATGTAAAGATTTAAGCTGCTGGATGAATGAAATATTTAGTAATGTATAAAGAGATCGATTACCTTATAGAGAGTAATTTCTTTGTGGGACTGAAATTATAATGAGCATTTTGTAAAGAACATGAACTGATTGTTGATGTTCTATTTTATTATTGTTATTCAGAACTTCCAGCTGCAATTTGTCAGCCTAACCTTAAATCTAACCTGAAGAAGAAGTTCCAGTGTGTGTTTGAGGGGATCGCTAAAGCAGGAAACCCAACCCTTCTGAATCAGATCTACACAGAGCTCTACATCACAGAGGGAGGGACTGCAGAGGTCAATGATGAACATGAGGTCAGACAGATTGAAACAGCATCCATTAAAACAGACAGACCAGAAACAACAATCAGACAAGAAGACATCTTTAAAGCCTCAACTGGAAGAGATGAACCTATCAGAACAGTGCTGACAAAGGGAGTGGCTGGCATTGGGAAAACAGTCTTAACACAGAAATACACCCTGGACTGGGCTGAAGACAAAGCCAACCAGGACATCCAGTTCATATTTCCATTCACTTTCAGAGAGCTGAATGTGCTGAAAGAGGAAAAGTTCAGCTTGGTGGAACTTGTTCATCACTTCTTTACTGAAACCAAAGAAGCAGGAATCTGCAGATTTGAAGACTTCCAGGTTGTGTTCATCTTTGATGGTCTGGATGAGTGTCGACTTCCTCTGGACTTCCACAAAACTACAATCCTAACTGACCCTAGAAAGTCCACCTCAGTGGATGTGCTGCTGATAAACCTCATCAGGGGGAAACTGCTTCCCTCTGCTCGCCTCTGGATAACCACACGACCTGCAGCAGCCAATCAGATCCCTCCTGACTGTGTTGGCATGGTGACAGAGGTCAGAGGGTTCACTGACCCACAGAAGGAGGAGTACTTCAGGAAGAGATTCAGAGATGAGGAGCAGGCCAGCAGGATCATCTCCCACATCAAGACATCACGAAGCCTCCACATCATGTGTCACATCCCAGTCTTCTGCTGGATCACTGCTACAGTTCTGGAGGATGTGCTAGAAACCAGAGAGGGAGGACAGCTGCCCAAGACCCTGACTGAGATGTACATCCACTTCCTGGTGGTTCAGGCCAAAGTGAAGAAGGTCAAGTATGATGGAGGAGCTGAGAAAGATCCACACTGGAGTCCAGAGAGCAGGAAGATGATCGAGTCTCTGGGAAAACTGGCTTTTGATCAGCTGCAGAAAGGAAACCTGATCTTCTATGAATCAGACCTGACAGAGTGTGGCATCGATATCCGAGCAGCCTCAGTGTACTCAGGAGTGTTCACACAGATCTTTAAAGAGGAGAGAGGACTGTACCAGAACAAGGTGTTCTGCTTCATCCACCTGAGTGTTCAGGAGTTTCTGGCTGCTCTTCATGTCCATCTGACCTTCATCAACTCTGGATTCAATCTGCTGGAAGAAAAACACCTGAAATTGTTCAAGTTATTTAGAAAACAAGAATCAAGGAGTGAAGCCAAATCCGCAGAGACAGTCTTCTACCAGAGTGCTGTGAAGAAGGCAATAAAAAGTCCAAATGGACACCTGGACTTGTTCATCCGCTTCCTTCTGGGTCTTCAACTGCAGACCAGTCAGACTCTCCTACGAGGTCTGCTGACACAGACAGGAAGTAGCTCACAGACTAATAAGAAAACAGTCCAGTACATCAAGAAGAAGCTCAATGAGAATCTGTCTGCAGAGAAAAGCATCAACCTGTTCCACTGTCTGAATGAATTGAATGATCGTTCTCTAGTGAAGCAGATCCAACAGTCCCTGAGATCAGGAAATCTCTCCACAGATGAACTGTCTCCTGCTCAGTGGTCAGCTCTGGTCTTCATCTTACTGTCATCAGAAGAAGATCTGGATGAGTTTGACTTTAAGAAATACTCTTCTTCAGAGAAGGCTCTTCTGAGGCTGCTGCCAGTGGTCAAAGCCTCCAACAGAGCTCTGTAAGTAAACATTTGATCATCCCTTTTTAAAAAAAATAAAATAATTCTACTTAAGAAAATAATAGGTGTGTTCAATTAAGAAATGGAAATATATAACGGGACCTCGCTCTTTAACAAGTTCATATAAGAAATGATCATATAAGAAATGAAGAAAATTATACCTCGACTTGGTGACAATCTAAAGCTAATGAACTAACAACAGGTGGCTGAAGGGCTGAAGAGGCGCATTATGCTTCTTAATTTGGAAAGAATACTGAAGGTGCATGGTGTTTACTGCTAAATGACTATGTAGAGAGTGCATCAAGAGAGGATGGAGTCATACCATTGACTTTCAAATCTGTTAGAAATATGCAAGCTTTTTTTTTTATACGCTTCATTTCTAGGTATACTTGTTTTTAAAATAACAGCAAATATTTTTGATTTTGAAATGAGTACTGTATTCTTTTTATTACCTAGGACCAATATCAAAAAATGATAACATTTTATCATAAACACTTTTTTTTCAGACTCAGTTTCTGTAACCTCTCAGAGAGAAGCTGTGAAGCTCTGTCTTCAGTTCTCAGATCCCAGTCTTCTAGTCTGAGAGAGCTGGACCTGAGTAACAACAAGCTGAATGATTCAGGAGTGAAGCTTCTGTCTGCTGGCTTGAAGAGTAAACGTTCTAAACTGGAAACTCTCAGGTGACTTTCTGTGTGTGTGTGTGTGAGTGTGTGTGTGTGTGTGTGTGTGTGTGTGTGTGTGTGTGTGAGTGAGTGAGTGAGTCAAATCTTTATCCTTTTTGTATGCTTGCATCTTTAACAGAAGACATCATTGTGGATTCTTTTAAAAACTAAATCTCTTAAGTCCTGATTGTATCATGAACACATGTGTGTGTCTTTTGTATTATTTTTTTCAGACTGAATGGCTGTAATCTCTCAGAGAGGAGTTGTGAAACTCTGTCCTCAGTTATCAGCTTCATGTTCTCTAGTCTAAGAGAGCTGGACCTGAGTAACAATGGCCTGTGTGACTCAGGAGTAAAGAAGCTGTCTTTTGGAGTGGAGAGCCCATATTGTAAACTCAAAACTCTCAGGTTGGATCTAATGACTTTCTTTTATTAACCAGTTAAACCTTTCACAAAATTAAGTTCAGTTTCATCCTTTTAAGTATTCTAGCATATTTCATTATTTATTGGTCATTGTAGCACGGTGGCATGGTGGTTAGCACTGTTGCCGCACAGGAAGAAGGTCCTGAGTTTAATTCCACCATCATGCCGGGGTCTTTTTGTGTGGAGTTTGTATGTTCTTCCCGTGTTTGCGTGGGTTACCTCCGGGTACTCCGACTTCCTCCCACCATCCAAAGACATGCAGTTAGTGGGGATAGGTTAATTGGTTAATTCAAATTGCCCATAGGTGTGAATATAGAGTGAATGTGAGTGTGAATGGTTGTCTGTCTCTGTGTGTTAGGGTTAGGGTGCGACAGACTGGCGACCTGTACAGGGTACACAGTTTTAATAGGGCAAATATTATTGATAATAGAAAGACAGTAATTATTAAAAAAAATTGTTAATAAATGAAGACTCTGTCATTTTTAGACCTCCCTAGCTAGAAGTACCACAGCCGCAACTTACGGACAACTGCAGTCATTCCAGTTTTGTATCAAAAAAAAAAAATCATTGTCCAACTTTTAACCGTGATTTTTGCACATGTTATGTCTTGTTATGCAACATCTTCTGGTTATTCATAATGATTAAAAATTAAGGGCATAAAAAAGTAGTAAAAATAAAGTAGTAGTAAAAGTAGTAAAAAAAAATACTCAGGCTCAGATACCTCAAAATTTTACTTAAGTACAGTGATGAAGCATTTGTACTTTATTACTTCCCACCATCTCCTTGATTAAAGATCTTATAAGTGAGTTTGTTAATGAAGACGGGAGGAACAGAGTCCAAAATTAATCATTTCAGGATGTCGACCACGTGGCCAGTGGCTGAGAGAATTCAGTACAGGTGGGAGGCCGAGCGGTCAGCGAAGACACTGGAGCCGATCTGGAGGGAGGCCACGTGGAAGACGGCGGTCCAGGTGAAGCTGTCACTGGAGCTGTGACTGGTACATCTCAGTTCAGCTTGGCAGATGGCCAAGGCACTAATTGAAGCTAGGCAGGTGCAGAATGAGACCAGACGGGCGGAGAAGCTGTAGATGACGGCATGGGAGCCGCCGGTGGAGGAGCTGCAGGTGACTGCGTGGGAACTGCCAGAGATGGAGCTGCAGGCGATGTTGTGGGAGCCACCAGAGGTTGAGCTGCAGGTGCCGGTGTGGGAGCCGTCGGTGGGGCAGGGCCAGCCGGTGTGGAAACCCCTGCCTGAGATGTAGAAGACCCCACAGCCGGCTCTGGCTGCTGTGGTTGTAGGTCAGGTGATTGAGCTGGAGACTGAACTGGAGACTGAACTGGTGGGTGAGCGAAAGACTTAACCGGAGGTTGAACCAATGGCTGAGGTGGTGATTGAGCTTGTGCATAAGCTGGCAATGGTGACACTGCTGCAGCCTGAGCTGATAAAGCTGATCCCTGAGCTGGGACCAGGGCTGCTAACCGCACCAGAGATCTAGCTAGGGCCTGGAATATTGGTTGTGGAGGTGGATGAAGTGGTGAACTAGCAGGTTGCTGAGAGAGCTCTTCCCAACCTCCAGAAGATGAGGACAATGGCTGGATGGGCTCACCTGAGCCTCCAGTGAGGTCAGGTTGGGTGCTTGCCACCCTCACCCTGGGTACTGGGACAGGCACGGAAGCTACCGACATCAGCCACCACCACACGGGGAATAGGAACTGGTGTTGGAGTAGGCTGGATCTCAGCTGCCCTTGCTCTGGGAGCTGGCACAGGAACGGGTGATGGCTGGCAGTCAGCTGCCCAGTCCAGAGGAACTGGCATGGTTGCGGGGACGTGCTGAGCCCTAGCCACCCGAGGAGCTAATACAAGGACAGGCTGAGCCTTAGCCACCTTCACCCAAGCAACCGGAACAGGTGAAGGGGAAGGCAGGGTCTGAGTCACCCTGCTAGCAGAAAAAGGCTGAGAGATAGGTGAGGTAATAATGTCCAAATGAGAAAAATGATCAGATTCAGTGCCATGAATTGTCTTTGATGACCCCTCCAAAAGTTGATTCTGTTCATCTGGACGTAGCGTTTTTAGTGGAAGAAAATTTGCATAATGATTTAAACTGGCACCACTGAAGGAGCAACGGGCTGGGAGGTCAGTTCCTTCATCACAATTATGCAAATTCTCATGACCATTGATCAACAACCACTGATCAAAGACCACTGATCAATGGCCATGAGGACCATGGCTATGAGGTAGCTCTTCTGTGTTGTGCCATCCGCTTCGCCAGAGGTTGTTTGGTTTCCCTGATTTATAAATCCTGGAAATCCTCCTGGCACTTAACAGTGTACACTATGTTACTCTCTTTGTGTCAGGGGAACCGGTCCTTAGAGTGGGCCAATTTTTGCCGCAGTTTGTTTTGGGGTTTAAAAGCCACAAAGATGCGGTGTTTAGAAAAAATGCGTCTCAACTGTTCCAATACTCCTGATAGGTACAGGATCACTACGGATTTTTACTTTGTCAGCGGTTGTCCTTCTCTCCTGGATTGGCTAAAGCTTTCTTTAGGCGCCTTCCCAGCTTTGACAAAAGTCCAGCCTAGTCCAGCTTTGACAAAAGTCCAGCTTTGACAAAAGTCCAGCTGACCACATTTACTCAGGGCCTTCTTGACGTAATGTTCTTCTGCTTCCCATGCCGCTGTGCCTGTTGGGATGGTGTTGGCTCTGTGTTGTAGCGTCCTGATGAAACCCCATTTATGCGCCAGTGGATGACAAGAGTCAAACCCTAAATACTGATCCATATGCGTAGGTTTCCGATACATAACAGCTTTTAGATGTCCCCCATTACTGATGAAAATCTTACAGATTACAGGCAAACCTGCCACTTTTCATATCCTCCCTGGTAAAATTGTGTTGGTCCACCGAGTTAATGTGGTCCGTCAATTGTGGTACGTCCTGAGATTTGATTTTCACCCAGGTGTCATCCACATACCTGAACCAATCACTCAGTGGTGTTCCAGGGTAGGATAGCAAAGCCCTCTTTTCCACTTCCATGTACAAATTGGCCACGATGGGTGAAACTGGGGAACCCATAGCGCACCCATATTTCTGCCTGTAGTACTGACCCTTGTATGTGAAATAGGTGGAATGAAGGCAGTTCCAAAAGCAAACACACTTGGTTGATGCTGAGAGTGGTCCTGTTGCTGAGGCTGGGGTCATCCTGTAATCTCTTACGAACTACCTCCAACGCTTCCGTGACTGGGAAGGAAGTGAAGAGAGATGTAACATTGTACAAGATCATGACATCACATCTTTTGTTTCCACCTGAGCTCCTCCACCCAAGGGGAGAGCGCTGCTTACTGCCACTCCAATAAATCCGAGATCGCTGGGTCCTTAGCGTGTCCTTGTGGCACAGGTCTTGTCATTCTGTCAGGGTGATTGCTGTGTGGATGTGAGGAAGAAAGGAGAGTAGCCAAACGCAGGACTCGCAGTGAAGGATAAGGACGGTGTTTATTAAAATGAATTGGAACATAAGATGGCTGACTGAATGACTGGATGACTGGCTGGCTGAACTGAACTGAGACACACAAGTGGGATTGACAATGACAAGACAAGCAGCTGGAGGAAACTAAAGACTTAAATGCAGTGATTGATGATGATGATTAGCGATGGGTGAGTACACAGCTGATCATAATCTGACTAATGATAATAATAATAATAATAATGGATACTTTATTGATCCCCATGGGGAAATTACTTGTTTTTCTCTGCATTTGACCCATTCACTCAGTGAAGCAGTGGGCAGCCCACTAAGCAGGCGCCCGGGGAGCAGTGTGTAGGGACGGTACCTTGCTCAGGGGTACCTCAGGGTAGCCGTTACACAGGAAGCAAACTAGAACATATCTAGCATATACATCAGCAGAAGGCTGCCACAGGAAAACAGGAAATGTGAACAGGTGGAAAAATCAACTAAACATGAAGAAACTGAAAACACTGATTCAACAACCCAGGAACCCTGTCAAAAACAAGCTTAAATATTGTTAAATAGTTCTCACTTCAACATGAAGACACTTTTAATACCTGTTTTATTGTTCTTTGTGTTTCTAATCTTTCAGACTGATTGGATGTGATCTCTCAGAAAGAAGCTGTGAAGTACTGTCCTCAGTTCTGAGCTCCCAGTTCTCTAGTATGAGAGAGCTGGACCTGAGTAAAAATGAAGTCAAGGACGAAGGAGTGAAGCATCTGTCTGTTGGAGTAAAGAGTCCATATTGTGAACTGGAAACTCTCAGGTAAAGACACTTTTTTAAATGATCATTTATCATAAAATCTGAAAATTATTGCATAAAGAACTAACCTTAATAGATTTAGTAATTTGGAATGGGTTATTTATTATGAATTACACCTGAAAATATTTTATAAAACTGCGAGGAGTCATGTGCATAGTAAAGGAAACAATCTTTGTTCTTGACTAAAATAAATAACATCACATCTCAGAATGATACTGAAAATTGATATTTGGTAGTTAGAAGCTAGAGTAATGTAATTCACTAAAAGGCTGTTGGAACATTTCCCTAAACGTGACAATAAGAGTACTGAGAACATTAGTAAGAGAGATTATATTCATCCAATTTTGAGTTGTCATTTTTGGCTTGCTGCAAAATCTAGAATTAAAGGTAAAGTTCAATTCAATTCAATTTTATTTATATAGCGCCAAATCACAACAAAAGTCGCCTCAAGGCGCTTCATAGATACAGAGAAAGTCCTTTTTCCCCACATATAAAACCTTGCACAATCAGATTCCGTCATAACTTAAATCACTCATACCTGATGGAAGACCCAGAGTGCAGACTTACTTATGATTTGTATATTTTCTAAAAACGGAAAACAAGACAGAGTGTTGTCTATTAGTCTATCAGGCCCATGTACTGTAGAGTCTGGATAATGCTTATCAGACTCTCAAGCATCCCTTAGTTATGTTGCTATACAGTCAGACCGCTAGGGGATTTTCCATGAGCCATTGAGTATACGTTTCTTTTCCTTCCTGATTTGTTTATATGTAACAGCATGTCTTTAAATGTTGTCTAATTTCTCCTGTGCTTTATGTTTGATCCTTGCTGTGACAAGTTTTATCTTTATTTTTCCTCTATCCACATACCCATCTAACAGTGACATAGCTGCTCCTCCCCAAACTTGTAATAATAATAATAGTGTATACTTTATTAATCCTGTAGGAAATTACTCCTCTGCATTTAACCTATTCACTCAGTGAAGCAGTGGGCAGCCACCAATCCAGCAGCCAGGGAGCAGTGTGTAGAGACAATACCTTGCTCAGGGGTACCTCGGGGTAGTCGTTTGGTCAATTCTATCCCTGCCCCTTGGTCCTGTTTCAGGTTTCTTGCTGTTCAAAGAGACTTCTTCCTCCCCAGTGTCATGAAGCACTGATCATGTGATGCTTGGCGTACTCTCTCCAAAAGAAGAAAAATAAAAACAAATGTTTAGTGAACAATTAACTGATGGATTGTTTTTTTTGTGTGTCTGCAGTCTGTCAGGCTGTCTGATCACAGAGGAAGGCTGTACTTCTCTCGCCTCAGCTCTGAGCTCCAATCCATCCCATCTGAGAGAGCTGGACCTGAGCTACAATCATCCAGGATTATCAGGAATGAAGCTGCTGTTAGCTGGACTGAAGGCTCCAGGCTGGAGACTGGACACTCTCAGGTATGGAGAGAATTTCTGAAAGAGGAGGAAGAGCCGGAAACATTTCCTGCGTCCTTCACTCACTTCCTGTTTGTTTCATTCAGATGAGACATGACCAATCATATCTTTCCATTTGACATTTTTCCTTTGCTCACAACAGAAACTCAGTACAGTAGAACAAAAATAAGATATATTTCTGAAGGTGACTCCATTGAGAACTTCTCTAGCAACATTGACAATGCCTAATATTTAGTCACCATTTAGATCTGATCTCTTTATATCTGTTTAACCATGCATTCATTTCTAGAAAAATAAATGTTCTCCCTTATTCTAAGTAGACTGAGGTCTGTATACAGACAAGACTTGAACACATTAAGCCTGCCTTCATCAAAAGAGGAAAATTCAAACTTTAGTTAGGGTTTATAATCATGACTTCTTTAGAAACTAACAACCACACGTCTTTCATAAGGGCAAAATTAGAATTAAAGAAGAATTAAAGAATTTTGAAAAAAAATCAGAATTAAACATGGTAAAAATTCATTTTTAAAAGCCTATACATAAACTGTGCTTTAAAAAACAGTATCACTTGAACTAAAACTTATTCATACACAAATACTGGTTACCATGTCCGTGTCAAAAAACTAAAAACAACCGTGAAAGTGTTTAAAGAGCACCACCAAATCTGCAGATCTTAGAGCTGCAGACAGAGCAGATCAACGGTCATCAGGATTTTCTAATTTTCTCTGGTTTGTCTCCTGTCCTCTTGACTAGAGATGGACCGATCCGATATTACGTATCGGTATCGGTCCGATACTGACCTAAATTACTGGATCGGATATCGGAGAAAAATAAAAAATGTAATCCGATCCATTAAATATCACGAAAGCACCTCACAAAACTTGCAACACGCCGTAACTCGCCTCAGAACGTCGGAGCAGTATGCATCACGTGATAGAGCAGCTGTGGCATGCGGGACCTGTCGGTGGTCTGGATAGCATTTGGAGCTTCGCTAGCAACCTGGCATTTCATCTCCGACAAAGTTATCCCCGAGAGAAGTAAAGCAAGTGTGTAAGTCCATCTCTGAATGTTTGTAAAGCATTCCCACGTTAAGCTTAACGAGCGACTGCCTCTCGCTCTCCGGCTGCTACTTCAATCGTGAAACTGCTAATGATCAGCTGATCGGCTTTTCTGTCGTGAGTCTCTCTTGTTTGTTTTTGGTCCACTTTGCGCCAGAAAGAGCAAACCAGCGGCTGAACAACAGCAGCACGTTTAAGCGTGATAAGCTGTTGTTACAATTTATTTAATATTACTTTCTACACCAGGATCTTTTTCTACGTAGCTGACGGCTGGTAACTGTGCAGGGGCGGATCTAGCAAAGTTTAGCCAGGGGGCCGATAGGGCATTAACTGGGAAAAGGGGGCACAAAGACTTTCTTATTCTCATTTAAAATGTCTAGCTTTTAATAAATAATTATCTGACACCCAAAGTTTTAATTTGATGTAAAATGAATAGAAGTCAATTACTGTATATAGTGACTATTAAGTCTAATATATATACCCTAGTAAGCTATAGTACATTTTCCTTTGGGAAGGTACCATCTGTGCAGTCTGCAATTTTGTTGAAGAAAGATGTTGAATCTATTTAATATTTCTTGAAAAATAATTGATTTCTGTGCATTTTTTTTCACACTGCATCAAATTAAGGTTGATTACGTTGATTAAGCATCATGAGGTGGAGCGTGAGGGGTGGTTCCCTATTTTTTATTTATTTATTTTTGTTGTTGCTGGGAGTTGGAACCCTATTAGTTAGGTTGCTTAATATTTACGCTAAGTACTCTTTAAAATACCAGAATAGGGAGGATGGTGTAGGTCTAAGTTTATTAGATTGATCAGTATTGCTGAACTATGAAATATATTTTTTTTGCATACAGGTATAACAGAATAGCTTTAGTGTAGTTGTTGTTTTAAACTTGAGTATGAACTTGCAGACTTGCAAAATGCAGCAAGATATTTTAAAAAACAGTTTTGTTGATTAAAAAACACTATATCGGATTCATATCGGTATCGGCAGATATCCAAATTTATGATATCGGTATCGGTATCGGACATAAAAAAGTGGTATCGTGCCATCTCTACTCTTGACTGTGACCTTTCGGAACTGCATTTTTGTTACAAGCCCCAGGGGCGGACACAGGAGATGGACCCAAATGCAGCTAACAATCAGACAGTGATAAAGTTTTAAATTTTTTATTGAAACAGAAACTGAGCACTGATAACTAAATGTAGCTGGCACGGAACAACACTGGAGAAAATGGAGTAGCATTCCTCGACACTGGCTTGGGCAGTGGTATACAACGATAAAGGGTTGCAAGACGAGAGCCTAGACAGCGACTAGAGGTGAAGGGGCAAGTGCTATGGACAGGAGGAGTCTGAGTGGAGGGTGGTCAGGCAGAGTGATGGATGATTAGCTTTTACTTCCTGACCTGTGGTGGTGGTGGAGCAGGAGTGCAGGCAACTGAAGTGAGGGAAATCCATATTTTCCGATGAAGGTGAATGTGAAGTTGGCTTGATGCTGCAAACAGTGACAAGGTTGAAAGTGGAAACAATGCAAGCTGTGGGCACAAGAAGACGAGGTAAGTATCACAGGAGAATAAATCTCAAAGACCTAAAGCCATGTTGTCACAATTGTCATGAACCAGTGGTTGGCACAAAGAGTGGACCCAAGCGCAGACAAACACGCTGTCAGAATCCTGTATATTTCTCTCTCTTTCTCTCTCCATATTTACATATATACCCACTCGCCCCTGCGGGCGGTCTATCCTTCAAGCTCGGGTCCTCTACCAGAGGCCTGGGAGCTTGAGGGTCCTGCGCAGTATCTTAGCTGTTCCTAGGACTGTGCTCTCCAATGTCCGGGGATCTGCTGGAGCCACTCGCCTAGCTTGGGAGTCAGGACTGTCCAGCCTTTGGTTAGCCATTCTGGGTGTCTCTCATCGACTAGCAACTGTTTCATCTGTACTACCAGACACTCATGGAGTGCAGTCAGCTTCTTCAGCCAGTAGGCGTGAGTTATGTCAGGGCCTGGTGCTGTCCAACACTTCATACTGGAGACCCTTTCTTGGATATCTGCCACTGTGATGGTTACTGGTCTCTGATCAGGGAGGTTGCTGTGGTCTGCCCTCAGATCCACTAGCCACTGAGCATTGCTGTTATGGGTTGCATCCTTCTCCCATATGCTCTTCCAGTATTGCTCCATCTCCAGCTTCGCGGGTGCTGATCTCAAATTGTTCCTCTGCCACTGAGACTACACCTTGGCTGGTTCTGTGGAAAACAGCTGGTTTATTCTCCTGCCTTCTATCTCTCTGGTGTGCCTCTTCAAGCGGCCAGCCAAGGCTGTGAGCCGTGGCTTTGCAGTTTCCAAGGCCTCTGGTATGGACAGTTTGCTATACTTCTTAGGCACCTTCCTCATCGCACCTTTCTGCAGCTCCGATAGTTGGCTAACCTCCCTCTGTGCTACCTTGATCTTAGCCTTTATTATATGTGGCCTTTTAAAGGCATGTGGTCCTAAACCTTTGATCAGCTGTAAAACAGCCTGTTTCAGATTAAGTGTTGTTGTTGTTCAATAAATTGCATTCTCAAAAAAACATTTTGTCTCACTCCCATACATTATGATAAACAGTTAGAGGATGAGGGACTGAATGCTCTGCTGTTCTTCTACAATAGAATATGGCAGGCAGCAGGAAAGAAGCTCTAATTATTCCAAGTGTGAAACCATGAAAGGACCCCAGTAAGACCACACATTATAAGCCTATAGCACTAACTTCTCATCTAGGGAAAGTCATGGAAAGAACGTCAGTGGACAGACTGATGTATGTGACTGAAAGATGGCAGCTGTTTTCACCTTTTCAGGAGGGGGAGGAACACCACAGACCCAGAAGTCTGCTTATATCAGAGACAAAAAGTAATAAAATAGTGGGGACTGTTTTTTGGATATAGCATGTAGACTACAGACCTTAAGAATGTAGAATGTTATTTATTACATGTCAGACACACCTGTGTACACTTGGACAGGTAAATGCATAAGGAGATGGGGTATGGTTTTTATTAGCCAACTTCAATGATGGAAGTGAATGAATTGTTCCTTTTTAATATTATGTGTTTCCTGAAAGTATCACATGCCCGGGCCTAATCTGTCATCTGTTAACACGTCCAAAATCTGCACCGCTGGTGAACAATGCACTGTGAGGTCAATTTTTTGGATCATTAACATGCAAATTGTTGTGAACATTGATCAATGGCAATGAGTACCATTGACAGAGAGTTGGGGAATGGCTGCAATCATAGCATTGTAAGCTGGCAAAAGATGTACAGGCAAAAACATGAGTGTGCCATGGCTTCTCCAGTTAAACCCATTGTGGCCAACTTGTACATGAAAGAAGTGGAAAAGAGGGCTTTGTTATTCTACTCTGGAAATCTCAGGATGTACCACAATTCATGGATCACATTAACTCGATGGACCTGTAAGCCACAGGTGTGAACGGTTGTCTGCGATAGACTGGTGACCTGTCCTGGGTGTACCAGGCCTCTTGCCTTATGATAGCAGAGATAGGCTTCAGGCCCTCCATGACCCTGACAAGTATAGATAGATAGAGTGATAACTATGTGAAAGTTAATATAAATTCTTGCAGGTTCAATAAAAAACAACTCTTATAATCATCATGGAACAGATTTCCACGTTAATAAATGGGTTTCTATTAGTATTAAAAAAAACGGACTAACATAATTTGGGGGAGATTAACTCAGTTGGAATCAACTTCAGCAAATACGTTGATTTATCAAAGTTGCACCATTGCCCCCAGTACTGGCGGGAATGGGGCTCTGGAGGGCTCTGGGGCTCAAGAGTTATGTTACCCTCCATACTGTCAAGCCTTGTATGCAGATATCAACATGTGTAGTATCTACAGAAATCTTAGAATCTCAGCTAAATGCTCATTTAAACCATTTCTACAACCACCAAAAAGAGCAAAAACAAGCGGTGATTAAAAGAGCAGGTCCGTAAATGCACAAAAGTTAGCTAAACACAAACAACCGAGCCCAGAATTTGCCAGACTGCATGTAATGATGTAAACAATGGCTAGTTAGTTAGCTTATGTTACAGTCTGGCAGAGGCAGACTGTATGGATTGACGAAAAGGACCCAGAACACAGACTTCAAGGAACAGAGAACAAAACTTGAATGTTAACAAAAAAAAAAAGGTAAAAAGGGTACAAACAAAGGGCAAGACAAACTGAAGCAAAGCTAACATTAACCTAAACTGGGTGAACTAAAAATAAACATGAAAAAACCCTCAACATGAAACTTGGCCTGGATGCAACAATACCTGAAACATGGAAGCATGACATGAACAACAGCCAACCTGACAAAGAATGAAGAGAAACACACAGACTAAATACGCACAAGGGTGATTAGGGGAAGTGGAAACACATACACTGATGTAGGACATGGACCTTCAAAATGAAAAAGGAAACATGAGATGCAGATATGACAATACAAACTTGACAACATAAGACATGCAGCATGAAACACATAAAGGGCAAAGGGAGACTAAAAGACAGGGGTAGAAGACACAAGGGGAATCTAATAAACAAATGAACTTAGATAACCTGATGAGTTTAAACATACACTATAAACATAAAAATAAACTAAAACTCAAAACGCTGGGTCATAAGACCCAGGATCGTAACAGTTTAGCTATCACCTATTCCAAAACACCACGTTTCACCACCCTCAGACCAAAATTCACTGAAACAGCTGCAGAAAAATAGAACAAAAACGTATAGTGGCGCAAATGCACTAAGAAAGAAATTCCCTTACTGGACAGATTTCTGGCCTTGCAACTTCTGATTGGTAGAACTGAGGTGAATGCAGAATCATTACCATGATTCTGTTGCCTCAAATGATTAAAAAGAGGTGTGAATCATGCAAATAGGAAAAAAGAAGCCGAAGGTAGAGCCCCTTATACTTTAAATTGTCAAAGACCATGTACACTCACTAGGGTGCAAGGCAGGAAGGGCCTGTTGCCTTGAAATGTGTGGTTAATTCTTCAAAAATATTCAAAAGAACAAGCATTTTTGGGAATTTGTTGAAATTGAATAATTTCTGCTCTTTAATACCTACAAATTCAACTCGTACATGTTATACGTCCATTCTCGTTCATCCAATTTGTGCCAAAATTATTAATTGCTGTAATTTTTCACTGTTTCTCTTTAGAAGCATAAATCTTTTCACAGATGATGTTTATATGTTGATTACTGAATTTGTCTATTAAAGTGTGAACTAAAGCATATTTTAAAAGGGTTATATGCTAAAAAATAAAAAACTAAATTGGGCAAGGAAAAAATCCAATTCGTTTTTCTGTTCTAGCTTTGGTAACCTTGACACAGTAACAACTGCTGCAATATATACAACCAGTGTTGGGACTAACGCGTTATTAAGTAACGCGTTACAGTAACTACGTTATTATTGTGGTAACGAGCACGGTAACTAGTTATTATGCCAAAACCAGGAACGCGTTAGTCGTTAATTTAGATAGGCTCGTTATTCGTTACTTCGTGTGGTGGCTATCCCGGAGCTTCCACAGATTCAATAACATTAGCAAGTGGTGGAGGCGAGCAGGTGGATGAAGGAAAAGGGAGGCAAGAGGAAAGGAGACCCGAAGCGGCCGCTGGTCCGAGAGTGTCAGGTGAACTGAACTTCAGGTAAGATGTTATAACCTGCAGTCCATCTGGATCAGATATGAACCAAGTTTAGGTGGAGTTTATTTTCGTTATGCTGACTTTTTCGTACTGCGTGCTAGCTAGCATGACGGAGTTTCTATACAGCTGGGTGGTGCTATGTTACTGATGTTGAACTTTATTTTGTTCATAAGGTTAGAGTTGCCAACCATCCCGTAAAAAACGGAATCGTCTCATTCAGAGAAAATATTACGCGTTTCGTATTGAGCTGAGAAGGAACAGTTTGTCCCGTAATTCAGCTACAATGAAAAAGACACAAAGCTGGAGTTATTCTGTGTTTACGCTGCACAGCTGCCTCTTCTTCTCTCATCGTCTCACCCTCCCTCTCCTGTTTCTACTTCAATCATGAAACTGATCTATGATCAGCTGATCGGCTTTTCTCTCGTTTATTTATCGCCCACTTTGCGCCAGAAAGAGGAAACCAGCGGATGTCGCGGTAAACAACAACAGCACGTTTAAGCTTGATCAGCTGTTGTTAGAATTTATTTAATATAAATTTCTAGTATCAGCTGATGTTTGCTGGAGCCACAGCTGTAAAGCTGCTGGTCATGATATCGGTTTGGTTATGTGATGAGAGGGAAACATGAAGATGAAACCAGGAGATGTGATGATTCATCATCAGAGCTGTGATGGAGAAACAGGTTTACCTTTTAGTTAACATGAATGAGTTGAAGGGAAGTTATGAACTGTTTCTGAGAGACAAATAACACCAGGATCCTTTTCTAAGTAGCTGACAGCTGGTAACTGTGCAGGGGCGGATCTAGCAAAGTGTTGCCAGGGGTCCATGTAGGACATTAAAAGGGAAAGGGGGGCACAAGGAAATACGTTCTTATTCTCATTTAAAATGTCTCACTTTTAAAAAAATAATTATCTGAGTCTTACAACAAACAATTGATAGATTGATACATATATACCATCAGAACAGTGTACATCACTGTCACAACAGTGTTTATTTTCATTCAAAGGCTTTATGATTTTTCCTATAATGGTGGGCTGGTCAATATATTTAACAAAGCCAAAACTTAAACAGGCAGACCAATAAAAGAGGTCAACTCAATAGACTAAACTCAAGATAATAATTAACAGAACCTCAAACAAACATATGACAAACTGACCTGCTGAAATGACACACAGGGGGACTTAAATACTGGTTTAGCTAAACCAAATGACACACACACACGAGGGAAAACAAGATGGCTGCCATATAACCAACTAATACAAAACATTTAAACAAACATGAAACACCCCCCAGGCAATGAAGCATGTGGTGCAATCCAATTAGGCTGTCAGTAGTACTTCAGGTCTCCCAGCCCTTTGCCACACCTTTTGCCAGACAGGAGGAGACACCAACCCCCAGGTAACTCAAACAAAGAAAGATGTATTAATATAACATAAAACAGAACTTTGACCTTGCAAGGTTAATATGTGTGCACGCCATATAAACATTGGAAGGTGTGATGGAAAAATGAATACATTTAATAAAGAAACGATATTGAACAATAAATAGAATATTTTAAAGTAGTGACTGTAAATTAAACTAAAGTGAATCAACGGGTGGTGAGGTGTGGAGCTTACCATGTGTGGCATGCCATCACAGATGTAAAAAGCAGGCTAGGATAGAATCAGGTGTGGGATTTCTCTCGTGGAAATGTGCACATTATTTTTTCCTTTCTATTGGTAGGTGGCACAGTGCACTTGTGGCAAGTAAGCAAGCTAGAAGACTGGCAATCTTGCTGGGTATCCAGTTACGGAAGCAACACATTAACAAGAGAATTCTGAGTAAAACCAAAGTTACTTTCCCTAGTAACTAGTTACTCTGAAAGTAATGAGTAACTTGAAGTAACTGAGTTACTTTTGATAGAAGTAACTAGTAATCTAACTAAGTTACTGATTTAAAGTAACTTACCCAACACTGTATACAACTGATGAAATGTCACAGGACTTAGCTATATTTTGAAACCACGATTGTTTACACAGAATTTTTAATTGCTGAGAAATACTCCATTCATTTTCGAGCAGAAACCTCAGAAAGCACTTGGGAGTTTAATAGGTTAATTAAGTTGGTCCAATTCAAATACATTAAATTCAAATAACTGACTTTCATAATGCTAAATTAGAGCAATGTAATCACAAATTACATACCGTATTTTCACGACCATAAGACGCACTGTACTAAAAGGCGCAGTCTCAGTTATGTGTGCCATTACTGTATTTAACACACACATAAGGCGCACTGGATCATAGGGCGCATACAAGTACCGTATGCGTATTTAAAAATAAAGCGGGAGCAAACCTGAGTTCGGTACCTTACTCACATTTCTATTACCGGTAATCGTCATCATCAACAACACACAAGCATACAAGTGTGCGTATTTAAAAATAAAGCAGGAGCAAAACAAAGTTTGGTACTCACATTTTTATCATCAGTCAAACCCATCGAAGTCCTCATCCTCTGTGTCTGAATTGAACAGCTGCGCTAAATCTCCATCAAACATGCCAGGTTCACTTTCTTCACTGTCAGAGTCACTTTCCGTGCCGTGCGGCTCCTCGGAAATGATGCCGGCTTTTGCGAAAGCTCGAAAAACAGTGCCAGCAGACATGTTAGCCCAAGCATCTACAATCCATTTGTTTCACTAGTTTTTTCACATCGGCTGTGAGATGGGCACGCATAGAGTCACAGATTAAGAGCGATGGTGATGCGTGGAAAAAAACACCTGGTCTCCTTACATACACCTCCCTGAGCCAGTCTTTCATCATTTCCTCATCCATCCAGCCCTTTTCATTTGCCTTAATGATGATTCCTGCTGGAAACTTCTCTTTAGGCAAAGTCTTTCGCTTAAAAATCACCATAGTTTCTGTCCATTAGCATGGCAGCCAAGTACAACAGTAAAAGAAGACTTTTCATACCCCGTTGTGCGTATCGCTACCGTGCTGGTCCCCTTCTTCTCCACAGTGTGACTCACTGGGATGTCAAAAGTGAGCGGGACCTCGTCCATGTTAGTGATGTGGCTGGGCTGGATGTGTTTGTCGCCGATGTGGAGCGGAAGATGGCCAGCTTTTCCTTATAATCCGCTGGAAGTTGCTGCGCTACCGTAGTCCTGGTCCGGATGGAAAAATGGCACCGTTTCATAAAAAGTGAAAGTGAAACTGCTTTTAGCCGAATGGTGACCATCGAAACGCTTCTCCCGCTCGTTCTTTGCTCGATGATCCACCGCTCGAGTCTTTCCTCCAACTCGGCCACACTTCACCCTTTAGCGTTCTCATGGTGTTCTCTACTACGTCCTCATTACAACACACAGGGCGCACTGCGCTATAGGGCGCGCCATACTTTTTGAAGAAAATCTAAGACTTTTAAGTGCGCCTTATGGTCGTGAAAATACGGTAATTATTTTTTTATGTTCAGTCAAACAGTTATTTTTTGAGTGAAGCTTAAAAGATTTATTGGAACTAAAATTTAAACTGGAATAAATATTTTAGAGTGGGTACGTTTTCACTTTTACTTGAGTAAAAAAGTATCTGTACTTCAGTAGAAGTACAGATACTAGTGTCTGTACTTTGGTATTCTTTGATGAGAGCCATGTAATGTCCATGTGTGCATGCTGACTGTGCTGCTCTGACCCCCCTCCTCCTTTCAGGGTGGAGCCTGCTGGAGTCCGATGGTTGAGACCAGGTCTGAGGAAGTGTAAGTGTGTTTTTAATGGGATTCATGAAAACAAAGCAGCACACATTCAACCATCTTCATCATGTCAGGAGTCATCATCAAAGTGTCAATCAATGAACAGATGATGGATCAATAACTGCAGCTGGATTGTGTTTGTTCTCTCCATCAGATTCCTGTCAACTCACAATCGACACAAACACAGTGAACACAAAGCTCCAACTGTCTGACAACAACAGGAAGGTGACACGTGTGGACGAGGTTCAGTCATATCCTGATCATTCAGACAGATTTGATGTTTGGGATCAGCTGCTGTGTGAAAATGGTCTGACTGGTCGCTGTTACTGGGAGGTCGAGTGGAGAGGAAAAGTTCGCATATCAGTGAGTTACAGAAGAATCAGAAGAAAAGGAGGTGATGTTGACTGTGTGTTTGGACGGAATGATCATTCATGGAGTCTGGACTGCTCTGATGATGGTCCTCACTATGTCTATCACAATAACAGACAAACATCCATCTCCTCCTCCTCCTCCTCTGTCTCTAACAGAGTAGCAGTGTATGTGGACTGTCCTGCTGGCACTCTGTCTTTCTACAGAGTCTCCTCTGACACTCTGATCCACCTCCACACCTTCAACACCACATTCACTGAAACCCTTTATCCTGGATCTACAGTCTGGTCTACTGATTCCTCAGTGTGTCTGTGCTGAGTTGAGCGTAAAGAGTGTCTCCTGTTAGAGAAACACTCTTTTTTTCTCCATACAGGTGACCCAGGTGTTTTGTTTTTTTTGTTAGTTTGGTTTTTTTGGGGTTTTTTTTGGTTTTTTTCTCTCTTCCCCTCTTTCCTTTCTTCCCCCCCCCCCCCCCCCCTTCTCACCGTCTCTTCTCCCCTTTGGTTTTCTTTCTCTCCCTCTCTTTCTTTCATTCTTTCTCCCTGTCCTATCCCACAGTCATGTCTGTCCCGTTTGTAGCAACTGAAAATAAAATAAATTCATAATTATAATAAAGGTCAATCAAATGGACCAATATGGCAAGGCCACGATGATCCACTTGGTAAAATAAATCCGCTTGGCATCTTTCTTGGCCTTAAGACAACAATTCTGATGGCTATAGATCCAAACGGGACAAAAAAAAAAAAGAAAAAAAGAAAAAAAAAAAGAGAAACACTCTGACTGTTGAACAGATAGTTCAGTCTGTACATGTCTGTCTGTTTCACTCACAAACACGTTTTGAGATTCATGGATTCAATCAGTTGATGTTTTAAACTCTTCTAAATGATTCCTTGTAAACTTCTTCCTCTTCAGTCCTTTAAAGATGGAAGCTCCCATTATTCCAGGATCCTCATGTTGTTTTTCTGTCTGTATTCCACTCAAAGCTTCACAGTGAATATCAGTATGTTGTGTTTCTCTGAAGCTCAGTGCACAACCAGCTCCTCTGCATTTTCAACAACTCTGAGCTCATTAAAATGACTCCAAATGTTTGATTTCTCTTTCTTAATGGGATGTTTCCTTCATGGCTGAATAAGTGGACATCCAATAGTACTCAGTGTATCAAATATTAAAGACATTCTGCATCTCTCATGTTTCTGTTGTTCTATAAAAACAGCTAGTAACAGTTAAAATAAAGTTGTTTATTTCATATGTTTCTGTGATAGATTCATGCTTAATTTAGTTCATCTATTTATTGGATAAGACGATAAAAGTGTAACATTGATTAAAAAACATGTCTAAAATATGTGATTAAAAAATATGGGTTTGTTTAAATATGAAAAGTGCTGTAAAGTTCGTATGAGGTAGAGTTTGTAATGGTCACATGACCAGAGTTTGGCTGATAGCGCAACCATGGCATTGTGAGTAAGAACCAGCATGGATACAGAGCTACAGCTACAGTCACAACATTAATGTTATTCTGCCTGTGGTCCAAGAGGCGCACACGGTATGGTTCCATGTATATTGTTTATATAATGTTGCAGACATGTTCTACATTGGTAATAAGAGGACATTTTTAGTAATATCCATTATTTTGTTTTTTTCTGTTCTGCTTGCTCAAGACTGTTTATGGAAACTAACATGAGAGACTCTGATAATATTAAAGACATTTATGTTGTAAACCTTGTGTTTCTTCAGTTTTCATGGTGTCTGAAGACAATAAGAGTGAGAGAGAGAAATAAATTTCAGTAGACATCAGTATGATGCGTGGCCATTCTTTGTTGGACCCCTGTAGTTACACAGCTGCTTTTAAAAACTGATCCAATCAAAGAAACATGAACTTCCATATTGATCAGATCAATACGTACAGCTCTGATGTCACTAACATCTCCTTGAAGTCTTCATTGATGGTGATTTGTGGCCCTCTGCTGGTGAGAAGATGAACTGCATGATGTCAGTTTAACACTAGATACTAAACCTGTGCAAATTTGCATCACTTCCCTCAACCCAACACCTACTAGAATTACTGGGTTTTTTATTTTCTGGTGCAAGTCCCGAGGTGTTAATCACCCCTGCTGAGATTTTCACAGGTCGTCAGCTCGTTTCTCCTCCAGCTTTTGTTGTGCCAACCACCCATTATCCTTGAGGGCAGGGATAGCTCAGTAGGTAGAGTGGTGGCCCCATGATCGGAAGGTCGGGGGTTCGATTCCCCTGAACAGCAACCCTGAGGTACCCCTGAGCAAGGTACCGTCCCTACACACTGCTCCCCGGGCGCCCAGTGGCTGCCCACTGCTTCACTGAGTGAATGGGTTAAATGCAGAGAGGGACCAATAAAGTACACTTTCTTCTTCTTCTTCTTCTTCTTCTTCTTCTTGAGGCCTGGCACATCTGCATTTGTTTACTCAGAGTAGCTCAGATCCAAGCCAGGCCAAACCTCTGTGTTACAACCTTCACAAATGTCTGCCGTATCTATACAAAATATCCCACACATTGACTGAACTGCAAATATGAAAGACACACATTCACACCTTCCTTTACTCTCAGCACAGATCTTCCATTGTTCCATTGTGACTGTGTATGTGTTGGAGTGGCATTGCATTACTACAGCACAGTGCTGTGCATAAAAGCAGACCGACCCAGGCGGGAGAATCATTTCTTCTTCGCATTTCTGAGAACGCAAATCAGGATGGCCTCTGTATCACTCCCACGCAGGAAGAACCTCTCTGCACAACAGGCTTTGGCCTTGCTTCAGGAAATGGACAAAGCAGACTCTGATGGAGGAGAGGTTTCATTTGTCCAGCAGGCCACTGATACCTCCTCAGAAGAATCTGAAAAGGAGACGGAACAAGAACCCAACATGCCTCCACAGAAGAGGCCCCGTGGTACTGGGAAGCCCAGCCAGAGCCACACGGCAAAAGACGGCACGGTGTGGGTTGAGGAGGACATTGGAATGCCCAGTGCAGTAGCAAATCAGTCAGCAAGTCAGTTCATGAACTGATGTCATTTATTTCAATCCTGTTTGTAAGAGCAATCATGTGTCCTGTTGGTGCCATTGTGGATTGCTGGTCAGAACGATTTCTGGTGCCAGTAATCAAAGAGACAATGCCCCGAGATCATCATTCATTTCAATAATGCAACACCTTCGATTTGATGACAAGGACACGCAGGCAGAACGGGTGAAAACAGACAAATTTGCAGCGATCTCCGACATCTGGACACGCTTCAACAAGAACTGTGCTAAGAGTTTCACTCCAGGAGAACGCATGACCATAAATGAACAACTGTTCCCTACCAAGGTTCGTTGTCCATTCACACAGTATATCGCAACCAAGCCAGACAAATTTGGGATCAAGTTCTGGATGGCCACGGACTTGGACACCAAATATGTCTGCAGTGCATCTCCTTACTTGGGAAAGGACCCCAGTCATCAGAAGGGAGAGAGGCTTTATATGGTCATGAAACTGATGGAGCCATTTTGGGATGATGGGAGAAATGTCACAACGGACAATTTCTTCACTTCACTGTCACTGTCGCACAGACTGCTGCAGCGCAACACAACATTACTGGGCACGGTGAATAAAGTCTGGCGTGAACTTCCTCAACTTGCGCAGATGTATTCCGTAAGAGCAGCAACACGCAGGTGTCCAGTAGCGTACATGCCTTGTACAAAATGTACAAGGCATGTACAGGGTGGGCAGGCAAAAGAAGATTGTTTCTGAGTCTTCTAGCTCAGGAACTTCCTTGCCGATTCATGCAGCACAAGGAAATATTAGCACAGAGACAGGCTGATGAAGCTGCTGCAGCTGCTGTGCCAGGGACTGTAAAGTCAACGCAGTGCCAGGTGCAAGAGAGCTGGAAACAGGAATCGCAGCAGGTTTACCTGTGCAACATGTCAGAAATTCACCTGTGCCAAATGCAGGGATGATGGACACTGGGTCTGCAAACGCTGTAAAGTTTGAGACACTTTGAAATAAAACAGACTTGTGTACCCATATATTGTGAATGTGTCTCGTTTGTATGTAGGTTGTAACACAGAGGTTTGGCCTGCCTTTGGATCTGAGTAAACAAATGCCAATGTTGCACAAACACACACACACATGCAGCAAATCTGCATTCATTAGTCCCACAAGTGGAAAATCTGCATTGTGTTACGAGTTCAAATATTGAGGGTGACCACAAAGACAACAATGGTCCAGAAGAGCTTCGGTCAAACAATGATTTTAATGAACACAAGCGTGGGGAGATGAACACTGCCCCCAGACAGCATCGATCTCCGCCCAATGATACACAAGCAGTTGTTTTATACCATCAGGGTTTACTTTTATGACTCCCCCTCATGCGTCAAGCAGATACAATACATGCATAAGTTTCAAAACCACAAATGTTCTGTTGACGACTTTTGACACATTTAAAATGACATCTTCTCCATCTCGAGGCCAGGTGCTTCCTATTAATCTTCAAACTCTCGCTTATCTCCTGGAGCAAACTGTCCCTTAGGCAGACACAATTTTGCAGTCACAAGCTTTTGCAACCTATAATTTGAACTCTGACCTGGTGATGGTGGAGGAGTGTGCGAGGAGAAGGCTCCGTGTGATAAGATGGAGGTCCAGGTGTTGGAGTGAGACGAGAGGAGAGAAGCGGGAGAGGAAGATGAGGCATGGGGGAGGAAGACGGCGTCGATCAGCACTCCGTCTGAGAGAGCTGAGGGGACAGAGTGGTTCATTTACATTTGGAAAATCTGACCGTGTCTCAATAAGATATCATGACAGTCACCATGGTTACCAGTGCGCTTATTAAAGTGTACCTCTCAGTCTCAATGTGTAGTAGCCATCGAGGGTGGAGTCAAACCTCTCAGGCGTCGCCCGCCCTCCCATTGCCACCGCAGCCACCTGCTCCTCTCTGTGGGCGTGGTCATAACGCATCGGGAGCGTCTCCACAGCAACAGGTGGGAAGGCCGGCAAAGTGTGGGCAGTAACAAAAGACGAGGTGTCTTCATCGTCATTATCATCGTCGTCATCGTCTTCATCATTGTTGTCATCAGAGTTTGTGTTTTCAAGGAACTCCATAGAGTGTCACGGTTCTGGGTCCGTTGGACCCAGTATTTTGAGTTTATTATGTTTTGGTTTATTTCTGCTTCATGGATTGTTTTCTTCTCGTAGTGATGATGATGATTATTATTTCTTGTTTCTGTTTATCCGTGCTTAAGGATTTGTTCTCAGTTATATCTCACGTTTAGTTTAGTTCAGATTACATGTGTCATTCTGTCTGTCTCTCAGTGTAAAGTCTGCATGCTTGTTTTGTAATTCATGTTTCCTGTTTTATTGTGAAAGTCTTTGTCTTATGTTAGTGTGTGCAGCTTAGCTCCCCCGTCTCGTTAGCCCTGATCTCTCCCAGCTGTGTCTCCCTCCTGTTGCCGATTCCCCCGTTACTACCCTGTGTATATAAGCCCTGTGTTTTCCCATGCTCAGTGTCGCGTCGTACCCTCAGAATTATGCCTGTGTGTCCTTGGTCTCAGTGTTCCATCCTCACTCCATGTTTGTTTTTCTGCCAGCAATAAAGCTGAGGTTTTTTGAGTTTCAATTCTGTGTTTGAGTCCTGCATTTGGATCCTCATCTCTGCCTGCCCGCACACAGAGCCCTGACAGAACGACGCGACCAGTAATGGATCCAGCGGACTCACCGTGGAAGCGCAGCTCCCGTTTTGACGGGACTCGGCTAGCGCTTGGAGGGCCTCCGTGCTGCCGTTCCTCGCTGGCAGCCTACCCTTCGGCCCACTCGTCTGCTTCCTCCCCGCGGACGCCCAGGTCTCGCAGAAAACGCTCCAGCCGGTCCCGGGAGGATTACTACGAGCCTGCAAGCAATCAGCTCACGCCTGCACAAGCCTTTTACAAGATGTTAGTATTTAGTATTTAGTATTTAGTATTTATTTATTCATTGTCATTGTCAAGAACAATGAAATTGCGTTTGGGGCTTCCATACAACCCAAAAAAAAGAAGAAAATAATAAATACCCCTTAAAACCCAAGTGTACATATTTAACCCAGTGTGACTCCAATGCAATAAGACAATCCTTAGCAATAATGTTCGTAGAAATTCAGACAAAGACCTGAGAAACATGACAAAATACAACAATGCAACCCATTCAATATTATTGTACTGTGAGATATGATATCAGATATGATAGTTATCTATTTAAGAAAGGGGGGGGGGGCAGGAGGGGGAAGAGAATAAAGATATGATGCACCAATGCAGACCAGTTCATTGCTATTAAGAAGTTGGATATGGTTATTGTCCGTGAGAGGGGGGCAGAGAGTTCAGGAGCCTCACAGCCTGTGGATACAGGCTGTTGGCCAGTCTGGATGTTCTGGCCTGTATAGACCTGTACCTTCTCCCTGAGGGCAGCAGATGGAAAAGGTGGCGCGCAGGGTGATGTTGGTCCCGCAGGATACTGTGCACCCTCCTCAGACAGCGAGTGGGGAAGATATTACTGATCTCTGGCAGACTTGTTCCAATAATTCTGCCAGCTTCTTTCACCACCCGCTGGAGTGCTTGCTGATCGGCCTTGGTGCAGCTGGGGAACCACACTAGAAATCCATACGTCAGAACGCTGCTGATGGCACAGTTGTAGAAGTTCAACATCAGAGATCTGGGAATGTGTGCGCTCCGCAGTCTCCTCAGGTAGTAGAGGCGCTGTTGGGCCTTCCGTACAACTGAGGTGATATGGTTGCCCCAGGACAGGTCCTCGGTCACAGTTACCCCCAAGAATTTAAAACTGCTCACCCTCTCCACCGCCTCACTGCCAATGAAGAGAGGCAGATGGTTGTTATGGCCCCTCTTCCGGAAATCTACAATGATCTCCTTGGTCTTTTTGGTGTTTAAGACCAAGTTATTGTCGTGGCACCATGACTCTAGTTGTTGCACCTCTGTCCTATAGTTTGTCTCATCATTGTTGGATATAAGTCCGAGCACTGTAGTGTCATCTGCAAACTTAACAATGAGATTGGACGCGCAGGAGGAAATACAGTCATGGGTGAAGAGAGTGTATAGCAGAGGGCTCAGAACACACCCCTGAGGGGCACCGGTGTTGACCACAAGGGTGGAAGAGGTGTTCTTACCCACTCTGACACTCTGTCTACGGTTAGTGAGGAAGTCCACAATCCAGTTGCACAGAGAGGAGTTAAGTCCCAGTTGGTGGAGTTTGGGACGGAGTTTGTATGGCCGGATGGTATTAAAAGCCGAGCTGTAGTCTACAAAGAGGAGCCGTGCATAGGTGTTCCGTGATAGCCCTGATGCCCTCCCAGACCTGCCTTGGGTTTGTGTTGTTCTCAAACCTGGCCTCGATACGCCTCCTGTGCTGCTGCTTGGCAGTCTTGATGCCTCTTCTCAGGTTGGCCCTGGCAGCACTGTATGCCTTCTGGTCCCCGGATTTGAAAGCGTTGTTCCTTGTTCGAATAAGTTGTTGAACTCCGTGTGTCATCCAGGGTGGATTATTAGGGAACACACGGAATCGTTTCCAAGTTGTTACATTGTCCACACAGAAACAGATGTAGTCCAAGACAGTGGAGGTGTAACTGTCCAATGCGACACGATTGTCAGTGTCCATTACAGATTACAGAATACATGCCCCAAAATGTATTCTGTAATGTATTCCGTTACGTTACTCAATGAGAGTAATGTATTCTGAATACTTTGGATTACTTAATATATTATCATGCTTTTTACAACTACGTGAATGTACTATTGCTGTGTGATTTATTACTATTACTGAAGGTCTGCGGCTCCAAACAATACTAAAGGGACCTCTGGCTAATACGTTGGGTTCCGTGTTGGCCTCGTAGCCGAAAAATAGCTTTAGTTTGTTTTGTGGGTCAACTTTTCTTGCGAGAGACAGAGAGAGGTGTTGAAAGGCTGCTCCAACGGAACTTATTGTTTCGGAGGAAAACACGAACACAGCGTACAGTCGAGTCTTAATAGCTTACTTACAACTGGGCTCGTCAGGCACTCTACTTGCCTGCAGTGGTTATTATTATATTTACATGCTTCCAGCTCCCGTTTCTGCTCGATGATAACTCGTACTTTTCCCCTCGCCTTTTTCTCCCTCCTGGCGCTCAAAGACACATAACGGGTATGGCAGTCCATTCTCCCTGCAGCACCGACTACACTGCCCATCAGGCTACATTCTTTAGAGCTATGCCTGTAGCATTCTGCCTATTAGCTTAGCACAACAACAACAACAACAAAAAGGCACTCTCTCACCCAGGAAACAAGCAGAGAGAGAGTGTCACCCTGTAACCATGGCAACCGTAACGCTGCCGCCTGGAACAACAGAATGTAGCTGTCAAACAAAACCCAAACAGTCCTGACCCGCCACAATATGAAACAGGAAAGTACCGCCGTGTAATCCATTTATTTCAACAAAGTAAGTGTATTCTAAATACCACCTTTTTAAACGGTAACTGTAACGGAATACAGTTACTCATATTTTGTATTTGAAATTATAGTAAGTTACAGCAGAGCAAAATGAGTTTGTTCTTGGTATTGTGTTACACTATACACATACAGTAAGATTCACACAGCCAGCACCAAGAAATGGCTCAGTTACGGCACTGGTGTAAAGGAGAAGGCCTTAACCCTTCGCATGCCATACTACTTAAAGATGTTCCCGAGGACACATCTTGAAGTCATAGAAAGAACTCTGCAATCCATTAAAGTTCTTGGACGTGTGAAGGTTAGAGGACGTATGTATGATCCTCAGAGCAAGTGTTTGACCGTACTGTGTGAATGCAGAGAAAAGGTAAAAACTAAAGCCATTCCTCTGGACATTCTAGCTAATGGCAGCAATTCACCCTGGAGAATCATCGGCCACTTAGAGGAGGAGGATGGTTCAGTTGACCAGCTGGTTGCAGATGACTGGCAGGCATCTCAAACTGATTTGGGACCTGCCGCCACACTTCAGGCCTCCACTCCTGAAGCAATCATCAGAGCTGTTTGAGACCTTCTACAAAATACCTCTAAGCCTGCCAGTGACAATAGCAGCTACAGGAGGTTGCGCACCTTCTCAGGGTGCGCAACCTCACCATCGACTGATGATAGAGGAATATGATCGGCCTGACAGAGAGAGGAAAATCAGGATAATGGAAAGTGTAAAGGGTCCCGCATTGGAGATTTTACTGGCTGTATGATTTAATAACCCTGAAGCAACACCTCAAGAATACATTGATGTGATTGAGAATATTTTTGACACACCAGAAACAGGAGAGGAACTCTATTTTGCCTTCCGAATGCTATGTCAACACAGAGGGGAGAAACTTTCTGAGTTTCTGAGAAGAATGGTGAGATCTCTGAGCAAGGTGGTCAAAAAGGGAGGTTTGTCTCCTGCCCTCATAGACAACGCAGGTCTTGATCAGCTCATTAAAGGTGCAACAGGATCTGACCTGATGCTGTTAAGTTTGCATTTAAGGGAACGAAAAGATAATCCCCCTACCTTTCTGCAGCTGTTAAATGAGGCCCGCATTGAAGAGGAGCATGAAGCTTCTCGGCGTAGACTTAACCTCAACAAAGTCGTGCATGTCAAAAGCACTACTGTACGTGGAAAATCTCAGACTTGAGATACAAGGTCTGAAAACCCAAGTCAATGAGCTCACCACTGCTGCAGGGGTGCCAGGTGTCCATTCACCTGGGGCAGCATCCACAGAGAATGCTGAAGCAGACGGCTTGGGAGAAGACAAATACCTCCAAGCGTTAAAGAAAGAAGTGGTGAGGCTAAGAAAGCAGATCTCTGTCATGTCAGTCAACCCCAGCAAAGGGGTTGCGGTGCCCTCGCCCAGCCACCATGGTTCTCCCACGCACTGTCAGCGGGGAGCGAGAACACTCAGAGATCCCACTCACTCTTTCTGTTATCACTGCGGGGAGGATGGGCACATCTCTACCAAGTGTAAGGCTCCAGAAAACTACCCTAAAGTGATACAGAAATTCATTCAGGCTCAACGGAAGCAGGGAGAAAGTAATAAAATTCCCAGTCCTGCCAAAGAACTGACCACCACCAATGTAGGTGTTAACCGGAGTGTTGTCAATGTCAGGACGCCTAGTTTCCCTGAAGGACTGGTAGGGCCACCCTCCACAGCCGGTGTGAAGGTAGATGGTGTACCTTGCACTGCTCTCTTAGACAGTGGCTCTCAGGTGACCATCATTTTTGACAGCTGGTATTCAAAACACTTGTCTCATGTGCCTTTACACTCTGTTACGGGCCTTGATATTTGGGGCCTAAGTGAATCAGAGACCAGCTACCCTTACAGGGGGTACATTCAAATTGAATTGGAATTCCCTGAAGAAACACGAGAGAAAGTTGAGACTATCCCAGTCCTCGCTTTGGTGTGCCCAGACCCTCGGTGCTCAGATACCATACCTGTCTTGGTGGGCACCAATGTTCATAAAATCAGACCCATTTCTGCAACTGGAAAGAAAGTGAGAGTGGAGAATGTTTGCTCTGCCAAAGTGGATGTTCAGCAGCCTCAGAACCTACCGACTATTATGTCTCGGTCTGCCAAGGATGATGACAGTCCAGTAGCTAACGTTAAGTGGACTGGTCCTGGCCCACTGGTCATTCCAGCTGGGAAAGAACATATAGCTGTCTGTAAAGTCAAAGACATCCACACTATTGGAGACAGCATCCTCATCACAGAACGGGCATCTTCACATGCCCTTCCCTCAAGTGTGCTTGTGCAGCCAACCGTACTGTTCTCCAAGATGCTTGATAGAGACACGTTTCTGGTGCTCATGCGGAACCAGTCACTAAAAGACATTGCCATTCCCATGGGCACTGTGGTTGCACACCTGCATGTAGCTGATATAGTGACTGATGTCCCCGCCCAAACACAAAAGCTTCTACTAAGCTTGCTTGACCCATCTCTGTATAATTTTGAAAGTTGAATGGAAACAGAGGCTTACTCTGAAACTTGCAGAGAGAGGCAACGTTTTCTCGACGGAGCAATGGGATGTGGGTTTGGCTAAAGGAGTGCAACATCACATTCGTCTAGCTGACCATACCCCCTCCCGAGAGCGGTCCCGCCATGTTGCCCCAGCTGATCTGGATGACTTACGCCGCCACCTGCAAGGACTTTTGGCAGCGGGGATAATAAAAGAATCAAGGAGTCCCTATGCTTCCCCCATCGTCTTGGCATGAAAGAAAACATGGCGGTTGCGCATGTTTGTGGACTAGCGGACCCTGAATCGCAGAACTGTCCCTGACCAATACACAGTTCCTCGCATTGACGAGGCGTTGGAATGTTTGTCTGGCACCAGGTGGTTCTCTGTCTTGGATTTGCGTAGTGGATACTACCAATTCCCATGGCAGAAGAGGACAAGGAGAAGACCGCTTTCATATGTCCTTTGGGATTCTTTCAATTTGAGAGGATGCCCCAGGGGGTAACAGGAGCTCCCGCGACCTTTCAAAGAGTAATGGAGAAAGCAGTGGGAGACATGCACATGATTGAGGTCATAGTGTACCTTGACGATTTGATCGTGTTCAGAAGAACTTTGGAAGAACACGAGCAGAGGCTAATCAAAGTTGACAGACTGGAAGAGACTGGCCTAAAATTGTCCATTGACAAATGTCAGTTCTGCAGGCCACAAGTGACATATGTTGGACACATAGTGTCAGAGAAAGGGATTGCAACTGACCCAAGAAAAGTTGAGGCGGTAGCTCGCTGGAAGCAACCCACCGATCTCCCATCACTGCAGTCTTTCCTAGGGTTCTGTGGGTTTTACCGTCGCTTCATAAAGGACTACTCCATCATTGTCAAGCCGTTAACCGAACTATGTAAAGGTTACCCACCAACCCAGAAAGGAAAGAGAGCTGTCAGAGTCCCAGAAAAGACCTACCATCGGGTAAATGAACCGTTTGGGGACAGGTGGGATACTGCATGTACAGAGGCTTTCCAGAACATTAGACATTCTCTTACAAATTCACCGGTTCTGGCATTTGCAGACCCAACCAAGCCTTATGTGTTGCACATTGATGCTAGCCTTCAGGGGTTGGGTGCTGTGCTCAACCAAGAACACCGAGAAGGGCTGCGGCCAGTTGCCTTTGCTAGCCGATAGCTTAGCTCATCAGAGAAAAACTACTCCGTGCACCAGCTTGAGTTTTTGGCGTTGAAGTGGGCTGTAGTTGACAAGTTTCACGACTACCTGTACGGAGCACTGTGAGGACGGATAACAATCCCCTCACATATATCCTCACCACAGCCAAGCTCAATGCCAGTGGCCATCGGTGGTTAGCTGCTCTTGCCACTTACAACTTCACTCTCCAGTGCCGATCTGGAAGCAGCAACATTGATGCTAACGTGTTATCGCGCAACCCCTTACCAACAGAGGACACTGATTGGCAAACTCTGCCCTTGGACAGTGTCAAAGCTCTGTGTAAGGAGATCTCCTGTAGAAAGTCAGCAGGAGGAGGGGCAGTCAGCTTTGCTGAATCTTTAGGGGTTTCCCCTGAGGCACTACCAGAGTGTTTTGTTCTCCCCACTCATCTTGACTACGGGTGTTTGACCCAGATAAGCAAAGCCGAGCTTATCAAAGCACAAGACAATGATCCAGTGATCGCTCCTGTAAAGAAATCTATGAATGGAGCGATTCCCTTTACTTTCGACAAAGACTCCAATGCAGAAGCCATGTTGCTTCAAAGAGAGGCAAACAAGTTGGCAATCACTGATGGAGTACTCTACAGGAAAGTACAGAGACAACCTGGAAAGGAAATACATCAGCTTGTACTACCCCGAGAGCATGTTGCCATGGTGCTTAGATTGCTTCATGATGAGTCAGGTCACATGGGGGTGGACAAGACTGTGGAGCTCATACGAGACCGATTCTACTGGCCTAGGATGAGTGCAGAAGTTGAGCAGTACATCAGGAATTGTGGGAGATGTGTTGCACGTAAAGCACCTACACAACGAGCTGCACCATTGAACCAGATCACCAGTAGTGGGCAACTAGATCTCGTGTGTATCGATTTCCTATCCCTAAAGCCAGACTCTCAGGGATATGCTAACGTTCTGGTAGTGACTGATCACTTTACCAGATATGCACAAGCTTTTCCAGCTAAAGACCAAAAAGCCTCCACAGTAGCCAAGATTCTCTGTGAGCGGTACTTTGTGCATTATGGACTTCCGGCCCGGATACATTCCGACCAGGGACGTGATTTCGAGAGTAAGCTGATCCACGACCTTCTGAGAGTGTTGGGAATCCAGAAATCCCGGACAACGCCTTATCATCCCCAGGGAGATCCACAGCCAGAGAGATTTAACCAGACGTTACTTTCCATGCTGGGAACCTTGGATCCCAAGAAGAAACATGCATGGAATCAGTCCATCAGTCATTTGGTACACGCGTACAATTGTACACAGAATGAAGCAACTGGGTACTCACCCTACCTGCTTAAGTTTGGCAGGGAGGCCCGGCTGCCTGTGGACATCTGTTTCGGAACCAACGACCAGACACACAGCAGTCTGACACATCACCAGTGCATAGCTAAGTTGAAAGCTGATTTGCAACACGCTTACCGCCTAGCAACAGAGGCTGCTGTCAAAAGTTATCAGAGACACAAGAAAGCACATGACAAGCATGTGAAAGAACAGACCTTGGCACCAGGAGACCTGGTGTTGCTAAAGAATTTTGGCACTGGAAAGCACAAGTTGAAAAATAAGTGTCAAGCACTATGTTGTGCTTGACAAAATGCCCTGTCTACCAGTATTCAGAGTGAAACCTGAGAAGGGAGTGGGGGTGGAGAAAACGGTGCATCGTAACCACTTATTACCCATAGGGTATCTAGTGAGACTTCCAAATGATAGTGAACCAGAGTTGTTTGATAGACCTGTCACTCGATCCCAAAGGGGACTCGCTAAGGCTAAACCAGTTGATAATCAGGGAGATGCATGCCTGACACAATTCCCATACATGGATTGTAAAAACCTTCCGTCACTGTCAGAACAGCTTCTGAGGGACCAAGGTCAAAAGCCAAATGTGTTGGATCTTGAGAGTTCAACCACTGATTTGGCAGATATTGAAAGAAATCCAGATGATCATAACCCTCCAGATCTCCATCTAGACCCTGAGGCAGTTACAGTGACTGGCCCTGAGGAGGGAACCGAAGAGAGTCGGATGTCGCTGGAAGGAGAGGAGCATCCAGTGGGCCGCCCACAGAGACTAAAGAGGCCTGTGGTGAGACTGAGTTATGATGAACTCGGGCAATCATCAGATCACCCTGTAGCGGTTTTAAGCCATGGGGTTTTGGTGGGAAGTGGCACTTACAGACATTCACGAGATCACACTTGCCAGACTTCATGGTGTCACCCACTAGCACTATGCCCTTCCTATGTTAAATAAGAGCTGGACTAACAAAGCACAGATTTTCGTGTTTATAAATCTGTGGGGTTTGATAGAGGCATCAATCACATTTAGAAGGGGGAGGGTGTAGCCCAGATGGGGATTTGGGAGTAGATACTCGTAATTCCCATGAACTTAAACGCCACAGTAACATAAGGTGTTCACAGTTAATTTTATGTGACGTAACTGTACCCAGAATGTAATTTGCCCTGTAATATTTCGCAAGGTAAATACAGGTATTTAGAGCAATGAAACTTAATCATAAAGTATTACTTTATGGTATGTAACTCTGAAGAGAGTTAAAATATTGTTCAGAGTTCAAATTTTCTGGAGGCCCGTGAAGGTAGCATGAAACGGGACCTGTGTATCTATTGCAATGGAGGAGGAGAGGAGAACGGCATGGAGAGATGCACGAGGTTAGCTGAACCAAAGTGAGAGACTCAGCTAGTTTTACTGAGGTTAACTAGCACAAAAGAGTGTATGACTAGAAAGCTAACCGTGTGAGAGCTTCGCAACAGATTGTGGGTGAAGTGACTTTTTGTTTCAACGGTTGCACCACCATGTAAAACTGTATTTCCAGCTACGAGTGCCGCGGCTAAAGGCTAGCCCGGACTGCTTGGCTGCGCCACGGAGGCAGCCGCTATGGACTGTCGGAGAGCTGGACAGTGACTGGCTAACGCGCTTGTAGCAGAGACAGCATCGGGTCCGCAGGGAGAGCGGAGAGTGGATTTAGTTTGGGCAATCTACCGAGCAACTGAACTGTAAGTTGGACTTTCGTGCTCTTACTGGGGAGAAGAGGATTTTTCTCCATCGTCCGCCGTGAGCAGCAAACAGGCCTGCAACAAGTGTGAATGTGAGTGTGTGTGGGGCCCATGTGTGAATATTGTGTATTTAATGGATTTATATAGCATATTTTCGAGTGTATGTTAGTGAGTCACTTACCAAGAGGTGATAACATAATTTGTGTTGTTTAACATAATTTCAAAGGGAATTATTTCATTTACACGTCATGTTTCATTTGTTTATGGAGCTGGATATCATTTGAGTTGAGTTAAGAAAAGGGTGTGTTGTACATTACTTTTTCCGGCCCTTACATTCATTAAATGTTTGGTTTGTGTTAAAGAGTTGTTTGGGGTTGATTATTTTACTACTGGTTAAGTCTAACTTGCAGGCAAAGGTTTACTGATAGTTTCCCTGATTCCTGTCTATACCAGAACCATTTGTTGGTATCTAGGCTGTAACGAACCTAACACCCCGCCTAAATCCACTTACCTCCAAACTGAGGTAAGTGGATTTAGACTCAGTATCACGGGTGGGGTGCTACACTCTTTTCAGTTTAATACATTTTCTAAGGCCTCTTACATTCCAGGAAATTAGTTCAATATTTGAATAACTACTCATACAGTTTGTGCCCTTAGTAACCTGAACCTGACTACATCTCGTCTCTCCTGTCGGAACTCACAAATTATTATTTCAAGAGCACTACACTTTAAAGACAAACTCTTACAAACAAAAAACAAAACAACCCCGAGACCTCCCATCGGTGTAGATCTCAAAACCTTCCCCCCCAAAGTCATTGCAGCTTGGTTATGCATCAGATCCATGAAAAGGAGCTGATAAAGCATCCTATTATTGATTCGAAGCTTCAAACTTAGATCCGACCGTATTAAGTCTGGGCTTGGGAGAGCCTGAGTGCCCTGGAGGGACTTTCCCTGCCGGATACACGATGGACGGGTGGCAGAACTGGAGGGTCATGTGTCTGGCGGGACTGTCGATCGAGGACGCTGAAGAAATCTACCTATTCGGAACCGTGATAACAGGGTTCGTGCTGATCGGAGTTGGCTTAGCCCTGGTTTATCAGAGAAATAAGAGAGCGGAACCGGCTGTTCAAACCCCCCCAAGGCTGCCCGCTGGAATTGACGCGATGGGACGAGGCCCGACCTCTCACAACGAACGTAATATGGTCAACACCTTGGAGACGCTTGCATCGGCTGTGAAGGCTCAAAGCAACAACATTGAGCGTATGGGGGGATACATCAGAGAGAGGCCTGCTCAAAATGGGACCCTTGAGCGACAGTTGGAAGACATCACGGAACGGATCACTGCAGCTGTGAGGTCTCAGAATCAAAAGAATGACAACACCATGGAACAGAAGTTTGAGGCTCGCGGCTCTCCAACGGGAGATCGAGAGGCCAGTGTCGGAGTGTTAGGGCAGCCTTAAAATTCTCCTGGGCTGCTCGCATGGAAATTTACAAATCAACATTGAGATTGCGGACCCCCATAACGGCGCCAGCTGCAGGCCCAAGGCTGGAGCCGAACAATCACTCCCTGATAACGACTGTGTTACGGCTATTCTTCCCGTCCCATGCAAGGACACCTGGATTGGCTGGAGGACTGTTTACTTAGCCTGATAGGCCGAAGGACACTGTCTCAGCTAAACTATGGACACGCACACACACACACACTTACACTGATAAGCACTCACTCATCCCCCCTCCCTTTCCAACGCCTTCGATGCTTGTGCCCTACCGGGGAAGATAGCAGTCAACTGGACCAGCGCAGATATACTGCAGGACCGGATGTGCTGTCTACACCGGCTCTCTCTTACCCTTTACCCGCCCCTGTTGCTTGTCTTGTGTTTCTATGGTGTATTGATAGTCATGTGCTTTTGTGCTGAGGTGTTTTTTCTGTTCTCAAACTGTTCTCCCACTAGGAGCTCAGTCTGAGTGGAGTTTTTTTTCTCCTCCTCTTACCTCATATAGTGTATTTTCGTTGTTTTTTCCTATCAGCCTACCTTTCTGACATGTCTGCCCAATGTGATGTTTGTGTAAAGTTGGTCAGAAGGTTCCTTTGTAAGTGCGCATGCGCCATTAGCGTGCTGCCTGCTGTAACCCTAATTTCCCTCGGGATGAATAAAGTATTCTGATTCTGATTCTGATTAACTAAAGTGGCCACATAATGTAAATGAATGAAAACATTTAAACATAACATATCTAAGGCCATCTATATCATACCTGTACAGCAACAGCCACTGTAAGTCCGAGCTGAAATTGTTCATCAGAGTTGCACATTTTAGATATGGTAGTGTTTCGGAGTGGGCGTGAATTTATCCCTCGTTTTGTTGCCGGACTCTTCGCATGAAATCTTCCACCTCTGCTGGTGTGGAAAAGGAGCCTGTTGCCGTGGTGGAAAATCCTCATTTTTGCTGGAAAGATCAGTCCGAAATTTATGTGCATTTCACGGAGTTGTTGTTTTACCTGGTTGTATTGTTTCCGCTGTTTCTGAACCTCCGTCGACAGGTCAGGGAAAAACATCATGTGACGTCCGTTGTGCGTTATTTTTCCCTTCAGATGTGCCGCTCTCATCACCCTCATCTTGTCTTGATAATTCAAGAACTTCATGATGATCACACGGGGTGGGCCATTTGGGGTATTTCGGCCTTGTAGCCTGTGTGCTCGCTCAATGATAGGTGGGGATGGGAGCACGTCCCGTCCCAAAATGTCAAATAGCCATGTTTGCAAAAATATTGTGATTTCTCCTTGTTCAGTATTCTCAGGTAATCCGACGAGTCTGATTGGATCTCCGGCTTCTGTTTTCGAGGTCGTCCATTTTTAAGATAAGATAAGATAAGAGATAAGATAGAACTTTATTAATCCCTCGGGTGGGTTCCTCTGGGAAATTCGACTTCCAAAAAGCACAGCAACGACCGAAGTTACAGTTACAGAATTGTTATATATATATATATATATATATATATATATATATATATTGTACAGTGAGGTGAAGAGGCACTACAGCTTAGTTGTTCCCCCCTCCTTTGTCCTCCTGTTTCCCCTCCCTCTCCCCTCCAGAGAGGAGTTAAACAGTTTGATGGCGTGTGGGACAAAGGAGTTTTTAAGTCTGTTAGTTCTTGTCTTGGGGAGAAGCAACCTGTCACTGAACAGACTCTTCTGATTGTTTATGGCCGTGTGCAGAGGATGCCCAGCATTGTTCATAATGTCCAGCAGTTTCTTTAATGTCCTTTTCTCTGCCACTGTCACCAGAGTGTCCAGCTTCATGCCGACCACAGAGCTAGCCTTCCTGATCAGTTTCTCCAGCCTGAATGAGTCCCTCTTTGCTGTGCTGCTCCCCCAGCACACCACAGCATAGAAAAGTACTCCAGCAACCACCGACTGGTAAAACATCCTCAGGAGCTTCCTGCAGATGTTAAAAGACCTCAGCCTCCTGAGGAAGTACAGTCGGCTTTGGGCTTTTTTATACAGGTGCTCTGTGTTGCATGACCAGTCCAGTTTATTGTCCACCCACAGCCCGAGGTACTTGTACTTGTTGACCACCTCCACCTCCTCCCCCTCTATCTGAACCGGCAGTGGACCTTCTCTGGACCTCCCGAAGTCCACAACCAGTTCCTTAGTCTTTGAGGTGTTGAGTTGCAGGTGGTTTGTGTGACTCCATGCGACAAAGTTCCTCACCAGACTTCTGTACTCCTCTTCCTGATCATCCCAGATACACCCCATGATGGCCGTGTCATCTGCAAACTTCTGAATATGGCATAATTCAGAGTTGTAGCAGAAGTCAGAGGTGTACAGGGTGAAGAGAAGAGGGGACAGCACAGTTCCCTGTGGTGCTCCTGTGCTGCTGACCACAGTGTCAGACGTGATGTCCTTCAGCCTGACGTACTGTGGTCTGTCGGTGAGGTAGTCGGAGATCCAAGCCACCAGGCAAGGGTCCACCTCCATCCTGTTCAGTTTTTCCTGAAGCATACAGGGCCGGATGGTATTAAAGGCACTGGAAAAGTCAAGAAACAGTATCCTGACCGTGCCTTTTCCCTCATCCAGGTGTGAGTGGGCTCTATGCAGGAGGTACAGGATGGCATCCTCCACTCCGACACCCGCCTTGTATGCAAACTGTAGTGGGTCCTGGGCATGTTGTACCTGTGGTCGGAGGAAGTTGAGGAAGAGCCGCACTAGAGTCTTCATAAGATGTGACGTCAGTGCCACCGGTCGGAAGTCATTCAGCTCATTGGGCCGGTTCCTTTTAGGGACCGGGACGATGCAGGATGTCTTCCATAGGGCGGGCACTCTCCCCAGTCGCAGACTGAGGTTGAAGACTCGTTGTAGCGGCTCCCCAAGTTCAGCAGCACACGCCTTAAGCATCCTAGGACACACCTTGTCTGGGCCTGCTGCCTTTCTGGGGCGAAGCTTCCTCAGTTGCCTCCTGACCTGATCCACTGTGACACTGGGAGATGTTTGGGAGGAGGGGAGGGGGGGAGATGTCTTGCTGCTGAGAGAGGGATTGGAGGAGGGGGGTGTCAGGGTGTCAGGAAGGGGGGGAAGCGAGGGAGGCAGGAGAGTGGGGAGAGGACTCTGTAGTGAAGGTGAGGGTGAGGGTGGGGGGGTTGTGGGCTGGTCAAACCTGTTGAAGAAGTTGTTGAGTTCGTTTGCCTTCTCCACAGTCCCCCCCACTGTGCTTTTCTTGGTGTTGTGGCCTGTGATGGTTTTCACACCATTCCAGACCTCCCTCATATTGTTCCTCTCCAACTTCTGCTCCACCTTCCTCCTGTAGGTGTCCTTTGCTTCCCTCAGGCAGCGTTTCACCTCCCGCTGTGCTGCTTTCATCTCCTCCTTCACTTTGCTCCTGAAAGCCTTCTTCTTCATGTTGAGGACAGCTTTGACTTCCTGTGTTACCCACGGTTTGTTATTAGGATAACACCGTACCGTCTTAGCAGGGGCGACTGTGTCCACACAAAAGTTGAGGTAGTCTGTAAGACAGTGTGTCGCCCCCTCTATGTCCTCACCATGTGGGCTCAGGAGCACATCCCAGTCTGTGGTGTCATAGCAGTCTCTCAGAGCATCCTCCTTTTCTGGGGTCCATCTCCGGATGGAGCGCGTTGTGACAGGCTGCCTTTGGACGAGGGGTGTGTATTGTGGCTGTAGGTAAACCAGGTTGTGGTCTGACTTCCCTAGTGGGGGGAGGGGGGTGGCTCTGTATGCATCTCTCACATTAGCATACAGTAGGTCAATTGTCCTGTTGCTCCTTGTGGGACAATTCACAAACTGGTGAAAAGCAGCCAGAGTAGAATCCAGTGTGGCATGGTTAAAGTCTCCAGATATAATAATGAAAGCCTCGGGGTTTTGTGTCTGAAGTCTTGCTGTGACTGTGTGTATTTTCTCACAGGCAGCTGTTGCGTCGGCCCTCGGAGGGATGTAAACACACACACAGATCACATGACTGAACTCCCGAGGTAGATAATATGGCCGCAAGCTAACAGCTAGCAGCTCCAGGTCCGGACGGCATACCGAAACTTTAACGGAGACGTGTCCAGGGTTACAGTATCTGTTGTTAACGTAGACAATGAGTCCCCCACCTCTGCTTTTTCCGCTGGCCTGCGTGTCCCTATCGGCTCTCACGGATGTGAAACCGCATAGGTCTACGTTAGCCTGCGGCGTTAGCTCGGTTAGCCACGTCTCCGTGAAGATAAACAAGCTGCACTCATAGTCTGTGGTTGTTCAGAGCGCACAGTTCGTCAATCTTATTCTGTAACGAGTTCACGTTGCCCATGATCACTGTCGGGATTGATGGTTTGAATTTAGCAGGAGTTCCTGAAGTTTCTTATGAAGGGAAGCCTCTTTACTTGTGAGTGAAGAGACATCGTCTTCAACTTTGCTAATGCGAGTTTCTGCTGAGGTAAGCCTCTCTGAAAACACTCCAATTGCGTCTTTTATTTCTTGGTTTGATGTTATAACTTCTTGCAGTTGAGCAGTGAAGTGTATTTTCAGCGATTGAATTACGGCCAAAACACTCGCCTCGGTCTGTTGGGCGCTAGCACTAGCTCCTTCCATCTTCTCGGTTTCAAGTTCGTTCCTAGCATCGTCGTCTGATCCATCCTTTCCGGCTGTTTTAGATTTAAACCTATGTTTAGTCGGCATCCTAGCTGTTTAGATCAGAGCAGAAGCTTAGGTCGGAGAGGAAGCCACTAAAAGGTTGACTTTTAACCGCTGTTTAGGTGTACTTAAAGGATGTTAAGGTCGGAGCTCGAAGTCTTGCTGCTGTTCAGGTGGACGCCATAACCAATTACCGTTTGTGTGGGATGATAAGAAAGTGTTTGCTGGACTTTGTCTGTTTTCTTGTAGACATATGACCCATGTCCAAACTGGAAGTTTTAACTTTTGAAAGCAAGCTTGTTACTTTACAGCGACCTGCTTTGTCCCTTCCTGAAAGCTTAAAGTCACTCGCTGTTTAGTTCAGCTTGAGCCAAGAACACTAAAAGAGACGTTTGGCCACCAAAGTCTGGCAGTGGGAGTGGGTCAACCAGACACCCTATATCATGAACCGGAAGTAAGCTGTTACACTTAAAAAACAACAACTGGTATACGTGCAAGAAAATGAGGGGCTGTGTTTTTTGTAGTGCCAATTAGGAAGAGAATGTAATTGTTCTGCCCATTACTCATGCCGGTCGCTTAGACTACCAATCAGGTGGAACAAGATAACCTTCCTAGCACACCTGATCATTTCTCACAGCACACCTATGTGCCATGACACAGTGGTTGGGAAACACTGCCATAAGGAAAACAATAGTGCTACATAATAGTACATAACCAGTGTATCAACCATTCAAAGGTAATCTTGCTACAAGATTCCTTATATTTAGACCAGCCATGAATGACCTCAGTCACACAGGCCTGGTGTTGGTTACTAGGGGAAAATGGGTATTCCCTGAGTAGTTGGTGAGCAGTTATTACTGGCTGATAGTTACTGTGAAAATGGTTGCTAAAGCAGCGCCCTCTTTGCGACCACTTCACTTCTAGACAGCAAAGAGAGGCCTTTAGGATGCTGATGTTTTGTTTGTTTGGGGTTTTTGTTTTTGCTAAAGGCACCACAGTCCAAGTATGATGAACCTTTTGTTAAAAAAGATGTTTCTTTTGTTTGTTTGTTTTCTAATTGGGCATATTTCTAATCTTTATTCTTGTTCATTTTTAAACACTATTAGGTAATTAATCATGAGTAAAATATCATGAGTCAATATTATCAGGAAACCATCTGCAACATTTTCTATTTACAGTTAACCCAGAGTCATTGTGGGACAATGATTTTTAAAGAATACTAATTGTAGAATGAATAGATTTAATAGACGTTATACTCAGTCCCATCATCACTATCATTATGAGCTTCAGGAAAAACAAAGACATCCTTTTTTCCAATATCAAAAGGTATAAAGTGGCGAGGGTGTCCTGCTTTATGTTTATGAGGAGTTCACGTGACCTGACATGGTCTTTTTAAAGGCACCTACAAAGAGTATGTCACAAATAGTACGCAAAGGACAAAAGGAAAAGTGTCCAGAGAGCCATAATCATGGATAATCATCAGACATCAACGTTAAGCGGCATCTTCGGGACTACCACTTCCTCATCAGCTGTACTCGCTGCTGACATCTGAAAGTCTTTTTGCAGGACCTTCATAGTCCAGACCTCCAGGCAGGAAAAAACAGCCTCTTCATTTTGTTGCTGAACTGAAGTCCCAGTCCTCAGGCACTTCATGTCACATTATAATCTCAGGGGTACACCACTATTATATTTATATCATACTGGTCATGCTTATGTGTGTTTGAGGATAACTGTAACTACAAATATCCAAAACTTGATTCTGTTCATCTGGAAGTAGCGTTTTCAGTGGGAGAAACGTTGAACAGAATCAAGTTTTGGAGATTTCCTTACCTGGATGATTGAGCATGCATCAAGACATAACTATAAATAGTTATTTGGCATTATTGCGTTTGTGTTTGAGAAATTCTGTGCGCATTTTCCCATATAGTTCATTGTATGAGCTGCAAAAATGTTTATAGCGGCTGTAAAGTTGGACTTTTTACCTTGAAAATTTGTGGGAACTGAGTGATTGCTGGAACGAGCCTCAATTGGACATTAGAGGAACTGCAACTTCACGTGCTTTGAGGCTGGCTTCTCTTGTCTGTCATGGTGGTTGCAGCTCAGCTTAAGACTCACTTTGTATCATTCTTTTGTAGGAGGTGGAAACCTGGGCAGCCTGACGCCTGGACCCATCATGGTCTCGGTCCCGGGGATGAAGACTGCGCTCATCTTCATTCTGATGGACGTCTTAACGATCTGCACTGCTCCAGCAAAATGCGCTTCATCTGTCAGAGGCACACCATGAAAAACTAAACTCAGATGTGAACTGTGAGCTGACACCATTGAATAGTGTGATTACGAGCTACCAGAATGATCTCTTTCTGCTGTGCTGGGGGAAAGGTCATTAGTGCTTTGCAGTTTGTATGTTGTATCAAAATCTTGATGTATCTAATTTTCCAGAACTCCACTGGTGTCCAAAAATCTAATAAAACACATCATCAATTTCTCTGAAACCTTCCTTCATTATCCCGAACAAACCAAGAGATTAAAAGTTCTGTAAATAGTTCTTTGAATTCCTGAAAGAGTAGCCCTAAAGGAAAACTCTCCATGATCCAGATCAAGTGTTGCTTAAGCCAAGTCACTTTTGAGAATTCCTTAATTAAATGATCAGGTTCCTTAAAAAAGTTTTGAACTTGAAGTGCATTAAAAAAGCTCCCAGGATTCTTGAAAAAGTGCAAATGTGGAGAAGAGAACTTGCAGTAATTTGCTTTTCACAGAGCGACATTTAAATTTATGTCTGCACATTCAGATGTGAGATATGAAGCATCACCTTGGGTGGGGTGGCTGTTGCTCAGGTGGCAGAGCAGGTCAGCCACTAATCAGAAGGTCGGTGGTTCAATCCCAGGCTGCCTCCTGGCTGCATGCCAAATATCCTTGGGCAAGATACTAACCTTGTTTGCCTACTGGTGGTGGTCAGAGGGCCCGGTGGCGCCAGTGTCTGGCAGCCTTGCCTCTGTCAGTGCGCCCCAGGGCAGCTGTGGCTACAATGTAGCTTGCCTGTGTGTGAATGACTGAATGTAGTGTAAAGTGCTTTGGGGTCCTTAGGGACTGAGTAAAGTGCTATACAAATGCAGGCCATTTACCATACCTATGTTTTAATGTTGGAGGAGTCTCCTACACTAAAGAAATAAAACAAAAAATGCCATCCTCACTTCAAGACTTCTCTCCAGACATGACGTCAGGGCTGTAACATATGAAAACATAAACATGTAGCAAAGTCCAAAGAAGTCTAAAGTAGGCATTGACAGCTGAGGTACACAGTTAACATTATAGGGAATAACAGTTTTTAAGATGACTCAAAATGTAAAATACTGTAAAATATTTATTTGAACATGGATTGTGTCCATTTTTTAAAAATGTCCTCATTATAGCGTATTTAAAACAACAACTGCTGACCAAAGTGCTTTGCATTTAAAATCATCAAAAGAGATAAAAACATTGGAAGAAACGAAGCATAAAATTAGAATTTGTTTATTTTTCATTTCCTAATTTTTTGTTAAGTGTTCACATTTTTGTACACTGTATGGGGTTATGGGCTACAGTCTAAATGGCTTAGATCTGTCTTGGCTGACTTAAAACATGTTGGTTCTACAGCCATCATCATAGCTAGGATTATGAACTTGAATTGGGAACTCAGCTGTCTGCAATCTACTGACATCTAGGGGTGAACATGTGACAACATCTAAAGAGGTTCTCAAGTTAATCAGAGTTAATTTAGGTTTTCAAGATTAAGTTACTGAGAAAAATTCAAAAGGTTCTTACAGAAATTCTCTAGTGGTTTAAAAAGTTCTCAAAGTCCTTAAAAAGTTCAACAGTTAATTAAATAAGTCTAAGTTCTTATAGGGAAAATTGGAGAGTTCCTTAAAAAAGCCCAGGAATTTGTTAAACAAAGATGAGTTCCTACAAATGCCAAAGCTATTTAGGAAAGTAATCAGGCTCCTTGAAGCGTGTACTACATGTTGGTACATACTGCTGAAGTACTTCGAAACACTGACAACTTTATGAAGGTAAAACTTTTTTACCTCCTTTTTCTTATATTTCTTCTTCTGAACAAGGTTCAAGCTCTCCTCCATTAGCACCAGCCACAACTGAACTAACTCTTTAAGTCATCAGTCATTGTGGTTTTGTCTTTTCCAATCAGTTTAATTTCTGTTTCCAGACGAGTTTTTTATTTGTGTCACTATTATTGTTAACGGTTTTTGTTTAATTACCAATCTCATTATTATTATTTTACAGAAGGTGTTGGTCAAGGCCATGTTTAGGACTACCACAATAGAAACTGCACTTTATGAACTCAAAGTGATGCAGACCTCCCAATCCTCAAAAAAGATAAATAAAATAACCATAAAATAAAACTACACATCTGTGAGATGATTTAAAGAAGTAGATATTCAGATGATCCATGATGGGTTTGAAGATCCAAGAAACTGGTAGTGGAAGAAACATAAAAACCACTGGGAGATAAATTACTGCTGTCAGTGAGAGAAAACAGCTTTTTAGGGAGTTAGAAACATCAGTTGGACAATACGGCCACTAAAACATTCACATGGGAGACATTTTATTGGGATGTTAAATGAAATATATTTGCTTGAAGTATAAAAACTTCACATGTGTAGAAATCCAAAGAACATTCAGTGAAGAACAATGTTTTCATACTACAGATACAATGTACCAAGCTGTGAATCCAGGAAAACAAAAGTTTATCAATGTTAACAAAGCGGTTTGGCATATAATAAAATATAAAATATAATTTAAAGTTATTAAATGCTTTTTGGTGGCAAGAACAGAAAACAGGTTAACAAAGACAGGATTTCAGAAACACTGTGGACCTGACACTGTAGCACAAATGTTAATTCTATTTCAAAGCCTCCTTCACAGAAAACACACTGAATGTAACAGTGAATACTTTACAGAAATTTCACAGTAAAAAGGCAGAAAATACCACAAACAATGAAACAGCAGCAGCAGTGAGAAGCAAAGAAAGTAACCACATTGCATTAATCGCCACATTAGCTCTTTTCTCCTTATACTTACATAAGTTAATTTCTAAAGTTTAAAAAATGTTAAATATTATGTCACAGTCCACAAGAGGAAAATGCGGGATAAAATAAGGTCATAAATCTGAATTTTAAGGGAAGTGAGAAATAATTTTACACTGTAAATACAAAATGGTCCAAACCGAACCGTACAAACATGAAACAACACAATCTTAGTGTATTATTCAAAACAAAAGCAAAATTAGGCTTAAAAAGGGACTTTTAAGCCTAATTTTACCCTAAACAACAACACTTTTAACTATTTACCTTCTATTTAGCTTATGAACCCTGCTATACACATTTTATTAATACCTCAATATATTACTGCACTTTTTGAGTACTTTGATGAAGTGGTACTACAACTCCCAGCGTCCCATCAGCATTTTGTAAATAAGAACAATGAAAAAAGAGAACAGCAATAAAGTGTACAAATTTGTCACTGAAGATGTTACAATGTAGTTAAAATTAGTGTAAAAACTACAACTCTCAATACTTACAAATACTAGAATTTTTAAGTGCATATACTACAGCTCCCATCAGGCATCAGTTGGTCAGCTGAAAGGCTCTGCTTAGGACGAGTTCAGTTGTAGCTCCACCCAGATGACACGCCTCTACAATGCACACCAGCCACTGATTGGTCAGCTGGGACGCCATAGCGATAAGGTCACCTGAGAGGCAAAGAGAAGACCCTTTACTATCACATCTTTGTGTGTGGGAAGGTGTGACCAGATATGCTCTGTGGGAACATATCTAGTTTGTGAGGACATTTTTAATTAAGAGGATATTTCTGCTTTGTGGTCTATGCATTACAAGGACATTTCTGCTTATTAGGACGTTCCTGCATTTTGGGGACAAGTCTGCAATAGAAGGACATTTCTGTTCTGCAGGAAGCTTTCTGCTTTAAGAGGACATTTTGATAATGTAAGTGTTTCTGCTCAGTGTGGACATTGTGTACAAAGAGGACATTTGTATTTATGAGGACATTTTTACACTGTGACATTACAAGTTACACACTGTGAGGATATTACTGTTTGACGATCACATTTCTGCGTTATGAGGACATTTCTCTCTATAGCAGACTTTCCCAAACTGTGCCCAGAGACATTGCAGGGCGATCGTGGCTCAAGAGTTGGGAGTTCGCCTTGTAATCGGAAGGTTGCTGGTTCGAGCCCTGGCTTGGACAGTCTCGGTCGTTGTGTCCTTGGGCAAGACACTTCACCCGTTGCCTACTGGTGGTGGTGGCGCCAGTGTCCGGCAGCCTCGCCTCTGTCAGTGCGCCCCAGGGTGGCTGTGGCTACAACGTAGCTTGCCATCACCAGTGTGTGAATGTGTGTGTGAATGGGTGGATGACTGGATAGGGACTAGTAAAGCGCTATATAAATACAGGCCATTTACCATTGCAGGGGGGGGCACGGTATGAAAAGGGGGGGGCAAAACGCTTGGACACTGCTAGCACGGGGCGCCCACAGAAACACAAAGCAGGAGATGAAGCATCGCTGAATATGTTTCCAAACCAACTTCATTCTAAGCCAAAGACCAGAAAATATGGTGAAGCAAATCTTTCCTTTGGCTTCACCTGCACAAGTGCCGAGGTAGGTCTCCTGCAGGATTGGTTTTCCCTTCATCAGGAGCAGCGCTGGGCTGTTTAAATCACAAACAGTATCCTACAGTTGTTTATGTTTTTAAACCCATTTTGCACAGAGAGGCATTTTTTGGAAAATGCATTGATAGTAATATTGAATATTATTACACATCAAATAAAATAACTACAGTAAAATAATCACATCGTGACGCCTCTGCCTTTCTAAATGGAGGGACAGTAACTGTGTGTGTATGTAAGCGTGTAAAACCTGAAGATGGTAAGATTAACAGTATTTTGTCTCTATCTGCCATTCTGCTATTCATCTCAACAATAACGTGGCGCACAGCGTGGCGTGAAAATAGCCACATGCCTTTGATGTTGCGTGACGAACTCTGTATTCCTCGTCCACACGTAAAGGCAAAAAAGGAGTTTAAAAAATCATCATTTTTGGTGATTCGAAACGCCGTTTACGTGGACGAAACAGCTGCGTTTTCAAATATACCCGTGTAGGTGCGGACGCAGCGTAAAAGAGTTAGTAGTTTATTTTATTACTACCTGTAATTTATTGCAGATTACTTGTATTTGCTTAATTGTTTACTAAATGTTTGAGGTGTGAAATAAACCGCAATGGAGCAAAATATGGGTGTGTGTGGTTGGAGGATGTGTTAGTGCGCACAAAGGGGGGGGGGGTTCTTGTAAAACAAAGGGGGGCCCAGCAAAAACAAGTTTGGGAACCACTGGTTTAGACGATGTTAGCACAGAAATATTAGCTTCTGTCATGACTGATGAAGTTACTGGTTAATAAAGTTTCCAGTAAAGTGTTTAATCGCAGCCACAGACTGCAAATGATCAGTGACTCAGGTTAACAAAAAAGAAAGTAAGAGGAAATTTAATTCTATAAAACGTGAAAAATTCCACACACATGTAACTCACCACTGTGTGAACATCACAGGGGAGAAATCGTTTCTCTGAGTCAGAGATGAGTGTCAATAACACAAAAGTAACACTCAGTGTCATGCAGTGACTTTTACACAACCAGGTCAGATGAACCAACTCACACTAAAACATGCATTTTGCTGCACTCTTTACACTCATTTCTTTTCTTTCTGCTCTTTTGCTGTTTTACAGCTTTTGAGCTGCAGGCAGGATTGAAACACACCTTAGTTAAAAGTCAAACAGCAACATTTGTCTCCTCCCCTCACGTCACTCAAATGTGACAAACCAGGAAACAGGAAGTTCTTCGTCCTCAGTAAAGAGCGACGCACAGACGATCAGACTGAGCTCAGACCAAACTAGCAGCTTCCTCTGAGTGAGTCCAGCTACAGGAGAGAAAAGTGGAAAACTCCAACACTGCTGCTTCAAGCTGCTGACGCTCCACACACTGAATGTGAGTTTGAGCAAAAACACGACTCAAAGGAAGTTTCAGTGAAGGTGGTAGAGGAGGGAGGGGAGCCAGGACTGACTGTACTTCCTGTCTGCTGTTTTCAGCTTCACTCACAGACTCAATGGCTTCCAGATCAGAGGAGGATCTCTGCTGTCCGGTCTGTCAGGAGGTCTTCAGAGATCCTGTTATTCTGTCATGTAGCCACAGCTTCTGTAAAGCCTGTCTGAAGAGATGGTGGAGAGAGAGACCAACACACGAGTGTCCAGTTTGTAAGAGAAGATCTTCAAGGGAAGAACCACCTTTATGTCTGGCTTTAAAGAACCTGTGTGAGTCGTTCTTACAGGAGAGAGATCAGAGAGCTTCAGAGGCTCTCTGCAGTCTGCACTCTGAGAAACTCAAACTCTTCTGTCTGGACCATCAGCAGCCAGTGTGTGTCGTCTGCAGAGACTCAGAAAAACACACCAATCACAGATTCAGACCCATCGATGAAGCTGCACAACAACACAAGGAACTTCAGGAAACTCTGGAGCCCTTAAAGAAGAAGTTAAAGGTTTGTGAAGAAGTTCAAGTGGAGTTTGATCAAACAGCAGAACACATTAAGGTCCAGGCCCGACACACAGAGAGGCAGATTAAGGAGCAGTTTAAGAAGCTTCAGCAGTTTCTAGCAGAGGAAGAGGAGGCCAGGCTGGCTGCACTGAGGGAGGAAGAGGAGCAGAAGAGTGGGATGATGAAGGAGAAGATGGAGGCTCTGAGCAGAGAGATAGCAGCTCTTTCAGACACAGTCAGAGCCACAGAGGAGGAGCTGAGAGCTGAAGACGTCTCATTCCTGCACAACTACAAGGCTGCAGTGGAAAGAGTCCAGCGCTGCCCCCTGCTGGATGATCCACAGCTGCCCTCAGGAGCTCTGATAGACCAGGCCAAACACCTGGGCAACCTGACCTTCAACATCTGGAACAACATGAAGGACATGGTCTCCTACACTCCTCTCATTCTGGACCCAAACACTGCTCAACCAGAACTCATCCTGTCTGAAGATCTGACCAGTGTGAGAGAAGGAGAGAAGCAGCAGCTTCCTGATAATCCAGAGAGGATTGATTCATACTGCTCTGTCCTGGGCTCTGAGGGCTTTAACTCAGGGACTCACAGCTGGGATGTCGATGTTGGAGACGGTACAGTGTGGGGACTGGGTGTGTTAGCAGAGTCTGTGCAGAGGAAGGGAAGCATACGGTCTGGATTATGGGGAATAGGGTTCTATGAAGGTGAATACTCAGCACTCTCACCATCAGCTGGTGTCACTGCTCTCTCAGTAGAGAAGAAGCTCCAGAGGATCAGAGTGAATCTGGACTGGAACAGAGGAAAGCTGTCGTTCTCTGATCCTGATACTAACACACACATACACACCTTCACACACACTTTCACTCACAGGATGTTTCCATACATTGACACTATTGATGGTGATAAAGTGAAGGTGTGTCCGTTGAAGGTGTCAGTGTCAGTGCAGCAGATGAGTTGAGGATGATGATGTTTCTAATGTTGTTTCCTGTCAGTGAGTTGAAGCTGTTAAACTGCAGCTGTCCTCCTGCTGCCTCGTTGTTCCAAAGCTCTTTGTTTCTCTTTTAGTTTCACTGTTTCTTTCTGTTTCTGCTGTCCACCTTTTCACATGGAAAATCATTTCACTGTTTCTCACTGAATGACTCCCCAAACTAGATTTGAAATTCTATCAAGTTTCTAATCATTACAAGTGATTCATGTTTCTATTTGATGTGTAAATGGAGATGATTTAGTTTGCTGGGATATGGACTGACATGTGTTGAATGGGAGGAGCAGTTTGTTGTTGTCTTCTTGTCTGTTTATGACAACAATAAATATGTTGTTGAAACAATGATTCATGTTTAACTCCATATATGAAATGTTTCTGATCTTTGAATTCTGTTTGATTAAAGACTTTCTTCATGACACAAATGAGATTTCAGTGTATTAATAGAACTAAATAAGCTCAGAGTTGAAAGGCTGGAGTATTATGTACGTGCTTCACTGTCAGGATCTTCAGGGGGATTCAAAGGGAAACATCAAACTGCTGTAATGACATAAACTAGTTGGGCTGAACACACTTATCTGTAGTTTGTCTCCATCCAGGATCATCAGAATATAATGAACATGTGTGAAGAGCCACAAAATGCTGCTGCCCTCTCAGCATGATGAGCTCCAGCCTTTGTTAGCAGGACAACAGGAAACATGAGACAACTTTCAGAGACAGTAACCAACTGTGGCCACAAGATGGCAGCAGCTGATCTGAGATCCTTTATTGGACAGAAGGACTCTGCTCTGTGACGTCATCAGAGAGACGGCCTTCACTCTGATAGATCTGACGTCATGTCTGCACTGCGATGATGAAAGCTGATAAACACATTGTTATTGATCCATGAAATCACCTCTGTCCTCTCAAGTGTAGCTGTTTACAGAGCTGAAGAAGTCCTTCATCATCAAAACAGACAAACATGTATTTCCTGTATTAAGTGACGTCATCCTCACTCTGACCTCTTACATACATTCTGTTCAGTTTTCCTGCTGTAAGAAATAAACTGTGTGAAAATAGAAATGCAGGGAAACATCCATTAATCACAGCTGAGCCGTTTGTTTCTGACTCACATTCAATGAGGCTTCAGGTGTAAATACCTCAGAAGTGTTTGTGAGTTCAGTAGAAGCAGACCCAGTCGACCATCATGGCCTCCACAGCACTACACAATGCAACAGAAAGGCCTTCATCATCTGCTGAACCACCTCTGAACCACGACGCTCTCCCTGCATCTAAAAGCTGTTAGTCAGGATGAGATGCTGCTGTGATCACTCACAATTTACCTGTGAGACCTTTGTAAATATTGTCTTTGTTTCTGGAGGAAACACCTTTAGTCTGTTTGTATTTGGAGTGCAGATCTGGGCGTCCATCACTTTAACCTGCACACGTTTAGTTATTGAGTGTAGTTGATGTTTGGCAGCATTTTATAAGTGACAGTTCATGAACGGTGAAGGAACAGAGGACGCCTGACCATCCTACCTGTGTCAGTAAGAAGACTTTCATCACAACTTCACAACTTAACACAACTGAAAGCTGAATTCAGTGTTGCATAGTTTACTAACAGTGTGTGCTGACACTGAAGTTAGCAGTTTGTTTCCTAAGAGCTGCTGGGACAAACCACAGTGAGCGGCTACAGAGTTTAGTTAAGGTGGTTCTAACATGTGACCTGTTGAATTATTTACAGGGATTTATTTTTCATTTAAAGCATCATTTGTGAAGTTTTTATGAAGTTTACTTCTTTTATGTTCTTTGTGTAACGTTTAGATTTTCTTCTCTGGTGTTTTAACTCTTCAGGTTTCCTGTAACAGAGATGTAAACCACCGTTTTCTGATGCTGCTGCTCTGTGACATAAACACGGCCACTTTATTAGGCACACCTTGCTGGCTGCAGGTTATAACCCCTGCTGGAAACATCCCCACAGATTTGGATCCTTATTGCCATGACAGCACCACACAGCTGCTCCAGATGCTGCAGGATGCTGGTCAGGGCTCTAACAGTGAAACTTTACTGAAAGTAACAAACCTGAGAGGAAATAAACTTTCGAACTAGCGGCTACACGGAAAGAAGAAACAGGAAAACATGGCAGAGGCAACTGTTTCTGTTAGTTGGACACTGCTAGCACGGGCGCCTCCAAAAACGCAAAGCAGGAGATGAAGCATGGCTGAATATGTTTCCAAACCAACTTCATTCTAAGCCAAAGACTAGAAAATATGGTGAAGCAAATCTTCCCTTTGGCTTCACATGCACAAGTGCCGAGGTAGGTCTCCCTGCAGAATTGGTTTTCCCTTCATCGGGAGCAGCGCTGGGCTGTTTAAATCACGGACAAACAGGATCCCACATTCTTGATTTTTAGTTCACAAACACTTGTTGTAATGACGAACTACTCCTGACATGTTGGAGATGTTTGCTCTTTATACAGTAAAGTTACAGCAGGATACAAATAACATCAGGCTGATCCTGCCATGATTTGTTCCCTTGGTTCAAATCACAGACAAACAGGATCCCACAGTTGTTTATGTTTTTAAACCCATTTTGCACAGAGAGGCATTTTTTGAAAAATGCATTGATAGCAATGTTGAATTATTACGCAGGAAAAACAAACAAACAACTGCATGTAAAATAATCACACCGTGACGCCTCTGCCTTTGTAAATGGAGGGACAGTAACTGCCTGTAAAACCTGCAGACAGTCAGATTAACAGTATTTTGTCTCTATCTGCCATTCTGCAATTCATCTCATGTAAACAATGACGTGGCGCACAGCGTGACGTGAAAACCTTTGACGTTGTGTGTAGTAGGGTCACTAACACATGACCCTACGCTGTGTCACTGCATCATTTCATGTTTGGCACTGATCACCACCTGCACTCATGTATATATCTTTCTATGTAGCACTCATAATTCTTATTCTCATGTATATATCTCATGTATATCTCATGCACATATCTTTCTTTCTACATAGCACTTTAATTCTTATTGTCTGCACTGAAGCACCGCAGCAATTTCCTAATGTTGTAAACCTCAACATCTGGCAATAAACCCATTCTGATTCTGATTCTGATTCTGATTTATTTTCTTACTACCTGTAATTTATTGCAGATTACTTGTATTTGCTTAATTGTTTACTAAATGTTTGAGGTGTGAAATAAACCGCAATGGAGCAAAATATGGGTGTGTGTGGTTGGAGGATGTGTTTGTGAAGGGGGGGACATTTTTCTTGTAAAACAAAGGGGGGCCCAGCAAAAAAAGATTGGGAACCACTGCTCTGTGTGTGTTCACTGACCTGGTGATGGTGGAGGAGTGTGCGAGGAGAAGGCTCCGTGTGATAAGATGGAGGTCCAGGTGTTGGAGCGAGACGAGAGGAGAGAAGCGGGAGAGGAAGATGAGGCATGGGGGAGGAAGACGGCGTCGATCAGCACTCCGTCTGAGAGAGCTGAGGGGACAGAGTGGTTCATTTACATTTGGAAAATCTGACCGTGTCTCAATAAGATATCATGACAGTCACCATGGTTACCAGTGCGCTTATTAAAGTGTACCTCTCAGTCTCAATGTGTAGTAGCCATCGAGGGTGGAGTCAAACCTCTCAGGCGTCGCCCGCCCTCCCATTGCCACCGCAGCCACCTGCTCCTCTCTGTGGGCGTGGTCGTAACGCATCGGGAGCGTCTCCACAGCAACAGGTGGGAAGGCCGGCAAAGTGTGGGCAGTAACAAAAGACGAGGCGTCATCAGCGTCATTATCATCGTCGTCATCGTCTTCATCATTGTTGTCATCAGAGTTTGTGTTTTCAAGGAACTCCATAGAGGCTTCAAAGAGAATCACTGCAGACAGACAGAAGATCGAGAACATCGTACTATGAGGAACGCCGTCCCCGTGGTCACTCAGGAGCACCGTAGCTCCATGATTACCATCATCTTTTTATGTTCTGTCATCTGTGAGGCCTATTCTGGCAGACACAAGGAGCACAGTTGGGTCTCTTTTATGAAAAGTTGTTTTTCTGGTCTCTGTCCTTTTGTCTTCTTGTTAGCACCACATTTGATTATTGTTTTTCTCACCTACGAGCATCGAATCTTGTGAGGACTAGTATTTCTGTTTTTTTCCTTTTAAATGATTACAGCCTCTCTGGTCACAGAAAGGTCACTTGTGAGGAGCACAGATTTTCTGAGGACTTCATGTAAACAAAGGCTCTCTATGATTTTTAGATTGGGTCATACAGAAACTTCCTCTCAGCAAAGTGCAGTTTCTTTAAAACAACATTCAGTCTTACCCGTCTTGTTGTTCTGCTCTGGCTGCAGTGTGATCCGGGGACTTCTGAAGGGACAAAACAATTCAACCTCCTTAGATTAGAGTTCACCTGTCACGAGGAGCTCTGACTAGTCAGACACTGGAATAGTGCGGTATGCAGTTTATACATTAATATAACCCGATGACCCGGAGTCAGTGACATCCCCCTCAGAACTGACCTCTTGTTTGGCGTGTCCGTCTGCAGAAGCTGCTTCCTCTTCCACGACTTCCTGCTGAAACAAACATGGTGAGTGTGACTCGCGGTCAGAGCTGAGCGGTGCAGTCAAAGCCGGTTTAAAGTCTCACCCTGCTCTGCGGTCCGGAGGACAAGGCGTCGACTTACTGACCAGTGAGGACGGAGAGGTCAGAGAGAGAGAGGGGGACGAGGGGGAGGAGGAGAGGGGAGGTCTGAAGGAACGAGGGGTGGAAGGTAACGGGAGTTGGGAGAAGTAAGAGGGGGAGGAGGGGGGAGATGCGTAGCGGTGGCGAGAAGAGGGCGAGGAAGAGGATGCGGAGGAGGGGCAGCGAGATGAAGCTCGGTCTGTCCAGAACAAGCAGCGATCCTCCTGAAGGAGAGACGAGGAGGTGTTAGAGGAGGAACAGAAGGAGGCCAGGCGGTCCGGGGAGTTTACACTGATGGAGACGCTTCACACAGTTCACACAAAGAGCTGATCTTCTACTAATTAAAGCTGCCCGAGCTCGAGTGTTTTCCCGATGTTCGCTGCGGGGAATCTCGAGAGCAGGAAAGTGATACATGAGTTATCCTGTAGTCTGTGGTCAACGCTGGCACATTCCTATTCACGAGGCTACACCGGCTTTGTTTCCGAGCATCTTTCCTGAATGTTTACACTGATTATTGGAAAAACAGCTAATATGAACTAATAAGAAAGTGTTTGTTGGACTTTGTCTGTTTTCCTGTAGACGTGTGACCCATGTCCAAACTGGAAGTTTTAAGTTTTGAAAGCAAGCTTGTTACTTTACAGCTTTTGTCCCTTCCTCAAAGCTTAAAGTCACTCGCTGTTTAGTTCAGCTTGAGCCAAGAAGACTAAAAGAGACGTTTGGCCACCAAAGTCTGTGTTAGAAGAATTAAGATTCACATTGGGTCCCATTTGTATCCGTCACTACTCAACTCTTTTCTTCATAATTTAAGCAAAGGATGAATAAAATAATAGATTATGTCAAATCTGTCTCAGTCAGTCATCTGAACCTTCTTTAAACTAAGTGCTGCACAAATCAAACCTTTAACGTAACTCTTGACTGAAATAAACGAGGTGCACTTGATTTATAACACAAGAGAAAACGAGAGATTTGCAGTGAAAATAAACACCAAAAAGTTGTCACACTTTCATCTCCGTCGAAGTCATCTCCACCCTTCTACATGCAGCTATCTCCCTCTAGTGGCCATTGTAAAGAATACAGGTTACCTGCCAAACCCAGTCTCTGTTATGCTGAATGAGTCACATGACCTCTGCATGTATTTTTGTTAGAACAGATGAGGAATGTAAAATAACTGAACTGTTTACAGATCAGATCACAAAGTAAAGCAGTTTACATTTACATAACAGATAATTGTGCACTAGCTGTTACCTCTCCTCTGCGGCTATAAGTAACCATGGTGATGGTAGCCTGGATACAGAAGGTGTGTCTCTCCCTGTAACAGAGCTGCTCCACCTCCCTCTTAAGCTCCGCCCCTTGCAGGAATCCCAGCTCACCTGTGTTTTAGATTCAGCACAGGTGAGACGAAAGATCATCACTGAGATGATTGAAGCTCCGACCGTCAGAAAAATGAAACTGCTCTGTGGTCAGGAGCTATAAACACAGCACGCTGACCTCTCTTGTCCTTCATGTATGTTTCCAAGGAGACCGGAGGGGGCGGGTAGATGAAGAAGCCTCCAATCAGAGCCCTGTTCAGCACCTCTTCATCGTCCTGGCTCCTCAGCCACTGGAGGAACTGCCGAACTGGGCGGAGCCTGCGGTAACTCATCTCTGAGTGGTGCCCCAGGCCTGGCAGTCGACCAATCAGGAGCGAGGACAGAGTTGACACACAACATTGACCGCCAGGGGGAGTCAGTGGGAGAAACGCTGCAACTGAAAATGTGAATCTAGCTTCGTACACAGCGTGTTACCTGTGCAGTACACCTGTGTGTAGGTGGTGTTGGTCAGGTAGAAGCAGTTGTGACCTTGATCCGAGGACCTGACCACCTTCAGTCGTGTACAAACAACCACGGACACTGCAGACGGAGGACGGGTAAACAAAGATAAAATGTGCTGTAGACACACATTCACATGTTCACGAGTCAAATCTACGGTGTCTCACGTGGGTACAGCCTCAGGTGGGTTTCTGGCTGAGACGTGGAGAAAAGTTTCACCATGACTGGCTGCTCACTCGTCCCGTCCTCCAATCGTAGCCAGCGATACTCCAGAAGCTCCACCCCTCTGCCATCTTCAAATTAAAATAAAATATAATAATTAGGAATAAAAAGCCAATTTCTTTGTGGCTGAAAGAAAACTCAAAGAAAACCAGCAAATTTTGTTGTCATGGTGTGTTTTTATCGCCATGGTAACTCCCTCACCCTTGCTCCTGATTCGCTCCGGCCGTCCTGAGAACGTCAGCAGGCCAATAACATCACATTGAGCACCGTTAGGGCAGTCCAGCAGCTCCTTACTGACAAAAAGAGTCAGTGTGTGCACTTGTCTTTCAAACCATGAGAGGACATCAGCTTTAAACGATCAAAATGAGGACATCTTTGAATTATGGGGACATTTCTCATGTATGATGTTTGCCTGTTTGAAGGGCTAGTTTAGTTTCAGGGTCAGTGAAACATTCAGCTGCAAGGACCAAGGTTACCGACAGGAGCCAGGAATGCTTTATTTAGACTAGAAGAGGACACAAAACATCTACCAAGGCCAAGTCCCCGTTTTTTGATCAAACCCACATTAAAACCTAAATTGCTTCACTAATATATAGTGTTTTATAGTGTCTTCATAATTTTGCTCACAAACAGATAAACAAACAGCAGCCTCTAAGGGAGTGTTTCCCACCACTGTGCCACAGCACATAAGTGTAACATAAGAAATTATCAGGTGTGCCGTGGAAGTTTATCCACTTTCACCAGATTGGTACTCCAAGCGAGTTGCGTGTAGTGACAGGACGAACAGGAACAGGAAGAACAATTAGATTCTCTTCAACTAAGTGGGTTAAGTGGACTGCCAACCGCCAGTAAAACAGAAGAAGACAAGAAGAAATACTAATGTACAGAGTAGTATTATAGTACGACTGCAATAAAGAGGAAAAAAAAGACTCAGAGCTGTTGAGGAAGAACTTCCTGTGTGTCTTTCTTCAGTTCCTGCAAGAATATCAGCTTTGTGTTCAACTAAGCAGGCCTGGTTTCACACTAAGTAAGTAAATTGAGAGCAGATTATCATTATATTTCAATAAAAATGGTTTTTGTGACATTTTTGTTTGGTGGTGTGCTTTGTGATTTTTCTGATGTGAAATATGTGCCGTGGCTCAAAGAGTTTGGGAAACACTGCTCTAAGGGTTTGAGTAGAGTCCTCATGTGCAAACAGGATCATGTACCTGTTGTAGAAGCTGTAGGTGGGTGCAGGGGGAAGATAGTCAGGTGAAACAGTGGATTCTTGGAGGACAGAAATCTGTGCAGCAGGATTTCTGCTGTTCACACTGATCTCTGCACAGAAAAACAGAATCAGAGCGATAACTGTGAGTCACAGGTTCCCACGTATACAATGTTCAGTTAGAATAAGTCTGCCTTCTAACCTGTGGTGAGATTTAAAGGTAACTGAGAAGTTGAAAAGGCTAAAATGAAAGATTAAATATAGACGTGTGTGAATAACACAAGTGGGGAGACTCAATGAGAGGGCCACTGGACACAAAAGCAAAGAATCACCAGTTCAAACTGAGTTTTAGGGTGAAGTTAATATAATAATATGTTAAGCTTTAAAATCTGCACATCATAAAACACCTTTTACCCAAAAGTACCGGAGTTTGAAAAAGGAAAAAATGACTAAAAAAGTCTCATTGCTTTGGTCCTGTGTACCTATGTCGTTGAGCTCAGCCTGGTAATGCTGTTTGACTCGATAGCGTCTCAGGCTGATGATGTCACCGGGCTTGAGGCAGCGGTACCAGCTGACACATACACTGTTCCACAACACCACCCACACATTTCCTGTCCGATCGTTCACCTCCAGCACCGCCTGAAGCAGAGGGAGCGAGAGAACAGTTTATAAAGTCTGGAGTTCCTCAGGGATCAGCATTAGGTCCTCTGGTAATTACATCCTTTGTACTACTATGAACAAAGGCGTGTTACGTATGGCTGTTACACTGTCTTTATCTGTTTCACTTGAGTGGCTCTTTAAAACAATTAAGCTAAATTTGACAAATAATACCCAATTATTCCAGAAAATTGGACAAAATATGAGACTGAATGAGCAATTTTCCCCTGCTGGTATAGCAATTAATGCTTGTTTACACGGTCTGATGTTGTTTAAGTTTGAGTTAGTTTAAACAGTGAATAGGTAAATAAATAATAGAAATCTGTATTAATGTTTTTGCCAGTGTCAATAATGGCGCACACTAACCTTATAAGGACACTCACAGTTCCGGTCTGTTCTCCCGTAATACATGAGATGTGATTTTTTGATGATGCGTACAATCAGTTCGTGTTGGACGGCGCCTCTGGTGATGCCCCGGCGACCGTACAGGTAGGACTCACGCAACTCGGATATGGTCACAGCAGGACATCGTCCTGTTAACACACACAGCCAATCCAGCCAACAAGAACGAGATGAATCCCCTGTTTGAACGGATTTGTCTTAACTCACTTTATATTTTATAATTCTATAATTTACTATTACAATCTTCTGTCATATATCTCCTGTACTAGCAGTCGATGATAACGTTAAAAGTGGCAATCACACTGTTTTTTTCTACTCTTATATTTGTGTGATGTCATTGAGAGACAGACACCACACCCACCTGCTCTCTGGGGACAGGCAATGAGAAGAAAGGCTTCCAGATAAATGGTAAAAATAAGAAGTCAGCGGGTTTGTTTGAAGGAATGTTTTTTTAATGATGCCAGGTCTCTCTTGGAAATGAGATTTTTAATCTCAATGAGATTTTTTACCTGGATAAATAAAGGATTAATAATAATAAGACATAGATACCTTCCTCTGGCTCTTCTTCTGCTTCCTGACCCGCTGTCTCTTTATCAGTGGCTTCCATCCACACCTCCCCACTGTAGTCCACATTGTTCCACAGAGGGAGAAAGACGGTCCTGCTGGCTCTCAGAGGAACCAAAGGACCTGCTGGATAAACAACATCAGCAAATCAGAAGCTTTAAAATTTTAGAAGCAAACCTTTTAATTTACAGCCCTCCCTGAATGTTCAAAGTCACTCGCTGTTTAGTTCAGCTTGGACATCATGTCCATCATTATCCAGTTCTTTTCTTCACTACTCATGTAAAGGATGATTCTATCCATCTCAGTCTGATAGCCAGTGACTGGCGGCTGCCATTGTAAGACGTTCTTCAGGGTCAAAAACACCAGAAAACTCTAAAACTAAATGGCCTGTATTTGTATAGCGCTTTACACATCCAGTCATCCACCCATTCACACACTGGTGATGGTAAGCTAGTAAACTAGTTAGAAAGAACGGGTTTATCACACTCGTGCACTTTGAGGAGGCCGATGGTTGTGAGCAGAATAACATTTGTGAAGAAATGAAACAGATCATTTTTTGTGTGGTTCACATGCTTCATATGTGCTACTAGAAGAGCCATCGTGTCAACCTTCTCTTAACTAAGAAGCGCTGCAGAAATCAAACCTTGATCAAAATGAAAGCGGTGAAGTTGATTTGTAACAAAACAAAAACAGATCAGCAGTGAAAAGGAATATAAAAAAAACGTTTCATATTTTCATAATTGTTTAAGTCATTTCCAACCTGAAATCTGAAAAATCTGAGAGTCAGAATCTCCTCGTTTCTAGCCTCTTACCTTCAGTTTTTGAGGATCCAAACCAGGGCAAAGAGTCCCAGTCCACATCCGACCATCTGACCCCGACTTCTTCATCCTCATCCTTCACCTCCAGGCTCACCAGCCTGTAGCTGCAGGAGCACACACAAGTCAGCTGGTCTGACTGCATCACAGCTCCATCTTCTCTATTGTCCTCACTCACCTGGCTCCTTCCCCAAAGGCCCCGGAGCACTCGGGGAGCTGTGCGGTAATGGCAGTGCTGAAGGTGGCGTGTCTCACTGCAAGCCCAGGCCGCAGGATGTTCCTCTCCACCAGCCGGTTCAGACCAGGATCCATCGTCACCTGAACCCGGCAGTCCCCATCACTCAATGTGGCGTCGTACAAGTCGTCACCTGAAGACATCAAACTGGTAAAACCCCAAAGAAAACCAGTATCGTCATCAGATTGAAATATATCAAACAACCAGTTAAAACCGGGTCCGACCTTTGAGGACGGCCTGGGGGAAGTAGACGGGGAAGCCCTGGTCCCTGGTATAACGCTGTAAGTCCACCACATAGAGGAACTCCCTGCAGACAACCGAAGAGGATGGAGATGCCTGCAAGGCAAAAAAAAGTGTTAGCATAGCTCCTGCTACACCTGTAGACGTTCATATTAATCACAACCAACTATGGGCTCAGTGTATGTACTTGCTGCTCCAAAAGCTCAGTTTATCACTGTTTTTCTAGTCTTGGATCTGTATGACATCACATAGAGGACAGAAGGGGCAGCCAATGAGAAGAAAGTTGTCTTAAAGGAGGAGGAGCAGGGGGAAGCTTAAAGGGCCAAAATAAAATAAAATAATTATTTTAAACTGTCATTCAGGTAAAACTGATGAAAGTTTTAGTGAATACAAAGTGGATAAAACATTTTGGAGCTGGAATTGAGCAGAATCGTTTCTACTTTAAGTCTGAGTGATAAGTGGCCTTAAAAACAAAATACAACACGTACAACATAAAAACAGATTAATGTTTAAAGGATGAAAACAGGTTATACTCTAAATCCGTCATTTCGCTGTCAAAAATTTACTGACGCCTTCAGTCAGAGGTGCGTCACACAAACCAAATCCAATTTTAAAAACGTACTAATCAATGATTTTCTTATTCCGCACCTTCAAATGAACAAACCCAAAACACATCCGGCTATTTTTCTAAATACTTATGATCCTAATTTGATTTCGGCACAACATTCAGTCACCAGACGGGTTGCTGTTTCTTTTTAGGAAGTGCTTTCAAGCAGCTCATCCACAATCTGACATTTAAGCATGTTTCTTACAGGCTAAAAGCTAACGGATACAAGACAGTTTGGACATGTTTCTACGTCTCTATTATGTAATATTAATTTAGTATTCGGTCGGTAAACATAGCGGATCCTTTTCTATATCACATATGTTTTTTTAATGTGAGAATCATTCAGCAGCGCTAACACGTCATACTGACTGCGCTGGTCAAGATAAAGGTGAAGGTTTTTGAATGGAGTCTGGTGGAGGATGGGGTGGCGGCAAAAAGGCGGGGGATTTAGCAGCTGTGGGAACCGGTTAATCAATCAGACCGATCAAGATCGTCCTGGCGGCTGTAAGTAGAGGAAGCACACCTTGTTAGTACCGGGTCTGGACCGGGCCAGGGTTCTCTGGAAGAGGCAGCCCGCGGCTGCCATGTTGAAGAAGCCCAAACAATAACAGTGCGGTGCATTGTGGGAGGAGGGAGGAGACGCAGATTTTCTTGTTTAGTATTTATGACTTAAAATACTAATAGAACAAAATAGGATTACTTGTTAAATTAGTGTTAAAAATCTAAATGTTTAGAAGTAAAACACACCTAAAGAAAACTTCTAAAAACGTCTTTTAAAATTATATTTGGAGCTTTCAAACTTGACCTTTGACCTCATGTAACTGTGTGTTTCTGCGTTGTGTCTGACAAAGAAAGGTAAAAGAAAAACCTCCAAGTAAACACGTGCTCGCTCCAGCTCCTCTCCCACAGGGGAATTGTAGAAAAGGCTCTGCGTTTATTTTTCCATTAAACATAAAGTACAAAGTTACATGGAACATTTTTGACATAAGAAAAAAAAAACACCAGCAAAAAATCTGACATACCTGACAAAGAAAGGTAAAAGAAAGACCTCCGAGTAAATAACTTGCTCGCTCCAGCTCCTACAACCAAATACAAACAGTGGGGGGTTCGCTCAACCCATCACAACTTCCAAGCTAGCCATAATTATATATTCGTGCTAGCATTAATATGACAATAATTGAACTAAAATCGCAATCAGAAACATCAGGGTGGCTAAATATGAATTACATGTGTGTTGCACAGGGTACAGGGAAACGACACCCACCTCCCCCACAGGGGAATTGTAGAAAATGGGAGAGGCCAAAGGGGTACACTGTATTTACAGGGTTGCACCAAAGAAGAAGAAGAACAATGAGGAGGGGCTCTAACCATAATGAATACAAATACAGGCTTGAAGGTCCTAACAGTCAGGTATAAAGAACACATTTTGTGTAATTATAACAATATGTAATCTATGACTGGGTTACACTCACGGAGTTTACTTTATTAATTACATATAATATATACGGGCATCTTTGAGTAACAGGCGTTTTTTGCAGGCACAGGACTTTACAGATGTTCAGACAGTGACCTTGTTCTGAGCGGCTGGTTTATTACAGCGTTTATCAAGGACCTTCATCTGGTCCCTGAAGTATTCAGGCTGCTGCAGGTGGCACAGGTGAGCAGTGAAAGCAAGCTTAGGTTAGATGAAGCTCGAAAGCTGTGTTTTTACAAAGAGCCTGAACATGGCTTTTATTTCAGAGGACAAACAGAAAACAAAAGGAGGAAATAAACAAAAGTAGAGCAACAGGTTCTCAGCTAATAAAAACTTTTACAGCAGCCACAAAATAGTCGAACATCTGGGGTTAGTTTTCAGTTCCTGAACAGACTTTTGTGACCGTTTGGATGTGGTACTTCCAGCCACTAAGCTCTGCGCGTGAAGTGCTGCGAGTCTCTGAACTCCAGGTAGAGGCTGAAGAGCAGGTGCAGGGACTGGACGCGGCTGCCGTAGACGGGGATGTCGAGCAGGCTGCACACAATGTCCGCATACTGCAGCAGGTCACAGTTCAGGCGGGCGGACGGCAGCTGCAGGCGGTCCAGCAGCTCCTCGAGCTCGGTTGGCCACTCCTGCATCAGGCTGTCGATGTCAGGCATCGGTCTGCTGTACTGGACGCTCGCTGGCGGCTTGGAGCGGTGCAGCGCGCTGATGCTCTCCACCCAGCTGTCCACCGCCCGCGGGTTGCTCTGAGGGTTGGCGATGCTCGTCACCTTCTTCACCTGCAGGAAAGGAAACAATGAGGAGTGACTCTGACTTTAATGCTGAGTGTGTGTGCGTACAGATGTGTGCGTGTGTGTACAGATGTGTGTGTGTGTGTGCGTGCATACAGGTGTGTGTGTGCGTGCGTACAGGTGTGTGTGTACCTCGGTGGCGCCGTGTTGCTTGGTCTCCTCCGACAGAAACAGCGACAGCACCGTCGGGTCCGACTGCTTCACGCTGGGCTCATCCAGAACCAGCAGCCCCAGGTTGTCCGGTTTGCCATCGGCCCTCGGCACCTGTGGGATCACAACATGAGGTCACTCTGAGGTCAGAGGTCGCGCTTTCTATGCTATCAGGTGCGATTGTGTTCGAACCTTGAGGAAGGCGTCGATGTCTCCCACTGCAGGGATGAAGTCCGGGATAAACGGCTTCAGGTTGTGCTCCAGCTCAACGGACTCGGGGGTGTATCTGAGACAAACACAAAACACGGAAACTCTAGATGTGTGCGTGACAACTACGTGATTTACTGCAGGGTCTTTAACAAATAAAGTGCTTTGAGGTGACTGTTGTTGTGATTCGGTGCTTTATCAATAAACTTTGATAAGGTTTTTTTGTTTTAGCAGAAACAAGCACCAGATGGTGTTAAAAAACATGAGTTGCCACATGTGTGTCTCTGCTCACCGTGTGATGTACTGGAACAGCTCTTTGATGTCGGTGCTGACGGGCAGGTTGGCGTAGTCGGCGGGATCATACAGGCCCTCCGGCGCCTTGTGGAGCTTGCTGTCCTCCTCCGATTCGTCATCTTCGGAGTCCTCATCGTCATCATCATCTTCTTCGTCATCATCCTCTTCTTCCTCTTCTGGCCGCCCCCCTCCCGGCTCCTTCCCCCTCCCATGGTCCTCGTCAAACTCGTCGCTGCTGCTGTGGGCCGACATCAGGCTGTGAACCCTCCTGCTGCTCCTCCTGAACTCCACCTGAAAGACGAAGAAACAAAACCAGGTCATGTGACCTGAGACCAACCTGGAGCATGGCAGGACTGACTCAGCTTACAGTTCAACTCTGATGGAAGGAAACTTTATTTAGTGTTTTAATAAAAACTGGGGCTCTAAAACATGATGCTCACTCAACATTACCAGATTCACTCTTCTGTCATTTCTACACAGTTTCTACACAGACGAGTTTGTGACTGGAAACACTTTGAGCTTTAAATAATGAAGAAACACGAGCAGGCGTCACGATCACCGGTTAAACCGGAGCTCTCTGCAAGGACAGGAGGAGATTACCTGGGGCTGGCTGCGGGAAGTCGGGCTGTACACGCTCGGTACCTCCTCGGCGTCCGCCACATCCAGGCTCTCGTCGTACGGCTGGTTCTTCAGCAGGCGGCCTCCTCTGTCCCGGTCAGCCCGCTCCATCGGAGCCCGGCGGGTCAGCTGCGGGCGGACACAGTAAAACCTCCATCAGAAACAACGGTTTACAGTAGCATTAGCCACCTAGCAGCAGACAGCTAACAAGAAGCCGACACCGGCGGTTTTAAGCCGATTAACCCACCTGAGACAGCACACACTCGGCATGCAGAGACAAACGACCTGCCGGCAGAGCTAAACTCAAATCTGATAAATATGTTTTAAATGTCTTACTTGTCGTCTGAGTTCAAGCCAAACTCGCTTTTCGGCGTCAAAATGGCCTTTGTGGAATGTTACGTATCCTGGCAACGGGACGGGCAGGGCATCTTGGGTAGTGTAGTTAGAATCTAATGAGAGCAGAAGCTCCAGCTCCAAGGCATATTATATTATATTATATTATATTATATTATATTATATTATATTATATTATATTATATTATATTATATTATATTATATTATATTATATAAAAAATAAGTGCTTTAAAGTAACTGGAAGAAAATAAAACAGTGGTGCATTTATTATTGGAGTGAAGTGAATACAGAAGAGTCAGTTCTATATTTGTTGGAATCTCATAATCTCTCAGCTCCTCTTGAGTGCTGAATGGAAATCAAACAGATGGATGGCTGAGGCTCTTCTAAATCTGGAGAGTGAAAGACTGAAATAAAAATAAATAAATAAACATGTTAACAAAACTATTTTAAAACCACAAAAATCAAATCTATATAAAAAGAAAAACTATTGAGGCTCATTGTCATCAATATATTTCTGATGAACACGCAGGGAAAGGTTTCCTGAAGTGTGAAGTGACGATATTTATTCATCTGTTCTCGATAACAAAGAGTTTACACAAACAAGGCCGTCCACAGCTGTTTGTGGGGCGCCGACTCCTCTTAATATAGGTACTTGTGTTATTTTCTTATTGCGGTGTTTGTATGTTTTCCACCTACCTGAAACAATTCAGGTTCCCTGGCAGCTTTTCACAGTCTCTCAGGAGAGTCTTTAAAGATGAACAAAAACAGCAAATAATCATAAAATAATATTTCAGGCCTTTGCTTTTAGTTGTGCATTATTCTTTTTTCATGCTATCTTTTGTCTGTTAACCTTGTGTCATCTGGTGCTGTTTAAATCCTATATTAAATGAAACTGGATTGATGTTTCTCATAAATCAGCACTGGCATTGACTGATTGTAAAATCCTGAGGCAAAAACGATTCTTTCATTAAACTCTATTAAAGCGTTTGGGTCATTGCAGATTTCCTGTCGAGGTCGTTACATTTTGATGATCTTGATTTTATGTTGGTTGGAAGTCACAGCTGTGCAACCTGTATGTGTCACCACCACCACTGAACATCATCCTCATCGTTTAGTGCACCTTTATTCTTCAGTTATGCTGAACAAGTTTTTACTCCAGAAAACAAGAGGGACTCGCGCCCTGAGGACATGTTCCCAGTAGTTACCACCTCATAAGCTGTTATTTGGTTCAGAAGTCAAGAAAGAAAACCTTTATTTAGAAAGCACATCTTAATCCAGGTGCAAATGCAAGTTGTGAAACCCCACATGTAAAGCCTCACAGTAAAGCCATGAATTAAACAAGTCAGAACAGCAAACATGAAGAAAAGAACACAATAAAAAAAATCAGTAATAAAAAGACCTAAAACTAAAACCCTAAACATCCATCCATTCACTTCCGCTTATCCTTTTCAGGGTTGCAGGGGGCGCTGGAGCTGATCCCAGCTGTCATAGGGCGAGAGGCGGGTACACCCTGGACAGGTCGCCAGTCTGTCGCAGGGCCAACACATAGGGACAGACAACCATTCGCGCTCACATTCACTCCAGCATTCACACCTATGGGCAATTTAGATTTTTCAATTAACCTATCCCCACAAAGTGCATGTCTTTGGATGGTGGGAGGAAGCCGAGCATCCGGGGAGAACCCACACAAACATGGGGAGAACATGCAAACTCCACACAGAAAGACCCCGGCCTGATGGTGGAATTGAACTCAGGACCTTCTAACCACCGTGTTGCCAAAAATCCCTAAACAACAAAATAAAATTGAAAATATAAAGCAGCAAAAACGATTAGAACGATAAACTTAAACTAAGAAAAGGAGTAGGAGTTAAATCAGTTAAGATCAACATCAGTCCACTAAACAGGCCTCACAAGAGTGTTTCAGTCATTTCTTTATCAAGCTGATAAAATTTAGGTTGAAAAAAATGAGCTAATATTTGGCAGAAAAAAGAAAACAGTGCTGGGTATCTGATTTCCATAATTGATTTGATCCAATCAATTTTGACTCAGACAGAAATATTATAATTTGGATCGTTTATCTGTACATATCCATATTTTTATATCTGTGTATATAATAAAATCTGACAGTAGTGAGACTTCACCACAGGTGTAAACATCACAGCAGATGCCTTTTGTTACGTCTGGTTCAGTTTGGGTAAGAAGGAAAAACAGCCGAGTCCGTGTAGGTGACAAAAATAGTGATTTTATTACACACTTCTAAGACAGAAGCATGGGAAGACAAGCGTACAGCCACAGATCTCCAAAGAGTGGACCGTTCCCCATCCTTATATAACCCATGATGACATCACACATCAGATTTATGGCCCATTTTCAGACGAGATCGACTCTTTATAAATGTGACTTTTCCTTTTGTTTTACTTAGTGCTGTCAGCATCAACTCGCTAACCGAGATTTGGGGAGTTTCGCCTTAATCGTGTGTCATGCATCATGTAGTATACATGGGGTAATGAGACGCGATTAACGCCTCATTACCCCATGTAATGGCCTAAGCCTACTTTGCTTAGGCTGCTGCCCCCGCGACCCGACCCCGGACAAAGCGGATGAAAATGGATGGATGGATGGACCAGCTCCCGATCAGCAATTGTACGGTCACATGGTTGCCACTTGTGAGGGTATCACACTATAGATGCGATGCCACGAGCCAATTTAACGCAACATCTCACACTCCGCGTGTGCAAATACAGAAACAGAAGTGAAAAAGATGAACTAGTAGAACTTTGGCAAGCCCATCCGAGCCTTTTTGATGTGGCCTTACAAAATTATCATCGCAACAGCCGCGAAAGAAGTTGGATGGACATTTCTGCTCAACTGCAGCTGTGTTGTAAGTCAGTGTTTTTCATTAGCATTTTAGTTGATGTTGTTGGTGCTGTGTGTCTGTGTGAGTGAAAGACAGAGATGGAGAGAGAGGAAGAGCAAGAGACAGATTTTGTGTTATATCTTAGCTATATAATATAAGCTTTGGTAACACTTCATGTTACCAAGCTAAAATTTGGATGCACAGTGTGAGCACTCAGGTCGCAGAGCTGAGCATTAGGGTTTACAAACATAGGGTTTCTCTCCAGTGTGAACACGGAGATGCTTTTTCAGTGTACTCGAAACTGCGAAGGCTGCGACACACTCTTCACAGCTGTAGGGTTTCTCTCCTGTGTGGATGCGCTGGTGGATTTGTAGCGCCTAAAGCGTTGAAAGCTGCTCCGCACTCGTCACAGCTGTGCGGTCTCTCTCCGGTGTGAATTCTATGGTGAAGCTTTAAATTGTGTTTGGATTTATAGGTCTTGTTGCAGTCCTGGCACTGGTGCACAGTACGTCCAGTCTTCTTCTGTTTCTGAATAAACAGCAGACAGAAAGAGAGAGCGGTGACGTTAGACTCCACGAAGGAACAAAAAAATAAAACACAAGCACTCAGAGAGATCTATACTAAAACTGATGTTTTATTGTGTTTTTATTAAACATTAATATAATATATCAATCTTTGTGTGTCAGTGTGAAGTTGTATGCTGTATTGACATTTCTTAAATACCTCAAACCAAGAAAGAGATCATTATGAATATTATATTATTAAATCAAGTTTGGAGCTGATCCTTCATCTTAATCAGTGTGACGCTGACCTTTGACCCAGAAGATCATATAGTTTTTTATCTTTACACTTATGACTGGAACATGAAAAAATTTGCCATTTGTTAATCTCGGCAATGAGGGAAATGATGCCCACAATAACAACAACATGCTCCCCGAGTCTGACAAGAAGCCATAAAGCGAGCAGCAGGTACACGCTCGCTTTGCTGATCTCCTAATTGTGGTCATAAATATTTTGCGTAGTTGTGAACTGAGTTTTGTAGCCTTGTAAACCAAAATATCTGAAATTTTTAGGTTTGTGCATTTATAGATGAAAATTATGAGTGTGCAAAAAAGATTTGTGTAATAAATTATTTTTGTTCAGTTCTACTTACCGATACAAAGCAAGAAACTACATGTAAAACTGCGCTCAAGTTCCCTGGCTGTGTTGGAGTTTCAACTTGCAAGCACAAATTTTGACCCAATTTTTATTCCTTTCAGCTATTTGGTCAATGTCATGTCAATCACAAGTTTAAATATCCAGTCTGCGTGCCGGAGGGGTGCTTTTGAAAGGAGCTCAGTAAAGCACCCCTCCAACTGATTGACATGACTTTGACCAATCACTTTGCAAAAACAAGTGGTTTTTTGCTTTGTACCTGTAACCAGACCTTAGCAATTTTTTTTTTAAAGTAACTTGTGTAAATATCTTTTACAAACACAAATTCTCATCTGTAGATGCACAAACATTTTCTGATATTTTATGTTTACAAGGGTACAAAACTCACAACTGCGCAAAATATTTATGACCACAATTAGACCCTGCTTGTGTTTGTGTTGCATACAAATGATATCACGGGATGTTCTGCTGCATTGCTATAACGACAATTAGGTGTTACTCGAGTGTAATAGAGATCGTGTCCAAATTCATGGGCTGCATCCTCCTGAGGACCCAGCCATTGCGGTCTACGTGGGCCGGGTCCTCAGAAGGTCGGGTAGGCCGGAAGTAAACGGCTGGGGAAATTGGACGGTCTAGCCTTCTGATTAGCGTCACCGCTGTCTCGGTGGAGTATAATAAACTCGGCCGTCTGCTCCTTGCTATCTAAAATATAACAGGACACTGGCGTAAATTCTCGACCATCTCACACTTCTGTTTAATCAGTTTTCTGTTTGACGCCGCGCCATGAATTCTGGGATATGGTAGGCCATGAAGGACACACCCTTCAAATTCGGGGAAAAGGAGGACGCATTTGTCGGCTGCATTCGGAGGAGTCTACGAATTTGGACAGCCTTCGGCGTGTCGCTATGACGTAATCGGTCTACAAATGCGTCCTCAGGAGGATGCAGCTCATGAATTTAGACACGACCAAAGATTGAAAATGTGACGTCATTCCAGGGTAAAACCACAAAGGATTGTGGGTACGAGTGGCAAGCGGTACTAGCGCATGTAGGCTTTCACATGAAAACAGTCACACAGCGATAAAAAGAAACACAAAAAATGGCAAGAAGCTGTTGTATTATTAACTGCAATAGTCACATGACAGCACCGGGAAGCCGACGGGTAAAGAGATTTTTTATTGGATTCCGTCGTGGAAGAGAAATTGTTCAAGCCATGTTTCCGAAATAACAAAGAGCCGACGGATGGCCTGGATTGCAGCCATTCAAAGACCAAATATAACGTCTCAGAACACTCCAGCTCACATGTTAGTCTGCTCCAAGCATTTCCACAAAGGTAAGTCTTCTGTTGTAGTTAATACATATTTTATCATAACATAATTGTTGATGTAGGTTACAAATAAGTCTTAATTTGAATTGAATTCGTTGCGCTGTCCTGCTTTGTTCACTGTGGCTTTGCGGGCTAATGTTTGTTGTGTTTTGTAGGAAAACCAGCCTACAAAATGCTGGAATGCGATCCAGACTGGGCCCCCTCTATCAACCTGGGTCATACCGAGTTTAAAGCTGCTACCACAGCGAGATTTGATCGGTTAAGAGAGAGAGCGATATCAAAACAGCCACAAAAGTCCCGCATATATGTGCCCAAGTGTTGTATTGAAACAATCAAGTGATGAATAACTGTTTTCCAGTATGTTGTTTTGCAATGTTTTTTGGTTGCATTGTTGATTTGTTTTTCACCGAAGCAGCTGATAAATAATACAGCATGATGGAATACAATGTTGCCTCTTTCTTGTAAGATTCTATGATAGAATGAAACAATAATGCCAGTTATAAATAAAGACAATGCATTGAATGAATTACAAAACACTCATTCTATTTCTATTAGATCTGAAAATGTTGTGTAATACTACAACCTGAAACGACAAATAGATGCGTTGGCCTGTACACGAGATAAAAGAAAAAAGTAACAACAGCTGTGAAGTGGAATAGTCCAAATCACAAAGTAAACTGGACCTGGGCTTGTTGCAGGGATCTGAAGTTACTAACACTTAGGACCATATACTGCATTTCCCGGACTACAACACGCACCTGAATATTAGCTAAAATCAGGGGGAAATCCTGTTTTGTACATACATTAGCCGCACCTGACTAAAAGCCGCAGGTGTTTCAGTGTTGACTTACATGTCATATGTAAGAGAATATGCACAAAGGGAACTGTCAGGAAAGAGATGGCTGTTTGGAGACATCACTTTTATTAATATTTTGAAAAACAAGTTATGGGTACATATTTGCATAACTTTTTAGGTATATGTACAAGTAGCGGTAATTACAAGTACGAAACATGTACTGTGCTTCATAAATGAGTAACAAATGTAGTACATAACAATAACCTACAGCACACCAGAAAAATAGATTGGGCCTACCTTTTAGGCTCAGGTGCAGTGACACGGCTTTAACAAGAAGAAAAGTCAGTCATTCACCATCTTTCTCTTCTTCCTGCACTAAAACCACCAAAGTCCTCTTCTCCAGTGTCGGAAACGAACAGGCTCAGGATGGCTTCGTCATCCACTCTCCGCTTCTTTCCTTCATTGTCACTTTCAAAACCAGACGCAGAATTAATGATTAATGATTACCAGTGCTGGAAATGCTAGCGCTTAATGCAGTGTTTTGATTATGTTGCCACTCGTACCCACAATGCAATGCGCAAAAGTCACGTGGTCTGTCAATTTCTATGGAAAACCAGTCGAGCTAATCTGAGCAGGTTCTAATGAAAAGGCCCTTTGATTATTCATGGCTGGTGTGTGTGCCATGCCAGCCAACACACACACACATCAGCAGCTGGACCAGACTGTGACTCCATCAGAGACCTACACTGTTAGCTTTAGCACCTCCCTGAGGACATGTACTGTACCCACCTGCTTCAAAGCCTCCACCATTATCCCCCCCGAAAAAGTTGTTTCATTATTCCTGTCACGAGAAAAACGATTGGTACGATGGATCATACAATTCTTTGACTTCATTTAGAATCACAGTGATCCTCTGGACAGTGGAAGAACATATGAACAGCACAGACTGGATTCATACCCGCGACCCTCTTCTTGTACAGCACCACCATGTGGCACGTGTGCCTGTGAGTTTATCCACATCTAAGGAAGAGCTGCACATCTGCTGAGCCCTGCACGATGACCCAGTGGGGCTTCCCTGGATCATTAACATTATTGTCACTGTCATTACTTTCCCTCATGTTTAAGGCTGCACCACCCCAACACAAGAACATACATATTACTGTTTCATTGACAGCTTTAAAGGATATTTATTCGTTTATAACATTTTTTAAAATCCGTATTTTACGTTGATTTTTAAAAATAATTTAAACAGTTTATTGTGTTTATTTAAAACATTAATTTCACTGGAAATGTTTTGGATTTATTAAGAAATTATTTAAAAGCAGTGAAAATGATTTTAATGTGAGAGACCCGCTGTAGGAGATATTATTCAGTTTGCTTCGTATTTATTAGAATGTTTGGCTGTTTTATATGTTTGTTGTTAGATTTGTCGGAGTCTAGCGGGACACCTCGGGTTATCCACACCAGTTGGCAGCTGCACTGGGTCTTTGCTGTTTAACAGCAGGATGCTCTGTCGGGACTTCTGCGCTGGACTGAATCAGAGGGCTGAACAGCAGAGAAAAGGCTTCTAAACATTTCCACTGGAGAAACACGTGTTACAGGCATAGACCACGGATGAAGCCTCAGTGAGAAAAAACCTTTTTGACTTGAAAAATGTCTTTTTTAAGAGTAATCTGGCCAAGAGGACAGCTGAAATTGCAACAATGGTTCTGTAAACATATTTTAAGTGGACAAAAGGGAGCTGATTGATTATAATGTAAGTACAATGACACAGTAATAAAGATACTTGAGAAACAGGTAATTTTTTAAATTTTATATATAACCCCCTCTGTAATACCTGTTCACAAAAGTTTATTTAAATCAAATCAAATCAAATCAAATCACTTTTATTGTCACATCACATGTGCAGGTACATTGGTACAGCACATGTGAGTGAAATTCTTGTGTGCGAGCTTCACAAGCAACAGAGTTGTGCAAAATACAATAATGTAAACAAGCAAAATACAAGAATGGCTACATCTGAAACTAATAATTTAGCAACACACCTAAAGATATTACACATAAAAAACACACGGAAACAGTGGAAATCATTTTTTTTTGCAGGCAATCACTTTTTGCCACAACACCGTCTACGAGCCAGTCACGGATCCCAGAACAGCCAGCGGTTTCCTGACTAAGGTTCAGAGCCGCGGAGGCAAAAACCGGCAGATACTCGTGTATTCTTCTACCCACACCGAGAAGGATCAGATATAAACCCACGCGTCCTGCTTACTGACCTGGGCTCCTGAGGAGGAGGTGGGGGCTCCAGCAGTCCGCTGCTCCAGCTCCTGGTTCTCCTGCATCACTACAGTGTGAATCCACCAGCAGCGCACACGGTCTGTGACTGGAAAGCACACCGGACAGCTGATATCTCCTGCGCGTTCTCGCGAACTCACCAAAAAGCGCGTGCAGGAGAATTAAGAGCCGCCCGTTCAAGTGATAAAGTCGCAGATCTCGCGGTATTTGCAGCACTGTACTCCAGGGACGATTTTAGCCCATTCTTGGGGGTGCTTCAGAGACAGTGCATGAACTCAATAAAAAGTAATTGCGTAGTATAGGTTCTATTAAAATCCAGCTTCCCTTTATGGTTTGATGGAAAATTGGTTAAACCATTGCTCAACTTATGACTGGATGACAGCAGATAATTCTGGTGAAAAGGAAACTGACCCTGTAAGCACTTTGCAGCTGAGTCGAGGGCTCGTGGAAATAAGGCCATGAGGAGTCCAGTGTGAGTACGCGTGCAGCCTGACATTTGGGACATCTGACAGACTCATTAGTGTAACTCAGGGTGTGAGCAGCAACTCCTGTATAGTAGACATAAGAAAGTAGTGGTTAGTGCTTTTTTTTTTTAGCCGAGACTCCTGGGCTCATTCCTCATGCTTTGATGGTTTTCTTTGATCCAAAAACAGGTTAGTTTAACCGCCACTGCTGGGCTGTGTGGAACAAAGTGAGTTAGCACAATTTAAATAAATAAAAAATATTGGTCTATTAAATGACTGGCAGCTAGACCATCGCCGGCTTAAAAACAGACGATCTATACTGTCAACAAACAACTCTTCATCTGCATTTTTTCAGAATAAATTGTTTTCTATTTTGTGCACCGGAGTACACCGCTCTACAGATGAAACTCGAAAAGTGGGATAAATCAACACACACACACACACACACACACACACACACACACACACACACACACACACACACACACACAGGATGGAGATGGAGATGATAACTTGACATTCATTAGGGAGGAGCTCACTGAGTGTAAGCATAGATAGGAGGAATTCCTCCTTCTCATTCATCTGCACTGTGCATCGTGTCAAAAATGTCCATATCTGTCCTTGTAAAAGTAGCTCTAAAAATGAAGTCAAAGGAGCTTGCAAAGAAAAGCGAAGAAAAATGAAGAAAAACTCTTTTTCTTTCTCTCACTTAATAAATAATAATTCTTAATAAATCTAAATCCACTATTGTAAAAAGAACGAAATAGCCCTCAGTCTTTGCCAAAAAATGTTTACATTTGTAGACCTCTACTCACCAACTGCTGCGATCATTCGGTCTCTATACAGCCGAATGCACTCGGATCTCCACTGACTCATCACAAAATCTGCTGAACTCTCCTCAACCATGCCCCCCCAGCAACGACCCCCTCCCTCTCTGGACAAACATAAATCTTTTTTCACACCAGATGCAATTCGTCAAGCGTCTGGATTCAATTAGTCACGTTTCTCACCTCTAGGAGTACTTCCGGTAAAGTATTATCCACCATTGTCCTTATCTTGGACAACATCTGCCTCTCAGACACCACCCTAACTGAGTCCAGCTCCATCCGCACAACATTGCTGGCCTCGCAGATGAGTTCATTCAGTCTGTTGACATCTGTGACCCTCGACCTGACCCTCCTCCCAGCATGCAACAGCATGGAGGATTGCACTGACCACAACAGACTCACAGAAAATCCTGAGGATAAACCAACAACGAATACAAAACCCATTAACTATCTATTAGCTGCTTTTTCCCTAAAACACAATCAGGCGAGAGAAATAGTCCACTTTGTGAATGCTGAAGGAGATTTCTTCCATCTTATTAGTACAAAAGGTTGTTCTTAGTAAAACCTGTGCTTTTGTAACATTGAGGATGGGGAGAGCTGGAGGCTGCATGCCCGGATGGAAAGCTTTATTACATTTTATTTACATTTGTTTAATTCAAAAAAGGAAAATTTAGATAAAAAGGAAAGTTAGATTTACAAATGTGCAACCTGAGCGTGAGACTATCACACACTCAGAAGGATCCCAGAGAAAAGTTAAACTGTGTCTTCACACAGCAGCCAGAGTGTGTAATATGACAATTTCTCTGACTCACAGGATGACCCCCGGCCACGATCTCGAACTCCTCCCAGACTCTATAAAGTCATTTAAGAGACACAGGCTCCACTGAGAGCCTGGGGGACGGTTTTGATCTGACCAAGCAGCCAAATTTACGGCCTTCTGATGAGTGAAGACTGCAGTTTTTGAAACCACCAGCTCTGCAGACACTAGAAAAATCCGCAAATCCGTACCAGCTGCCCTGTGATCCAGTGTTTCTGGTCCCCTCATCACATCCATGCTTTTTCTTCCACTTAAAACATCGCTCTTTTGTGAACACTTTTCTAAGTATATTATACTTTTAAAATGTGGCACATGTAATGTGATCATCAAAGAACATGATCTTTAAGAAAATCGTTAATCATATGAAAGCATTTCATATTTTGATGAAACTTTTATAATGTTTTTCTTACACTGTGTGTAATTTTTATAGAAACCTTGTTCATTGTATGAATGTGTAATTAATTATCTTTTTATCTATAATAAAATGTTTAATCTTGCATTTTTGTACTTTGTGGTTATTGAATAAAAATGAGTCACACATAGCACTGATAAACGCAGACGACTGAAAGAAATGTTTGATGGAAAATTAAACATGTGTTGTCACCAGTGTTTAAATAAAAAAGTCTTGAGTCTGTATGTAAAACATGAAAAACTCCATAGCAGTGATACTTGTTCTTAGGTGCACTTATTCTTTGTCACGTTACTGCTCCAATAAAACAAGAAGATCTCATATTAAAGGACATTTTTTGGCCATCCTGTGTTCTCATTTGCTGTATTCTCTTAATATATTAGAGCTATTTTCGGGGACAATAATACTTATGTTTTCAATGAGGTTGTGATCTTAAAGTCAGTCTCATGATTTTAGAGTAATGTGCAACAATTGTAATGTCATTTAAGTTGTTCTTGTGTGTGACTGCACACTGCCGTGAGAGGACCTCTTAGTAAGCTGCACAGCAGAAGTTTCAGTTCAGGTTTATCTATACATTACCAAATTACAACAATAGGCACCTGGAAGTGAGACTGTTAGTCTCACAAATGGTGCAAACTGCAGAGAAAAGCATCAGTGTGGGAGTCAAAAAAGGGGCAGCTTGACCAGTGAGGAACAACATATAATTGTTTGTAGTGATGTGTCGGTCGCAAACGAAATGGCTTTTAGAGCCGGCTCTTTGAAGTGAACGACACGAGCCGGCTCCTTATTGCGAGCCGTTGGGTTTTCTTTTTTCCTTTCTCTCACCCTCTCTTGCACTTTTTTCCCGCTTCACTCCGCATGCGAGCCTTGTGCTTTACGCTGGGCAGAGGGGGGAGGGGCGGTAGTTACACTCGCAGTAGCACAGGAACAGAGCGGGAGGGAGAGAGAAAGAGCCAGGGACAACAACGTCACATTAGAAAGGTATAGTAATCATCCACAACTATTTTCAGTTGCAGATGATAAAGGATTCAGAAAGTTTATTCATGCAGGCCCATATGACAGAGAATGTGCATGTTCTTTTTGTTTTCATATTTTAATTTATATTTAATTGTGTTGTGGTTTGCAGTGTTTTGTGTTGTTTCACTTAAAATTTCCTTAAAAGAAAAAAGCTGAAAATTTAAATAGTTAAAAGTTGAAATGTGACTAGTTGGTTTTAGTATTATATGATTTATTTATTACATTTTATGTGGAGTGAATAAATAAAAGTATATTTATGGTGGCCCCTAGAGACAGAGCACATACAAACTTCAAAACACGTACAAAACACAACAGAAGTGCTCCAGGATGCTAGGGGCAGTGTTGAGCTTTTGTTACTTAGTGGCTACACAAGCCAGGAAGTACCAACGACCGGGTTTGGTGTGTGGTAGTAACAAGTAAATGAACTTTTTTTTTTAAAATTATTTGAATGTATATGAGTGTTTGTGTATAAATACACAAACAATACACACATGCTTTCAATTGAGTAATTTAAGTGATCTAGGTAGCTCTGTTAAGAAAGTTCAGTTAACGCCGGTTCGGAGCCGAAAGTGCCGGCTCTCTAAAAACAGCCGGAAATCCCATCACTAATTGTTTGAAACAACCAAACAAAACATTAAAACATTATTTATTTACTTATTTTTTAGCTCCAGTGCCGAACAAACATGTGAAAACATCTGTGTTGAAAAACAGTAAAGAAGCAAACCAGCCTGGAAATCTTAGATATTTTCTTTATAAGCAAAAGCAGTAAATTCATTTCCAAGCCTTTTAGAGTTTAAGATTTTTATTATCAAATGTACAGATTACTGCCGAGAGATAAAAAGCTCATCTGGATACGTGTGAATGTTAAAAACTGTTTCCAGAGACAGATATTTAATATGCATTTTTTCTTTGAATCTGCCCACACACTGGTTCACTTCATTCATGCTAAAGCTAAATGCTAGCAACACTGACACCTGTGTGTTTGTGCTGAGTTCAGCCTCATGTTGATATCTGAGCACAGAAGAAGTCCTGCGGTTCATGAGGACGGGGATCCATGATACTGGTTTCACTAATCGGACTCTCAAAACAAAAGCAAATCTCGTCATTTTATAAAATGCTGTACGTTGCCTTACATCACTGGTGTTGATGTAGTGATGTCCAGCTGCTCCCTGCTGCTCTCGCTCTCCTCATTTGCTTGTTGGATGTTGGTCCTCCTGGACGCCTTTCTCACCTGAGCTCGAAAAGTCTTACAGAGGAAAAAGTAAACAACAGGGTCCAGACAGACGTTGAAAACTGACACCATGGCGGCCGCCTCCTGCAGGTAGTACAAAACTCGACCCACAGAGCAGCTGTTCGAAAGAAACACAAAGGGAAGACGAACCAGGTGATAGGGGACAAAGCAAACGCAGAAGATGCTGACCAGCACCAACATGTTCCTGCGAGACTTCACCAGCTTCTCAGAGCCAGAGGAGGCCAGCTGCCTCTGCTGTGCCTGCAACACCTTGCGGGAGATGCTGTAGTAGAAGAAGACCAGGCATATGAAGACTAAGAGGACAATGATTGCAGAGAAGGTGTGGAGGATTTTGTACAGCAGGCTGACTGATGAACTAAAGGAATCAACACAGTAATTAGAGGTCAAAGGTTCCTTGGAGCTGATAAAAAAGCTGATAAAAGTGATTGTTGGAGCCAGGAGAATAACCCAGGTGATGACAGAGATGATTCTTGCAGTTCGTACTGTTCGTACAGTTCCTGAAGGATGTACGATTTTCCGATACCTGCAGACAGAAGAGGAAGGAGGCAGAATACAACTTCACTAATCACAACAGTGCCAAAACTGCAAAAGTAAATGCTGAGCCAGAAAAAGGTACATTCATGCTTTTGTCAGGAGCACAGGGTGTGTACTTAACCACTTAATCTAGTTTTTACGTTAAAGGTTTCTTTTTCTTTCTTTTTTCCCTTTTTTTCTCTCTTTTTTTTTTCTTTGTCTCTTCTCTTCTTTCTTTTTCTCTTTGCCCTCATCTTCACCAAAGGAAAAGCAGGGGTCAGTTTAAAGCCCTGGTAGCTTTCAACCTCTGGACCTCCACAGCGATTAAATAGGAAGCCATTACTTCAAACAAATTATAAGCTTCATAAGCCAAGAAAAGGTTAAATTAGAGGCCCCTCTAATTTAACGTTAAAGGTTTCTTACCTATTGGCAGCGATGTACGCCATAAATATGATGCTGGCGTACATGTTGAGGAAAAAAGCAGAAGCTCCAACTGTGCAGTGAAGCAGCTGAACCATGGCAGAGCTGCTGATGTAGTGGGCGATGCGCAGTGGCAGAGAGAGGCAGAGCATGAAGTCAGCAGCTGTCAGGTTCTTCAGGTAGACCATCAAGCTGCTGGATGCCTGCTGCCGAGCCCGACAACAGTAAAACTTCATGATGAAGCCATTGAGGGGTAAACCCACCTGTAGAGACACAGAGAGGACGAGAGAACAGGACGTTTGTAGATGCACAGAGAACCTTAAACCAGTTCCTTAAAAAAAACCACAATCTGATTATTTGAAACTTACCAGAAACACCAGACTGTAGACCAGCATAAAGAAGGGGTTGGCTGATGTGTCGACATTACCACAGTTCTGGTCCAAAGACAGTGTTTCATTTTTGGGGTGAACCATGTTTCTGGTGCTGGAAAAAAAAACACTTTAAAAAAACAGTCTTTTAAACTGAATTTATAGGTTCATTTTTTAAAATGATTCACTCTTAATTTGTTTTGTTAAATTAATGTTGGAACAATTTTAGATATTGTGCTACAGGTTACAGTCTGCAGTTGTGGAAGGAAGCATACAATAGCTTTAAACCAGACTGTTCTGTTCTATTAAAATGCGAGATTTCACACCTTTAAATGTTCATTTCAGATATGATCAATTGCAAGTTTCTGTTTTTATAGTTTAGCAAGATGCTTCTGCTTTTTGAGCATAGCTCATACACACACGTTAAGTTCATTGAAAGGTCGTATGTCTATGTATGGTATGGCTGGAAACGCACAGACACACATGCACCTACACACATTCTGTACATTAGTACCTTAGTTGTGGAAGGAAGCATTCATTAGTAAAGATAAGTCAACACTCTCATGAATCTTATGACAATCCATTAAGCACAAGCTGAAGCAGTGAGCTGTAGGCAGAACCTGGACTCATCGCTGAACATAACGTTTCTCTATATGTTCACGTTCCAGTGCACATGGTACTGACACCAGGCCTGACGGTGAAGGGCAGTCATGGCAGGCCTCCTGGACTCCAATGAGCTTGGATATCAAGTTAAAGGAATTTACTCGAATTGCCTGCAAGTTTATATATTTCAATGTTTTGTTTTGCTGTTTTAATTCCTTTAAAGAATGAAATGTGCAATATAAGTAAAATTGACTTTGACATTGAAATTATCACGATGACTGTGTGGCAGGCAGAGCTAGGCCCCAATAGCAGGACTTGGAAACAAAGGGAGTGAACTAAAAGAGGCAGCTTTAATTACTCTAATACTGAACGCTAAAGCACAAACATACAAAGCTAAAAAAAATAGAAACTAGAAACACTTAACTTAAATACAGGCAGGATAACGAGAGGGTGGGAAACGAGAGGGTACACACTGGGACCAGAGAGAAACTAATTACTTGGAACAGATGAACTTTGAGGTTGCATGCTCAGTTAACTAAAAGTATTTTTTATCATGATGCTGGATTGACATCTCTTGAACGCTGAACTCAGCTGTGTTATTAATCATTGATTGTTTTTGCTCCACATGTCAGGAACTATTAAAAATGATAATTGTCATTTTTTAAAATCAGCAGAAGCACAAAAGATGTGAGTCTGAGAATCCAGCTGGACCTGCAGTTTTTTGTGATGATGAAAAGTTACTTCTGTTGTTATGTCTTCCAGGTTAAATTGTAAACCATATCCAAGATGGCGCCGCGTATGGATGCCCTGGTGCTTCAGTGCATTACTTCTGTCTTGTCTTTGTGCATAACTTCTGTGTCTGGGCACTCCTCTGGATATTCTTACACCAGAGAAGAGCTTCTTAACTACAGGACTACAACACCTGGGGATTTACTTCCAATATTTGTCGCATCTGCGGCAGATTTACTGCAGACTCTGATCAGGAAAGTGAGACGCCGAAAGAGAGGTAAGCGAGCCGGTGCACTCGTGCGTCTGAGGAAACGCGGACTGTGAACTGCTCTTCCTGGGATCTTCCTTTCCAACGTACGCTCACTCAGGAATAAGATAGACGAACTGGCCCTGATGAGAAGCATGAACAGAGACTTTGCCTCCTCCTGTGTCTTATGTTTTACGGAGTCGTGGCTCTGTGAGGACATCCCGGACAGCGCGCTCAAGCTGGAGGGCTTTCATCTGCTGCGCGCGGACCGGCAGGCCTCTCTCTCTGGTAAGACCAAAGGTGGAGGTGTCTGCTTCTACATCAATAGTGGCTGGTGCACAGACGTAACAATGATTGCTCAGCACTGCTCTTCCTCTCTGGAATACCTTTTTATTCACTGCAAACCGTTTTATTCTCCGCGGGAGTTTGCTTCATTCATCCTGGCCGCTGTTTACATCCCGCCAGATGCGGATGCGCAGGCAGCTCAGTGCGCACTCGCGGAGCAGATTCTCCACATGGAGCGGACATTCCCGGACTCTCTCATTATTGCTCTTGGGGACTTTAACAAAGCCAATCTGAGCCATGAGCTTCCCAAATACAAGCAGTATATTAAATGCCCGACCAGAGAGGAGAGGACATTAGACCACTGTTACAGCACGATCAGCGGGGCCTATCGTGCGGTGCCCCGCGCTTCACTCGGACTTTCTGACCACGTCATGATCCACCTAATCCCCGCGTACAGACAGAGGCTGAAGCTCTCCAAACCTGTCGTGAGGACCAAAAAACTGTGGAGCAACGAGGCTGTGGAGGAGCTTCGCACGTGTTTGGAGTCTACAGGCTGGGACACAATGAAGGCTGCTTCTAACAGCTTGGACGAGTTTACGGACACTGTCACCTCCTATATCCACTTCTGTGAGGACAGCATTGTGCCATCACGCACCAGGGTGAGTTATAACAATGACAAACCCTGGTTCACCCCTAAACTCAAAAAGCTGTGGCTGGAAAAGAGAAAGGCGTTCAGAAGCGGAGACAGGGACTGCTACAGAGAGGCCAAGTACAGGTTCACTAAAGAAGTGGACATTGCTAAACATCAGCACTCTGAGAAGATGCAGCAGCAGATCTCAGAGAATGACTCGGCCTCTGTGTGGAAAGGTTTTAGGAATATCACCAACTACAAGCCTAAAACCCCCCACTCCACTGATGACTTGCTCTTAGCCAACACCCTTAACGACTTCTACTGCCGTTTTGACGAGCCATCAGGCAGCCTTCACACCTCCAACGGCCCCAACAATAGAGACACTTTGGACACTAATTCCCCCACCTCTCCCCCCTCCATAGAGCCATCACCACCTTCAAACTGTTCACCTACAACACCCCCCTCCTCACCCCACACAAAAGAGGATTTCACACCACCTCCTCCGACCACAACTCTTCATATTCATGAAGCAGATGTGAGGAAGCAGTTTAAGAATCTGAATGCTCGGAAAGCTCCAGGCCCAGACGGTGTGTCTCCTGCCACCCTCAGACACTGTGCAAACGAGCTGGCCCCAGTGTTTTCTGGCATCTTCAACTCCTCACTGCAGGCATGTCATGTGCCTGCCTGCTTCAAGTCCTCTACCATAATCCCTGTCCCCAAGAAACCTAGGATCACTGGACTAAATGACTACAGACCCGTGGCTCTGACATCTGTGGTCATGAAGTCATTTGAGCGCCTAGTTCTCTCCCATCTCAAGACCCTCACGGCCCCCCTCCTGGACCCCCTGCAGTTTGCATACAGAGCCAACAGGTCTGTAGATGACGCCATCAACATGGCCCTACACTTCATCCTGCAGCATCTGGACTCCCCAGGGACCTACGCCAGGATCCTGTTTGTGGACTTCAGCTCTGCCTTCAACACCATCCTTCCAGACCATCTCCGAGGCAAGCTTTCCCAGATGAATGTGCCTGATCCCATCTGCCGGTGGATCACTGACTTCCTGACAGACAGGAAGCAGCATGTGAGGCTGGGAAAGAATGTCTCGGACTCCCGGACCATCAGCACCGGCTCCCCTCAGGGCTGTGTTCTTTCTCCTCTGCTCTTCTCCCTGTACACCAACTGCTGCACCACCCACCAGTCTGTCAAGCTAATCAAGTTTGCAGATGACACTACCGTTATTGAACTCATCTCGGACGGGGATGAGTCTGCCTACAGGAGGGAGGTTGAACGTCTGGTGTCCTGGTGCAGCCACAACAACCTGGTGCTGAATGCCCAGAAGACAGTGGAGATTATTGTGGACTTCAGGAAGCACACAACTCCACTCCCCCCCATCATCCTGACTGACACCCCCATCACCTCTGTGGACTCATTCCGCTTCCTGGGTACCACCATCACCCAGGACCTGAAGTGGGAGCCCACCATCACCTCCGTCATTAAGAAAGCCCAGCAGAGGATGTACTTCCTGAGGCAGCTGAAGAAATTCAACCTGCCAACACGGACGATGATGCAATTCTACACTGCAATCATCGAGTCCATCCTCACCTCCTCCATCACCGTGTGGTACGCTGGAGCCACTATCAGGGACAAACAGAGACTGCAGCGTGTTGTGCGCTCTGCTGAGAAGGTGATTGGCTGCAGACTCCCATCTCTGCAGGACCTGTACACCTCCAGGACATTGCGGCGTGCAGCTCGGATCTCAGCTGACCCTTCTCACCCTGGACACAGTCTGTTTGACCTGCTCCCCTCAGGCAGGAGGCTCCGGTCCATTCGCACCAGAACCTCTCGCCATAAGAACAGTTTCTTCCCCTCTGCTGTTGGACACATGAACAATAACCATATGACTGTCCCCGCCACTAACACATGACCCTACGCTGTGTCACTGCATCATTCCATGTTTGGCACTGATCACCACCTGCACTCATGTATATATCATGTACATATCTATCTATCTATCTATCTATCTATCTATCTATCTACTTAGCACTTTTAATTCTTATTAGCACTTTTAATTCTTATTCTTATTTTTATTTTCATGTCTATTTAAGTGTAATTTATAACAGTATGTTTGCACTGAAGCACCGCAGCAATTTCCTAATGTTGTAAACCCACTCAACATTTGGCAATAAAACCCTTTCTGATTCTGATTCTGATAAAAGACACAGCGCAGCTCTAACCTCAACCCTGTTGTCTTTCCTGTTTATGACCACTGAAACTGCTGCACAGAAAACTCAGACACGTAACTTCCTGATTAGTTGTTAAAAGTTAGTTAGAATTAAAATTTTTGTAAGTCATAAAGCCTTGGTGGTTTAATGGCATCACTGTAAATCAGAAAACACACAATGATCGATCGTCTCTTGTAACCTGACTTGCTGATAACTTGTGTTAAACAGGTTTTATATTGTGCTGAAAAAGTATTTGACCCCTTCCTGATTTTTTTCTAAATATAATGATGTGTTAGTCACAGTATGTTCTAAACAACATTATCATGTTTGAGCGTAAGGTTGTTTGTCCATGCATCTGGCACCAGGACACCACGAACCTTAGTCAATAAGAGACTTGTAATCGTATGTCCAGATTAGCTTCCAAAACACTAACCCAATTACTTTTGTTCCTTAAATCAGGACTGGTTTAAAATGATCTTATTTAGTTTTTCTGTCAGTATTAAATGTGAGAATCAGACACCATCAGGACTCACCTCTGGTTCTGCTGCGAGGAGGAAAAGTTGCTTCAGCCGTTCTCAGTGTGATGGTACCACTGTAACTAAGGAAATGCACAGTGACATCACTGCTGCCCTGGACACTGGCCTATTTCCTCTTTGTCTGTTAAACTGACACGACACGTGTCCAAAAGAGTCGAGTCATTCTCTGATCAGCTGCTGCTACACTTCTTATTTTAGCACTGACTCACTTTATTGACACTGATTGATTTTTTACTAATGTCCTTCACCTCTTCATCACTACAGCTAACATGAGACAGCACCTGAAGCCAATTCAGATTGCATCTGAAACAAGTGTCATGGATCCCAAGACTTTCTGAACAACTCAAATATTTCCTCAGCTCAAAGGTCAATCGATTGATGGTGCTGGCCAATGGATGCAATGAGGCTGATGTAAATCTGGGTTCAGTTTTTAAAGAAACTCCAGTGTACAATGTGGATCAATAAGGATCAAACCACTGACCTTTTGATTGGTAGATGACACACTCTGCTTCGTGAGCCACAGCTGCCTTGAATGCTGATCCAAAAACTATGAACGCACTGGAGAAAACCATTTCCCATCATTAACCAACGACCATTTCCCCTCCTCATCCAAATCCATTAATTCAGAAAAAAAAACATTTATAGATATCAGTGTCTAAAATATGCATCAACTGATTTTTATATTTAAAATGTATAAAACAGGAATCTTGTTAGGTTTTTTTTCATGAGAGAAGACTAATTTCCTCCAATTAAACGTTTTCACGAATCATTATCAAATTGTTACAATTTAAAATTACTGTTACACAGCACCAGGGACCTTCTGTATTGTAACTGTATTGCGGGTCACAGAAACAGAATGTTAGCATGATTGGTGGAATCAGTTGAAGGTGTCTTAGGTCTGATACATGCTCACGTTTCTTCTTCTGCAGCTTTCTGGGCATCTTCTTATATAGAGATTTAACCTTCTGCTAGCAACGCTCCCATTACCATGGCAACCACCTCTTGCCCTCCAGTCAGGCCTGTAGAGTTAAAGAAGTGGACAAAGTGCATATCATAACAGCAGATTCATGATTGAAGCCACATTCCTGTGAGGGAGTTGTGAGAAAGTGTTGTGTCTGCTTGTATCAGAGTGGGCACAACTGCTCTACAATATACTGTGTGCAGTAAAGAATAAAATACAAATACTGTATGTGATGCAAATTATGAGATATTAGCCTTACAGATAAAAATTAATCCCAACAGTCTCCAGCTCCAGTCCTTGAGAGCTACTGTCCTGTATAGGGATGGGTATCGTTTAGGTTTTATCCGATACCGGTGCCAAATCGGTACTTTTGAAATGGTGCCGGTGCTCAAACGGTGCTCAAACCGGTGCTTAAAGAATGGAGAACACAAAATTGGTTCAAAAACCTCTCATATTCAGCTGGTTTTTTGTAAAAAGATAACAATGTTAGCCTTTTCTGCAGCTATGGGGCATATATGGCATCACTCTTAGCTGGAAGCAGTGCTTAAACAATGGAAAAAAAACAAACTTTGTCCAAAAACCTCTCATGTTTAGCTGTTTCCCAGTTTTTCTTTGGTCATTTTAGCCTTTTTGGCCAGGGTGAAGGGAGTATCTGCCATCAAACAAGAAGACAGCCGCATGTAGCTACAGTGTTGGGAAGGTTACTTTTGAAATGTATTCCATTACAGAATACAGAATACATGCCCTAAAATGTATTCTGTAACGTATTCCGTTACGTTACTCAATGAGAGTAATGTATTCTGAATACTTTGGATTACTTAATATATTATCATGCATTTTACAACTACGTGAATGTACTATTGCTGTGTGATTTATTACTATTACTGAAGGTCCGCGGCTCCGAACCGTATTAAAGGGACCTCTGACTAATACGGGTTCCTTGTTGGGCTTGTAGCCGAAAAATGGCTTTACTTTGTTGTCTGGGTCAACTCTGCTTGCGAGAGACAGAGAGAAGCGTTGAAAGGCTCCAACAGAACTTATTGTTTCGGAGGAAAACACAAACACAGCGTAAAGTCGAGTCTTAATAGCTTACTTACAACTGGGCTCATCAGGCTCTCTTCTTGGCTGCAGTGGTTATTATTATATTTACATGCTTCCAGCTCCCGTTTTTGCTCGATGACAACTCGTACTTTTCGACTCTCCTTTTTCTTCCACCTTGCGCTCACAGACACATAACGAGTATGGCAGTCCATTCTCCCTGCAGCACGGACTACACTGCCCATGAGGCTACATTCTTTAGGGCTATGCCTGTAGCATTCTGCCTATTAGCTTAGCACAACAACAAAAAGGCCTCTCACCCAGGAAACACGCAGAGCGTCCCCCTGTAACCATGGCAACCGCAACGCTGCCGCCTGGAACTACAGAATGTAGCTGTCAAACAAAATCGAAACAGTCCTGACCTGCGACAATATGAAACAGGAAAGTACCGCCGTGTAATCCAGTTATTTCAACAAAGTAACTGTATTCTAAATACCACCTTTTTAAACGGTAACTGTAACGGAATACAGTTACTCATATTTTGTATTTTAAATACGTAACGGCGGTACATGTATTCCGTTACTCCCCAACACTGTGTAGCTATGATGATGTTTGCTAGTTCACCTTACATGCATTAATGTAATAACGTGGTTAGCCTACTCAACGTAAATTACACACGAACAACATTAAGCTACTCACGCAGAGAAGAACGGCTGCTGCTGCCATCAAATATGGCGCATTTCTCGGTGTTTCATCGGATTCGAGGTGTTACCTCCTTTGACAGTATCACAGTATCAGCTTAAAGCACTTGTTGCAGGCTGCTGAGTTTGCATATTTTGCTGTGAAGTACAGCCAGACTTTTGACCGCTTCGCCTTGGGCATTTTTAATCTGTAGCTCTGCATAAAAGAACGTACGTACCCGGACCCGCCTACTATCCTCGGAAACGTAAAATGATTGGCTAGAAGTGTATCACAGCTCAGGAAAAAAAAGCACCGAAATAAAGCACCGAAATGTGCGCTGCTTTTCGGTCTGGTTACTACCGTTTATGTCAGAACCGGTGCCATCATGGCACCAGACACCGGTACCCATCCCTAGTCCTGTATGGGCTCAAAATGTGGTCATAAATATTTTGTACTTGTAAATCAGGATTTGTATGTGTAAAAAAAATTTGTGTGTGCGTAAAAAAGATTTGTATGTGTAAAAAAATTTGTGCGTGCGTAAAAAGATTTGTGTGTGTACTTAGCCAAAACAAACCCCTGCAAGTTAGAAGTACAAATTTTGACCCTATTTTTCTTCCTTTCATCTGATTGGTCAATGTCATGTCAATCACAAATGTAACAATCCAATCAGAGAACAGATGGGTTTGGCTGTCGAAGGGGCGCTTTTTTTGAACTTGAACTTTTTTTTACACACACACAAATTTTTTTAACACATACAAATCCTGATTTACAAGTACAAAATATTTATGTCCACATTTTGAGCCCATACTGTCCTGCAGCTTTTAGATGCATCCCTACTCCAACACAGCTGAATCAGAATCAGAATCAGAATCAGAATGGGGTTTATTGCCAAATGTTGAGCAGGTTTACAACATTAGGAAATTGCTGTGGTGCTTCAGTGCAAACATAGTGTCATAAATAGCACTTAAATAGACATGGAAATAAAATAAAATAAAATAAAAGTAGGGATAAGAATTAAAAGTGCTACGTGGAAAGATATGTGCATGAGATATACATGAGATATATACATGAGAATAAGAATTAAGAGTGCTACGTAGAAAGATATATACATGAGTGCAGGTGGTGATCAGTGCCAAACATGGAATGATGCAGTGACACAGCGTAGGGTCATGTGTTAGTGGCGGGTACAGTCATATGGTTATTGTTCATGTGTCCAACAGCAGAGGGGAAGAAACTGTTCTTATGGCGAGAGGTTCTGGTGCGAATGGACCGGAGCCTCCTGCCTGAGGGGAGCAGGTCAAACAGACTTCTAAACTGCTCATCTCACAGAAGACAAATCAGGACCCTCACTGGATGTCAAATCTTCATACTAGGGCTATCCAGTCAAGTTGATCTTTAATCATATGATGTTCACCGCCATCTTATCTATCCTCCTTAATGTCCAGCTGCTACTCACTCTCCTCATTTGCTTGTTGGATGTTGGTCCCCCTGAATGCCATTCTCACCTGAGCATGAAAAGTCTTACAGAGGAAAAAGTAAACAAGAGGATCCAGACAGACATTGAAAGTTGCAACCATGGTGGTCACCTCCTGCAGGTAGTACAACACTGGACCTACAGAGCAGCTGCTCCACAGAAAAACTGAGGGTAGTCGAACCAGGTAAAACGGGACAAAACAAACACAGAAGATGCTGACCAGCACCAACATGTTCCTGCGAGACTTCAAGAGCTTCTCGGAGCCAGAGGAGGCCAGCTGCCTCTGCTGTGCCTGCAACACCCTGCGGGAGGTGCTGTAGTAGAAGAAGACCAAGGATATGAAGACCACGAGGAAAGTAACGACACACAAAGCCTGAATGATTTTGAAGGACACAGTGACCAGTGGACTAAAGATGAGAACACAGCGGCTGATACTAGAAGGCAGAGATTTATGAGTGATGAAAAACAGGATAATGAAAATAATTCCTGTAGTCACAAGAAAAGTCCAGGTGATCATCGAGATGATGCGGGCAGTCCGTACTGTCTGCAGGACACGAGTTCGTGAAGGATGAACAATCTTCAGATACCTGAGAAAGAAGAGGAAGGAGGGGAGTAGACAACTTCACTGATCAGTCACAGTGCTGTCACACCTTCAGAAATCATTCATGCTTTCATCAGGAGTGCATGGTTTGCAGTCAACAACACCATCATGAACTGCAGTCTGAAATCAGTAAAAGTTTCTTACCTGTTGGCAGCGATGTACCCCATGAATATGATGCTGGCACACATGTTGAGGTAGAAGGCAGAGGCTCCAAAGCTGCAGTAGAGCTGCCAAATTATTATAGATCCGCTATTATAGTGGCCGATGCGCAGTGGCAGAGAGAGACAGAGCAGAAAGTCGGCAGCTGTCAGGTTTTTCAGGAAGACCTTCAAGCTGCTCGATGCCTGCTGCTGAGCTTGACAACAGTAGAACTTTATGACGAAGCCATTGAGAGGTAGACCCACCTGAACATGACACAGAGATGATGGAAAGAAGACTTTGGTACATGCACCTTCAGACTCAACATGAACAGTTTATGAAAACTTCAACCAGTGTATAACAGAGCACAGTCTGAAGATTTGACACTTACCACAAACAGCAGACTGTAGACCACCATAAAGAAAGTGCTGGCAGATGTGTCGACAGCATCACAGGTCTGGTTGGAAGGTGAAGTCTCATATTTTGGGTCAACCATGCTTCCAGATCTGAAAAATAAACCTACTTCAGAGATCTACCTCTTTGCAACAAACTGTTTATAAATGCTAGTTTAATCTTTGAAAGGATCAACCTTCATGGTCCCTTAGTTCGAGATAAATCAAAGTCAAACCAATTTTAAACATTGTGTTGAGATCAACTACATGTGTCTTTGAGACAGTAATTTTGACCCCCAGTAAGAAACCTTGGAGTCACTCATGATCAGTGTTGGGCAAGTTACTTTTAAAAAGTAATTCATTATAACTGAGTTACAAGATTCTAAAAGTAATTACTTACTTGGAAAGTAACTGGCCCTGGGTGAGGGACCAGACAAAGAGCGATTCATAAGACCCTTATGAAAAGGACACCGAGGGAACAGTTTACCCTGCCCGGGATAGGGTTACCGGGGCCTCGCCCTGGAGCCAGGCCCGGGGAGGGTGCCCGAGGGCGAGCGTCTGGTGGCCGGGCCTTAGTCCATGGGGTCCGGCCGGGCACAGCCCGAAGAGGAGACATGGGCCCATCCTCCCGCAGGCCCACTACCCGCAGGAGGCGCCATAGGGGTCGGGTGCGTTGTGTGCCGGGTGGCGGCCAGGAGCGGAGGCCCTGGCGGACTGACCCCCGGCTGCCAAGACTGACCGAAAGAACGAGATCGCGGATACAAGCGGCAGAAATGAGCTTCCTCCGAAGGGTGGCTGGCCTCTCCCTTAGAGATAGGGTGAGAAGTTCGGCCATCCGGGAGGGGCTCAGAGTAGAGCAGCTGCTGCTCCACATCGAAAGGAGCCAGCTGAGGTGGTTCGGGCATCTGACAAGGATGCCCCCTGGGCGCCTCCTGGGTGAGGTGTTCCAGGCATGTCCCACCGGGAGGAGGCCCCGGGGCAGACCCAGGACACGCTGGAGAGATTATATCTCTCGGCTGGCCTGGGAACGCCTTGGTGTTCCCCCGGATAAGCTGGAGGAGGTGGCTGGGGAGAGGGAGGTCTGGGCCTCTTTGCTTAGGCTGCTGCCCCCGCGACCCGGCCTCGGACAAAGCGGATGAAGATGGATGGATGGATGGATGGAAAGTAACTATTGCATTACTTTAAAAAAAATGTTTAGGGTAATTTACATCTGGCTCTGTATTTAGATTATGTAATTATCTTATATTTTATATATTTGTAATTTATATTTTATTGTGATTTTATTTGTACTGCGATTTTAATGGAAAGCACTTTGGTGTACTTCGGTCTTAAAAATGTGCTATATAAATAAATTTTGATTTGATTTGATTTGATTTAACCCTCTCGGGCCCAGGGTATAATTGGCCATTTTTTAACTACTTTTGATTTTCCCTCCATATTTCACCTTTAAAAACTATTTACTTTGCCTTGTTTGGTATCATTCATTTCAGCACAACCTCACGTGTCTGAATTTACAGTTATGTTTTCATTTTGACATACTGTATTAACACAATTGATCTAAAATCAGACAAAAAACAAAAAACAAAAAAAGTTACAATTTTACTGTAACAACCACAAACATGTTTAATAAATCATATTTCAAAACTTTAAATGCAAAAATAAATTGTCGATTTTAAAATCCTATGCACAAGTTTTGCAAACAACAAAGTTATTTGCATCCATTTACCTTTTACCCCTTTTTAAATAACCATTTCAAACTATTTTAGGAGAACATAAAGGAAACATCACAGCCTGATACCTGCAGGTCTGACAGCAGCAGGTGTATCACTCCTGTTTCTACCTGGAGACAGCAGTCGCCTCATTGTTCTGACACACAACACAAAACTACCCACAACACTACACACTAACTAAACAAGACAACACATTAACTACACACCCCAAACACGCTAAATGTCACAAATCTCTCATATCTCAAAACTCGCTCTTTCTCTCTCTCACTCTCTTTCTCCATCACTCCTAAAATGTCCCCCTTTTCCTAAACAACCAAATGTCATGTTGCCATATCATTTTTTGATTGGTCTAAGTGGTGCATTTTTCCACCTACATGTTCCTTCTTTTTTCCTTCAGGCTTAGAGGGATGTTCCCTCTAAGCCTGAAGGAAAACAGAAGGAACACACACATGTAAAGGAAGCACTCAAAACGTGCGGCTATCCTAAATGGGCGTTCTTAAAGTCAGCAAAGAGGCACAGAAAAGAAGACCAGACAACAGCGAGGGAGGATAAGAAGGACAGACGCAACAACATTGTCATCCCCTATGTAGCCGGTGTATCAGAAAAACTCAGGAGAGTTTTCTCCAAGCATGACATCCCGGTGCATTTCAGACCCAGCAACACGCTCAGACAGAAACTGGTTCACCCGAAAGACAAAATGCCAAAACACAAACTTAATAATGTGGTGTATGCTGTACAGTGCAGCGAGGAATGCCCAGACCTCTACATTGGAGAGACCAAACAGCCACTTCACAAGCGCATGGCACAACACAGAAGAGCCACCTCCACAGGACAAGACTCAGCAGTCCATCTGCATCTTAAGGATAAAGGACACTCTTTCGAGGATGCCAATGTTCACATTTTGGACAGAGAGCCCACTCACATCCTGGGCCATCTGACCTCAGGAATTCGCATGATAAGGTGGGGCCAGGTTTCACAATGAACTCACCCGAAACTCTGGCTGATCGGGACCCATACCTTGGCTCAGGCGATTAGAGGATCATCAGGATCATTGTAAGAATTTATTTAATATTACTTTCTAGTATCAGTTGATGTTTGCTGGAGCCACAGCTGTAAAAGCTGCTGGTCATGATATCGGTTTGGTTATCTGGTGAGAAGGAAACATGAAGATGAAACCAGGAGATGTCCTTACTGAATCATCAGAGCTGAACAGGTGATGGAGAAACAGGTTTACCTTTTAGGTGACATGAATGAGTTGAAGGGAAGTTATGAACTGTTTCTGAGAGACAAATAACACCAGGATCCTTTTCTATGTAGCTGACAGCTGGTAACTGTGCAGGGGCGTGTCTAGCAAAGTTTAGCCAAGGAGGGAAGGTGGGGCATTAACAGGGAGAGGGGGGCACAAAGAAATACTTTCTTATTCTCATTTAAAATATCTCGCTTTTATTAAATAATTATCTGAATATTACAACCAAAGGTTTTATCTGACAAAAAATGTATAGAAAACATACATATAACAACAAGACTGTACATCACTGTCACAACAGCATCTGTTTTCATTCAAAGGCTTTATGGCTTTAATACCTGGTGGGCCGGTCCGATTGCCCGGGCCGATTTTGTGTCCCAGTCCAGCCCTGGGCACAACACGCAGTGAATTAATCTGAGAGGGTGCATTAAAAAGTAAATGGCCGCGCCAGCGGTGCACATTGCAAATTAGCTCGCATAGACACATTAGTTGTGCCGCTTCTTAATGACAGTATCTTAGTTAACAACCCCAACTACCAGATTCAACTTATAATTGGCTAAAAATAACTTAGCCTACTGGTAAGAGGGACGTTATTAGCTTTCCACATTCCGACACTTCAAAAGCTTCAGGAGCTTTCCGCTCAGCACAGCATCAGCACCATGGAGATACACGGATACATCCGTAGACTCGAGACACAATGTATTTTTGGGACTTTCAGGTGTATGGACCAATGTTTTATTTTCTGATCAAACCAGAGATCTTTAGTAAGCAGCTTGATTTGTCTCACATTAACTGGCTGAGTTAATACCAGTTAATGTAACATCGAAGCAGCTGGAATCCACAGCTGTGTGTGTTCATGGAGCTGCATTTTCACCTGCTGGACATCACTACCTGACAAGTTTAACTGTCTTCAGAACATTGCAGAGGCCTTATTGACAGGATTTGGCTCTAAATATCTGTGTGAGCAGATTTTCTCTCACATGAGTGTCCTCAGGTAGCCGTCTGAATGCTGGACGCTCGGAGACCTGTGTCTCTGAGTGGGAGACCAGAGATCATATTAGCATGTGTGTCTCTGTATTAACAGACATGCCATATTGGCCTAGTTTATTTTTCTTATCATTGTTGTGAGGAGACCATAAATAGCATTTGCATTTTCTGTTGTACAATCCATTTGCACTTATGGAGTTCTTGTTATGGATAAAAAGTGTCTTTTTTTTTGTTTCAAAATAGCTGATAACTATTCGCTGATAGCTGCCAACATCTGCGAACAAATATAATTCTATGAAGTGGTTCTATATAGTGTGTAACTGTTAACATAGAGCGTTATTAAATTTAATAATAATAATAATAATAATGGATTGCATTTATATAGCGCTTTTCAAGGCACTCAAAGCGCTTTACAAATACACTATTCATTCACTCTCACATTCACACACTGGTGGAGGCAAGCTGCAGTTGTAGCCACAGACTGACAGAAGCGAGGCTGCCATATCGCGCCATCGGCCCCTCTGGCCAGCACCAGCAGGCGGTAGGGTAAAGTGTCTTGCCTAAGAACACAACGACCAGGACAAAGAAAATTTATTGCTAATGCAGTCATATGGCACATTGACTTCTGAGGAAATTTTAAATGGCACTCGTCATCAGAAAGGTTGCCTACCCCTGATGAATACATGAGACTGGATTTGAACCCAGAACCTTCTTTTTGTGCAGTGTTAACCCCTGCATGCGGTCCTCCTTCACTATATTCTACATTGCAAACAATCTTTAACTTTTTATTTCTCCATATTTTTCTGAATTAATAATTTGGACTTCTACATCTTGTCTCCTCTCACAGTTGCTCTGAATAAAATGATTTGATTGCTGAGTGACATCATGCGGGATGTGTTACAACACACACAGTCAGTTTGCGTGTTTTTCTGTAAATCTGAGAAACCAGCTGGACTCACCTGTATTTGAAGTATCTCTCTGTACTTTTCTGAGAGCATGAAAAGTGTCTTCAGTCGTTATGTCTTTGTGGTTTTATGGTATCAATTTAAATCAGAAAACACACTGTGACTGCAGCGCTACTATGAACTCTGATGCATTTCCTGTTTGCTATCACTGACATTGGCGCACAGAAAAGTCACACATAGCTTGCTGATTAGTTCCGATAAACAGGTTGTATGCTTTGAAAAGCTATGTAGACAGCAATTTTGAATAACCTACTGAGTGTTTTCTTGAGTTCAATTAAATTAATTTCACAACAAAAGTTGTCTAATGATGTTTTCTATGTAATGCACCGTACAGTCTTGCTGCTGAATATAATGCTTAGAAAAAGGTATTTGACGCCTTCCTGATAATATTTTCTGAATATAATGATGTGCTAATCACAGTATATTTTCAAATATATCATCATGTTTGAGCACAAGGTTTTTCATCAGTTCACCTGATGCCAGGACACCATGGGCCTCAGCCAGTAAGACATCTGTCAGCATGTATTCAGATTAACTTAATGCTCACTCACAGAATCCACCTTAATATTTTGTCCTTTCAGTCAAGACTGGTTAAAAGTGGTTTTATTCAGTGTCTGTTGTATCACGAAAATTACAAAAGATTTGAGGATGAAAAATGAACAAGACTCACCTCTGATTTTGTAGCTTTTTGTGAGAAGGAAAAGTTGCTTTAGTCGTTCTCGTGGTGTGATGGTATCACTGTAGATCAGGAAATAAACAATGACCACACTGTTGCTCTCCCCATTGACGTATTTCCTGTTTCTCGTCAATGTTAAACTGTCACAAGTTATTTCCGAGATAGATATGTGTTTGCTACACTTATTCTTTGAACTTTGACTCAGTTACTTTACTAGGTTTCAGGTTTTCATTTGAAAATAAAATAAAAATAATAAAAAATAAATGGAAAAAATAGTAAGAGCAAAATATTAATAAGATGTAGTAAAAGAAAAAAGAGATTTGCAGGCAGCCTTGGGGGGTGGGGGGGGTTTGAACAGCCGGTTCCGCTGTCTTAATTCTCCGATAAGCCAGGGCCAAGCCAGCTCAGATCAGCAAGAACCCTGTTATCATGGTTCCGAATAGGTAGATATCTTCAGTGTCCTCGATGGACAGTCCCGCCAGGCACACAACCCTCCGTTTCTGCCACCCGTCCATCGTGTATCCGGCAGGGAAAGTCCCTCCAGGGCACTCGGGCTCTCCCAAGCCCAGACTTCTCGTTGAGAAAAGGGTGTCAATAGCATTCAGAGACCAGTTGATCAAATCCATAATTCTCTTTAGGTTTTAAAAACAGACTGTGAGAGTGTGTTCCAGGGAATATGTCTGTGAAGGTTCTCAGTCATCCAGGTCATCGTAGTCAAAGGAGCTTGCAAAGAAAAGCGTCTGGACTTCTTTAAGTTACTTGAAGACGTTTCACCTCTCATCCGAGAAGCTTCTTCAGTTCTAAGGTCAAATGGTGGAGATATCTGTAATGGTGGATATCATTACAGGGAAGTTTTTAGGAGTGACACCCGCAACGGAAAGCGGGCGAGAGAAAGACAGAGAGAGAGAGCGAGTTTTCATATGTGAGACATTAGTGACGTTTAGCGTGTTTGGAGGCTGTAGTTAGTATGTTGTGTAGTTATTGTTTTGTATTGTGTGTCAGTTAGACTGCTGAATTTCACATTTGCTCTAAAAAAGCCGTCAAAGGCAGATTCCAGTGTAAACGCTGTTCCCACATGGAAAACTGGACTGATGCACCTCCTGTTGTCAGACCTGCAGGGTTTAGGCCTGTGGTGTTCTCCTCTGTCTTATACTGAACACAAACTACATTTTTTGGACTGGCACAGATAATTTGTGTGCCTTCTTATTTGATGCAGCACACCTGATTGTTCTGTAAATAGATTTAAATGGTTACATAAAAAACGCCCGAGGCCTTGGCTGCATTTTTAGGTAAATAGTACCATACAACTTTGTTGTTTGCAAAACTTGTGCATAATTTTTAGAAATGTACAATTTCTATTTGCATTTCAAGTTATGAAAATGATTCGTTAAACATGTTTGTGGGTTTTACAGTAAAAAATATAACTTTTTCTACTCGGATATTAAATTTTTTGTCTGAATTTAGATCACCTGTGCAAATATAGTAAACCAAAATGAAAAAATAACTCTCATTTCAGATATTTGAGGTTGTGCTGAAAATAATGATACCAAACAAGGCAAGAAAAAGATATTTTAAAAGTGAAATATAGACGTAAAATAAAAAGTAGTCAAAAACGGCCAATTATACCCTGGACCCCAGAGGGTTAAGCCAAAAAAAAAAAAAAGAAGCACACACTTATTTTTACATTACATAACACACCTTTTACATATTTGTGGAAAAACTCTAAAGTAGGAAAATGGGTTATAAATGTTTTTTTTGTTTTATTTATTTATAAGCAAAAGGAATTCAGTCATTGTCTTTTGTTTAATTTTCATTATGAACTGTACAAATTACTGCTGAACAGGATAAAAGTTCCTCTTTACATTGAAATTGGGGGAAGGGAGGGAAATGGAAACAGATGGGGAACACAAGCAGTAGACTAGACAGAGGGAAGCAAAACTGAACCCGCTGAGCACAGGGTGCAAAATAAAACAGGAAACACACTGAGCCGCAGACTAAGACACACAGCTTGACACTGGGTTCGTTGAAGAAACAGACATGGATTCACATGACATAGAGGGGAGAAGAGGAATGAAACACAAGGAGGGGAAGCATGGTAACAAAAGAGGGAGACAGAAAGATAGGACACGACTAAGAGCTGAAGGGCAAAAAAGACACACAGATAGAGAGGGAGCGAAGGACACATAGATGAAGACAAAGGCACAAAGGTAACCTAATAAACAAAAGCACATAAACTAGAAATTAGCAAACATACTAAGCAATGTAAAATGCAATACTAAATTGTATAAAACTAAATCATTAAATCATGTGAGCTAAAGAGCCAGAACCATATGAACAACATTTGAATTTGACCACAGAATGGTTCAGTTCATACTAAATCAGCCTTTGAGCTCATTCCTGAAAACTAGAAACATAAACACTGATGCGTCTCTGTGGAAATGTTTCTGTGTTGATTTTAGCTCTGTTTTGATTTCTGACTTGTGGTTTGCGAGGATAAAGGTCCATGACACTGGTTTTATCAACTTGTAAAACAAAATTGAAATCTAAAATGTACATTTTCACAACTAACTGGTTGAAGTCACTGGTTCTCATGTAATGATGTCCAGCTTGTCCCTCCTGCTCTTATTCTCCTCGTTTGTAGTCGGATGTTTGGCTCTCCAGGTTGCCTTTCTCACCTTCTCCCCAAAAGTATTGCTGAGGAAAAAGTAAACAAGAGGGTCGAGGCAGACGTTGAAAACTGACATCATGGTGGTCACCTCCTTCAGGTAGAACAATACTGGACCTACTGAGTCATCGCTCCACAGAAACGTAAAGGGAAGACGAACCAGGTAAAATGGGACAAAGCAAACACAGAAGATGCTGACCAGCACCAACATGTTTCTGCGAGACTTCACCAGCTTCTGAGAGCCAGAGGAGGCCAGCTGCCTCTGCTGTGCCTCCAGCAACCTGCGGGAGATGCTGTAGTAGAAGAAGACCATGGATATGAAGACTAAGAGGAAGATGAAGGCAGAGAAGGTGTTGATTATTCTGAACAACAGGCTGACTGATGGACTAAACAGGTGAACGCAGCGGCTAGGATTAAAGGTCAGAGGTTTCTGGGAACTGAAAAAAATTATGATATATACAATTGTTGGAGCCAGGAGAAAAACCCAGGTGATGACAGAGATGATTCGTGCAGTCTGCAGTGTCTGCAGCATGTGAGTTCCTGATGGATGGATGATCCTTAGATACCTGGAGAGAGATGAGAAATAGGCAGAATACAACTTCACTAAAGGTGCCTAATCTGAAGAAGTCCGTTAAGTCAAAAGGATACATTCATGCTTTTGTCAGGAGCACAGGGTAGTGGTTAACCACTTAATCTAGTTTTTACATTATCGGTAACTACAGCCTTAAATAATAAAGGTTCCTTACCTGTTGGCAGCGATGTACCCCATGAATAATATACTGGCACACATGTTGATGAAGAAGGCAGAAGCTCCAAAGCTGCAGTAAAGCCTACGAATGATGGGAGAGCTGCTGGCATAGTAGGTAATGCGGAGTGGCAGACAGAGGCAGAGCAGGAAGTCAGCAGCTGTCAGGTTCTTCAAGTAGACCATCAAGCTGTTGGATACCTCAGGCCAATCTCGACAAAGATAGACCTTCAATGTAAAGCCATTGAGGAGTAAACCCACCTGAAAATAGACAGAGTGGAAGGAAAAGAAAAGGATTGGTGCATACACCGGCACATAAACCAATTTCTAACAGAGCACAATTGGATAATTTGAAACTTACGAGGAACACCAGACTGTAGACCACCATAAAGTAAGGGTTCATGGATGTATCGTCATCGTCATAGGTCTGGTTCAAAGATGAAGTCAAATTTTTTTGGACAACCATGGTTCTTGTGCTGAAAAATAAATCCACTTTACTCAGTTAAACTGTGTAAAAATCCTAGGTTCATCTTTGAAATGATTCACCTCCACGGTCTCTTGGTTTGTTGTGTTAAACCAATGTTGGACCAATTTTAAATATTGTGCTACATGTTATGTACACTCTGTAGTTGTAGAAGGAAGCATTCATGAGTGAAGATGAGTCAACCGTCTCATGAATCTTATAACAATCCATTAAGCACAAGCTGAAGTGGTGAACTGTAGGCAGAATCTGCACTCATCGCCAAAATTGTGTTGTTGTTAGCCAAGAAACTTTTGCTTATCCCAATTAGCAGATTTTTATCTCAAAACAAGACAATTTTGTCAGATGTAAGAATATCTGGCTTATTTCAAGTAGAGCTTATTTGCAGTGTAACAATTTAGCAGGTGGTCACAGACCGTTTCTCTCTGTGTTTCCCTCCTGACTGATCTCTGGTTTGTTTGTATTTGGTTTCCTTATCATTTTTTGCTTGAAACAGTAAATGTCGACTATACAGGTGCTTTTTTTTCTCTTGAGAGATGAAACCAGCAAAATTAGTGTTCTCAAACATTTTCAGCATATTTAAGTGTGAGGTAGTTTGTCAGTGCACTTGGCACCAGGAAATGCTGAGCCTTAGTCAAAAGAAGATTTGTATTCATATATTCAGATTACCTTCCTGAACACTAGCAGAAGCCTTACCTACTTTTTTCCTTTAGTCAGGACTGGTTTAAAATGGCTTTTATGTTCTATCAGAAGTATGAAAGATGTGAGAATGAGAAATATCAGGACTCACTCTGGTTCTGCAGCTTTCTGAGAGGAGGAAAAGTTGCTTCAGCTGTTCTGAGTGTGACGGTACGATGTAGATCAGGAAATACACAGTGGGATCACACTGCCCTGCCCACTACCATATTTCCTCTTTGTCTTTGCTGTTAATCGGGCGACCGTGGCTCAGGGGGTTGGGAAGCGCATCAGTATCCGGAAGGTTGCCGGTTCGATCCCTGGGCTCTCTGTCCTGGTCGTTGTATCCTTAGGCAAGACACTTCATCTCCCGCCTACTGGTGTTGGCCAGAGGGGCCGATGGCGCGATATGGCAGCCTCGCCTCTGTCAGTCTGCCCCAGGGTAGCTGTTACTACAACTGTAGCTTGCCTCCACCAGTGTGTGAATGAATAGTGGCACTACAAGCTCCCTTGACACCACCTGCAGCTGTACCTCTGGGCCTGTGGGGTCTGACTGTTCTCACTGTGGAGCAGCATTAAGAAAGGATTTCCTATTTCCTCAGCAGGTTTCAGCACCTCTGATTTCTCACAGTATGCGTAAGTTTTAACCAGACCTGTGTTGAGAAATGACAGCGTCACTCACCAGTTCAGTGGAAAAAGCCAAAGGAAGTAGCTGGTGTGGTGCAACATATGCAACATAGAAACATGCAAAAACCTGCGAGACATAAAACTGTTTTTAAAGGACGAGCTGACACACAGAAAATCACAGGCTTCAGCAAAGCTCTGATTCTAGAGTCTAATACTTAAAATAAACCTTTGAATTGTTCAGCTGCTTTCTAATGTAGAATGTAAACATGGACTTATTTAAACAGTTTACTGTCCTCTTTTTGTCTCTTTCTCTTTCTAACTTGTGTCTCAGTCCTTTGCTGTGAGCTTACAGAGCTGACAGCCCCTGTTATGCGATTTCCTTCTGATGTTTTTGTTCTGTTTGTGAGACTAACAAATAAAAGGCATCTTCTTTTCTCCACTTGTCCATTGAGTGTCTCAGCTTCACATTTGAGCATTTGGCACCAGGACACCCTAACCCTTTGTCAATTACAACTTTATGATAGTATCATTAGATCTGCATCTTGGATACAGGCAGAAGACAGCTGTGGTTCTGATGCAGATGTGTGGAGGGAATATTTCAGTGCTAAAAGTCATCTTTTAAGCTGTTGATCTTTAGGCCCAAAGAATCCCTGATGCAGGAAGTTGATTTTGGCTCTCTGATTGAAAAGTCCTAATCTCTGATCTTGTGAGTCTTACCCAGTAGATCATGTAGGGTTCAGCTGGAGCTGATGTGGGTGAGGGGACTCGCCCACTACTATCTCAGTATGGTCCAGGTAACCTGCTAAGCCTGCAGGTCGAATCCTATCAGTCCCACCTGATGACGGAAGTGCGCTCCTATTGATTCTGTTATTTCTGGGATGATTTTAATAGCCTGGACAGCAGACTCCAAGGAAAAAAAATTGTAATCAAATTTAAAGAATAACACTCAGACTTTTTTCTTTACAATTTGGAAAAAAGGTTAAAAGGCCAAAGTCCACAATTTAGATTTTAATTGCAGGAAATTTTAATTTTCCAAAGCAAAATCAAAATCAAATAATAAAAATCACAAAACAATAAGAAAATCACTTAAACCATACTTATCTAATTTTACTACTCTGAGTTAATGCTGATCTTGTTCTTATCTGTAGTGAGGAGAGGCTGGAGGAGGGATGAGCAGTGTCAGATCTGAAGGTGCTCTTATTCTTATTGTTCTGTGTAGATGATAATCACCCAACAAGAAAGCAGCTGGGCATCCAGTGGAAGTATGCTGTAGATCAAAATCCTTCTGAATTAGCCATCAAACACCTTAAAACTCAGGAGATGATTTTGGAATTTTTGGCTTATCAATTCACAGGTTGACTGCTGTTAGCGTCTCTGCTGGAACTTTTAACTGTGAACCTCTTAGATCCAGTATTCAGAATTGGTCATCTTGCAGAAGATAAAAGGGAAGACCCCATCTTCTCCTCACTTTTATACTGACCCCACCCCCACATTCATTTAGGTTGTTGACATTTAATCATCCAAAGCCAGCCGCCCGCCTCTCTCTCTCTCTATCATCATATATAAACATTGAATCACACATGGAGAGATAGATATATCGATATAGATATATCTATATCTATATCGATCTATATCTATAATTCATGTTACAATCAGTTTATGTGATTCTACTTCAATTAGATTTGGGGAGAGGGGTTCACATGAAGATTCATTTTAACATTAATCCCTTATCAATTCAATTACAGAGATAGAAATGCTTGGAACACCTGCATATTTCTGGAGCTAAAAAAAATAAGTCTGGATTGATATTTCCTCTTAAATCAGCACTGTCAGTGACTGATTGTAACATCCTGAAGCAACAATTATTCTTTCATTAAACTTTATTAAAACACATCTGGCTCACTGCAGATTTCCTGTCGAGGTCATTACATTTTGATGATCTTGATTTCATGTTGGTTGAAGCTGTACAGCTCAAGAAAACAGCTAAGAGTTTAACAGAAGGAAGATTTAAAACAGAAAGCAGTGAAATATTAACTTGTATGTGTCACCACCACCATTGAACATCATCCTCATCTTTTAGTGCAGCTTCTTCAGTTATGCTGAAGAAGCATTTACCCAGAAAACAACACGAACCCTGAGGACGCATTCCCAGTGGTTACCACCTCATCAGCGGTTATTTGGTTCATTGTAGCTCAAGCTACACACACACACACACACACACACACACACACACACACGGAATCTACCTGTAGTCACGTGTCTCGGTTACTCTTCTCTTAAATATTCCTCTCCAACAGAAGCTGTAATGTCTCCAGTCAAAGTCTTGTCAGAGTGTGGAAACCTGCTCTGCTCACCCTCAGTCGGTTTCTTTCAGTGTTTATTAAAACGCTCAGAACATCATCTTACATAAATGTGTCCATTCCTCTGACCTGTGACTGCGGCTGCTGAGCAGATATTGGAATGATGCTCATAACGTTATTGGTTATTGCTCCATGCTGATATTTCTGCATTTAGTCAGCAGCAACATGAATACTGACTCAGCAACATAAACATCAGCACACTGACCAAAGTGTTGTTCTCTTTGCAGCCTTAAAGATAAAAGTCAAGAGGAAACTGAAATAAAAAAAAAGTCATTTCTCCATCAGTTATGATACATGAAGCTTCAGTGAAAGCTTGAGTAACAACTCTGATAGACGTCACCTTCATCTCTCCAGACTCCGCCCTGTTCTCTCAGGAGTACCTGATAGTTTTGTTTCTGCCACCTGCATGAGCCAGTATGGTCGTGTCCAAATTCATGGGCTGCATCCTCCTGAGGACCCGGCCTTCGCGGTCTACGTGGGCCGGGTCCTCAGAAGGTCGGGTAGGCCGGAAGTAAACGGCCGTGAAATTGGACGGTCTAGCCTTCTGATTAGCGTCACCGCTGTCTCGGTGGAGTTTAATAAACTCAGCCGTCTGCTCCTTGCTGTCTAAAATATAACAGGACACTGGCATAAATTCTCAACCGTCTCTCACTTCTGTTTAATCAGTTTTTTGTTTGACGTTTATTCAGCTGTGCGAAAATCCCGGAGGAACCCACCCGGGGGATTAATAAAGTTTTATTTTATCCAATCTAATAACTTTAATCTCAGCCAAACCGATTTACTCACGAACAAATAAAACACTGAAAAAAGCCCAACAATAACATTTTTAGGTTGTCTAAGTTACTTATATATTACGTTTAACCGGAGTAGCGAAAGTCCGCGGTGATCTGAAAATGATGTGCAGGGAGTTGGGCCGTTCTCGGCGGCTTCAGTGACCCTCGAGCTCCCGACTAGCTATCGAGCTGGTGGGTAGCAGATGCTCCGAAAACGTCGAAGCACTTTTGCAAATATGCGTTATCTTGATAAACCGAGCAGATATTTAATGTTTACACAGCTACTTTCTCGCCTGAAAATGTTAAAAGTTTATTTTGTGACCCAGAAAGAATAATCAGAGTAATAATAAAACTTAGTAGCGGCCGCCATTGTTGGAAACTGGAGTTTGGCTGGGCCGCGCTATGAATTCTGGGATATGGTGGACCACACAGGACACACCCGACCCATCCTTCAAATTCGGGGAAAAGGAGGATGCATTTGTCGGCTGCATTCGGAGGAGTCTACGAATTTGGACAGCCTTCGGCGCGTCGCTGTGACGTAATCGGTCTACAAATGCGGCCTCAGGAGGATGCAGCCCATGAATTTGGACACGACCTATGACTGTGGAACACTGCATAAAAGAAACAGGAAGGATTCAAAAACAAAACCTTTATTTAGAGAGGATATCTTAATCCAGGTGCAAATACAAAGCATAAAAGCTCACCTTTAAAGACTCTGTATAGACCTAAATTAAACAAATCAGAAGAGGAAACATGAAGAAAAGAACACAAGAAAATAATCAGCAATAAAAGACTTAAAAGTAAATCCCTAAACAACAAAATAAAATCAAAAACGGTTAAAGCAGCAAAAACGATTAGAACAATAAGCTTCAACTAAGAAAAGGAGTAAAATGAAATCAGTTAAGATCAACATCAGTCCACTAAACAGGCCCCACAAGTGTTTCAGTCATTTCTTTATCAAGCTGACAAAACTTAGTTTGAAATCAGAAGCATTAAAAAGGAATTTTAATCATTTGTCAAATAAAAAACTCCATACCCTTCATCCGTTTTCCTGCTTGGGCTGGACTGAGGTCAGTTTTGTCATCAGACGGTGAGTCTGAAGGTCGTGCCCACAAGTCAGTTCTTATTGCCCCTGCTACAGAAGCAAAAGCTGAAACCTCTACACAGGCTGTTGATTCCCAGCCTCAGCTTTCTTTTGCATTGCTCTCTTGACCAGTTTATCTCTCCACCTGTGACCAAGGTTGTGATTGTACAGAAGGCTTCGATCAGGGAACACGTCCCCGCAGCGACTGCACGGGTACCCGGTGTGAGAGAGTTGATGCTCCTTCAGGCTGTTTTGCCAAACAAACGTTTCCCCGCATGTTTCGCACCAGAACGGTCTCTCTCCAGTGTGCACACGCCTGTGGAGGTTTAGACTGGACCGCTGAGTGAAGGTTTTGTTGCACTTGTCGCACCAGTATGGCTTCTCTCCAGTGTGCCTACGGCGATGGGTCTTTAGGGCCCCCAGGTATGCAAAGGTTTTGTCACACAGGTCACAGCTATATGGTTTCTCTCCAGTGTGCAAACGTTGATGGCCCCTGAGGGAGCCGGACTCTGTAAACCGTTTGCCACATTCGTCACAAACATAGGGTTTCTCTCCAGTGTGGACACGGAGATGCTTTTTCAGGGTATCTGAAAGTGCAAAGACTGCGCCGCACTCTTCACAGCTGTAGGGTTTCTCTCCTGTGTGGATGCGCTGGTGGACTTGTAGAGTGATTAAAGTGTTGAAAGCTGCTCCACACTCATCACAGCTGTGTGGTCTCTCTCCGGTGTGAATTCTCTGGTGAAGCTTTAAATTGTGTTTTGACTTAAAGGTCTTGTTGCAGTCCTGGCACTGGTGCACACCACATCCAGTCTTCTTCTGTTTCTGAATAAACAGCAGACAGAAAGAGAGAGCAGTGATGCTGGAGTCAATGAAGGAACAAAAAAAGTAAAACAAAAGCACTCAGAGAGATCTATACTAAAACTGTGATGTTTTATGGTGTTTTTATTAAACATGCTGAGGTCAGCAGTGTTAACATGGAAATTCTTTGTGTAATATCTTAATCTTTGTGTGTCAGTGAGAAGTCCTACTTCTGTTTCGAAAAATAATGTTTTAAATACCCCAAACAAAAAAAGTGCCTGTAGTGTTTTCAACAAGGATGTCGGTGACCCCAAGTTAAACCACAAATGAAGACCCTGGAGTTTAGTTGCAGCTTATTTAATTGTCTCCATGAACATTTGGTGAAAACTGAAATGACAGAAAATAAACTCCATCTCAACAGGTAGAATCGTGTTTACATCAATAAAGAGCATTAATCTCACTAAAACATTCATGTTAGCAAAATATGCAATAATATCCAAAGCTATCTGTATAAACTGTCATATAAGGTAACTTACACTTCACAAATTTGCGTGTCATCCTTGCGCAGGGGCCATGCTAATCTTCTCTGTATCGTATCCAATATAGCGTACGCACTTGCTGAAGCAAGCACTGTTGTTTCGCTTGTTTCGGCAAGCGCGTACACTAAATTGGATACGATACAGAGAATATTAGCATGGCCCCTGCGTAAGGTAACTTACAGCGTTCCAGCCTGATAATTCAGAGTAGATGGCATCTGATTACATCTCCATATTGCCTTTAGCATGTGAAGTAGTGATGCGCGAATCATGAACGAATCGTTCAATACTCGAGAATCACTTTACTGACTCCTGAATCATGATTCACAAGCCCAACTGACTCACTGACTCATCCCTGTTGCTGTTAGCAGCAATGTATCTAACTTATAATTAAAATTGTGGAGAAAAACACAACATCCAGTATCTTAACAAAAAAATTTCTGCTCTGAACTGGAAGAAAAAACCCTGAAGCTCACATCAAGACAATACCTCCTCGGTTCACAGTAGCATCGCTCTGTTAACATAGAACAGCACATTTGAGCTACTCACCCCCTCCCCCCTGTGTTGAATCGTAGAGCAAACGAATCACTCACTCACCCCCTCCCTCATTCTTCTTCTTGGTTGGCAACCAATGTTAAGGCGCATTACCGCCCCCTGGCTCACAGCTCAGTGGACATTTAAATGAGAAAATATATATTTGACATATTTAAGGAAAATACTAATAAAATAAAAATAAACAAAATAAATGTTTATTAAGCAATTTTGATAGGAAATTGCTTAATTTTAGAAATGTTTTTGCTCTTTTTTGCTCGATAAAATAGTTGTTTTCTTTTAGAATCATTCATCTTAGCAGTAGGATTTACATGCAAAGAGAAACAAATTAAGTTTGAGTGAAAATGTACATTTTTTTGCACTCTCTGGTCAACTGACTCAGTGACTCAAAAAACGCGATTCACTTTGGTGAGTGACTCATTAAAACTCGATTCAGTAAAAAGAATCAAATTTACCATCACTAGCATGGAGCCTGTTTCTCAGCAAAAACTGAGTGCTTGACCAAAATCGGAAGTGTGCCGTCAGAAAAGGAAATACATTTTAGCGATATTTTCCTTTTATCTAAAACGTATGTAAAGAATGAATTATTCATTTTAACAACACATTAATTTTTTTATGAAAAATCCTTTCATAATTATTACCATAGTTATAATTTCATAATAATTATATTATTAAACTTAACTTATTTATTCAGAAAACTGTATTAAGGGCAACAGTACCTATTATGAATATTATAATATTAAATATACAAAGTTGGCAGGTGATCCTTTATCCTAATCAGTGTGACGCTGACTTTACATGCTAAAATGGTATATATATATATATATAATTTTTTTTATCTTTACACATATGACTGGGGCAGAATTCTTTGAAATCTTTGGCTTCAAAAAGCTGCAGTGTCTAACTTTATGGGTCACTGTGTGTCAATGATAAATTGTATTTAGTAGTCAGTATAATCTTTTAGTGATACAAGTTTGCATATGGTAGAATACTGCATGTAGTTATTTGTATTAGGAAATATTCAACCATGTATACTTAGAGGCATATAATCAATTGTGTAGTGATAGGATGTGTGATCTTTAGCAGGCTACAAAGGCTTGGTGTGGAATGCACACCTACATCCTGGGAGTATGGGAAGAGGTCGTACCTTGTCTTATTGTTTTACAGTAGGATTAACGTAGCTATATCTGTTTTAGTCTAAGTGCTTTTTGTTTTGATGAACTGCTGGACTTCGAGACCAACACACACACACACACACACACACACACACACACACACACACACACACACACACACACACACACACACACACACACACACACACACACACACACACACACACACACACACACACACACACTTTCTCAGTCTGGAGGCTGCCCTTGCTAGCAAGAAGTTCTGTGTGTTTCTCTTCTCTGAGTCTTTACTGAAGAAGTGTTTTAGAATATATTTCTTAACACTGTGACATCGTAATGTGTTGTAATGAAAAACTAAAAGGTGTGTAGCACAGCTCTCTCCATGCCCTTTCATATCATGTATTACTCGATATGGTTGTTTGAAATTATATTTCAAGGTTAACTTTGACCTTGCTCACTAACAGTGAAGGCCAAGGTCAAATGCTTAGCTAACCTTGGTACTTGTGTCCTTTAAGGTCTAGTATATTGCTGTGACATTTGACTATCATTCATAAAAATTTGTACATGATATAAAGCTTTTTTTTTCTATTTCCTGGCTGTAAACAACAGTGAACACTGAGCTGAAATGAGATGAGTGTCCTGGTCCTGTTGTCAATTATTATTTTACTAATGAACGTCAATACATTAACTTTGTTTTCTCTCATATATCCATTTGTCACATGTTCTATCACAAAGTAGGAAATCTGTTGAAGTCAAGCCTGCTTTGGTTCTGTACACAAACACTGTTACCTTGTCCTCACAGCTACTGGCAGAGAGCGAGTACCAGAAATGGAAAACAATCTAAGCTCCCCGTGAGCCGGGGCCTCCGTGGATTCCCTCTCACGGTTCATAAAGAGCTTAATGTGTACAGAATAAAGCCGTAGCTGATGTTTACAAAAGTAATTTTTACAGAAAGCTGGGCTGCAGCCGAGTGGATTCCAGTGCTTCAGAGCACCACACAAAGGTCAAAGGTGGAGGCATCTGCTTTCTTCTTCACTCAGTGTTTACACATCTCTGCATTTAATCATTACTAGACACTCCCCCGGTGAGTATTAGCTCTTTTCCATTAGTACCCACTCGGTTTGGGTTGGCACGGCTTGCCATGGTTTTCAGTGTTTTCCATTAGGTGGCAATCTGAAAATATCACATCAACAGATTAACCAATCGATGTCGTCCAGTCATTGGTGTCACCTGATGATTCATGAGAGCGCCTCCTTCAATGATGGAAATGACTACACACAAAAACAACAATGTGTTCCCCGAGTCTTGTGGTCAGAGATATTTTGCACAAAATTATTTACAAAAATCTTTTGGTTTGAAAAGTTACAAAACTCATTTCAGAACTACGCAACATATTTATGACGACTGGACTGAAGACCTCGGTGTTCCTCTGTCTGAGGACCAATATCAAAACTGTTTGTCCAATATTCAGAAAGGCTCAATAAATGCCAGATATAAACTAATCTAGTTTAAAGTCATTCACAGATTACAATTTTCTAAACTTAACCAGATCTATAATTCTGTATCCCTCTCATGTGACAGATGTAATATCGGTGAAGGTTCCCTTGCACATCTATTTTGGCATTGCCCTGTCTTGAAAGCTTTTTGGAGTCAGCTTTTTACGTGGTTTTCAAACCAATTTAGGAAAAAAAGTACCACTTGATGGTACACTGGCTATACTTGGATCCTTTGCATCAATCGAATCTTTTTCCTTTTCACAACAGATAATTACAATGGGTATGCTGGCTGCAAAGAAACGTATTCTTTTACAGTGGCGGTCTTCTTTGGCCCCGTGTTTAAAAGGTGGCTTAATAAGATGGTGTCTGTGGCCAGGGAACAGATAAGATTTGATAGAAAAGGGAAACTGGCAAGTATGATTTGGCAGCCATTTCTAGAATTCCTAAAAACTAACTAATCATAATTCATGCCTCACACTCCACGTGAATTTTCTTATTTTATTTTATTTTACTTTTTATTTAGTTAACATTGTTATAATTTTCTCTTCTTATCGCTCCTTTTTCTTTTTTTCATGCTAATAAGTTCACAAATGTCAAATGTAGTAATTGTCCTCAACTGAATCTGTATAAGCATGCTGTGTTTAACTTAAAAGCAAATAATAATAATATTTATGACTCCAATTTGAGCCCATACTCTCTGTTATCTGCACACCTGCTGAGCCCTGCACGATGACCCCGCGGGGCTTATCTGGATCATTAACATCATTATCACGGTCATTACTTTCCCTCGTGTTTAAGGCTGCATCACCTCGACACAAGCTACCGTAAAGAAAGCACAGAACAAATCTAATAACTCCCACGGCAGCCAGGGTGCGTGTCTGCGATGCCTGTTGCAAGTTAGCTGTTCAGAGTCAACTGTACACGGTGTTTCTGCCGTGTATTCTTCCACCCACACCGAGAAGGGTCAGATATAAACCCCCGCGTCCTGCTTACTGACCTGGGCTCCTGAGGAGGTGGCGGAGGCTCCAGCAGTCTGCTGCTCTGGCTCCTGGCTCTCCTGCATCATTCCGGTCCTACAGTGTGAATCCAGCAGCAGCGCACTCGGTCTATGGCAGGAAAGCACACCGGACAGCTGATATCTCCAGCGCGTTCTCGCGAACTCACCAAAAAGCGCGTGCCGGAGAATTAAGAGCCGCCCTCCAATTCCCGTTAATGTGATAAAGACGCAGATCCCGCGGTGTTTGCTAACCGACACAAAGGCATTTTCATGACAGGAGCGCTGTACTCAAGGTTTTTAAGGTTTCACAGACTCGAGGTTCAGAATTAGAGTTTAAAGAAACAACTTCAAATAAAACTTTTAAAGTGAGAAGTTTCTTTATTTAAATAATAAAAAAAATCCGAGCAAAGCTCAAAATCTGTGTACATGTCCAGAAAAGACAAAGAATCACTACAGTAAGAGCACATCTGCTCTCAGAGATAATGAGATCATAAAATCAGGTAACAGTTAAAAGGCAAAAATACAAACTTTATTCTAATTTAATCAGAAGGAAAACCAGTGCAGAAAATTATCAGACAAGATTAGATTCTTCAGACTCATGTGCAGCTCTTTGTTCTCATGCAGATTATTAGTGTAGCTAATCATAAAGGTATAATTCTACCCCCCCTTAGCTCACTAGTGCAAGATGTATGATTAAAATATATTTAAATACATCTAAAGAATAATACACTTCTTATGTGGACTGGAGAAGTAAATGCTCCAGAAAAAAGCATCAGTGTGGGAGTCACAAAAGGGTGCAGCTTGATCAACGTGGACATATTATTGTTTGAAAGAACCAAAAAAAACATTAAAACATTAAATTGGATTTTAGCTTCAGTGCAGAACAAACCTGTGAAAGCATCTGTGGAAAAACAGTAAAGAAGCAGAACAAACTGGAAATCTTAGATATTTTCTTTATAAGCATAAGCAGTTTTACATTTTACAAGCTTGGATTTTCATAATGAAATATACAGATTACTGCTGAAAGATAAAAAGCACATCTGGATATGTGTAAATGTTAAAACTGTTTCCAGAGACAGATATTTAATGATGTGCTTTGTTTGTATGAATCTGACCACACACTCGTTCACTTTGTTCATGCTAAAGCTGAATGCTAGCAACATAAACACTGACACTATGTGTTTGTGCTGAGTTCAGCCTCATGTTGATATCTGAGCACAGAAGAAGTCCTGTGGTTCATGAGGACGGGGATCCATGATACTGGTTTCACTAATCGGACTCTCAAATGCTGTATGTTGCCTTACATCACTGGTGTTGAAGTAGTGATGTCCAGCTGCTCCCTGCTGCTCTCGCTCTCCTCATTTGCTTGTTGGATGTTGGTCCTCCTGGACGCCTTTCTCACCTGAGCTCGAAAAGTCTTACAGAGGAAAAAGTAAACAACAGGGTCCAGACAGACGTTGAAAACTGACACCATGGCGGCCGCCTCCTGCAGGTAGTACAAAACTCGACCCACAGAGCAGCTGTTCGAAAGAAACACAAAGGGAAGACGAACCAGGTGATACGGGACAAAGCAAACGCAGAAGATGCTGACCAGCACCAACATGTTCCTGCGAGACTTCACCAGCTTCTCAGAACCAGAGGAGGCCAGCTGCCTCTGCTGTGACTGCAACACCCTGCGGGAGATGCTGTAGTAGAAGAAGACCATGGATATGAAGACCAAGAGGACAATGATTGCAGAGAAGGTGTGGAGGATTTTGTACAGCAGGCTGACTGATGAACTAAAGGAATCAACACAGTAATTAGAGGTCAAAGGTTCCTTGGAGCTGATAAAAAAGCTGATAAAAGTGATTGTTGGAGCCAGGAGAATAACCCAGGTGATGACAGAGATGATTCTCGCAGTTCGTACTGTTCGTACAGTTCCTGAAGGATGTACGATTTTCCGATACCTGCAGACAGAAGAGGAAGGAGGCAGAATACAACTTCACTAATCACAACAGTGCCAAAACTGCAAAAGTAAATACTGAGCCAGAAAAAGGTACATTCATGCTTTTGTGAGGAGCACAGGGTGTGTACTTAACCACTTAATCTAGTTTTTACGTTGTCATGAACTACAGTCTGAAATCAGTAAAGATTCTTACCTATTGGCAGCGATGTACGCCATAAATATGATGCTGGCGTACATGTTGAGGAAAAAAGCAGAAGCTCCAACTGTGCAGTGGAGCAGCTGAACCATGGCAGAGCTGCTGATGTAGTGGGCGATGCGCAGTGACAGAGAGAGGCAGAGCAGGAAGTCAGCAGCTGTCAGGTTCTTCAGGTAGACCATCAAGCTGCTGGATGCCTGCTGCCGAGCCCGACAACAGTAAAACTTCATGATGAAGCCATTGAGGGGTAAACCCACCTGTAGAGACACAGAGAGGACGAGAGAACAGGACGTTTGTAGATGCACAGAGAACCTTAAACCAGTTCCTTAAAAAACCCACAATCTGATTATTTGAAACTTACCAGAAACACCAGACTGTAGACCAGCATAAAGAAAGGGTTGGCTGATGTGTCGACATTACCACAGTTCTCGTCCGAAGCCGATGTCTCGTTTTTTGAGTAAATCATGTTTCTGGACATGAAATAAAAAACACTTAATAAAACACTCTTTAAACTGTATATAAATGCTAGGTTTCTCTTTGAAACAATATTTATTCATAGCATTTTAGTTATCTGTTAAATCAGTGTCAGACAAACTTTAAATATTATGCTACATCTCTCTTTGAGACAGTGGTTTTGAAATATGACCTCTTCTGGTGAAGGTTTAGACAGTTAATTAAATTTAGTTTCTATGTGATGCACCCATATGTTCTTGTAGTGTTGAAAGTAAAATTGAGACACTTAAATGCAAATACAGAAATCACTGACACCATCTTTTGTGTACAGTCTGTAGTTGTGGAAGGAAGCATTGATTAGTAAAGATGAGTCAACCCTCTCATGAATCTTATAAGAATCCATTAAGCACAAGCTGAAGCAGTGAGCTGTAGGCAGAACCTGGACTCATCGCTGAACATAACGTTCCTCTATATGTTCACGTTCCAGTGCACATGGTACTGACACCAGGCCTGGCGGTGAAGGGCAGTCATGGCAGGCTCCCTGGGACCCTATGAGCTGGAAATTTAGACACATGAACCAACCTGTTCATGTGTCTAACTCTTTTCCCCCACACGGTAACACACCCGCCGTAGGTCAAACTCTGGTAATTGGTGATTCTCTTCTGAGATATGTGAAGCTAGAGACACCGGCAACCATAGTCAATTGTCTTCCAGGGGCCAGAGCAGGCGACATTGGGGGAATTTTAAAACTGCTGGCTAAGGGTAAACGTAAATTCAGTAAAATCATAATTCACGTCGGCAGTAATGACACCTGGTCACGCCAAGGTCACTAAAATCAATATTGAATCGGTGTGCAACTTTGCCAAAACAATGTGGGACTCTGTAGTTTTCTCTGGTCCCCTCCCCAATCAGACCAGGAGTGACATGTTTAGCCGCATGTTCTCCTTAAATTGCTGGCTGTCTGAGTGGTGTCCCAGAAACGATGTGGGCTTCATAGATAATTGGCAAACCTTCTGGAGGAAACCTGGACTTGTTAGGAGAGACGGCATCCATCCCACTTTGGATGGAGCAGCTCTCATTTCCAGAAATATGGCAACAATTGCACGAGTGCTGCTGATTGGCAGATGAAGAATAAAGTAGTTGTGGTAAACCAATCACATGAACAATTTAAGATGACATTTTAAATTGGTATATAGGAGGCCACATAAAACCAGAGTAAAAAAAAAGCAAAAAGCAAAAAAAGTTTGGAAACCACACACACACACACACACACACACACACACACACACACACACACACACACACACACACACACACACACACACACACACACACACACCCTGAAGACAAAAAAGAAGGAACACACACATGTAAAGGAAGCTCTTAAAACATGTGGTTATCCTAATTGGGCTTTCATCAAGTCAGCAAGGAGGCACAGAAAAGAAGATCAGACACCAGATCAGACTAGGGAGGATAAGAAAGACAAACACAACAACACTCCCCTATGTAGCCGGTGAAAAGCTCAAGAGAGTCTGCAGAGAGTGAGGAACGCTCAGACCTCTACATTGGAGAGACCGAGCAGCCACTTCATAAACACATTGCACAACATAGAAGAGCCACCTTTTGTTCCACCTCCACCTGCATCTAAAGGTCAAAGGTCACTCTTTCGAGGATGCCAGTGTTCACAATTTAGTCTTCTCTGACCAAAATGTGAGTAAAAGAAGCCATTTATGTCCACTGTGAACAACCATCTTAGTTATGCTGCAATAGGTGTAGACTGCTGGGGGGATTCCCATGATGCATTGAGTTTTTCCTTTCCAGTCACCTTTCTCACTCACTATGTATTAATAGACCTCTCTGCATTAAATCATACTTGTTATTAACCTCTGTCTCTCTTCCACAGCATGTCTTTTATCCTGTCTTCCTTCTCTCACCCCAACCGGTCGCAGCAGATGGCCCCGCCCCTCCCTGAGCCTGGTTCTGCCGGAGGTTTCTTCCTGTTAAAAGGGAGTTTTTCCTTCCCACTGTCGCCAAAGTGCTTGCTCATTGGGGTCATATGATTGTTGGGTTTTTCTCTGTATGTATTATTGTAGGGTCTACCTTACAATATAAAGTGCCTTGAGGTGACTGTTGTTGTGATTTGGTGCTATATAAATAAAACTGAGTTGAATTGAATGAAGAGGCTTTCCAGAAGATTTATTGCCAAGAAGCAAAGAAATAGTCAACCAAATACAAAATTTTCCACGTTATGTGTAACCTTTATATATATTTATATGTTTTCTTTGTTTTTTTTTTGCTGTTTTCATTTCTTTAAAGAAATGTAAAGTTGTTTCTTATGTTTTTGTCTCTTTTGACAAGTGACTTAAGTTTACATGTAATGAAATGTGCTATATAAATAAAGTTGTGTTTGATATTACAGGCTCTTGGGAAGAAACCAGAGCAGTATGAGTGATTTTCTTAGGAAATGTCATATACTCAGTTTTCAGAAGTTTTATTTCCACAGCTTTAAACTAGTTCATAATACTGCAGCTCAACTACTAAAAACTTTTGTTTACTTCTTCCCAATGTCTTTCTGTTTTTCCATATTTGTCACACTTAAATATTTCAGATCCTCAACCCCATGTAATATTAGACAAAGACATCCTGAGTAAATACAAAACACAGTTTTTAAATGATGATTTAAAAACACAGTGCTGTATGTACGTGGATCATCACTACTGTGTATCACAGTGCAACACAAAGCCAGTTAAACCTCAGGGATATCATTCCCTCCAAGTAGGAAGAATTAATCAGAGGCAACATCACGAATAGGAAGTTTAGCAGGTGGTCACAGACCTGTTCTCTCTGTAATTCCCTCCTGACTGATTTTTTTCTGGTTTCCTTATCACTTGTAGCTTGAGCCAGTACATATGGACCATAGGTTTTTTGTTCTCTTGACGGATGAAACCAATAAAATTAGTGCCATGGATCATAATGACTGTCTTCAAACATTATCAACATATTTAAGTATAAGGTAGTTCATCAGTGCACTCGGCACCAGGACATCCTTAGCCTTAGTCACAAAAAGACTTGTAATCATATTAGTTTCATGAACACTGGCAGAAGACAGCTGATTATTTTTGTTCCTTAAGTGAGGATGGGTTAAAAATATCTCTTCCCCCCCCCTAAAAAAGTATTAAAGATGTGAGAATGAGAAACTATCAGGACTCACCTCTGGTTCTGCAGCTTTCTGTAAGGAAGTAAAGTTGCTTTGGCTGTTCTCAGAGTGATGGTATGACTGTAGATCAGGAAATATACAGTGACATCACACTGCACACTGACATGGTTCCTCTTTGTCTTCCCTGTTAAACTGTCAGAACATATTTCCACTACCAGTGGCGTGCACAGACATTTTGGGGGGCAAGTGCTCCAGGGGGAAAAAAGGGCACTTTTTGCATATGTGGAAAACCTTTTCTTTTTATAATAAAAAAATCGCACAGGTTAAATGCAATTTGACTTTTATTTCAAAACATTCTCTAAAAATCAAAAATCACACCACAAAAAGATAAAATCTGTATCCAACTCTAAACTATATACATACATATTCTCAAGTGTCCATTAAATGGAGTGTACTGCTCTAAAGAAGCATCCTTCTTGGTGCCATGTCTTTGTAGATGTTGATGACCTCGTTGTAATTGATCTCCACATCTTTCTCAATGGCCAACAAGAGGAGATCAGACAACCTTTCTTCTCCACACAAACTTCTTAGTTTATTTTTGAAATATTTTTAGCTTTGAAAAGGATCTTTCAACTGTCGCAGTTGTCACTGGTAGTGTTGCGTAGATCTGAATCATTTTGACAAAGGCAGGAAAGATCAGCTGGCCATTGTTTTCCCTCAGTATCAGAAATATTTCTCTGAGGTCTTTTGAACTAAAGCTGGAGTGGAAGACCTAATTCTGTTTTGAGCTGGTCCTCATCTTCTCCATAGAATTCACAGAGGATGTGGACAGCTTCAATGGCTTCTGGGTTTGGTGGGCCTACCCAGTTAGCATGCACAGTTAAGGGCTGGAAGGACTGAATGATTCTGGCCGTTGGGCTTCCAGTATTGTCCCCTTTGAACCTCCTGTTCAGTTCCCCAGTCATGATGTCCAGAAAGGTGAAATATACACCACTCCTGAAATATGCCTCCACTGACTCAAACTGAGCACCTACTTGAGACACTGTGGTGCTGTGTTGGAAACGCACTGGAACTTTCCGCTTTCTCTCCTGACCAGGCACCACGGTAGGTACTGGAATGTTGAAACTCTCTGCCTTCTTTGATGCACATCTAAATATCTCTCCAAATTTCTCCTCAGACCTCATGGTTTGCAATGTGTGAAGCACACCATCAATTACCTTGTAGGCAGTGGAATGGTCCAACCCTTCTTCCTGCAGAGAATCTGATGCCAAAGCAGTGACTTCGAATACTGGTGTGGTGATTTCCATGCAGAGAATGAACATAAAATTAATGGCATTTCTGTACATCTGAGCATCACCTTGGGCCAGGTTAGGTGGGTCACTGTCACTGATGTCATCAAGGAGCATCAAAATGGCTTTCAAATTTCTCTGAAGTGCCTTCAGTGCTTTTTCCCTGCAAGCCCATCGAGTATCTGACAGCTGCTGGAGCTCCATAACACGTTGTCCAGGAAAGAGAGACTCCTGAAATTTGACCAAGGCAGCATGACGCTTTGGGGAGCCTGAGCAAAAGGCATACAATTTCTCCACCAAGTTGAAAAATGTCACAAAATGCTTGCTGGACTTTGATGCCTCCACTAGTACCAAATTGAGGCAATGGGCTTTGCAGTGCACATAGAGGGCCTTCTCATTGTGTGCACGGATTCTAGCTTGGAGACCTTTATACATGCCACTCATGTTGGCTGCTCCATTATAGCCTTGACCATACATGTTCTTCATCTCTAGGCCATTCTTTTGCAGAAGCAAGAACACTGTATTCTCCAGCTCCTGGCCTGTAGTTGTATCAACATTGCACACTTCGATGAATCTCTCCTTTATTTGCATATGATGAAAATATCGCACAACAAATGACACTTGCTCTTTGTGTGAAACATCAGAGGTTTCATCAAGTAGAATGGAATACATTTCAGCCTCTTTTATTTCACGTTGTATCTCCTTCCTGATGTAAGTTCCTAGTGCTGCAATGATGTCATTTTGACTTCTGTTGGAAAGCAGTGACACCTGGGGCCTTGTCTTGGTGGCTTTAACTGTGGCAATTTTTTCCAAATGCATTTTCAGCACACTATCGTAGCGGGAAAATACATTGACTAATTCACGAAAATTGCCACGGTTATCACTGGACTCACTCTCATCATGACCTCGGAATGCTTGTCCCTGACGTGCAAGATACACTGTTAGGTCAATTAATCTTGTCAGGATTTCTTTGTTTGTCTGCCTCTCTCGCTCTCTAACTTCCACCCCTTTTACGTCTGAAACATCAAATGCAGACTGAAGGGCCTTTTTCTGGAAATTGATCCATCTAACCATGCTTGTCATGTGCATCTCTGGGCTGGAGTGTTGTTTGATTTTTTCAAGAGCAGTACTCCACTTTCTGATGCCATCAGTTGTCCAGGCTGTTCTGCTTTTATATTTTTCATCCGAGAGGAAAAGCCGACAACTAAAACAATGCATTGAATTAGCAGTGGGTGAGTATTCCAGCCACACATTAGCAGAAAACCACTGTTTCTGGAATGATCTCCCCTCAGTTTTTGGGTAAGGTATATCAGGCTGACATGGGCCCACATTGCAGCACATTGAAACGTATCTGTCATTGCGCTTTATTTTAAATGTATGGATGTGTGTTGGATCTGTTGGGTATTGTAAAGCTGCTAACTTTGACATTATGTGATCGATCTGTTCTTCCTCATTGTGGTCTTCAGAGAGCACTACATCAGTGTCTGTAGGCCTAACTGAACCTGTTGCTGCATTGGTCGCGGCTTCATCTGTTTCTATATCTCCCTCTTCTGCTATGCTGGTAGATGGCATAGAGCTGCTTCCCTGCTGCGACTGACTACAATGGAACAATAATAATAATAATAGTATTATTATTTATCATAATAATAAGCTTAAACAGATAGTTTTAATAATAACCCATACTGCAAGTCTTGTAACATAGAAATAACTTTCGTAGGTACAAAATAATAGTTAGCTCAATGCCTGCTGATTAAGTTCATTAAAAACTAAGTGTGAACAGCTTTTAAGATTTTTCAATAGAATTAACTGCAAGGAGCAGGTTACATTAAAACATTAAAATAGAACCTGACTCTGCCCTTGACTCTGACCTTTCATCTTCATTTTCCTTTGCTTTCATCCAGGAGAGCAGAGAACTGCTTCCCTGGGCTGCCTGTTGTAGATCCCTTTCTTTCTCCTTTCTCAGCCTCTCTTTCCTAGGCCTTATGCTTGCTGAAATTAGTAAATAAATAGACCAAAATGTATGAGAACGAATAAGACTGACTGTGGTCATTACAAGAACAGGGCAGAATGGTCGTTTTCACAGGCAATTGGGAACTGCCTATTTTTCCTTTAGCAAATTAATGTGTTAATGTTGCCAATATGTTAAACCAAAAAAAATTAATATGTCTAACCAGTGCTTCTCAAAACTTTTAACATGCACCACCCCCAACACCGTACCCTTCAAACTACCAATAACAACGTCACTGTTCTATCACAATCAGGTCACAACACAGTGCATAAATGTCTGCGAGCATCGCTGAGTCAGTAACAACCAGTTAGGCTAAAGACTGCATCTTTAGACAGTTGGACGGTGTTCTAACTTTCTCACAGGAGACACCTACTAAAGACAGTCAAAGACATTAATTTCAAAGCAGTGTTGGGAAGGTTACTTTTAAAATGTATTCCATTACAGAATACAGAATACATGCCCCAAAATGTATTCTGTAACGTATTCCGTTACGTTACTCAATGACAGTAACGTATTCTGAATACTTTGGATTACTTAATATATTATCATGCTTTTTACAACAACATGAATGTACTATTGCTGTGTGATTTATTACTATTACTGAAGGTCCGCGACTCCGAACTGTAGTAAAGGGACCTCTGACTAATACGGCAGGGTCCCTGTCGGCTCGTAGCCGAAAAATAGCTTTACTTTGTTGTCTGGGTCAACTTTTCTTGCGAGAGACAGAGAGAGGCGTTGAAAGGCTGCTCCAACGGAACTTATTGTTTTCGGAGGAAAACACGAACACGGTGTACAGTCGAGTCTTACTAGCTTACTTACAACTGGGCTCGTCAGGCACTCTTCTTGGCTGCAGTGGTTATTATTATATTTACATGCTTCCAGCTCCCATTTTTCCTCGACGACAACTCGTACCTTTCCACTCCCCTTTTTCTCCCTCCTCGCGCTCACAGACCCATAACGTGTATGGCAGTGCATTCTCCCTGCAACACGGAGTACACTGCCCATGATGCTACATTCTTTAGAGCTATGCTTGTAGCATTCTGCCTGTTAGCTTAGCACAACAACAACAACAACGAAAAGGCGCTCTCTCACCCAGGAAACACACATTCGCAGAAAGAGAGAGCGAGCGTCGCCCTGTAACCATGGCAACCGTAACGCTGCCGCCTGGAACAACAGAACGTAGCTGTCAAACAAAACCCAAACAGTCCTGACCCACGACAAAATGAAACAGGAAAGTACCGCAGTGTAATCCATTTATTTCAACAAAGTAACTGTATTCTGAATACCACCTTTTTAAACGGTAACTGTAACGGAATACAGTTACTCATATTTTGTATTTTAAATACGTAACGGCGGTACATGTATTCCGTTACTCCCCAACACTGTACCAAAGTAGGACAGTAGTTGACGTTAGTTATGGAAAGGCTAATCCACAAAAACGGAGAAACGTCCATAATTCTATTATTCATAATCATGTCAAGGTTTTAGGTTTTTCTGCAGTTCCATCTCTAAAAAGTGTGATGTCTTCCCGTCACTGACTTCAGTTTGAAAACTTTGTATTTATTCACAGATTTCCGTGAGATCATCCTAAAATTTGTAACGAAAAATGGGCTCAAAAGAGCCCTCTGCCTAACGGCATGTAGCCTATAGCATAACGTGATATTTTCAATAGTGTATGCAAAAAGGTCGGAATTGATGGAGAGTGGGGTTGCCTAAATGGTTTAGGTTACATTTTAAATGTGTCGTTTTTTTGTTTATCCATATGGATGGATGGAGGGGGCAAGCTGGCAAAGTTTGTCATGTGCAGTTTCTGACAGGCTACTTCACAACAAAACAATTGCAGGTTGGTCTTAGAGGGCAAACAGAATAATTTCACTCGATTCATGGGTTACCTGACTGGTTGGGAAGGGAAAGAGCTGCCGTGTTGTCCGCCGTGGCTCCCAGTCGCTATAGTTAGCCTACTATGCCTACTCCAAGTAGTCCTATGTCATGCCGCTGCTACACGCCTCACAACAAATGAACTGCAAGCGTGTTCACGTGACACGGTGACAGTGAAAAAGCGACAGGGTTCGGGTGTCTTTGAAGAAGGGGCACAAATCAAGCCATTATTTTCACACCTTTTTAAATCGCGCAGCTTTAAAAAAAAAAAAACATCACGTCTTTCAAAAGGGCACTTTTTTGGACTGAGGGCAAAAGGGCAAGTGCTTCAGCACCACCTCGTCTCTATCTGTGCACGCCAGTGTCCACTACAGATGAGTCATTTTCTGATCAGCTATTGCTACACTTCTTATTTTAGCGCTGACTCATTTTATTACCACTGATTGATTTTTTACTAATGTCCTTCACCACTTCATCACTGCAGCTAACATGAGACAGCACCTGCAGCCAATTCAAATTGCATGTGAAACCAGTGTCATGAATCCCAAGACTTTGTGAACAACTCAAATATTTCCTCAGCTTACAGATCGGTCAATTGATGATGCTGGGCGAGGGATGCAACGAGGATGATGTAAATCAGGGTTCAATATTACAGTTTTTTCTGAATGCTTAAACCCTAACTGTGATTCCTGTAGCACAATTTCTAAAACTATTCAGACTTATAGCAAAACCACTCACTGAGTTTGCAAAACTAAAAGCACAAAAACTGCTTTGCACTCAGTTTGCAATTTTGTAACACACACTTTGCAAAACTGTAGGCACAATTCACTGCACAACACTCAATTACCAAATTTCCAACACACTCCTAGCAAACGTATACACATGTATGGCTATCATTAACACTAATTTGCCAACTGTCTGGCACACTGTCACATGTGAAAACTGTTTTAGATAATTAGTCCACTTTGCAATCAGCCTAAGCACCATAAACAGGCCACAGGTAAGCTGTCTATGTGGAGTACAATGGAAGGAGCAGTAAGAGTGAGAAGAGTGAGAATCAGAGGAGGCTGAGGGAGAGGACGTGGAGGTGAAGAAGTAGGATGAAGAGGACGTGGAGGTGAAGAAGTTGGAGGAAGAGGACGTGGAGGAGCAAGAAGAGGACGAGGAGGGGAAAGAGGAAGGGTAAGAAGAGTAAGAAACAGAATAACTGATGACACCAGAGCTACAATAGTGGACCATGTCATCAACTGTGGGATGACCCTGAGGGAAGCTGGCCAACGTGTTCAGCCTAAACTGAGCCGCTACACTGTGGCAAGCATCATTAGGACATTTCGAAATGAGAATCGGTAAGTACTTTGTAGCACTGCCATACTCTAATGGGAAACACAACAGTACCATACATGCAAAAATACTGAAATTGTTACTTTACAGAATTGCTAGACGTCCAGATGTTGGGGGCAGAGGCAGAATGTTCACTCCAGAGCAAGAGACCCATATAGTGAACATGGTGATTGCCAATAATGCAATAAGACTGCGTGAAATACAGCATAATGGATGATGACACCATCTTTCAAAATATACACAGTGCAAGCATTTCTACACTAAGTCGTGTACTTGCGCGCCACAGAATAAGAATCAAGCAAATTTACAGAGTTCCTTTCGAGAGAAACACAGAACGTGTAAAGCAACTGCGATATGACTATGTGCAGGTAAGCTAGTGTCATCGGTTCTGAATTTGGAAGTGCATACTGTAGTGCTGTGCATGGGCCTGATGTGTTGCATTTGTTTTGTCTTGTCCAGAGAGTGATGGAACTAGAAGCAGATGCAATGGGACATGAGCTACTTTTTGTAGATGAGGCCGGTTTTAACCTCAGTAAAACCAGGAGACGTGGCAGGAACATTATTGGACACCGTGCCATCATCAATGTCCCAGGACAACGTGGTGGTAACATAACCATGTGTGCAGCTATAAGTCAAAATGATGTTGTTCACCATCATGCAACCATAGGCCCATACAACACTGCACACATTATTGCATTCCTGGACACCTTGCATGACATGCTCACTGTTCAGAGACCAGAGCAGACCCGATATGTCATCATATGGGACAATGTTAGTTTCCATAGGGCTGCTTTGGTCCGCAACTGGTTTACAGACCATCCATCCTTCATGGCACTCAACCTCCCTCCATACTCTCCATTCTTGAATCCCATCGAGGAGTTCTTCTCTGCCTGGCGCTGGAAAGTGTACGACCGTCATCCTCATCAACAGGTAGCCCTTTTACAGGCAATGGAGGAGGCATGTGGAGATATTGACCAGGCATCATGTCAGGCCTGGATACGGCATTCAAGGAGATATTTTCCCCGGTGCCTTGGACTGGAGGATATCGCATGTGATGTGGACGAAATTTTGTGGCCGGACCCAGAAAGACGACATGATGTAGGCTGATTGTCTTTTTTTTCCCTTTTATTTGTGGAATTCCTATTTTGTGTTCTGACTTTGTCTTGGTTTTGATGAGTGTGAATAAACACCAACACTTGACGTTTGGATCCTTGTATGTTTACATGACACTATGACAAAGGTGTGACCTCAAATTGACATCTGTGCACAGAGAAAGCAAAAGCCAGATGTGTTTTGTATTCATACCATCAGTGTGCAGTTGGCGCATTGTGTGCTTAGTAGATGATGGCTTGTGTGTACTGTTTGATACGAAAACACCATTTTTACAAAGGTGTGAAGGGTTAATCTAGCTGTTTTGATAATTGGGTGACAGGTTTTTTTTTATTTGTGTGTAGAGTTATGCAAACTTAGCCAATAGTTACAAAAAATGTGCTTAAGCAATCAGAAAAAACTGTAAAGACCAACTCGAGCTACAGCTCCCCCAACGTTCCAAGAGAACGAAAGATAAATCTTGTGAACATTCATTCTTGTTAACTTTAAATTTGATGTCATCATATACTTGAGAAAAAAAATGCAGATGTTTTAGCATTATGGATAATGCTATTAACTGACATATGTTAGTATCTTGTCATTTTAGGTTTTCTTGTTTTGTTTAACAGGCAACAGACGGACTGAAAAGGACCACAATATTGTTTTGCCCTCCAGGTGGGCACGTCTCAGTAGCTCTGACATTACATGAAAATTATGAATATCAATGAGTCTGTGGGTTTGGTGGGATTGGATAGACATGTTGCGGGAGCAGGTGGTAATGGTCAGAAATTACATTGGAGTGGTATTTAAATGAATAGTTCTGAGCAGGGCTCTTATTGCTCTTCCTGACAAGCTACAAGATCCCCTGACACCACTTACAGTCTCCTGTCTCTTTCAGGTAGTCACCCTGTGTTCCTCCCTCTTCTTTAGGCAAAATCCAAAAATGTCCTTCCACATTCCTCTTCTTAACACTGCACCTACCGAACACCTCTTCAGCTGCAATCCTCAAAATCTAAAGTCATCTTCAGTACAATAAGTGTGAGCCCTGGTACAGGAGTAGAAGTGGAAACAGGAGGGAAAGAAGTCACCAACACCTGTGATGTTGCAATGAGCTTGACAGAGTGGCAAAGTGGAAGCGATCTAAATCTTGGATTAGTCACCAACACTTGGGAAGCATACATATGTGCAGTAAATGCATTATTTTCTTTCTTTTTTATTTTAGAGGGTTGATTGTTACTGATAATGTCTTGTAAATGATACTATTTGATAATGTGTCATTTGTTTCTGCTGGGACAGTCATTTGTCAATGACTGACGTCTTCTGTTCTCACCGTGGAGCAGCATTATGAAAAGATTTCCGTGTTGAGAAATCTCACTGTAGTTTCACACATCAGTTCAGTGGAAACAGCAGGAGGAAGTAGCTGGTGTGGTGCAACATATGCAACATACAACATAGAAACAAAAACACGCAAGACATAAAACTGTTTTTAAAGGACAAGCTGACACAGAAAAACTAAAAAGACATGTCATTAAAATCAACTCTGAGTTTGATTCAAAAGTCTGTGTGATTAAGAGCAGTTAAGGGGTCATGTTTTCTTGTGTACAGACACTGACCATCCAGTGGTGACTGAGTTGCTGAAGACTTTATAAGGATTTAGTGAGTAAACTAACCACACTCAATATCTATAAGTTCTAAAAAGCCCTTAAAAGGCGATAAGTGCACACATGTAGAGGTCACATTGGTCACTGCAGCGGTCATGTTGTTCAAGGCGAGCTGCACCTCCCAGTGCATGTATGTTGGTGGGACCAGAGCTTTATACAGATTAGAAAACAGTTTGGTTAGTTGCAACCTTGGAACTGCATTTAGAACATTTAGTGTTTAAAATACAAGTTTTTAAACCATTTAAATAAATGTAGATAATAATTCTAATGGCTGATTCTAGAGTCTAATACTTAAAATAAACCTTAGAATTGCTCAGATGCTTTCTAGTGTAGAACGTAAGTTAAGCATGTTTCTGAATTTTTGTTAGGTTAGCAGGATATAACATATATGTAAGGTTATATCCTGCTAACCTAACACTTACGCTCTCAGTTTAATGACATAACTGTAGATTGACACAGACTTGTCATTTTCCAATCAGTCGGTTGCTGCTAATTCACGAGTTAAAAACAATACAACAATACAACAGTGCAACATGTACCAGAAACTATGTTTGAGTCATGATGTGAGTGCTTAGTGCTCTGGAATACAAATCAGCGTAGTACAACTCTTTGATCAGATGTCATTTAGAATAAGCTGTCGATCTTTAGGCCCACAGAAACGCTGATGCAGGAAGTTTGGCTCTCTGAAAGCAGCTGGGCATCTAGTGGAAGTATGTTGTGGATCCAAATCCTTTTGAATTAGCCATTAAACACAGTAAAACTGTGAACCTCTTAGATCCAATCTTCTCAATTGCTCATCTCGCAGAAGATAAAAGGGAAGACCTCTTCACTGGAAAAAAAGGCCATGTTGGATTTACTTGATTCAATAATGGACATTTGTTGCACACAAATGTTTTGGCAGAAAATTAAACAACTGAGTTAAATCAACACAACTTTTTCATATTCAATAAACCTGTGCATTTTGTGTTCCTAAAACACGATTGAAACATGTTCAGATGGAGTAAGTTGAGCTCCTGGAATGTTTTAATCCTTCACAATTTTGTCATTTTATTTCAACACTATTCAATAACTTTTGCCCCAATACTACTTGGTCACTTAAATACTACATGTTGTCTTCATATTACATAATGTTCAACAAAGTCTAGATCCTGGTTACCATAAAAATTGAATGGATTTACAATGACTACCATCCTCCGGGTTGCAGGAGGGCTGGGAAATAACCCTGAAATGATAGGTTATGAGGCAGGGTACACCCTGGACACCTCACCAGTCTTTCACATAGAAACAAACAACCATTTCACAGGTAATTTAGAATCACCAGTTAACCCTCAGGTGTACAGTAGGATGCTAACTCATTAATCCAATATCTCAGTGTTGGAGAATTTTCAGATTTCCAATGTGTCAGAATACATTTTTTAACTGCAGTACTCGCAAGTAAAATAAAATATTTCTTGTGGTAATCCACATTTATAGAATCTATGTCACCTAAAATCCATAGTTTTGGGTCCATTTCGACTTGGATCCCAATTACCCTTGAAATTATTTCAGTAGTCCGTCTCCAGAACTCCTCTATTACTGGGCAATTCCACAGCATATGAAGGAGATCACCATCTATCACCTTACATCTCAAACATTTGGGAGAATAATTAATATCAATTTTATGTAATCTGTAAGGTGTATAATATGTCCTGTGGAATATATTAAATTGCATTTGTCTATGATTTGTAGAAATTAACATGGTCTGTGCCTGTTCCATTAGATGGTACCATTCTACCTCTTCATAAACATAGCCCAGATCTGCCTCCCATTTTCTTTTCAGAGACGTTTTGTTGTAGTCAGGTAATTTTTCATTAATAATAGTGTATATTGAAGATGCTATTCCTTTTATTGACTTCCATGGTTTGGTGCAAAGATGCGTTTCAAAAGGACTTTCTTTAGGAATCTCAGGGAATGTTCCTTTGGTTTTTTCTTTGATCCAGTCTCTTATTTGTAGAAATTTAAAAAAAATTTGGTCTGGAAGTTTAAATTTTTCCTTTAGTTGTTGGAAGTCAATAAATGTATCATTATTATATAGATCGGCAACAGTTCGAATATTTCTATCCTTCCATCCCCGCAATATGGAGTCGGAAATATGATGGGAGAGATCAGGATTGCCCCATAGGGGTGTCCTTCTAAGAAAAGAAATATTTATTTTTAGAAGTGAGTGGGATTCCTGCCAGGCACGGAAGGTGTTTAATATTATCGAATTATTTGTGAGCTTAGATAAACATTTTTTCGTACCTAGAAATGGGACGTCTTTTAATGATATGGGATTCACCTCATATTGTTCTATTGGAACCCATCGAACCTCACTCCTCTCTGCATATAACCAGATCAAAATTGATTGGTATTGGGAGGTATCGGTCATCATTGTTAATAGAATATTGGATCTGTGTATGAATGGGCGAATCAGGGATGCTGTGTAAAATGTTTTGTCTGTTGACATTTATATTTTCAAATGTCAAGAAGTCAAACAAAGGAAGAACACACAATGACACATTTTTAATTTTATTCATCAAAATTATTTATTAATCAAACAGACATAACATTGTTGTTTTTCATCCCCTCAAAGAAATTCATCTTCAAAACACCATCACATCATATCACATAGAAATGATATCTCAGCTCTGTGGAGGAGGGAATCACAATAAAGCAGTTTATTTCAAGTTGTCGATTCAAGCTGCTCTTCATACTTTGAGCCACAAGATGTCACCAAAGAGCACTGTGCTGAAAGGGTTCGAGTAATGAAACCTTTTTCAATACTAGCTTCAGAAGTTCTGTTCTGTTCCTCATATCAAAAGCTGCTAAAAGGCATCTTTTAAGTTAAGCATCACTTTAGATAAGGAAACACACGGTGACCACTCTGCTACTGTTACGGTCGCTGACCTCTAGGCTCTCCCCATGTGAGAGAGCTCTTTGTCCTCCTTCTGTGTTGCTGCTATGCCTCGTAAGCACAGCTGAGATGTCTTGCAGCTTGTAGGCCACTGAATAAAGACTGCCATCTCAAAACACCATGCCCTTTTTCTTTCCATTTTCCTGGGCGTTGAGTTGCGGTGATTTGGATGGGCTGTGGTTGTGTGAAACTTTTAACAGTTGGTGTGACTGTTTCTTTTGTTCTTTTAAAGGTGTGTCTTTATATGAGTAACTGTAATCAGTCAGAAAACAGTTGTGTTGGGCAGAGTGCACCTTAGGAAAAAAGGTTTCTTCCTCACTTTGTTTCTTGCCTTTTTAAATAATGTATCCTTTTTATTGGAAGGATGACTGCTTTTTTAACCAAATTCACTTTTGCGCTATTAGGCAAAATTGCTTAATAATACTTACAGTTCAAATACAGTCTCCATCACTGGTTATTACAACAGAGTGTTAGGGCCACATTGAGGAGAGAAAATATTCATCGTTTTGACAATAATGTTGAAATTTTAACATTAAAATTGGGGCGATCGTGGCTCAAGAGTTGGGAGTTCGCCTTGTAATCGGAAGGTTGCCGGTTCGAGCCTTGGCTTGGACAGTCTCGGTCGTTGTGTCCTTGGGCAAGACACTTCACCCGTTGCCTACTGGTGGTGGTCAGAGGGCCCGGTGGCGCCAGTGTCCGGCAGCCTCGCCTCTGTCAGTGCGCCCCAGGGTGGCTGTGGCTACAATGTAGCTTGCCATCACCAGTGTGTGAATGTGTGTGTGAATGGGTGGATGACTGGATATGTAAAGCGCTTTGGGGTCCTTAGGGACTAGTAAAGCGCTATATAAATACAGGCCATTTACCATTAAGGTCAAAAATCTATTTTCGAAAAAAAGCCAAAATTCAGGCATTTTTCAAGAAAAAGTAAATGTGGAGATTAAAGTTGTGTCAAGACAAACTGCTACAGTTGCTATAGCCTCTGAGTTAGTGAAATCATACTTCAGAGTCTGTTTTAGCAACAAGGAAATGACTTCCGTTTAGCACATAAACACGGCGTGATGAAAAGATGGCGTAGAAAGCTGCATTTTTACGCACAAGTGCGGAAGAGTTGGCTGGATTTGTACGAAAGGAAATGTCTGGCGGTGCACAGATGCGAGGTTATCAATGATTACATCCTCGTGCATTAAAGACGATGTATGTTGTATCACAAGGCAGCTGATCAAATTGTTTCATTAACTCAAGTACAAAAGGTATTTTGTAGAGGCTTTACCAGCCATGGCAGTTTGCCATGAAACTGTTATCCTCCCATTTAAACAGAATTTTGACTTTATTTTCAAAATGATAAACAATATATTTTTTTTCCTTGATGTGATCCTAATGCTCATCGGTAAGTTACTGTCAGGTAACAGTAAAAATCTTAATGATGACAGCAGTAATTTTTTATATCTAATCTCTAGAGTCTTCAGAGTCTATCACTACACACCCACCGAGTGTTGTAACATAAGCAACACTCAACACTTTCCTGTTGCAACTCAAAGGGTTGTTTTCAGAATTTAATGCACCAACTAAACAGCCAACAACTGTCATTTCTGTCAAAATGAATATATAATGTACAAGCGTGAGTGTCTATGTTGAATCATCTAGGTAAGGAAATCTTAAAAAGTTGATTCTGTTCATCTGGATGTACTGTTTTCAGTCTGAGAAATATTTTGTCACTCATCCAATTGACTTCTTCAAGTAGGTGCACGGTTTTCTTAAACCAGAACGACTTAACATGGGAATTGCTGTTAATACTCAGTGACAATATTTTGAGAAGATCAGAGATTTTATTATGGAGGCAGATGAAACAATGGTCTTGTATGATGTTACATCTCTCTTCACTTGTGCAAGTCACTGAAGCATTGGTTGTAGTTTGTAAGAGATTACAGGATGACCCCAACCTCAACAACAGGACCACTCTCAGCACTGACCAAGTGTGTTTGTTCTTGAAACTGTCTTCATTCCTCATATTTCAGGGTAAGTACTGCAGGTACAAAAAAAAGTGAGAGAGAGGGTGACAGAAAGAAATATAAACAAGCAAGGTTCCCGTTGTTCACTTCAAAGATCTGGCTCTAAGGCTACATTCACACTGCAGGCGAAAGTGCATCAAATCCGATTATTTTTGACCCTATGCAACCCATATCTGATCATGGTATGATAGTGTGAACGGCACAAATCCGATATTTTCAAATCCGATCTGGGTCACTATCGTATGTGGTACTGAATCCGATACATATCTGATGTTTTAGAAAGCGACTGCTGTTTGAACGGTCATGTCGCATTAAATCCGTCTTTTACGTCGCCCACACAAGACAGATGCCAATTATCAGCGCCGTTGAAGACAAACAAGAAAGCATGGCGGCGGAAACTGGAGGCAGAGCGAGTTAATGGACAGAAGCTGAGGTTTTGGACTTGATTAGCATATGGGGAGACAATTCTAAAGAAATTGACAGTCTACTGCAACAACACCTACTACTACTAGCTCTGTAGCCCCATTTTTACTTCCGTAAACAGAGCACATTGTGTGTGACATCTTCTTTTGCACATGCAGGCCGCTTTTAGAGCCATGAACGTTCACACTAGAGCGCATTTGCGGTCACATTTCATTTGTAGTGTGAACAACCAGACAAAAAATATCGGATGTGATGAAAAAATCGGAATTGAGCATTAAGACCTGCAGTGTGAACATAGCCTTAGAGCCGACACATCACTAGTTACCATGACAATGTACCAGGATAGTACCATGTGATTGCCAAACCCATGGCCACACTTTAAAGTTTGTAACACTTGTATTTTCATTCCTTTTTTGAACACAATAACACACTTTAGTTTCCAATAAGTTTATTGATTAGTTTGGATACATGTGTTCTTTACTTATGTATTCATATCAGTTCATTACTTTGATTTTGGCTAACCTTTGTTTCTTTTACTTCTAACCTGCCATGATCCAGGGAGTTGCCAGACAAAGGTGGAGGCTAGGGTTTGAAACCATTAAATGCAAAGAGGGATAATTGGACCGCACCACCACTTCCTGCTGAAGGGGAGAATGTGTGTTTTCTTTAATTAAATACAAAGTATTTGTATTTAATTAAATATTGAGTTTGGGGTTTATTAGTTTTGATTTTCTTCTTTGGTGTTTATTATCAAACCAGACTGTACTGCACTGTTTGTTGTTTACAATTTTGTTTTGTTTAGTTACCCCGCTTGTGTCATAGTGGTCTGATCAGCCATTATATATACCTCTGTGTGTCATTTCATGTTTAAGTCAGTTATGTTTGTTTGGGCTGTTGCTTGGTTTGCTAAGGTTGCAGTCTTTGCCTGAGTTTAGTTTTGTTTCATTGACCTCTTTCATTAGCTCAATATTTATTACTTTTGTAAACATAATTTTTGGGTTAAATGGCAACCCTATTTTTCAAATCATTCCTGTGACTCCTCCTGTTTTCAACTCAGTCCATCACATACCAACAAAATGAAGATGTATACAGAATTAGTGGAAAGCCACAGAAAACGAAAGTCGTCCTCTTCTACAGAGCCACCTATGAAGAATGCAGATTCTTTCACTGGCTCAAGGCGGGTAACGCAAGCAACGTTTGAGAAGCTTCTGCTTATATCAATAGTTGATGCCACTGCTGCAGAAGCTACCAATGTTCAATACAAGAGGCTGTCTTGGTCTTGTGATATTATTCTGTTATTATATGTTACCTTATATGTAATCAAAGTAGTTGAATTAGAATACTGCTGTAGATCATATTATACCCTTTAAAATAGAGTGTGTGATCTGTATGTAGTTTAGTTCTCATTATACTTTTGAGTTAACAGAACATATTCACATATTAGTTCATTAGATAAATGTGCATCACTCTGTATCCTTGATCTGCTGGGAATGTGTTACACTGTTTTCTTGACATGCTTAATTGTTGAATCATGAAGAGAAGGTTGTAAGCAGGAGACTCTGTGTCTAAAGACAGGGGAGATAGACAGACCACATTCCACACCCCCACCTTACAGAAAGCAGAGAAACAACTGCCGAGGTCATAACTTAGGCGCTGTAACAGAGAAAAAATGTGATGTTTTGGCTTTTACGACTAGCTGGGGGCCACTAGAGACTATAAAAAGCTGAGCAACCCGTCACCATTTTGAGACATGTGCCTGACCCTCTGGTAGCATCTCTCCCGTCCGGACGTTGTAATGCTCTTATTGTTGAATTGTATGGAAATAAATGATTGTTGATTGAGCATTGATACACCGAGTATTGTCCCTCCTTCAGCCCAAAGATTCAAAGAACTGCGTGTTTTCAACAACTTGGTGCCGTGTGACCCGGATCTTTGGTGTGCTGAGGAGGTGCAGATTTGGCCTTTGGGTGAGATCGTGGGGCAAGGCGAACGGAAGACCGGTCTAACAACAAAAAGGTAAGCACAACCTGTTGTATTATACCAAATGTGCATATTGGGCTTTCCAAATTAATCTGTTCGCTGAGTCACATGTATTTTCACAGTAAATTTGTCGGTGTCTGGTTTTTGGTGCAAGATACTAACAACATAAGTTGAGGCTGAATTCCAGGGTGTTAAATAAACTGCTTCTACCGAGATACTAATAACATACTACGTTGGTCTAGATTGCAGTAATCTGCTTCTACCGAGATACTAATAACACACTACGTTGGTCTAGATTGCAGTAATCTGCCTCTACCGAGATACTAATAACATACTACGTTGGACTAGAGTGCAGCCACTTTACCTTCCACATTTAATTTTGTCTAATACTGGCTTCTGTAGCAATAATACATTAGAATTTATTCTGAAGACGCGGCCATTAGTTCAGTACATTGAAGTCGAGGTTTGAAGTTTGTTTATGGTGTCGGTTACGTCCTGGCTCTTGCCGGCTATGAAATAGAAGTTGATTTAAGGAAAAGCAGATGCTGGCTTCACGGTGCGGTTAAACACTGGCAACGCGAGAGCGAAACACGTCCGTAGGTTTGGTTTATGATACGGCGTGTTCCGGTGATATGCGGCCGTGAAGTGCAGTAGTGGTTGGTGCTAATTGTAGTACATTGAACAGAGGTTTGACGGTGGTTTGTGGCGTCAGTCGAGTTTTTTTTTAAGGGCTGCGGTCATAAAACAAAGTAAAATTTTACTTGCCAAGAAGTACATAGAGCAAAACCTGGTTTATGATGTCTGGTATAACTTCGGGGATGCAAGCATCACTTTTATGATGCGACTTTGCTCCGTTGTGGCGGTCATAAGCGCAGAGAAAAGGGTATTTGGGTCTATGGTGCAGTGTGTTTTAAGAAGATCTAATAGTTGAGCTCAGAGGTTTCTGTGTAAAATTCCCGCTGAGGAAAAGTGTTGTGTGTGAGTGTCAAAGCGCGCTCTGGGTGAGAGAGTGTGTGTGAAGCTGCGAGGCGCGCTCTGGGTGCTGTCTTGTGGGTGAAGCGCGCACTGAGTGAGAGTGTGACTGAGGCGCGCTCTGAGTGTGTTTTGTGTGGAGTGTGAAGCGTGAACACAGTGACAGTGACGGTTAATGTGTTTGATTAGGAGGACATTAGAGCAAATACACATTTTAGGATCAAAGGTTGATGCCTAGTGTACCTGTGGAACATTTGCCCTAGGCGTGGCGACCCTCCTGTCCGGGGACGCTTGGCCAGGACCGGCGGCGTCCGGGTGCCGAGGTGGTGACTTGGGGAGGTGAGGGCCCCCGCATAGCCACGGAAATAACACTGGAACGACCGTGTAATCACGGGTTCACATTTATTTCCGGACTAGAACAAGACACATTTTGCGAACAAACGTTGAGTCTAGATTAGTAAAGAAATATAAAAAGGTTGAATTCCTCGTTTCAGTGGTTGAAATTGTTGTGTGCCTGTCCCCTGACGAGTGTGAAATTAAAATAAAGAGGGAATTTGGAGCCACATAGAGATAGACGGGCATAATTGGGTGTATTACTCTGTGGTGTAATAAAAATAAAAAGGAGAGATAGTAAGAGGTGTGCAGTGGAGAATTATGGAGGAGTACAGAGAGGAATGTGTTGGGAGACTGGCGTACAGTTTACGCTGTCAAGGTTGGCGTGTTGCCTGCTTATCTGTTTAAAAGTGATGAAAATGAAATTAAAATAAATCTCTTAGTGTGTTAATACAGGAAGCTGCAGACCTGGACCAACTGCCCCCACAAGCACAGCGGCCGAAGCAAAATTATAGGTAATGGGAACCACACCCAGCACGAATCAGCAGCTGTGAAACAGACAGCAGCGAGGAGAGAATTAGAGGAGAAATTAAGAGAAGTTTTAACACATAAAATTGGGGCCAACGGACTTGTGGAGGTTGGGAAGGCGTCCGGAGCATCACAACAAAAAGGTGAAACAAAAACACACACAAGCAGAGAAATCTGAGAGAAAGGCTCCTTTTAAGGTAACGCCTAGTTTGAGAAAAGATAAAATTAACCTGCTTTTATACAAATGCACATACACGCAATGAAGAAACAGCTTACACTCATGAACACGTGAAGATTTTCCAGCAAAGTTAAAGAAAAATTAACATACTTAAATGATGAAGTCTATACATTACTGACAAAGAAACCCTCTGGGTTGCAGGACAACAATTTAACAAAAAAAAAAAAAGGAACACTGGTCTAACCAACCAGGCAAGACACAACAAATTTAGTGGTTAAAAGATTCAAATTGTGACATGTTTTCTGTTGATTGATTAATAAAAGTGATTACTGAATGAAAGAAAATTCCATTTTTGGGCTTTTAAACATGATCTTAAGAATTTTAACATATACCGGTGTTGTCCTGTCAACTTGGTGGGTTAGGAGTTGATTATATCGGGAGAGAAAAAACAAAAAAAAAGGGGGAGAGAAGGCTGACACAGGGCCTGGTCCCGGTGTGTCTCCCCTCTGAATAACACAGCCAACACAACATCATTTTCCTGTTCGTTTGTTTTTGTTTTTTGTTTGTTTTTGTTTTGTTTTGTTTTTGTTTTTTCTATACATATTTAATTACAGGCTGCTTTGCCGGCCCTGAAAGCCGAGGCTGACTGGACTCCTGCTCTCCCCCATACGTGACACTGACCAAATGCTGCAACAGCTGGACCCACAACAACGACCTGAGAATGTCAACAGACCTGCAGGAATGTGATCTCATGCAGCCGAGACGGAGAGCACTAAACCTAAGGCCCGTTTCACTACACGGGGGAAAATTCCCAGACTGCGTCAGCTGACAGAGCTGTGACGAGACGCCCGCCAAGCCCGAATGAAAAGTAAGGCCGAGCGAAAGAATGCTGACCTTGATAACTTTGCATTCACACTGTGCAGGACAGTGATGGACCAACACGGATGATCGGGTGGCGAAAAAGGGCGTGACCGAGACAAGAGGAGTAACTGAGGACAGAAGGCACCTCAGAATGGACAAAAACACAGAAGAAGATGCAGGTTTCACCTGCGGTGAACATCGACACTGGAGAAAGGACTGCCCCAATTGGGGTCAGAACCAGGATGGACTGAATTTTGAGCAGCAGCAGCAGCAATGGTCGCAAACAAACTGAAAAAGGAGGGGGGCAGGACCCCAGGGCACGCTTCAGGCAGTGGTTTACCCAGAACACCAGAACAGGAAAGTGATGAACACAAACACCCACACAAACACACACATCTACATGCACTGACTCAGAATGAAGAGAAACACACACACACACACACACACACACGTCTCCAAACACACAGATTCAGAATGAAGTGAAATACACACATGAACACGTGCACTCGTTGAGTGAGTGAGAAATGACGCACACACACACACACACACACACACACACGGGAATGTTGATTCACTGAGAAGTGATGCACACACATACACATGCACACGCTTGTGCAATGAAGAGTGATCCACACGCACACACACATACACGCTGATGCAATGAAGAATGCTTTGCTTATGCTGATATGCAAAATGCTGCACACAAACATCCCAAATGCATAATTTTTATGAGGAGCCATTGATTACCATTAAAAACTTAGAATGTGTTATATGTCACCCAGAGGGCATTTATGTAGATTTTAGGAATAAGCTCTAAAACGGTTTGGTTATGAAAACAATGTCTGTGCGTGATGTCTGTTTATGGCTCAAGGCCTTGACTGAATTCTTTGCTGTGCTTCACACAGCCCTGATGAGGAACAGTGGCACAGAGTGAAAAATGATGAATTAATAGTGTAAGTTTAGGTTGGAGTACGGCATTTTCTGTGATTGGGTTTTAATTCAAGGAGGAACAAAAGGTGTTACGGCACCTGAGCTTCTCATTCCCACACAATATTGTCCCGGCAGGAAGCAAAATGTTCCTGTGAATTTCTGGTTGATTGTTTGGTTTTGGTTTAGCGCTAGCTTGATTTTATCAGTGAGCTTTGGCTTGTGTTCTTTCTCGTAAGCGAGAGAGGGATAGTTTTATGCTTGGACATGTCTGCAACGGGCCCTAGTTTGAGTTATTTTAGTAGTATTTTGTTGGTTATGTCTGTTTTCGTTTTTGTTACAGTGCACTGGAGAAAAAACATCTGAGAGGTGTGATCCACCGGTGGTGATATGGTGATATGTTGATATTTTGTGAGTTCATGATTTAACAATCAGCTCTTTAAACAAGGCCTGAAAGATTGAAATTTAAAGCGCTATGAAATATTCTTACAAAAACAGTTGCAAAGTGTGCTTCTCCATGATTGTAATTGGCTTGGGAGAAATTCACTTATAGGGAACACTGAGAAGTTCTGAGTCTAAAAGGATTGCACCGAGTCAATCCGGCCCAAAAAAAAAAAACAAAAAAAAAAAACAACAAGGAATTGTTTTCCTTTAAAATGATGACGTCATCTTGCTGGTGATCGAGGCTCGAATAGGTTGCGCGGGAGACTCCATTATCAGCAACATCTGGTATGAATGTGTAGGGAGGTATGCATGCGAATGGACTGTGATGGACTGACGACTAAAAGTTTTGACTGACTTGATACTGAGACAATGACTGCACCCACTTTAGGATTAGTAAATGCCAATAAACAATTCATAAACAATTCACCCAGCCGACAAGAGAAGGGTGGATGCTTCGCTTTGTTTTGTTTTGTTTTTTCAGGAGCAGGAGGATAAGAGAGACTGGAGGAGGAGACTCTAGCTTCACATAAGTATGAACTGCAGACTTAACACTTTGGTTGCTGATTTTGAGTTACTGATGTTTGCATTAAGAAAACTGTGCTATAGTAGCTGTGTTTTGATTAAGGTATCATGTTATATTATTGGGAATGCCAAATGCTACAGTGGAGAAGACTTTTTGATACCACTCATGATTGGAATATGTTATTATTAACCACAGCAGGCCACTGTAAAAAGTCAATTAAATTTTATAGAGGAAAATCGCCAAAATTGAACAATACCTATGAATGACTGGCCACATTCAGAATAGAGATATGCAATAATAAACATTGGTCCACGTGATTTAGGTTCTCACTTGAAAGAGTAAGTTATTAAATGTAGAGTATAATTGACAGCGACATTTGATAGGATGTGGTACTGCAAAAGAACAAGAGCAAAGTAAATAAAGAAAATATTGTGTTTAGTTTGGATAAATTCAAATTAAAATGTACCATTACACTCAGAGGATCAATATGGAATAAAACATATGCAAAATTTGTAGGAAGTACATGACTGATAACTGTTCTGTCCTGAGCGTTTGTTTCTAGAGCACCCACTTGACCACACCAACAGTTTCTCGCCACCGAGGAGGGGTACTTGCAAAAAGAATAAAATAAAAATCTGAGTTTAACAAAACATTTTAAATGTAAATATCAAGCTTACCTTTCTTTTTCCATGAAATGTGCTTGTGGGCACGCCAGCCATTTTGAAAAGGTGGGCAAAACAATTGGCAAGGCCACACCCCCACACATGTGATATAATTTTAAAGGTACTGTTGCCCTCTCTAAGAAACATCAGGAATTAGAGGAGTGGCAAGTAGAGTATGCGAGCTACAAGCAAAAACTAAAATGGGTACTACAGTGTGCAAAAATGAAATACTGGGTCATCAGGGGGACATGAGGGACATTTATAAAACTAAAAGTCCCACTAACCTTAAAGTGCACTTGAAAAGCCCACACAAGAAGGTTAACCTAGCTTACCTAGAAGACCTCATCAGGGGGAGCACACTCCCCCTCCTTGAAGAGCTCACCCACTCAACCCGCATCCCCAGAAAACAGCTAACCCCAGATAAGGCAGCGTGATGTATCCCGAGACAACAGGACTGGGACATCTAAATAAAGGTGTGAAACAATCGCCTTCAAAAGGTTATCAATTCACTTGAACCAAAATTAGGACCACACGGTGCGGCAAGAGTTAATAGTTATTAGTCTCAACACCCAAGGATAACCAGAAGAGCATGACTGATATGATGGAACTGGGATTTTGTTACACTTAATTTTTGCAAAACACAAATAAAACTAAATTGAAACTAAGGATTTTCAGAAAATAAAAACTACACTAAACTAGCAAAGAATTGGTAAAAACTAATATAAACTGATGAAAATTGCAAAACTATTACAACCCTGGTGCAGAGATTGGCAAATCTGACCAGGAAACGTTATAAAATGGATTGTCAGGATAGTCAGCGTTAAAGCCACTTTTGACAGTCCATACTAGGATGGCATTGGACATCTTCGGGGCAGAAAAGGGTTGGTGTGACCAAGGTGTGGTTTGGCTTGTTGTATGTACATTTCAAAATGTTACAGCTCTGGATGGACCAGTTACCAGGGCATGGAAGGATGACAGACTTTATTACATGAGGAGAAGGGACATTTTCGGGATCGAAGGTCCTCAGGGATGACAAGGCTGGAGCAACGGTACTCGAGAGAAGAATTTCTGATACTTTCTGAGATATGATGTCACTAACCTTCTCTTTTAATTGTCTAGCTCCAATGAATTGACACATGGGAGTGTGTCAAAAAGGGGGAGTTGAGTCCGAACATCAAACAATGGTTTTATGAACATCTTATGACGTTATTTCTGTGTTTAATAATTTAGCTATGGTAAAACTTAAGCTTATAATGTGTTAGACTTAGAAAGGGTTCACTAATTTTTGATTTCTTTTACACACACATAGATTATGATTAGAATAAGTCCTGAACATAATATTTTAAACCAAATTTGAATCATTAGAACAACAATGGATAACAATATTAGATTATCAAGGCTAGGGAGAGAGGTGTTTTGGTTTTCTGTCTCTTGCAGAGAAAGGAACAGACACCAGACGGGGACCCGGAGATGTGAGGACCCTTCACAGCAGGGACAGATGTAGGGACTGCCGAGACAGCAACTGGGGTCAAGTGTCATGACGTTTGGGCTCCTGGAGAAGATGGATCCCACAGACACAGCAATAACCATGAAGGGGTTGGCGAAAACCAGGAACACCAGACCAACGAGGTTCGAGAGGCTCTTGGCAAAAAGGGGGACACGCCGGTGACCCCAAAATACACAGATCTTTGTTTGAAATCGGGGCGGAATAATCCCCAGAACTGTGCAATGACTAAAGGGTGGTCTAACCCCGGAGGTCGAAGAAAGAAGCTGAGAATCACCCAACTGGAAGACACTGGTAGCTGCAGCAATAAAAATAAAGGTTAAAAGCTCCTTAGACAGAGGTTCTAGTCTAAGTACATTTGAAAGGTATAAGGTGGCATTAAAAAGGGGGTGGAAAACTGGAGCACCAAAATAAAGCTGTGGGAGAATTGGGGAGTGATGGGAGAGTCATCTGTAACTGCTGTTATGGTTGTAAATCTAACTTTGCTTGCATCTGAACTGCGTGAACACAGAGGTCATCCCCCATATGGTCCACCCGTTAAAGGGGGACAGAGGGCCTCAGGATCAAGAAGACCTGGACCTTGCAACGCTGAAGTGCTTGTTATTAGTGATCTCTTTAATGAGAGATCAAAAGAGGGTATTGTGATATTATTCTGTTATTATATGTTACCTTATATGTAATCAAAGTAGTTGAATTAGAATACTGCTGTAGATCATATTATACCCTTTAAAATAGAGTGTGTGATCTGTATGTAGTTTAGTTCTCATTATACTTTTGAGTTAACAGAACATATTCACATATTAGTTCATTAGATAAATGTGCATCACTCTGTATCCTTGATCTGCTGGGAATGTGTTACACTGTTTTCTTGACATGCTTAATTGTTGAATCATGAAGAGAAGGTTGTAAGCAGGAGACTCTGTGTCTAAAGACAGGGGAGATAGACAGACCACATTCCACACCCCCACCTTACAGAAAGCAGAGAAACAACTGCCGAGGTCATAACTTAGGCGCTGTAACAGAGAAAAAATGTGATGTTTTGGCTTTTACGACTAGCTGGGGGCCACTAGAGACTATAAAAAGCTGAGCAACCCGTCACCATTTTGAGACATGTGCCTGACCCTCTGGTAGCATCTCTCCCGTCCGGACGTTGTAATGCTCTTATTGTTGAATTGTATGGAAATAAATGATTGTTGATTGAGCATTGATACACCGAGTATTGTCCTTCCTTCAGCCCAAAGATTCAAAGAACTGCGTGTTTTCAACAGTCTGCTTTTGCAAAATGTCAAGCTCTGTGGAATAAAACCAGTAGGTCAATCATGGCTTATGAAAGAGTGGAACGTGAGTGCAAGTTGCAGTTTCTTCGACCCAACCAGACTCATTGGAGCTCCCTGTTGTGTGCATTCATAAAGAGCAAGGAGAGAAAGCAATCTGCAATGTTTGCACTCCATAAAGATGTAAGTTGATGAAACTTGTTTTTAACCTCCTAGGACCTGGTGTCCACATATGTGGACATCACATTTTGGGACGTCTAGACCAAAATACTTAATTTTTCTCTACAAGGGCCTGATATCCACTTATGAGGACATTATGCTGCCACTGTTCTATCAAAATTTGAAACAAATGCCCTCATGTGGGTCTCGTTTTTCTCAAAAACAAAAATTAGGTCAAAACAAAACAGGTAATTATTTGTTTTTACATTCTTTAGGTCCCAATCAACGCAAATAGCAAAGAAAAATTAAAAATGCATGCCATGAAAGAGTTCGGGTCTTAGGAGGTTAAATAATATTGTGTGAATTTTTGGATACTCGACCCACCTCTGGTCATAACTTACCTGTTAGCTCGGGGTGCAAATGAGGAGACATGGCATTATCATGGCATTATCATCATCTGAGTGGAAAGAATCAGATTGATTGTAAATATCTGTGTATCTGAAACTGTAATGTTTTCTTAATATTTCAATAAATCAGATCTGATTTCAAACAAAGTCTACTGATCCAGGACTGGAAATATCGGCTATTCGATCTACTGCACCCATTTGTAATCCTGTTTCTGAGCCGCTCACATCACTTGACATTTTCTAAGTACAGGTCATTTCACATAAATTTATCAAACACCTCCCATCTGACCAACCCTTAGTTACAAGAAATAACACCACTGTCTGTAACAAAGTGAATCCACCTTAACACCACCTGTGTTTGTGTGACTACACTCCCACTGTTGGGAACCTGACAAATAACCAGAACAAAGTCTGGAATAAAAGCTGACAGACAGCTGCAATGCTGAGTCACACTTTATTTTCTGAGCTTAATGCTGTGACCTGTTTTACAATTGGTGGCACCTAAACGACTTAACTCTGGAATTAAACACACCCTCGTTTATGGGTGAAGCAACAGCCTTTGTAAAGTGAAGGTGAATGAAGTTCCGCCCCTCACATCACTTACCTGAGACAAACAAGGAAACAGATTATTTTTCTTCTTCAGTGCAGAGAGACGCACAGACGATCAGACTGAGCTCCGACCAAACTAGCAGCTTCCTCTGAGTGAGTCCAGCTACAGGAGAGAAAAGTGGAAAACTCCAACACTGCTGCTTCAAGCTGCTGACGCTCCACACACTGAATGTGAGTTTGAGCAAAAACACGACTCAAAGGAAGTTTCAGTGAAGGTGGTAGAGGAGGGAGGGGAGCCAGGACTGACTGTACTTCCTGTCTGCTGTTTTCAGCTTCACTCACAGACTCAATGGCTTCCAGATCAGAGGAGGATCTCTGCTGTCCGGTCTGTCAGGAGGTCTTCAGAGATCCTGTTCTTCTGTCATGTAGCCACAGCTTCTGTAAAGATTGTCTGAAGAGATGGTGGAGAGAGAGACTAATACACGAGTGTCCAATTTGTAAGGAAATATCAGTGTATGATCCACCTTTAAACCTGGCTTTAAAGAACCTGTGTGAGTCGTTCTTACAGGAGAGAGATCAGAGAGCTTCAGAGGCTCTCTGCAGTCTGCACTCTGAGAAACTCAAACTCTTCTGTCTGGACCATCAGCAGCCAGTGTGTGTCGTCTGCTGTGGCTCAGAAAAACACACCAATCACAGATTCAGACCCATCGATGAAGCTGCACAACAACACAAGAAGGAACTTCAGGAAACTCTGGAGCCCTTAAAGAAGAAGTTAAAGGTTTGTGAAGAAGTTCAAGTGAAGTTTGATCAAACAGCAGAACACATTAAGGTCCAGGCCCGACACACAGAGAGGCAGATTAAGGAGCAGTTTAAGAAGCTTCACCAGTTTCTAGCAGAGGAAGAGGAGGCCAGGCTGGCTGCACTGAGGGAGGAAGAGGAGCAGAAGAGTGGGATGATGAAGGAGAAGATGGAGGCTCTGAGCAGAGAGATAGCAGCTCTTTCAGACACAGTCAGAGCCACAGAGGAGGAGCTGAGAGCTGAAGACGTCTCATTCCTGCACAACTACAAGGCTGCAGTGGAAAGAGTCCAGCGCTGCCCCCTGCTGGATGATCCACAGCTGCCCTCAGGAGCTCTGATAGACCAGGCCAAACACCTGGGCAACCTGACCTTCAACATCTGGAACAACATGAAGGACATGGTCTCCTACACTCCTCTCATTCTGGACCCAAACACTGCTGGTCCACAACTCATCCTGTCTGAAGATCTGACCAGTGTGAGACGAGGAGGAGAGAAGCAGCAGCTTCCTGATAATCCAGAGAGGATTGAGAGTTATGGCTCTGTCCTGGGCTCTGAGGGCTTTAACTCAGGGACTCACAGCTGGGATGTTGATGTTGGAGACAGTACAGGGTGGTTACTGGGTGTATCAGCAGAGTCTGTGCAGAGGAAGGGACACATACAATCTGGATTATGGGAGATATTGTTTGATGGAAGTAAATACTACAAACACTCACCACCAGCTCCTGTCACTGCTCTCTCAGTACGGAAGAAGTTCCAGAGGATCAGAATGAATCTGAACTGGAACAGAGGAAAGCTGTCGTTCTCTGATCCTGATACTAACACACACATACACACCTTCACACACACTTTCACTCACAGGATGTTTCCATTCATTCACACTATTTCTGGTAAACTGAAGGTGTGTCCGTTGAAGGTGTCAGTGTCAGTGCAGCAGATGAGTTGAGGATGATGATGTTTCTAATGTTGTTTCCTGTCAGTGAGTTGAAGCTGTTAAACTGCAGCTGTCCTCCTGCTGCCTCGTTGTTCCAAAGCTCTTTGTTTCTCTTTTAGTTTCACTGTTTCTTTCTGTTTCTGCTGTCCACCTTTTCACATGGAAAATCATTTCACTGTTTCTCACTGAATGACTCCCCAAACTAGATTTGAAATTCTATCAAGTTTCTAATCATTACAAGTGATTCATGTTTCTATTTGATGTGTAAATGGAGATGATTTAGTTTGCTGGGATATGGACTGACATGTGTTGAATGGGAGGAGCAGTTTGTTGTTGTCTTCTTGTCTGTTTATGACAACAATAAATATGTTGTTGAAACAATGATTCATGTTTAACTCCATATATGAAATGTTTCTGATCTTTGAATTCTGTTTGATTAAAGACTTTCTTCATGACACAAATGAGATTTCAGTGTATTAATAGAACTAAATAAGCTCAGAGTTGAAAGGCTGGAGTATTATGTACGTGCTTCACTGTCAGGATCTTCAGGGGGATTCAAAGGGAAACATCAAACTGCTGTAATGAGATAAACTAGTGTAGATAAAAATATCTGAGCTTTATTTATTTATTTATTTTTTAGAAAGAGGGGCAATACATATTAATGAACATTTTAACAAATGTAAATATCCCAGATTATAGCCTTGGGCTAATTTCCATCTGCAGACCCTCTGGCAGGTTGGTGTTAAACACAAGTTAGTAAAAACATACAGAGACACTATTTACAGGTCATGTGACAAGGACAAAAACAGTGATCACATTATACTAGAACAAACAATGACAAGGAGAGTGGACGCATAGGACAGTATAGATAACAATAACGGAAACACATCAATTATATTGCACAAACCCCAGTATTGTACATGCCCTGACCGTCGTGATATTGCGTTCACCCATTGCACTAACAGTTGTTTCCCTTTTTGTAATACACTAACTCTTTTTCCCGTCCAATATAAAACATGATTATTAAACATGATTGCATGTTTGTGTGTCCCTCAGCTGCCCTTTTAAGTGACTCTTAAAGATGGGTAGACTTGTACTTTCCCTCACTGACAGTGGAAGACTATTCCAGAAGCTCACTCCCTGATATGACAGAGCATTCTGTGAAAAGGTGGTCCGCCTGAGTGCCAGTTCACAATCACCTCTAACAGTGGCTCGAGTCAGTCGAGACCCGGCAACACTGCTAGACTTTTGTTTAATAAAATCACTCATTGGTGGAGGCGCCAGACCATGTATAACTTTGTATATTAGACAGGCAGATTTAAATAATTTGAAATTAGTAAAATTTAAAAACTTGTATTTTTCTAAAATTTGACAATGGTGATATGAAAAAGGTTTTTTTATCTAATATTTTCAATGCTCTTTTGTAGCATACTTCAATTGGCCCAATAGCAGCAGAGCTCGTATAGGACCAACTTGTAATACAATATTCAATATGAGCCAGTATCATAGAGTGCAGGAATGTAATCGCTGCGGTCTGTTAATGATTGTCTAAAGTTCTGTATATTAACATTTACAGTTTTCACTACTTTTTTAATGTGTTTTTTAAAGGATAATTTAGAGTCTAGTAGCACTCCCAAATACTTAAATTCCTCAACATTAATTAATTCTTGTGCACCCAAGCAGACTTTTACTGCAGCCACGGTTGTTTTAGGTTTACTAAAAAACATTGATACGGTATTTTTAAAATTAAGGCACAAGCATGAGTCATTCAGCCATTTTTGTAAATCATGTAATGCCAGTGAAAGCTGATGGGCTGCATCATCTTGCGTAAAAATTACCGTATCATCCGCATACATAATCGTGTCCACATTTTTGCACACATTAGGCAAGTCATTTACATAAAGTGAAAATAACAGGGGGCCTAGAATTGAACCCTGGGGGACACCTTGCGTACAGTAAAGATAGGGTGACTTGCTATTCTTTATTTGCACGCATTGTTTTCTATCTGATAGATAAGACTGTACCCATTTAACAGTGTGATTACTAAAGTTAAATGTCGACAGTCTAGACAAGAGCTTAAGATGATTCACAGTGTCAAACGCACGCTTGAAATCAAGAAAAACAGCCGCAACATAACTGCTCTTGTCTAAGTAAGATTTCACTCTCTCAACAAAAACACAGACAGCCGTTTCAGTTGAATGAAGAGTGCGAAATCCGAATTGCATACGGTGCAAACCCGGATTGGAGTCATTAAGATGTTTGATGATAGAGTTAGCAACCCACTTTTCTGCTATCTTTGAAAAGATAGGGAGTATGCTAATAGGTCGATAATTAGCAGGGTCTGTTTTATCACCCGATTTATAAATTGGTGTAACTTTTGCCACCTTCCAACTCAGAGGAACGACTGCCTGCGTGATTGATAAATTAATAAGATGGGTCACAGGCACCAAAAAACAAGATTTATAATGCTTTAGTATCAAAGCAGAGCGTGTCGTCCAGCCGGAGGAATATCTCCGACTGCTTCACATGGAAACATCAGCAGGAAGTTTGTAATGACGGAGCTCGTTTAATCAGCTAGTTTTTCCTTTATTTACAGCAGAAGAAGAACTGAAAGTGTGTGTGGATTCAGAGCGCTCGCTGTCAGTACAAATAAAGGAGGGGAAGAGATTTAAAGGGGCAAAGCGCAGTTTTTAGAGCCTTAAAGAGAAATCACATTTCCAGTCTGAATCCTGAAAACTTCACATGATGATCCAACATGAACGGGCATTCACAATCACTTCCTGTGTGCTTTAATAAAGCATCTGAGGATAAAATCAATCTCATTTTCACTTCTTTTCACCCTGCTGTCAGTCTCATTCTCAACACTCAAACACACAAAAAGATTGACGTCTTTATGTCTTTCATTTGTGAACGAGCACATAAATATTTGCTAAAAATAAAAAGAGTCATCCAATAACTGAATGAAGAACAAATCAATCTATTTTAAAGTGTCATTAAAACAAACAGTTCAAAGCAGGAAATAAAGTGTCTGTTCACAGCACCAACAAAGCAAGTCTTCACGAATAAAGTTGCTCCACCATTTTCCTTCATGCTGTCCAACCACTGCCAGAAGATTTAGACCCCACTGTGTCATTTTCAGCTGTGAACACGTTATCACCACATAGACGTTCAAAGTGATTTGATAGAAACCTCAATCCACAATGAAATCCTAGCCACAGAATCTCAGTTTCTGGGAAAACCATCAAGCTCTACATTACACTCTGCATTTTTCAGGGTAAAGTCCTCCACTGATATTGGTGCAAAACTAACACACTGCTGACTGTTTTATCACTACATCCACTTTGACATTTGACCTACTTCAGTTTTTTTGTGTGGAAAGTATCATCATCGTCATCGTTATTTTGACCTTTGGCTTATTCCATTTGACATATTATGTGTGAAGAGTATCATTATTGACTCTACAATCTTCAGTTATTCAATGTGTTTATTAAAATCAAAGGTGTGTGAGCAGCTCAGTTATACCAAATGAACATCATCTCTTTGTGTGTGTGTGTAATGATTACATTACTATTAATGTAACTACTATAATTAATAATTATTACATAGTTGTTTACTTTGACTATTATTGTTTTCTAAAGAAAACAACTTTGTCTAAAAAATTAACTACAAATTGATCTAGCTGAAATTTTAACTTTATTAAGGGGTGGTGATTGCTCAATTTATGCAAAAAGATTTTGAAATATTTTAATCCATGTGTCCAAATCCCAAAAACATTGTCCGAATACCGTAAAATAAATTAGTGGTAATTTCTAAAATTGTCGTTTCCCAGTGGGACGTATAAATATCCACGTAGTGCACAACCTGAGATTTGGAGAAAAAAGGAATCCTCAAATTGAAAATCATTTCTAGTCAAAGTTCATTTTAATAATTTTAAAATATTATCATCAGAACGTGTAAAATCATATTTTATTTAAATATTTTATCAACTGCCAATAAGCCCAACCTTGTGTCTATGTTGGTACAGAGGAACTCCACATCCATCGTAAAAAGTAAGGCGTCACATGGATCATTCACATCTTTCAATTTGTCAATAAAGTCATATGTATCTTTCACATAACTAGGGTGCATTAAACGGATGAGACAAGGAATTTAGAAAAGACTCTATATGCTGTAATCCTGAATGATTCACAGTCCCAATCACTAACAATAGGGATCTTAAATGGAACAGACAAGGTTTCTGGAGGTTTATGAATCTTAGGTGAAAGATAAAACCGGCGAGGATGAGGAAAAATCGGAGCAGACAGATATTTTTCCCGAGACTTGGAAATATAACCCTCTTCTTTCAACTCCCTCACAATACTTCTGACAAGACTCTGAGTCTCTTTCACCTTCTTTTCAACACAACAGGTGCAGTTTAGTGTATTACTGCCTCCTGCTGGAACACGTATGTCATTGTTAGTGAATCACTTGAACTATTGCCTACATCCCAGCTAAGTGGTCAAAGGTCTTAATATCTCGCCTCATGTGAGTAAAAACTATAAGAGTGGTAAAACAGAGCTTTTCTCTTTTCCTAAAAAATAATTTATTCGTAATCAAAAATCAAAAATCAAATAAAATAAAAGAAGTAGTGGTGTAGTCGGTTAATCACCGATCAAAATATAACCCATGTTAAACATAACATAACTTATTTGTGATTTTACTGAGAGTTAGTTATGCTCAATACTGACATGTTGAATGTAAATAAAATAAAGTAAATATGTTCAAGTTAACCAGTATTGTAACTACAGGGTCCAACAAACAGTGGCCACACCTACTGATGTCTTCTGAAGTTTATTTCTCTCTCTTATTTTCTTCAGACACTGTGAAAACTAAAGAAAACATAAAGAAACAACTTAAATATCTCTGACCTTATCAAAGTCTCACATGTTAGGGTCCATAAACAGTCTTGAGCTGCAGAACAGAAAAAAAAAAGATTGAGCTTTGCTGTGACGCCGAGACAAATCCCGCTAGTGGATCACAATCAAGTGTGTTTGTTTTTGGAACTGTGTGCACCTACTTCACATACAAGGGTCAGTTCTACAGGCAGAAACATGGGTGTGCAATGGGCTCCCCAGTTTCACCCATCATGGCCAATTTGTACAATGGCCAATTTTTTTTTCTGCTCTTGATCTTGACAAAGGCGGTCACACTCCTCCTCCTCTCCCTTAGCTTCCCTGCTTAGCCTCTTATGTCCTTGTCTAGTCTCGTGTATTTTGTATTACTTTTCCCTGGAACACTCTCTCTCAGTCTGTTCTCTAAAACCTAAAAGAGGAATTATGGATTGGATCAACTGGTCCCTAAATGCAATTGACACCCCTTTCTCAACGAGAAGTCTGGGCTTGGGTGAGCCTGAGTGCTGAAGATATCTACCCCTTTGGAACCATGGTAACAGGGTTCTGGCTGATTGGAGCTGGCTTGGCCCTGACTTATCGAAGACTTAAGGCTGCCTGCTGGGATTGAAACGATGGGAGAGGCGTGAGTTTCTCAAAATGGGCTCATTGAGTCGGCACGGATAAGATCTTGGAAAGGCTACGGCTGCTGTGAATACTCAGAATAACACCTCTGAGCGCAAATTGGATCACATCTTGGAGAAGCTCACTGTGGTCGTGAGTTCCCAGAATTGGCTCTTTGAGCACAAGAATGACAACATCACAGAACCCAAGTATGGCGAAGCTCGCGGCTCTCCAACGGGAGATTGAGAGACCAGTGTTAGAACTGCTTTGAAATTCATATGAGCTGTTGGCACTAAAGTAAAAAGTTAAAACCACCATCACTTCTTGTGGATACCCTTTCTGTGCCAGCTGCGGTTGCAAGACTGGAGCCGAACAACAACACCCTGATAACAACTGTGTTTAGTCTGTTCCTTCCCATTCCATGCAAGGCCACTTGGGTTGGCTGGAAGACTGCTTACTTAGCCTAGCAGGGCGAAGGACACTGTCTCAGCTGAACTATGGACACGCACACACACACATATACACTGATATGCACACACTCATCCCCCCTCCCTTTCCAAACGCCTTCGATGCTTGTTCCCTCCTGGGAACACGAGACGGGTCTGAGCCCGCGCTGGAATGGTAGCGCTGGACAGGATGGCTGCTGTGTTTGCTTCGGATTATTCCTCACCCCCCACCCGACCCTGTGGCTTGTCACGTGTTCCATAATGTTGTGCTGTGGACATTTATGTGCTTTTTGTGCAGAGGAGTTTTTTTGTTTCCTGTGCTCATGCTATCCTCCCAGGAGCCCAGCATGAGTAGAGGTCACTTTTTTTCCTCTTGTACTTTCCCATTGTAGTGTATATTTCAGTGTTTTTTTTCTGTAACGCTACCGATCTCCGACCTGTATCCCCATGTGATGTCTGTGTTGTGTGTGTAAGATCGGGGGGGGGGGGGGGGGGGGGGGGTGTCCTATTTCACTGCAGGGCAACTTGCACATAGCAAATGAAGCCTTGATTGATTGATTGATTGATTGATTGAAGAAGTGGAAAAGAGGGCTTTGCTATCCTACCCTGGAACACCACAAAGCCATTGGTTCAGATATTTGGATGACACCTGGGTGAAAATCAAATCTCAGGACGTCCTACATTTCACAGATCACATTAACTCAGTGGACCAATACATCAAATTCACCAGGGAGGATATGGAGACTGCAGGTTAGCCTTCTTAGACTGTGAGATTACCAAATCCAAAGCATTAGCTAAAATGCCTTGAGATAACTTCTGTTATGAATTAGAGCTATATGACCCTATAGATGCATATAGGTCCTTTTGACTAAAACGGTGTGGAACAACTGATTCATGAGTTAAAAAAAGAAGTCAGTACAACAATGCTATTTATAATCAAGTATATTTGAATCATGATGTGACTGAATGTGCTCACGAATATAAATCATGATGATGTGTACATGCCAACCTCAAAACATTGTCGCTTTATTCAGTGTATTTCCTACAATACACATCAAAATGAAATGAAACATTTCTGGAAAACAGCCAAGTAGAAAAAAAACCTGAGATGTCTTTTTTTTTAAGCAACACCAATTATCTATGCTTTAATTTTTGTTATGAATAAAATAATAAAAAAAAACATATTGCAGAAAGGTAAAAAGTTCTTCTTGATATGTTTAAATAAGCTTAGCAGAAACTATATTTTTTGTAAAGATTTGGGGTGGATAAGCATGATTTCACAGAACTCACGTGACAAAAAAAGAGAAAGAAAAAACACACACACACACAAAACAAGGCTGTACATAAAATATGGAAGTTTTCCTACAGTTCATTGGTTTGAGACGTTGCTGTTGATGTAACGATGCCAAACTGCTCCTTGCTGCTCTCACTCCCCTCACTCACTTGTTGAATGTTGGCTCTCCTGGACAACTTTCTCACCCTGGCCCGAAAAGCCTTACAGAGGTAAAAGTAAACAACTGGGTCCAGGCAGATGTTGAAAACTGAGACCATGGTGGACACCTCCTTCAGGTAGTACAACACTGGACCTACTGTGCAGTTTCCCGACAGAAAAGTAAAGGGAAGTCGAACCAGGTGATAGGGGACAAAGCAAACACAGAAGATGCTGACAAGCAGCAACATGTTCCTGCGAGACTTCAAGAGCTTCTCAGAGGAGGCCAGCTGCCTCTGCTGTGCCTGCAACACCCTGCGGGAGGTGCTGTAGTAGAAGAAGACCAGGGATATGAAGACTAAGAGGAAGATGATGGCAGACAGAACCTGGATGATTTTAAAGAACAACTTGACTGATTCACTAAAGAGGGGATCACAGCGGCTGGAGTTAGAGGTCAGAGATTCCTGAGTCATCAAATACAGATTGCTGTAAGAAATTGCTGTAGCCAGAAGAAAAACCCAGGTGACCGCAGAGATGATGTGGGCAGTTCGTACTGTCTGCAGGACGCGAGTTCCTGAAGGATTGACGATCTTCAGATACCTGAAGAGAGAAGCAAAAGCAGGCAATAGACAAATTCACTAATCAGCCACAGTGCTGCCAAAATCATTAAGTTAAAAAATGCATTCATGCTTTAATTAGGACTGCAGGATTTAAATGGTAAATGGTAAATGGCCTGTATTTATATAGCGCTTTACTAGTCCCTAAGGACCCCAAAGCGCTTTACATATCCAGTCATCCACCCGTTCACACACACATTCACACACTGGTGATGGCAAGCTACATTTACTGATGTAACACCCAGTGTTGTACTTAACAACACTGTAAAGGTTTTTTTTTTTACCTGTTGGCAGCGATGTACCCCATAAATATGATGCTGGCATACATGTTGAGGAAAAAGGCAGAAGCTCCAAAGCTGCAGTAGAGACTCGGGATTATTCCAGAGCTTCTGGCATAGTAAGTGATGCGGAGTGGCAGACAGAGGCAGAATAGGAAGTCAGCAGCTGTCAGGTTCTTCAGGAAGACTTTCAAGCTGCTGGACGCCTGCTTTCGACCTCGACAACAGTAGAACTTCATGATGAAGCCATTGAGAGGTAAACCTACCTAAAGAAACACAGAAAGGATGGAGAGAACAGACTTTGGTACATGCACTGGGAACCTCAAACCAATTTCTGACAGAGCACAATTTGATGATTTGAAACTTACCAGGAAGACCAAACTGTGGACCAGTATAAAGAAAGGTTTGGCTGAAATATCCTTAACCTCACAGGTCTCATTGGAAGGTGAAGTCATGGTATTTTGGTCAGTGATGTTTCTGGAGCGGAAACAAAAATCCACCTCACATATACATCATTTTGCAACAAATTATGTATAATTGCTATTTTAATCTTTGAAATTATCTTCATGGTGTCTTTGTTTGATGTAGTAACTCAAAGTGAAACCATCCATCCATCCATTTGCTTATCCTTTTCAGGGTCGCGGGGGCGCTGGAGCCTATCCCAGCTGTCATAGGGCGAGAGGCAGGGTACACCCTGGACAGGTCACCAGTCTGTCACAGGGCCAGACAACCATTCACACTCACATTCACTCCCACATTCACACCTATGGGCAACTTGGATTAATCAATTAACCTATCCCCACAAGCTGCATGTCTTTGGACAGTGGGAGGAAGCCAGAGTACCGGAGGGAACCCACGCGAACACGGGGAGAACATGCAAACTACACACAGAAAGACCCCGGCCTGATGGTAGAATTGAACTCAGGACCTTCGTGCTGTGCGGCAACAGTTCTAACCACCGTGCCACCATGTGATGATGGTCAAACTAAGTAAGTTCACCCTAAGGTCAGATGGTGCAATGTTCAGAAAAACTGTGAAAAAATCCCAAGAGATATATCTCAGACTCCACAGGCCACTGTGAACATGATAAATGTTAAAGTTCGTGACAAACAATCTAAAGAAGACCGAACAACTATGGTTTGTTTGAAAGTGCCCGCCAGGAGAACGCCTCTTCTCCTTATAAAGAATATGGCAACATGGCTTAGGCTTGGGAAGTTACTTCTAAACAAACCACAAGACTTCTGTACAGAGCAGCCAGAAGTGCAGATATTTGGCAGCACCATGTTTGGCATTCCCAGCATTTCAGCAAAAGGTATCATTAACTATTAGAACAGTGGTGGAGGAGTGATGATTAGGGTTTGATTTGCAGCCACGGGACCTGGGCACCTTAAAGTCACAGAGTCGACCATAAACTCCTCTGCATACCAAAGTATTATAGTCAAATATAGTATTATAGGAGTCAAATGTGAGACCGTCAATAGGACAAAGATCCTAAGCACAGCAGCAAATCAACATCGGAATGATTGAGAGACGGCAAACCTCAAAGAAGCATGAAAAGAAAGCCAATAGAGCTCCACAACAATGTGAGAGTCTGACAAAGCCATGCAGAAAACCATTACTTCACATTACTGCTAAAAGTGATTCTAAAAGCTACTGAATCATACAGCCTGGTTCTGCTGAGTTAAAAGGAAGTCCTGTTAAAAGGGAGTTTTTCCTTCCAACTGTCGCCAAAGTGCTTACGCAAAGGGGGCACACGATTATTGGTGGTTTCTCTGTATAATTGTACCTGAAGATATAAAGCTAAGGAAACTGTTTTTGTGATTTGTTGCTTTAAATATGACTAAAATTGGATGAAACAACAGATGTGTGGTATATTAGGAAGATGGCCACTACTGACCATGTGCTCACTGAATGTCTCAGGCAGCAGAAACTCAAGAAAGAAGAGGAGCAAGAAGAAAAATTGCCGTGGAAAGACAGGCGTTTGCATGGCATGTACTGCCAGCAGACAAAAGACATGACTCACACTGAGAAATCTTACTAATGGCTGGAGAAAGCTGGGCTGAAAGAAAGCACGTGCCAGCTCAGGAATGAGCCTTAAGCACAAGATCAATAGAGACTGAGGTCTACTACAACAAGGAAGGCCAAGGTGGTGAACTCTCTCTACTCTCACGGTCAATGTAGAATCAGTGGTTAATCTAACCTCAGTCTTTAGACTGTGGTATGAAGCCAGAGTAACCAGAGAAACAAACACCAGGAAACTGGACAAAAAAAGGCCCCAGATTTGATTCAAACCCAGGACCATCTTGCAGCGAGATGACAGTGATAATTACTGCATGGCATCCTTCTTCCCTCTATTTAACATTGAAACAATCTCATCTTTAACCGTTATCTCTCATGATTTGCCAGACTTACTACTTGAACTTTGACCTGAATTTCTACATCTCATCTCCTTGCAGAGTTGTGTTTTCACCCATGCTCTGAATAGGTTATTTAATTGCTGAGTAACATCATGTGGTATCAGTTACAATGCACACGACTAATTTGTGAGTTTCCTGTGTACGTGCATTGACTTCCATAAAGACAAACAAATTAGGCTGCATAGATTAAAAATAATCCTACCGTAAATATGAGAAAAGCTGTGCAGAGTTAACTAGAAATGGCCTCAGACTTATTCTAAAGATAGGTCTGAGTCCAGATCTGGATCATGGTTAACTATTGGTAGTTTTGGCCCAGGCCTTAGTCAAATTTAGAATCATGAGATCAGATTGGTCTCTTGAACACGGATGTTAGTTGTGGGTGCTGATCATTGACTGTTTTTGCTCCACATGTTAAAGATAATCATTTTTCAGTTTTTTTGTTTTTTTAATCAGCAGAAGTACAAATAAATGTGAGTCTGAGAAACCAGCTGGACTCACCTGTATTTGATGTATCCCTCTGCAGTTTTCTGTCAGCACGAAACGCTACTTCAGTCAATATGTCTTCGTGGTTTAATGGTATCATTGTAAATCAGAAAACACACAGTAACTGCAGCTCTACCCTGATCTCTGACGTGTTTCCTGTTTGAAACCACTGAAATTGCTGCACAGAAAGCTGACACTTCATTTATGATTAGTTGTGATAAACAGGCCATATACAATGCTGGGAATCATTCTGTGCCTCCTTTGTAATGTCTTTTTAATTTTTTTAAATATATTTTCACGCTTAAGTGTTTCGCATCATCAACACAATTTTAATATTTGACACAGATAACTCGAATAGATATAAAACGCAGTTTTTAAATGATGATTTAAAACAAAGTACTGTTTATACACTTATCATCAGTATGTGTATCACAGTGCAACACAAAGTCACATCAAGGGTATCAGTCTCTCCAAGTAAGTTGTGAATTCATTTCACCTGCTTTGGTGAAGATGAAAGTGACAACAACTACACTAGAGACGAAACAACAGGTCAATCTTCAAAAGAAATAGTTTAGCAGGTGATAGTCAGAGACTATAACCACAGATTTTTCTCTAGTTAAGTTTTTTGCTGGTGGCCTTAACTGGTAGATTAGGACAGTACCTTTAGGCTATTGAGGTTTTGTGTTCTCGCCGCAGATGAATTCAGTGAAACCAGTGTCATAGATCCCATTTAAAAAAGTGTTTCCCCGCCCTGGTTTCCAAAGCCACACACCTAGTAGCCAATTCACAGATAAAGGTGAAGTGTATTGCTACTGCGAACGTACCAAAACTGAACCAAAACCCCAGGGTGAACCAAGTTCAAAATAACAAACAAAAAATCTATCCCAAAAAAGTGCTACCTGAACAATAAGCAGAGCTATTTTCCAATACTATATATAAATGTGTGTCAGAACACACGCACAAGAAAAAACACTATGAATTTGGCGGTGGAAGACGGGCCTGCTGCTGCTTGATGCTGCCAGAGTTTCTGAGGTGGCTAAGTTGGCAGTGGGGTCCAATCAGCAGATGCCATGTTCAAGCCAACCCCAAACAGCCCACTTAATCAGAAAAAGGACTCTTAAAGGTACAGAACACACATGTAAACTACAGTCCAGACATATGGATTTAGTGGTCATAATTCATATTTATAGGATTTATGACCGAAATACTGCCAGGGCCATTACACCAGGGCTTCTGCTGAGCTCAAAGGTCAATACGAGGCTGAACTCAATACAAACACACTGCCACACACACAGAGTGGCCACTTTGCAGATTTCTCAGGTTTGCCAAAATGTATTATTTTACTGACACCTATAATAACATTGCAGGCCTTCCTCATTCCCCTCATCAGTTGGAAAATTGAAAACCAAGTAATATTGGCTAGCTATCACACAGTTAAAATAAATACAGCCTCCATCCCCACTGTCAGATAATGGTGATGATAATGGCACTGAGCACTACAGAAGTAAGGTTTATATCTTTTGTTTCTGCGGAGTCTCGTGTCTCTCCACTTCACTCACTGGGTGCTGTAATGTATGCATTAAGGCGTGTTGTATCACTTCCTGTTGCTTTTCTGTTGCAACTCACAGTGCTGTCGTCTGCACTTCCACCATGTTCTGCCCAAACAGGGAACAGTTCAAAGGTCAAGCCCATAATATTCTAAGAATGTGACAACATCGCACACTCTGAATGTAAGGCGTGAACCAGCAGACAAATCAGCAAACCAACCCGGAAATACTGTTCACAAAAAAACAAAGATAAAATCAGTGAACACTACACATTTAAAGGCTAACTCCAAAAATTATCATCTGTTTAACTCTGTGTGTAAAGTTGGATTTTAAAAATACATGTTAAAACTTTAATTTTTTTAAAACATGTTTAGTACCATCTAGTGCCAGTACAGAATGTGATGTCACCAGGCTGGTTGGTTGTGGCTAACAGACTTACACTAGTTTATGTTAGGCAACTAATTATATCATGTGCAAAGGAAAGACTGATATGCAATAGACAAACAATAAGAACCACTGAAACAGACAGTTAAAGTAGACACCTTATTCTTGATTTCTTGATTAACATAAAGCTCATTGTTGCACTCAGGGACAGAACAAAAACCAACCTCTCAGACTCATTTTTAGTTTCAGCGTCCTTGTTTTCTAGTGAGTTATTGGTTCTGTCATTAGTTACATTACTTTATGTTAGTGAAGTCTATATGCCCCAACCAACCAACCTGGTGACGTCACACTATACTGGCTAAAGATGGTACTCTAAAATCTTATATTTCTGAAAACCAGCTTTACAGACAGAGTAAAACCTATGACACTTTATGAGAGCAGGCCTCAATGGTGGTAAATGGTGTAAATTAGCCTTGGGGTTTTTTCTCTATTTTTGTTGGGCCTTTGCCCTGGAATACAAAGCCCTTTCAAGCTTATGATTTGGCACTATAGAAATAATACTGAACTGAATTAAAAAAATAAATAAAAGTAATTTAAATCCATCCATCCATCCATTCGCTTCTGCTTCTGCTTTTCAGGGTCGCGGGGGGCGCTGGAGCTTATCCCAGATGTCATAGGGCGAGAGGCGGGGTACACCCTGGACAGGTCGCCAGCCTGTCGAAGGGCTAACACATAGAGACATAGACAACCATTCGCGCTCACATTCACACACAGATTCACACCTATGGGCAATTTAGATTAATCAATTAACCTATCCCCACTAACTGCTAGTCAAAATTTACAACAGTGCATATTGGACTGTGCATACTGGACTTCCTGACCAACCGCCCCCAACATGTCCGGCTGGATAACCGCTGCTCATCTACCATCACAATGAACACCGGTGTACCACAAGGCTGTGTGATGAGCCCTTTCCTCTACTCCCTCTTCACCCACGACTGCAGACCTGCTGATGGTTCCAACACCATCATTAAGTTTGCAGATGACACCACGGTGATTGGCCTCATCAGTGACAATTATGAGGCCGCCTACAGGGAGGAGGTGGATCGTCTGGCTGAGTGGTGCGACAGAAACAACCTGCTGCTTAACACCGAGAAGACCAAGGAGCTCATCGTGGACTACAGGAGGAATGCTGACCCACATCCACTCATCCACATTAAGGGGACGGCTGTGGAGCGTGTGAGCAGCTTCAAGTTCCTGGGAGTCCACATCTCCGAGGATCTCACCTGGACGACCAACTGCTCCAAGCTGGTCAAGAAGGCTCACCAGCGCCTCTTCTTCTTGAGGACTCTGAGGAAGAACCACCTGTCCTCAGACATCCTGGTGAACTTCTATCGTTGCACCATCGAGAGCATCCTGACCAACTGTATAACAGTCTGGTACGGGAACTGCTCTACCTCGGACCGGAAGGCGTTGCAGAGGGTCGTGAAAACTGCCCAGCGCATCGCCGGAGCACCACTTCCTGCCATAAAGGACATCTACAGGAAGCGGTGTCTGAAAAGGGCTGGGAAAATCATCAAAGACCCCAGTCACCCATCACATGGACTCTTCACCCTCCTGCCCTCTGGAAGGTGCTACAGGAGCCTCCGGACTAAGACCACCAGGTACCGGAACAGCTTCTTCCCCACAGCTGTCAGACTCCTGAACTCTGCCTCCTGACATCTGACCCACGTTAAACTCATGGACTGAACATACACACACCCACAATGGACAACTGTACCCTCAAACACACAATAATAACATGGACTGAACCACCACTCACAACCACTGGCACTTTATATAGCCTCTGTAGGAATTATCCACATATCTCACTTATCTTAACTGCACTACCGTATAGCTCTGTGTAAATAATCATTCTGTACATACGATAATTTTTAATCCTACAACTGTTTAGAACTTGCATAGTTCACATTTCTGTATAACTGTACTTCATACAACTCGTATGTTAGACTCGTATATTTCTAAATTCCTTTGGAAAGATAAACCCCCACATATCAGCTTAAAAACATGACAAAAGACCAAGGATATAGGACGATTAGATCTGCCTAACTTTAATCACTAGTTTTTAGCCAACAGGCTTCAGTTCATCTCCAGATTGTTTAAACACACCCTCTTAGATGAACCTTGGATAGATGTAGAACAGGCACTATGTAATAACATAGAAATTTCAGACCTACCATTTATCAGCTCAAACATCAAATGACATGAATGTTTTAAAAGCATCAATAGCAGCTCTTCTCTGACAGCATGGTGGGAGTTTCTAAAAATGACATGCAAACGTACACCTATCTGGAACAACCCTGACATATTACAAAACAATAATATGATAAACTTTCCAGATTGGAGTTGCAAAGGAATTAAATACTTGGAACATATATTGGAAGGAACAGACTTTATTTTGTTTGACAGACTAGTTACACAATACGGGATCAACAAGAAACGATTTTTGGAATATCAACAAATTAAATCCATAGTAAAAAAAGAAATTCAATCCCAGTGAAGCTGAATTACAAACACCACCAAGTGTGGTACAATTTTTTAGTCTAAAACCCCCCAAATTATTGCCTAAAATATACAGAACACGTTCTAAAATGGATGAATCAATATCCCTTCCTATTGCAAAATGGGAAGCAGATTTATCGATCAGCTTAGACCCAAACCTTTGGTCTCAGATATACTTAAAAACCTTTCAGTGGATCAGAAATCCCAGTTTGCAATTAATACAATGCAAAATATTACACAGAGTGCACTATACTGGTCATAGGATGTCCAAGATGGGCTATACGCCTTCCAACAACTGCTCACATTGCACAGCAAATACACCGGACAATTACATCCACGCTCTTTGGTTCCGTCCACCAGTTCAAAAGTTTTGGCGTGAGATATGTGAAGACTTATCAAAGTGTCTGAAATTTAACAGTCCTCTGGCCTCTGGGCCTGAAGCTCGGTCCTCTCTGGCACAGCTGGCTGCCGGCAGAGCCCGCGGGCACGCCACTGCAACCCCCTCTGGCCTCTGCTCCGTAGGTCCTGGGTGACCTCTCGTTTGGGGCTCTACTCAGCTCTTCCCAGGAGGGTGGCACGGTTCCCCCCCTTTTGGTGGTCCTCCTCGGTCCTCGTACTCTGGGGCCTCTAGATATCTGGGGCCTGGATCTCCTCCATACCTGCTTCATGCCCTGGAGGACGGGGCTGTGGCTCCCCACACTCCCTAGCAGATCGTTACATGGAGAAACCTTTGGAATACAAGCGTGCTGATCCACACAGGTGTGCACACAGGTGTACACACGGGTGTTCACAGACGCGGACTACACCTTTGTTGGCTGCTGCCTCAAAGCACATTGTGCGCTGTCTATCTTGCGTGCTGCACAATATCGTTTAGTATTTAGTATCTACTGTTATCTACTGCTAGCTAGTTTATTGTGATGGTGCTGTTTTTATTATGTTGCTCTTTTTTTGGTTTTGCTTTCTTCTTCTTCTTTCTTCTGTTTTTTTTCTCCATACAGGTGATCCAGGTGTTTTGTTTGTTTTTCTTTCTTTCCTCCCCCCTTTCTCACCGTCTCTTCTTCCCTCTGGTTTTCTTTCTCTCCCTCTCTTTCTTTCATTCTTTCTCTCTGTCCTATCCCCCAGTCATGTCTGTCCCATTTGTAAAATAAATACATAATTATAATAAAGGTCAATCAAATGGACCAATATGGCAAGGCCATGATGAAAATAAATAAATCCACTTCGCATCTTTCTTGGCCTTAAGACAACAATTCTGATGGCAAAAGATCCAAACAGGACACACAAAAAAAATGATTTGGCATGTTCTTAACAGCGTTTGACTTCGTTTTTTGCATTTATTTGCGGACAGAGATATTTTTTCAATACTGCACATGTGGACAGGATGAAAACACCCATGTAATTTATTCTAGCTAAAACAGCCATTGTACTAATAGCCATAAGATAGAAATATAAACATCAATGATGTCTGTGTAGGTGTCTGTTTTAATTTTGAAAAATGTTGAACTTTTCCTCACAGCTCACTGGTTTGACTCGTTGCTGTTGATTGGAGGATGATAAGCTGTTGCTCAGTGTTTTCATTCTCCTCCTTTGATTGTTGAATATTGACATGTGCTCTCAGCGATGCTGTCTTCTGGCTCAACTGGGCCCGAAAAGCCTTACAGAGAAAAAAGTAAACAACAGGATCCACGCAGATGTTGAAAACTGACACTAAGGTAGCCACCTCCTTCAAGTAGTATAACACCTGACCAACAAAGCCCTTGCTGCATAGAAAAGTAAAAGGAAGGCGAACCAGGTGATGGGGAACAAAACAAATACAGAAGATGCTGACCAGCGCTAACATGTTCCTGCGAGACTTCAGGAGCTTCTCGCAGCCAGAGGAGGCCAGCTGCCTCTGCTGTACCAGCAACACCCTGCGGGAGATGCTGTAGTAGAAGAAGACCAGGGATATGAAGACCAACAGGAAGATGCTAATGCAGCCAGCATGGAGTGTTTTGTGGAGCACACTGCCGAATTCACTAAAGAAGGCACTGCAGCAACCAGGACCTGCAGATACATGTGGCTGAGTGATCAAAAGCAGGATGTTGTAGATAACTGTGGGAGCCAGCAGAATCAACCAGGTGATTAGGGAAATCTTGCGGGCTGCTTGTATTGTTTGGAGGAAGTGAGTCCTATAAGGATGGACAATCTTCAGATACCTGAGGAAAGAAGAGAAAGGAAGCAGTACTTCACTAAGCAGTAATAGTTCTGCTAAATCTACAAAAGTCATTGAGACTAAAAGACACCACCATTCTCTATTCAGGAGTGCAGGATTTGTAGTCGACCCATTAATATAGTTTTGAAATTGACATCAACTGCATTCGGAAATCCTTACCTGTTAACAGCGATGTACCCCATGAATATGATGCTGGCGTACATGTTAAGGAAGATGGCAGAAGCTCCAAAGGTGCAGTAGAGTCTCTGAATGGGAACAGAATTCCTGGCATAGTGGACGATACGGAGCGGTAGAAAGAGGCAGAGCAGGAAGTCAGCAGCTGTCAGGTTCTTCAGGTAGACCATTAAGCTACTAGATGCTTGCTGTTGAAAGTATAACTTCATGATGAAGCAATTGAGAAGTAAACCCACCTAAGCAGGACATAGACAATGGAAGAAACATTACCTTGGTACATGCACTGTGATCCTTAAACCCATTTCTAACAGAGCATAGTCTGAAGATTTGAAACTTACCAGAAAGACCATGCTGTAGACCAGTATAAAGAAAGTGCTGACTGACGTATCGATCATAACACAGGTCTGGTTTGAAGTGATGTTGTTTGAGTCGGCCATGTTTCTGAAGGTAAAAAAAAATACAAATTCAAAGTTAGCTTTATTGTCAAAGACCATATTTACAGTCATACACAGGAATTTGAAATTGCAATGCTCCCATGGCCCTCGGTGTACAGTAAAACAATAGATAGATAAAAAGATTAAGATTAAATAGGAGTCTTAAATACACCATCTTCATTAAAATACTTCATAATTTCTTAGTTTGTTTTGTTAAATCAGAGTTAAACCAATGTTATTAAATTCTGATAAGTGCTAAAATCCACCATATTTGTCTTTTTAAACAGCACTTTCCCTTCTGGTGGAGTTTACTGACAGTTTACCTAAATTCAATTCAATGCACAACAGTTATACTTGTTTTTTACATGATGAACAAGCCTTAAAGACAAAATTAACGCAAATGCAAATACTGTATAGGAAATTGCTAGTGACATCATCTGTTATTCAAACTCTTTGGAAAGAAAACAACATCAATCAAATGTAATTAAACAACCCTGAAGTTGTTGATAGTACTGCACCTGCACTGTTAAAAGCAAAGCTTAAAGCTTTACTACTCAGATAACCTCACACTGTCACAGCAGAAAAATGAAGTGGGATTATTGAATATCTAGCACTGGCTATAATGATGTACCAATCACAGTTTGTCCATTATTAACCGCGCGTTTAGGCATAACGTTTTTCATCAGTGCAGCTGGCACGAAGACATCCAGGGTGTAGACAGATTAGCCTTCTGAACAGTAGAAAAGACAGCTAAGTATTTTTGTTCCCTATGTAATGACTGATTCCAAATCTTCTTATTTATTTTGTTTTCTATTAGTAGAAATACAGCAGATTTGAGAATGAGAAACAAACAGGACTTTCCTCGGGTTAGAGGTCGTCTGTAAGCAGGAAAAGTTACTTTGGTTGTTCTCGGATGTAATAATGTCACTACAGATAAGAAAACACGTGGTTGCTGCACTTCTTCTTTGAGCTCTGACTTATTTCCTGTTTGCTGTGACTGAAAGGGGTACACAGAAAATGCAGACCCATCATGTGATTAAAGCTGCTATAAATAGTTTGCAATCACGCTGCTAAAAAACAAGCGATCATCACGTTCAATCACAAAGTTGCCACAGGCCGCTTTTATCTCTTTATCTTTGCTGACTGATATTTCACTGTTTTCACTTTTTGCTAGTGTCCGTATCACTACAGCTTTCATGAGGCAGTACCTGCAGCTGATACAGGTTGTGTTTTCTTCATAGACACAAGCACACTCTCTTACAGTGTCTGTGGTGAAAAGGTTGGTTAACTAAATGCACATGCAGTATTTGTAAGAAAAGAGCTCTTATTTGAATGATATGACTGAATATAATGGTGCGGTAAAGATTTTTCATCATTGTACTTGGCTTAGTCAGTAACAGATTTATAAACGTATAATCAGATAAGCTTTTTGAATTTGTCGGAAGTTAGCTGAGTATTTTTGTTTCCTAAATTGGGAGTAATTTAAAAATGGTCTTATTCATTCATGCCTTTATCAGTAGGAGTAAAAAATAAATGTGAGGGTGAGAAACTAACGGGACTCACCTCTGTTTCTGCAGCTTTCTGTGTGGACGAATAGTTGCTTTGGTTCTTCTAAGAAGGAATGGTGTCAGTGTAAATCAGGAAACACAACTGCTAGACATCTTGCTACACTACACTTGTTTCCTGTTTGTTACCACTGACTTATTGTTCTTTGGTTTTAGTGTCCTTATCACTACATCTAGCAGAAGACAGTACCTGCAGCCAATGTACGTTGCATGTTCTCTTCACAAATAAGACCAGAAAAACCAGTGTCACGGATCCTGAGTGTTCATTAACAATACAAGTTTATGTTAAACTACGCCAGTCTCCGCCACAGGTCACAGTGTCACTCCGGACACTTTTGGGTTGGTCTCCCATGCTTATTATTCACTCCTTTGCCATTTGAAGTTTGGACATTCCTTCTTTCAAATCAAATCACTGTTATTGTCACATTGTGTGCAAGCTTCACAAGCCAAACGTGGTGTGCAAAATACAAGAACCATAAGAATAAGTGACAGTGATGTGTCTGTGAAGTGTTCAGCAGTCTGATGGCCTGATGGAAAAAGCTGTCTCTCAGTCTGCTGGTTCAGGACCGGATACTGCAGAACCTCTGCCTGACAAAAGTAGTCTGAACAGTTTGTGACTGGAGTCCATGATGATCCTCCCCGCTATCCTCAGGCACCGCTTCCTGTAGATTTCCTGGAAGGAAGCTCTCCTCCAGTGATCCTTTCAGCGCACCACTCTCTGGAGAGTTTTGCGGTTGTAGGCGGTGCTATTGCCGTACCAAGTAGTGATGCAGTAGTGTTCTTCTTTCTGGAAGAATTGCTGTCTTATCAACTTTTCTCTTCATCTTTATTTATGAAATCAAACATCTGTAGTTATGACAGTAGAGAAAAAATTAAAATTGAAAAATAGAGAAATTGAATTTTTCTTATAATCAAAAGAATTAAGACATTATCTATGTTTTCATTTGTATTATGTCATGTAACAGTTCCTGGTGAAAAGTTCATCTTGATAGGTGTAAATGTTAATATATTTTTTCAGACATCAAAATTCAGATATCATGCTTTTGTATGAATTTGACCACAGGCTAGTTCAGTTTATTCATGTTAAATAAGATGTTGTACTAATAGCTGAAAGCTAGCAACAGAAACCCTCATGTTGTTTGTGTGGGAGTGTGATAGTGTTCATTTCAGCCCCTTATTGATCAGTGAGCTCTGCAGAAACTGGAAATGTGGGCATTTTATAAAATGTTAAAGTTTTATATACCGTTAACTAGTTTGAGCTGCCCCTTGTCCTCATAGAGAAAATCCCCAGCCTCCATTGGGTCCAAAAAGCATTACAAAGGAAAAGCTAAACAAAAAGGCCAGATAGACATTGGAAACTACCACCATAGTGGTCAGACTTCAAAATCTTCTCAGAGCCATAGGAGGCCAGCAGCCTCTGCTGTGACAGTAACACTCCGTGGGAGTTCCTGTAGTAGAAGAAGACGGACGATATGAAGAACGACAGGGAGATGATGGTGTAACTGGTGTAGAGTGATTTGTGGTAAATAGAGAAGTTCATGGTTTGATCAGCAGCAAATTAAAGCTGTCTTAATATTACCTTGAGCTGCCACATGAAAACATTAAAGGTTTTATACCTGTTGGAAGTGATGTACTCCATTAAGAGAAGCATGCATGCATAATGAGGGGCAGGGCAGAAGCACCAAAGCTGCAGCAGAGCTTTGGAAAAATAAATGACTTGCTGACATAGTGGGTGATGCAGAGAAGTGCAGCTGTCAGGTTCTTCAGATAGACCTTTTAGTTGCTGGATGCTGCTGAGCTCGACAAAAGTAAAGTTTCATAATGAAGCTGTTCAGGGGTAAACATTAAGAGGACACAAAGCAGGATAAGCAAAGGAAATTAATAATTAGGATGTCTTGTAAATGCCTTCTAAGTGAGGTGGTTCAGGCCTTTACAAAAGAGAGGAGGCGCCCAGACAGAACTCTGAAATGATGAGGAAATTATATGTCTTATGCAAAGTGTGTAGGACGTCAGATGGAATAACGTAGCAGCTAAATCTGGTGTAAGGCATGTTTTCTCTGACACTGACAAAGTATAGATCTAAAATCTAAAAACTAAAATGTCTAACAGGGTCTAAAAAGCTAGATCCTCATATTCTACTGCCTCGTGTTGGAGCCAGTTTTACACATTCTCGTGTACAAAGCCCTTTATGGTTATCGGCCCAGTAAAAATACTTTGCCTTCATTTTCATTGTTTACTATATTGTTCGCTCATTCTGTACTCCTGTTTCCTTTACTCCCCCCCCCCCCCCCCCCCCCCCTTGTTGGGAACAACAAGCCAGAAAATGTCTTCCTCTTTGTTTCACAGTTGGTTTGAGGTTAATCTGCTGAAAATCAGCCTCGTGTTTGATCAATAAATTGTAAAATTATGGTATTATTTTATGCCATGTTATACCCCTAATTAAAGATGGTGAATTATTATGTAGTTTTAGTTTGCATTATTCTCCTGAATTAGAAGAAGCTGATAACTATTGCATTAGTTAAACTGATTTGCATTACATTAAATTGCTGACTTGTTGTGAATGAATGATATTGTTTTATGATGCATTATATTGCTGAGTTATAAGAAATACTGTTCGCAGAAGGTTATTGTCTAATTTGTCTGAGTAGAAGAGAACAGAGTGTGCTGGAGTTTTCTGCCCCATTTCAGCAGGAGCAGATAAACAGGGAGCCAAGGTCGTAGCTTAGGCGCTGTGTGAGAGAGAGCATGTGAATGTTTAGGCTTTTTATGATAAGGTGGAGGCACCAGAGGTTATAAAAGTTTGAGCAATGCTCCACCATTTTGAGATTTTGAGGCTGTCTGCATCAGTGTCCATCTCCCACGTGTGTGATCATTAAATCATCGTTTGACTCAACCCGGCCGGACCAGTGTTGTTATTGTGGTTTTTTCTCTTGTCTCCATCCCCAATATTTTGAACCTTAACAAAATGAATAAGTACCAAGTGGAAGTTTTCTACCATTCAGCACTAATTTGTCATGACATGAATGAAATCTTGTGATTTAAAGACTTCAGGGTGATTCTCTTTGGACAACATGTGGTGAACGTGCAGGGATAAAATGGTTAGAAAACCTGGGGCGGAATGAGGCTCGGGGGGGTTGTTCATTTAAAATGGTTGACTGCTCTCCAGCTGTGCCTCTAAAACGACAGAGCACCTAAACACCAGTGAGTGTTTTGTGGTTTCTTCTCTTATTAGCAGCTCATCTTCCTGTATAAATGCTTGGGGGGATGCTGAAAAGCAGCAGACATGGTAGCAGACTTACAGGAGGCTGCTCTCTCGTCTGTCTAACGTTCTGTTCGAGACCCAAATGTGCGGTTTATATTTTCACTTTGACAGCGTAAACAGCAGCTGTTCAGTGGTGCGGTAAAAGAAGAAGACAATACTGTGTGTTACAACAGGAAACAGAACAGGAAGTGATGTACACCGTGTACATGAGTGAGAACCAAGTGACAAGACATATAAGGAGAAAAGATGTCTTTAAAAAACTGACAAAATACGTCTGAAGTGAGAATGAAAAGTTCTTCTGTCAGCTGACGTTCACTAGCGATCGATGTATTTATTTTAACAAAGTTAGTTAATGATCCCTCTTTCCAACAAAAATCTACATTACTAAATTAAACCTCCACCACCACCAAACAAAGAGAAAACAAACAAACAAGGAAACAAAAAAGAGGAAGAAGAAGAATATAAACAGAGCAAACCTTTGCTCGATACAAGTGAGTTTGCAAATGTTAAACAGCTCCTTGTGTGCAATCCATCTTCTTCTTTCCTTCCTTCCTTCCTTCCTTCCTCCCTTCCTTCCTGTCTTCCTTCCTTCCTCCTGTCCTTCCTTCCAAAATATTTTTGTTCATTCGTTCATTGTTTTCTTACTTGGTGCATTCAGTTTCCTCTTTCTCGTCCCATATCACTCCATAGAATTGCACAAAAACCCACACAAGTTAACTTCCTCTAACATAAAATTGCACATAGCTGAGCTACAGTGAAGTCTGCACTCCCACAGAGTGTGGTTTGCCTCTCACACACACACACACACACACATCACAAATAAACCCACGTAGTGTGCGTGTGGGGGCTGATTGCCTCAGATACTGCCCTGTGTGCCACAGTTTGTAACTGAATCTGACGCGTCTGCTTACCGTGGATCATATTGAAGGATCCCACACAAACTGAATAAGCTTCTAGAAAACACTCTGAAGCTTTCGTGATCTTAGTGAGGAGGAGGCGGGTGCTGTTGGTCAGAGGTGTGTGACAGTTTTGGATGTTCCTAATTCTGAGTCGTAGTTTGTGTCTGTGAGATCTGGTTTTACATTTTGGTTGTTCTAATGACGACCGTCAGTTCTGTAATCTACTGTTTTAATTAGTGTGAGTGGAAATTTTAGCTCTCGGTACTTTGCCTTCTACTCCCTCTGCCTCGTATCACTTCCTGTTCCACCGTCACTGTCACGTCATCGTTGAATCTTCTTGTGTCTGTATTTAGTATTTGCATTTTCTCATTTTCTTTCTTTCCTCAGAGTATAAATAGTCCCACGTCTCGCTTCGTTTCCTATGATTCTCAATGTAATGTTGGAGTCTTATCTTGAAGACTTTCTCAACCAACCAATAAACAGCTTGCTCTCTTTTGACATCATCATTATTTGTGTCCTGAATGTAATAACGGATTCAAAATAACAACAATAATATTAATAACATATCCAGACATCATCATTGATGCTAAAAGGACACTTTAAGTTGGTTATAAACTTCAAACACCAACCCAGGGTTTACTAAAAGAGTGCGTTCACGTATCTGATCAATAACAAACATGGATAGGCTAACAGCAGCAGAGCGACGGATCTCACAAAGGAAGATAAAACTATAATATTAGAAGAACATGTTGAGTTTACAGGAGGCTAAAGTAGAATAAATACAGTAAAGTTGTTTTTATATTTCTGACTGATACCCATGAGATAAACTTTGAAGCCCTTTTCTGTCTGCGCTGATCGTCCAGGAATGATGACGCTTCAAACAACACAAAGCTGTAACTGTACCTGCTTTAGAAGGCGGCTGAGTGTGGATGGTTCTAGTGAACACACTGACCACTGTGCGATTAAAATGACACTGAATTAAAATGAAACAGCCACAAAGCCCAAACGAGGTCACTTGCACTGCATGGTTTTGAACTGCTTGGAGAGATTTTTTCAAACAGAATAAAACGTTTTCTCTTTTATTAATGATCCAGCGCTACAGCAAATATTAGACTCAAGCTGTTCACGCTCAGTCTCTCCTGCTCTGCTTCAGTGAAAGGAATATTTGGTGTCATCTGTTTGTGAGCTAAAAGAAAAGGTTATTCAGAAAATAAACCCCTCCCCTTTCACGTCTCCCTGAGTGTGTGATGTGTGCTTCAGTACTTCCCCCTCAGCATTCACAAAGTAAAGGTGCTGATGCAAACTGTTAATAAGATTGATGAGTTTTAACACGTCATTTCACTTCACAGTGATGATCACGTTTTCCAAGTCCTCTGTTTTGGATGAACACACTGCTCGAGCCTCAGTCTGACCAATGATATGTCTGTGTTGTCTGTGCAAACATTTTGTCACCGCTGTTTGCAGTGAAGACACACAGGAAGCAGAGGAAAGCCTGCAGGTTAGCAGTGTCGTCACTGTGTTGTCTGATCTACAGTGATGCGGCAGGGGATCGCTTCAGAGGCATACATCGAAGACAGGTGAGTCCTGCTGGTTCTTAATCTTAACTTAACATTTAACTTTTACTTCTGCTGATTTCATGCTGTACTCTCAAAAAAGGGGAGCCTTCAGCAGTTCCTAACATTGGACACCACACTTCTGCTGTATTACAAATTAATAAAATGTATTTGCAGTGTACTATATATATTGAGCACAAAAGCTTTAAGGTACTTGATCTCAAGGTGCTTTATATTAAAACATACCCACAATGTTAAGAAAAAAACAGCCATCTGCTTGTGTACAGCTGAGAGAAAGCATGCCTTGTAACAGATTTAGCTTCTGGCTAATTTCCATCTGCTGCTGCACATCAAATATATTATAGAATAATAATCAAATATGGATACAAAGCCTAAAAACACCAGAGGTGAACCTACTGCTACAGTCCAAGCCACCAAGTTCATTGGCTGAACATTCTTGGTGATAAACTGCCTGCAAATATAAATGAACACAATATTTCAGCCTGTGTTCTTGCAGACACAGTGCAAACACAGCCAGTGCAAAATAGGAGCGAGAGGGTTTTTTTTTTTTTTTTTTAGGTTTTCATGTTTAAAAAGATCACAAAACAAGAATCCAGAAATCAAAATGTGAAAAAAACCAAGAGGAAGAGGAGCAAAAAGAATAATCAGGAGACTCACAAGAGGAGCAGACATGTGTGATTCACTCACTGATTGGAAGATGTGGGTTTCTAACTAAAAAGAAAGATGTTCAAAATCAAAGTATGGAAATGAAATTGTAAAAAAAGAAAACAAAACAAAAATATCTAAAACATACACCAAAAAATTAAGCTTCAAACTGTTTTTGTGGTATTTGACTGTAGGAAGGAATCTGCAGAATAATACTTTTGTCTTTGAAACGTAGTTAATTAACTGACTTATACAAATCGTATTTAACAATACTTGTACATGTAGAATACATATAGGTTCCCTTACCACTCATTGTCAGGTAACGCTCACAACAGAATAATTATTTAAAATCTATTTTAAATCTCTTACATAGTCACTTGGTGCTAATTTGGCCTTGGTGCCCAGGCATGTGTGGTGAAGTCCATTGCATCACTTCCTGTTGTAGTTCCTGCTGTAATGCACATGGATGTCTTCTATTTTATTGAGCAAACAACAGCTGATCCTTCTGTTGTCAAAAAATGAGTATATAAAGAACACATTGTGCTTTAAAAAGACCAAATCCCAACAATAGTTGGCTCAGGGCGTTTATCTTCACACAGCGCAGAGCTGCAGACATTATAAATAAGTTTATTCAGAGAATCAATAAAAGGCTTTAGTTACACAGCTGGAGACACTTAAATGATTCATCTCTTTACATCACCTTCAGTCTGACACAGAATTTTGTTTTTACATCAGCACCTCTATCACGTCCTACCCAAAGTTAATCATCCTAAATTTTTACCGAGTAAATATGACTTATGTTATACATTTGAGCTACATGAGCCTTTAGATGCAGATTTGCTCCCACTGAGACACTCCAGCAGAGCTCTGTCACATCGCTGATTCATGAGTCAGTACAACAGTTCTGAATGTACATCTCTTCATTTAATCATTAGCAATACTAATTTCTGGCTCTCTTCCACAGCACGTCTTTTCTCCTGTCTTCAGTTTGCCTTACAATATAAAGCCCCTGAGGTGACTGTTGTGATTAGTGCTTTATAAATAAAACTGAAATAAAGTACATTTGAATTTGATTGTCTTCAATCAAATTTCATTTATGGAAAACATGATGAAGCTGTTTTTTTAAACTTACTGGTTTATTCAATAATTTATTGTTGATTTGAATGAGAAAAGTTATAGTTTCCTTTTGTGTGACATCAGCAGGAGAGTGTCTCACAAACTGAGAAGGTAACAGTCAAAGGTTTGAACACACCAACATGAAAACTTTGTCTTTAATGAAGACAGAATAAAACTGTGGAATCAGACATCTCTAGTTATGCAGCGAGAGAAACATTATAAAGCACATAAATGTTAGAGCTTTCCTTAATAAGCAGAAGCTGTGAAAACATTTATTCATTTGTGCACTGAAATATAAAAATTACTGCTGAGAGGCAGAAAGAATCGTTTTAATTTGTGAAAATGTTGAAATCATTTTTCAGGCATATTAACAATATGAATTGTTGGAATGAATGTGACCACTTGTTCAGTTTATTTAAATCAGACACTGTAACTTGCAAACTCTTGTAAACACTATCTTTTCTGTCCTCCTATTTTAGATTTTTTACATTACATTTTTAATTGGAGAGGATTTATCTCAACTGGGATCAAAGGAGCTCGGAAAGAAAAGCATCTGGACTTCTTTAAGTTGCTTAAAGACATTTCACTTCTCATCCGAGAAGCTTCTTCAGTTCTAGGGTCCAGATTTAGTATCTGGGAGTATCTGGTATCATTTGACCCTAGAACTGAAGAAGCTTCTGGGAGACCATGATGACCTGGATGACTGAGAACCTTCACAGACTGAATTGGGATCCATGGCCTGGTTTCAAGTAAATCTGGATATTTTAAACTGTTTACATTTTTCTTACAGCTCACTGGTTTGACTTGCTGCTGTTGTAACAACTGTCTGCTGCTCCTCACTCCACTCACTCCCCTTGTTTGGTTGTCGGCTCTTGGTCTTCTTGGATGGAATCTTCAGATTCACCTGAGCTCGGACACTCTTACAAAGGAAAAAGTAAACAAGAGGGTCCAAACAGACATTGAAAACTGACAGTATTGTGGTTGCATCCATTAAATAGTAGAACACCTGACGCACAGATCTGCCGCCCAACTTAAATGCCAAGGGAAGCCGAACCAAGTAATACGGGATGAAGCAAACACAGAAAATGCTGACAAGCACCAATATGTTCCTGCGAGACTTCACAAGCTTCTCAGAGTGGCGGGAGGCCAGCTGCTTCTTCTGTTCCTGTAACACCCTGCGGGAGGTGCTGTAGTAGAAGAAGACCAGGGATATGAGGACTAACAGGAAGAGTATGAAAGAGGAGGCCTGGAAGACTTTGTAGATCGGTCTAATTGATGCACTAATGAGGGCTTCACAGCAACCAGGGTCAGAGGTCAGAGGTTGTTGAGTAATGAAAAATAGTATGGTATAGGTGATTATTGGAGCCAGGACACTAGCCCAGGTGATCATGGAGATGATGTATGCAGCTCGTACTGTCTGGAGGAAGTGGGGCCCTGAAGAATGGACCACCTTCAGATACCTGGAGAGAGAAGAGAAAGGAGGCAGTAGACAAACTCACGAATCAGTGCAGACGTCACTTTTACAATAAATGATAAATTATTAGTTCCTTACCTGTTGGCAGCGATGTACCCCATGAATAGGATACTGGCTTGCATGTTGAGGAAGAAGGCAGAAGTTCCAAAGCTACAGTAGAGCCTCCGAATGGTGAGAGAGCTGGTGGCGTACTTGGTGATGCGGAGTGGCAGACAGAGGCAGAGCAGGAAGTCAGCAGCTGTCAGGTTCTTCAGGTAGACCATCAAGCTGCTTGATGCCTGCTGCCGAGCTCCACAACAGTAAAACCGCACGATGATGCCATTGAGAAACAAACCCACCTTAAGAGGACACAGAAGGGATCGAGAGAACAGGACTTCAGTAATAACTACATTTCAAACAGAGCGTAATCTTAAATTTTGAAACTTACCAGAAACACCAGACTGTAGGCAACCATAAAGACAGGGCTGACTGACGGGACAGCCAGATCACAGGTCGGATTGTAAGATGAAGTTATGTTTGTTGGGTCAGCCATGTTTCTGGAGATTAAAAATAAACCCCCCTCTTTGAAACAAACCGTGCATAGATATCATCTTCATCTTTAAAAGAAACCCCTTTTATGGTTTTTAATCTTTAATGTTCACTCTGTAGTAATATGTCTTTCTAAATGAATCAAACGTCTCATTAATTTGATTTAAGCCCTTGACTAAAGTGGGAATGATCTCTTTGAATGTGAGTAAGCTCACCTAGTTTTTTAATCACGTTCAATATTGTTCTGACAGAGGGCAGTAACACATTCATCTCTACAAATCTTAGCAACGTGGTGTCTAACCAGACCTGGTTTACTTTGGGCCCTGCTAACACTTAGTTATTTATAATCAGGAAATGTCCTTTAAGTGCCTGGAATGATCAAAATAGCTCCTGCTGTGTCAGCAGTAGTAATATCACATCATTTAAATGTATATGAATCTAGAAACTGGGCAGGTCTAAAGTTAACACACAGATTATTTAAGTAACTAGGACTGCCTTCTTTCATCTAGTCATAACTGAGGGTCGAGTATTGAAATTCTTTAATATCAGAAAAGCATTCACTTGATCCAAAAGCGAGTGAGGGTACATCTCAGTATTCAGTTTATTGCTGTGCCTGTGACAGCGTTAGACGACCTGCTCTACCTCCTGGTCATCTGTTGCCTTCAACTACAACATGTATGCAGCATATTATTGATCGCAGGGCACAAATAAAGAATCTTTGGCTTAACTACAAACCCTGCGCTCCTAATTAAACCATGAATGTTGTTCATTATCATTGGATCCAGGTATAGAAATAAAAATGACTTACCTTTGTTTGACGCTGTTTTTAATGAGCAGCAGAAGCTTAGGTTGTTATGTACTGTCTGTCTAACTGTGTCACTCTAGTTTAAAGCAGATCAGTAAACACACAGTAACCACACAGCTACCTGCAATCGTTGTTGTACTTCCTGTTTTTCTTCAGGCCAACAACATGCTAATACTGAAAATCTAGATCTATCTATTTATATTATATTTTTTAATTTATCCTTCTGCAGTTTTAAGTGCAAGAAAAGCTGATTAATAGTGTGTGTGAAGCATTTTTTTAAAGAATAAATTGAATATATCTGGGTAAAACTTTTTCTTACCAGTATATCAATCTATTAATATTTTTGAAATGCCTGCACATGTGTTGCAAACCCAACACTGTGGTAAACAGCATTTCAGTCAATTAATACTTTGAGGTCATTTCAAACACCTGCACATTCCACACAAACCACTCATCTAAGTAAACACTTTAGCCAACAGAATGTCAGGTTATTATATTAATTTATGAAGAGCTTCACAATAAAAATGATAGAAAAGCAAAAAGTTTCCTTAAAACAAGGTTTAAAAACATTAGTTTTCACTTTTAAAAAAGAGATCCATGAGTGCACAGACCTCAGATTCAGAGGGGTGAGTTCCAGAGTCTTGGGGGAACGATGGCTATGATGCACATCCAACCAAAATGTGTCACTACAAACTATGTGAGAATGTTTAGTCTGCTCATTGGCTTCTTCTGTAGGGGAGGAGCAATAAAATAAAAGCAATAAAATAAAAAAAATGTGGTGCTTTGTTTTGGACCTTTGGAGAACAGAAGTACTCTGGCATGTGCAGAACCTTGTACATACATAGCAACTTCTTGCATCCCACAATACGAAGCATACGTGATCATGGGATGTTTTTTTTTTTTGCTCAAACTTGGAACGTAAACCCGATAATGGGTTCAGATGGTTGGATTACATTCTCACCACGAATGATCCTCTCCGGAGTTTGTTTCGAATAAGACCACCTCTCCAAAGGGTACGTTGTTTTTCTCTCTGCTCCTGAGTACGATCACTGTGTTCAAACCTGTGCAAATGAACCACACAAACCACTCATACTGAGTTTCTGTCGGTGCACTCTGAATCTGTTTCTTGTGTGCTTATGTCCGCTAGTTTTAAGACTGTTTGAAAGTCCACAACCACTGAGTTAGAGTCTACTAATGTTTGCCTGCCTGGCTGTTCTGAGACCAGTGTTTATTCATCCAAGTTGATCTGCCTGAAGACTGTCTGTGAATCTCATCTGAACACCTCCAGAGCTGTTTATGGTTCCTCACCTTTTGATACTGTTAAAAATACTCACTCATCAAATCTATCGAAAACTTCATGCCACATTTCTGCGATGGATGCTCCTGAGACTGTGGTGCTGTTCGGGGAGCTCACTAAGATTATTATTATCACGGTCTGCTGATTAACCCTTTCATGCATGAATTATGACAATCTCAAGCAGGATTTTTTTTCTGCAGTATTTTTATTCATCTTTAGGCATGAAAAAAAGACTTTTGAACCTTATGTTTTTTTAAACATGTACTTTTCAAAGAGTTTTGTTACACGTCCATTTAGGTGGACAACTAGTGACCACTATGCGTGAAAGGGTTAATAAGATGCGGTTTTTAGGCACCCCTGTGCCTAAATCTTCATCTGATCCTGTTCCCAGGGATGCCTGGGCCCAGCATATCCCTGCACCCATACCAGTGCCTTGGGTGAGGGTGGTCGGGACTCAGTTGGTCCCTACTCAAGTTCCCTGGCCCGCTAAGGCTTTGCTAGTCCCTGCAGCTGTATCTATTCTTCGGGTGGGGTCAGCTGGTGCCAGCCATTCCCTGTGCTGGTACCAACTCCCAGGGTGAGATTGGCATTGATCCAGCCTATACTCTTGCACCGGTATCTACTGCTAAGGTGGGAGTGACTGGTTTCTGGCAGGTGCCTGCACTCATTTCTTTGTCTGTGTCTCAGGCAAGCCCATACAGCATCCTCCTATGTCAGCTAGGGGCTCAGGTGAAACCAACCAGCCACCTTTATCACGTGCTGGAGCCTCGGGAGAGCCCATCTAGCCAACTCCATTGCCAGCTGTGGGCTCTGGAGAGCAGGGACCAATGGCTGTCCCCTATACCTTCCTCACCTGTACCATTGGCCCTGCAGTTGGCCTCTAGACCTGCTCCATCGCTGGCACTACTGGCCCTGCTGGCCCTGCAGTCGAGCCCCAGAGCTTATTTTTTCTTGTGTTTTGAACTTCTGTTCCTGAGTTTAGACTCATTTCTGGACTAATGTTCTTCCTCCTGAATTATTTGAGTTTTAAACTCGGTTTGTTTTTTTGTTTCTGGACTCTCATCCCTTGCTCTCTCCTCCCTTTGTTTCCTAGGTTTTGTCAGTCTGTGTCTCAGTGTGTTCCTCATGTTTTTACTTTGATAGTCTACTGTCTCATGTGCATCCTGTTCTGTTTTGCTTCATCCTATCTTTTCTGTTACATTTTTGCCAGGTGTTTCCTCTTTGCCCTCATTTCCTCTTGTATTTAGGGTCTGCATCTTTCAGTAAAAAAATTAGGGATTAGTGTCAGGTTGCAATTCTAAGACCAATATGACAAAGTTATCCAGCCCATCACCATCCAATATCTAAACACTCCATTAAGATTATATAATGTACACAAATACATATGATATCAGAGTATGAATGTCTCAATGTCCACCACATGAGCAACCAGCATGACTGACATGTGTCAGGAAACACAGTGACCACACTGCTAACCTGCACTCTGACTTATTTCCTGTTTGACGTCACTGCTAAACTGGATCAACATATTTTTTTGTACAGAAAAAACAGATTTCATGTTCTGATTAGTTGTGATGGACAGGTTGCTTATATACTCTAATAGTCAACGGTTTTATTCATCTTTATTTTTACTACTTTCTACTTCTAGACACATACTGGAGAGGTCAAATATATGAAGCAAGATTAATTTTGTAGCAAAGACAAAAATTGATAAATAACTCTAACTATATCTTATATTTTTGATTCCTGAATGTAGCCACCCTTTACTTTATTGACAGCACTGCAAACCCTTGGTCTTCTCTCACTGAGTTTCATAACGTAGTCAGCTGAAATGGTTTTCCAACAGTCCTGTTTTCACTATACCAAAGACCAAAAACTATCAAGTTCTATGACAAAGCTGGGTTACATTAGGACGCCCCAAGAAAGGAAGACCAAGAGTCACCTCTGTTGCTGAGGATAAATTCACCCGAGTCACCAGCCTCACAAATGGCAAAAGTTAAGAGCACCTCAGAATCTCTACATCAAATATTAGGAGGAGACTGCACAAATAAGGCCTTTATGGTCAAACACCTGCTAAAAAACCCCACTGCTGATCAGTTGACAGCTGAGCCCCTCTCTGTACATGAGTGTCCAGAACATATGGCTGCAAGTCTAGTGATACATTTACAAAATCAATCCTCGACCTGAGGCCTAGAGTGTCCATGTACTTATGGACACTCTTATGTTCGAACATGGTGTTTGTTATGGCCAAACCATGGTTTGCACAGAAGTCCAACAATAAAACACCGCTCGGGTTCAGATCCAGGAGGCCATTCCGCCCATCAAGATCCTCCAAGTCTCACTGTCGTTGCTCACATGACCATTGAAGTCGCCCAGTAGGACAACAGAGTCCCCAGGCAGAGCACCCTCCAGCACCCGGCCAAGGGACTCCAAGGAGGCTGGGTATTGTGATGCATGAGCGCAGACGACAGTCCGGACCTGTGCCTCAACCTGAGGGCGCAGGGAACAAACCCTCTCGTCCACTGGGAGAAACTCCAACGTACAGGCAGCAAGCCGAAGGGATACCAGAATACCCACCCCAGCCAACCGCCACTCACCAGGGGCAACTCCAGACTGAGTCCAACCCACTTTCCAGAAGACTCGTTCCAGAGCCCAAGCGTACGGTGTGGTTAGCCTGACTATACAGTGGGGCAAAAAGTATTTAGTCAGCCACCGATTGTGCAAGTTCCCCCACTTAAAATGATGACAGAGGTCAGTAATTTGCACCAGAGGTACACGTCAACTGTGAGAGACAGAATGTGAAAAAAAAATCCATGAATTCACATGGTAGGATTTGTAAAGAATTTTTTCGTAAATCAGGGTGGCAAATACGTATTTGGTCACCTCAAACATGGAAAATCTCTGGCTCTCACAGACCTGTAACGTCTTCTGTAAGACGCTTTTCTGTCCCCCACTCGTTACCTGTATGAATGGCACCTGTTTGAACTCATCATCTGTATAAAAGACACCTGTCCACAGCCTCAAACAGTCAGACTCCAAACGCCGCCATGGCCAAGACCAAAGAGCTTTCGAAGGACACCAGGAAAAGTATTGTAGACCTGCACCAGACTGGGAAGAGTGAATCTACAATAGGCAAGCAGCTTGGTGTGAAGAAATCAACTGTGGGCGCAATCATCAGAAAATGGAAGACATACAAGACCACTGATAATCTCCCTCGATCTGGGGCTCCACGCAAGATCTCATCCCGTGGGGTCAAAATGATCATGAGAACGGTGAGCAAAGATCCCAGAACCACACGGGGGGACCTGGTGAATGACCTGCAGAGAGCTGGGACCAAAGTAACAAAGGTCACCATCAGTAACACACTACAACGGCAGGGAATCAAATCCCGCAGTGCCAGACGTGTTCCGCTGCTGAAGCCAGTGCATGTCCAGGCCCGTCTGAAGTTTGCCAGAGAGCACATGGATGATACAGCAGAGGATTGGGAGAATGTCATGTGGTCAGATGAAACCAAAGTAGAACTTTTTGGTATAAACTCAACTCGTCGTGTTTGGAGGACGAAGAATACTGAGTTGCATCCCAAGAACACCATACCTACTGTGAAGCATGGGGGTGGAAACATCATGCTATGGGGCTGTTTTTCTGCCAAGGGGACAGGACGACTGATCCGTGTTAAGGACAGAATGAATGGGGCCATGTATTGTGAGATTTTGAGCCAAAACCTCCTTCCATCAGTGAGAACTTTGAAGATGAAACGAGGCTGGGTCTTCCAATATGACAATGATCCAAAACACACCGCCCGGGCAACAAAGGAGTGGCTCCGTAAGAAGCATTTGAAAGTCCTGGAGTGGCCTAGCCAGTCTCCAGACCTCAACCCCATAGAAAATCTGTGGCGGGAGTTGAAAGTCCATGTTGCTCGGCGACAGCCCCAAAACATCACTGCTCTCAAGAAGATCTGCATGGAGGAATGGGACAAAATAACAGCTACTGTGTGTGCAAACCTGGTAAAGACCTATAGTAAACGTTTGACCTCTGTTATTGCCAACAAAGGTTATGTTACAAAGTATTGAGTTGTATTTTTGTTATTGACCAAATACTTATTTGCCACCCTGATTTACAAATAAATTCTTTACAAATCCTACCATGTGAATTCATGGATTTTTTTTTCACATTCTGTCTCTCACAGTTGACGTGTATCTCTGGTGCAAATTACTGACCTCTGTCATCATTTTAAGTGGGGGAACTTGCACAATCGGTGGCTGACTAAATACTTTTTTGCCCCACTATATCTAGCCAGTACCTCTCAACCTCACGCACTAACTTGGGCTCCTTCCCCACCAGAGAGGTGACATTCATGTCCCAATTGCAAGTCTTGATAAGCAGGGATCAGTCTGCCAGGGCCTCTGCTCCTAGCCACCACCCAGCTCACAATGCACCCAACCCCTACAGGCCCTCCTGTGGGTGGTAGCCCTGCAGGAAGATGGACCCATGTCCCTTTTTCGGGCTGTACCTGGCTGGCCCCATGGACTAAGGCCTCTGGCTCTGGCTCCGGAGTGGGGCCCCAGTAACCCTATCCCAGGCTGGGTGAACTGTTCCCTAGGTGTTCTTCTCATAGAGGTCTTCTGAATCACTCCTTGTCTGGTCCCTCACCCAGGACCAATTTGACAAGGGAGACCCTACCAGGCAGGAGGAGCCCCCGGACAACATAGCCCCTGGGATCCATGGGACATACAAACACCTCCACCATGATAAGGTAATGATTTGTAGAGGGGAATGGGACCATCATTTATTTTTCAACAGGGCAATGATGCCAAACACACCTCTATGTTGTGTAAGGGCTATTTGACCAAGAAGGAGAATGATGGAGTACTGCACCAGATGGCCTGGCCTCCACAGTCACAATTGAGATGGTTTGGGATGAGATGGATCGCAGAGTTAAGACAAAAGGGCCAACAAGTGCTCAGCATCTCTGTGAACTCCTTCCAGACTGCTAGAAAACCATTTCAGGTGACTAAATAATGAAGGTCATGGAGAGAATGTGCAAAGCAGTAATCAAAGCAAATGGTGGCTATTTTGAAGAATCTAAAATAGAAAACATGCTTTATTTGAGTTATTTCACACTTATATGTTTACTACATGATTCCATATATGTTCGTTGATAGTTTTGATGCCTTCATTGAGGATTTTCAGTGTAAATGGTCATGAAAATACAGAAAACCAGAAACCAAACAAAAAACAAGGAGCACAAGAGTCCAAAAACGCAAGCAAACAATTCAAGCACACTGGAAAACAGATCAAAAACAAAACCAAACTACAGGTCAAGAGTCCGAGAAAAGTTCAGGGGTCGACCCGGGGGTCGACAACACAAAGACCAAGACAGTTCTGGAGGCCGGCCGTGCACACAGCAACGGCGGCGACGGGCAAACAGTTCTGGAGGCCGACCGTGCACACGGCAACGGCGGCGACGGGCAAACAGTTCTGGAGGCTGACCACTTGGAAGGCAGTGGCGGCCACTGAGCAGGTCCGGAGGTCGGCCGCGATTGCCAGCGGCGGCGACAAACTCTTTCCGGAGGCCGTCCCCGAAGGCCATTATGCCAACTTAGAGGCCCGGAAAACGGCCGGCAGAGGCGAGGCGGAACGGGTCGAGCTGGCTCTGACGGCGGTGTGGCAACCGCAGGACCAGATGAGGCAGGACCAGACGAAGACGAAGATGAAGACACGAAGGCTGGACCAGGCATGGATGAAGACGCGGAGGCTGGACCAGGCGTGGATGAAGACGCGGAGGCTGGACCAGGCGGCAGCGGGACGGCTGCGGAACCTGACGGCAGCGGGACGGCTGCGGAACCTGACAGTGGTGATGCTGCAGGAGGTGATGTGGATGCAGGCAACAGTGTAGAAGTCACAGGGGATGATTCAGCAGGTGGTGGTTTAACAAACTTCCCCAGACCGTAAGCAGACGAGGAGTGGTGCTGGGTGGGCTCCTCGGACCCACCAGCTGACTCGGCTTGAGGCTGGACGGGCTCCTTGGACCCACCAGCTGACTCTGCTTGAGGCTTGACGGGCGACTCGGGCCCTCCAGCAGACGACACTTGAGGCTGGACGGGCGACTCGGGCCCTCCAGCAGACGACACTTGAGGCTGGCTGGGCTCCTCAGGCCCTCCAGCCGACGAGGCAGGACGCTGGCTGGGTTCACCTGAACCACCAGCTAACATGGCTTGAGACTGGACGGGCCCCTCGGCCCTCCAATGGAAACAGACACTGAAGCAGCAGGCACGGAGACCTCTGCCAGTGTGGACACTGGCTGGGACTGAGCAGCACAGTGGCTAGACTCAGGCAGCAACAGCGGGATGCAGTCCTCAGAGGGCTGGAAGTGTTCCCCAATACACTCAGCAGAGGACGGAGGCGGACGGGTGAACTCACTTGAACTCTCAGGGGGTGCTGAGAGCTGAGACTGTTCTGGTGAGTTCTCCGGTGAGGCTGCTGGCGCTGGCGTCTTGACCTCTAGGGGTCCAGAGTTGGCTGGTGACTGACACCCAGCCTCTGGGGAGGCCCTAGAGGGAGCAACTGTCTCTGACATGGCCAGCTTAAGAGAACCAGCAGATGTTGTGGTGAAGTGTGTTCCCTGCTTAGAATGAGACAGTGAGGATGGTGGCTGAATGAACGAGTGGGTAGGCTGCTGAACTGGTGGCAGCTGGGCTGCTGGCTGAACTGGTGTCAGCTGGGCTGCTGGCTGAACTGAGGGCAGCTGGGCTGCTGGCTGAACTGCTAACTGTACTGCTAACTGTGTTACAGGCCCCACATTGAATTGTGGTGAAGGTGTGGATATGGTCAGGAAAAACTGTTTCGGGGAAGTTTATTGCTTTACCTGAAGGAACCGAGGCGGACGAAAAGGCTCCCCTAACATAGTCATTCCCTAAACTCGTGGTGCTTGACTCAGTAACTCCAGGTTTAGAAACAACAGCGTGAACACAGTCATTAACCCTGAATGTGGGCTCAGCAAAGGCAGTCTTTGGAGCAGTGGCCATGGGTGAGACGGAAAAATTATTGTTATATTCAGAAGACACACAAAAAATAGCTCCAGAAAACATAGTCACAGAGTCTGACGCAGCAGAAAAACTGTCCCTTTCACTCACCACAGCTGACTGCTTACATGTCCCTACATCCGGCTGTGGGGTGCCGCGCCGGTGGCGCGAACGTCGCTTTCATCTCGGAGACGGCTCCGATGGACCGGGTAATTCCTTGTCCGGCCGGTCGGACAGCACGTCCTCCATTGAAGCGAGTGGGCGAGCGGTAGCGGTGGGAGGGTGAAGGTGAAGCTCGTGAAGAACAAAATTCTGTACGAGTGGATGCAGTGAGTCCAATAACCAGGGGTAACTGGAAATAAGGTGTTGTAGGTTGGCTTCCACAGTGTAAAGAGACACTTCTCCCTCATGCTCTAACCACTGGTTGATTAATTTAGAAACAGAGTCGATAACGGCCTCCTGAAGCTCCCTGGGTGGGCTGAATGCCGCTGGATCCATATCTGGCTGGTCCGTACCGTCACGGCGAGTGAGATGAGCCGTGTGGAAAATAAAGGAGGATCCAAACGCAGGCACTTGTACAGGTGTGAGGGTGGTTTATTAAACACAAAAAGGAAATGGACAAACTAAACTAAACTAAACTGGGAACAAACTAACTACAGAACACGAACCTGGACATGAATGAGAGCGGGCGGAAACAGATGATGGTTGACTGCAGGGAAACACACAGATGACACAGGGTGGAAACACAGACAGACCAGCAACTACAAAGACAGAAGACGCGACTTAAATGCACACAGAGAAACACAGGGAGATTACACACAGGTGGGGAACACAGCTGGGAGTAATCAACAAGACGAGACAGAGGTAAAACTGAACACACATACACTCACACTCACATGAGACGCAGACCTTCACAATAAAATAGGAACAAGAAACCATCACACAAAGACGCAGAGTCGACATTGAGAGACAGACAGAAAATGACACATGGAACTAAACTAAACCTGCAAAAACATAACAACTCAAAATACTGGGCCAAACTGACCCAGAACCGTGACAGTTGATTTGAGGTTCTTTACCTGAAAATCCATCTGTGATCTAAAGTAAACATATTTACTGGGATCTGTTTTGGGGGGAGGGGGAGGGACATTTTTGATGGATTTTTGATTTGATTAATCATTAATTATTTTCGAAATTTTGGGGCTAGTATGGTTTTAAAAAAAATTCTTCTCTAGTGCTTTTGAATTATCTTTTAACTGCATCAGTCAGCCTGCTCATCAAAACCATTCATGCCAGCTGCACCATCATCTTTATGTTGGTCCTCATATCTCTTCTACTGCAGCACCACCTCCAGGATTTAGTTAGCATACCAGACACAGCTGGTCTCTTCTGCTTTTTGAGTCAGATGAGACCAATGCCATAGATCCCAAGTCTTCATGGGTCTCAGTTCTACAGAAGGATAGCTCAGATTGATCAATTTGGAGAGAAAGTTAGAGATGCAAGGCTTTTTGCACATGTGGAAGGAAATTGGATATGTTGTACAAGAGATGTTTTATAAAGAGGGAAAAAAGGACAACAGTATATTCTTTGCCTTCTAGTGATACTGCAGACAGCCGAAAGAGAGAGAGCGAGTTTTGAGGTGTGAGAGATTTGTGACGTTTAGCGTGTTTGGAGTGTGTAGTTAATGTGTTGTCTTTTGTAGTTAGTGTGTAGTGTTGTGGATAGTTTTGTGTTTGTGTCAGAACAATGAGGCGACTGCTGTCTCCAGGTAGAAACAGGAGTGATACACCTGCTGCTGTCAGACCTGCAGGTATCAGGCTGTGATGTTTCCTTTATAGTGGACAGAAATTATGTTTTTGGAGTGGCACAAATAATTTGTGGCATCTTATTGAAGAACAGCTGATTGTTCTGTAAATAGTTTGAAATGGTTATTAAAAAAATTAAGGTAAAAGGTAAATGGATGCAAATAACTTTGTTGTTTGCAAACTTGTGCATAGGATTTTAAAATTGACAATTTATATTTGCATTTAAAGTTGTGAAATATGATCATTAAACATGTTTGTGGTTGTTACAGTTTTTGTCTGATTTTAGATCAATTGTGTTAATACAGTATGTCAAAATGAAAACATAACTGTAAATTCAGACACGTGAGGTTGTGCTGAAAAGAATGACACCAAACAAGGCAAAGTAAATAGTTTAAAGGTGAAATGTAGAGGGAAAATCAAAAGTAGTTAAAATGGACAATAATACCCTGGACCCCAGAAGGTTAAAAGTTTTTTTTTTTTAAAGTAACTCAATAGTTACTTTTCAAGTAATTAATTACTTTTAGAATATTGTAACTCAGTTACTTTTTTGAAGAAGTAACTAGTAACTATAATTAATTACTTCTTTAATAAAGTAAGTTGCCCAACACTGGTGCCAACAGGATTTTTATGCCGTCAAATGTTTTCACACCAAAGTAAACTTTAAACTTTCATTTAACGTGTTTCTATGATATATTGACCAATAAATTTTATAATGCTCATGTTTCAGAGTTTTATTGACAATAAAACAACTACATGTAGTGTAGTGGAAGTGGTGCTGCTCCAAAAATACATATAGTGGTATTTTTGGTGATGTGTCCATACCTGTGCTTGTCTAAAAGAAAAATATCTCTGGAAATGACGCGCCTCTGGGCCAAAGAAACACAAGCAAGGTTACACAAAGGTGAATCTACTTCAAGAACATGCAAATCAGTAGGGAAATCAAGCTGTTAAAGCAGGTACAAACCTAAAAGCAAATGAGGTCAGATGTGTTTTTAGGAACAGACAACATGGGTGTGAGTAGCAAGAAGTGGGGAAGTCTGACCTTGTCATTTGTCTTTATGATTCAGGGCAGTTTATTAGGGGGCTATTCAGTTCATATCATTCAGCAGCCATTGTGAAACTATCACAGATTCATATTTCTGAGGAATGTTTGCTAGTTAAAAAACATGGCTAGCTAGAGTTTTTTTTTAACATCTTCACTCTGCTACATTACAAAAAATAACTACAAAGTTTTTGTTTTGTGACAAAAATGTTTTGCACATTAAAATTATATAACTAGTACATATTAATAAAACACTATAAAACATGAAACCTACCAGGAAGTGTTGCCAACCTCAGATTTTTTTGTTTCCTCTAATGTTTTTTCCTATTTCAGTTGTAATAATGTTTTCATTATGGTTTGAGATGGACAACATGGCCCAGCTTGAAGATTCCAGATCCTCACTCAAAGCTGGCAGCTCTGCAGTCACCTTCAGGAATGAGGACCTATTGAGAGCCCTCAGGAGGGCCAGGGAGAGGAGCTGACAACATCAGCAGTCGAGTTCTGAGGCACTGCGCAGGGCAACTAGGAAGTGTGTTCCAGACTCCATTTCAACACTCAATTGATAGTCACACCGTCCCCCAGCTGTGGAAACACTCCACAGTCATCCCCATCCCCAGAAGAAACAACCCAAAGTCTCTGAATGATCTTCGTCCTCTGGCCCTCAGCTCCCTGGTGATAAAGGCCATGGAGAAGATCATAAAACAGCTCATCGTAAGACCCCGTGATGGACCCACTCCAGTTTGCTTACCGTGCACGCAGAGTTGTTGATGATGCAAAAATCTTCATGTTGGACTCCATCCACAAACAAATTAAGCTCCCTGACTCCTCGGCCAGACTTCTGTTTGCTGATTTCTCATCACCATTCATCACTCTGCAGCCTCAGATCCTGGCCACTAAACTTTCCTCCCAATTTCACCTGGATGATCAGCTGATCCTGTGGATATTGGACTTTTTGACCAACAGGGCTCTGAAAGTTTGGGTCAACAACTGTCTTTCCGGTCTCTGTTCCACCTCCACTGGCTCCCCTCAGGGCTGTGTGCTCCCCCCCTGCTCTTCATCCTCTACACTGATGACTGCAGATCCACACAGCCCAACTGTCACCTGGTTAAATACGCTGACGACAGTTCTCATGTCACTGCCCCTCACAACACCACAGGCCCACTCTTCAGGAGTTTGTAGAGTGGTGTGACAGCTCCAAACTTGAACTGAACGTGAGCAAAACCAAAGAGATGGTGGTGTCCTTCTCCAGTAGGTAGAGGGATCTGGCTGCTTCAGTCACACCACCATCCACGGGAAGCCAGTGGAGGTAGTTGAGGAGTACAAATACCTGGGAACCATCTTTGACAACCTCCTGAAATTCTCCGCAGCACAGAGGAGATTCTCAGGAGGTGCCACCAACGGCTATACCTCCTTAGGAAACTCAACTCCTTTGGAGTCAGCACACCCATCAAGACGACTTTTTACTATGCCTTCCTGGAAAGCATCATGACCTTCTCCATCACCTGCTGGTTCCACTCCCTCACCGTTCAGAGCAGGAACAGACTGCAGCACACTGCATCAGTGTGCTCTAAAATCATTGGCCTGTCAGAACTCTGGCTCAGGTTTTCAGCCAACAGGTCCTTAGACAGGCAGCCAAAATCATCAACGACCCCTCTCACATTCTTCACCCCACATTTCAATGGCTCCCCTCTGGGTGACGCCTCCGCTGCATTTCCTGCAGGACTGAGAGGAGGAGCGCCACCTTTGTCCCCAAAGGCACTCTGCTTTTTAACTCCAGCCGATAAGAACACTTCCCACACCAGAAACATAAACTACTCTACAGTCTATTTCTACTGCCGACACTTAACTAACTTATTTTTAATTTACAGTTCTTTATTCACCGTGTATTTATTATCTCACTCTTATTGCCCTATCCTTATCTTCATTGCCATGCTGCTCTGTTATATGTTAATTGCCCCTTGGGGATAAATAAAGTCTTTCTGATTCTGATGGTACAGGGCATGCAATTCAAACACAAAGGGTTTTCAGACTCACTTTTATGTGTTACACAAGCTTAATATTTTCTGTTGTTAAGTGATGACAAAAAGATTTTGTTCAATATACTCAAAAATTTAAGTGAAGGAGTGTTTTTTCTTTTTGGTGCACTGAGTTTTAAAATGATTAGTCAGCTCACTGAAACATGGACATGTGCACAAAGTACTTTTTAAGTTAAAATGCTTTGTTGTTAAGTTCTACCTACAAGAACATTAATATTTTTTAAGTATAATTGACAAAAATGAATTGCCTCCTAATAAATTGTACAGTGCCCTGAATGATGAAGACAAATGACAAGCACAGACTCCATATATCTTCCCCGCTTGTTACTAACACCCATGTTGTCTGATCCTTAGAAACATGTCTGAGCTTCTTTGTGTGTGTGTGTGTGTGTGTGTGTGTGTGTGTGTGTGTGTGTGTTTCCCGCTTTAACGGCTTGATTTCCCTAATGATTTGAATATTGTTAAAGAGTATTCACCTTTCTGTAACCTTGCAGAGGTTTTTCATGTGGTGCCAAACCTTCTGTAGACTGTCTGGACAAACTGACAATTGTTACCTTTTCAAAAATTACAGATAAGCCTGAGTACGGAAGGTAAGGTGATAATCAATAAACTGGTTTATATTGTAATAGTTTAGAAAAGTGTGTTTACAGCATTGGCTTAAAAACATGAATGCAATAATATTATTAATTAACATTTATTAAAACATTACCATAACATTATGGTAAATGGCCTGTATTTATATAGCGCTTTACTAGTCCCTAAGGACCCGAAAGCGCTTTACACATTCAGGCATCCACCCATTCACACACTGGTGATGGCAGCTACATTATAGCCACAGCCACCCTGGGGCGCACTGACAGAGGCGAGGCTGCCGGACACTGGCGCCACCGGGCCCTCTGACCACCACCAGTAGGCAACAGGTGAAGTGTCTTGCCCAAGGACACAACGACCGAGACTGTCCACGCCGGGGCTCAAACCGGCAACCTTCCGATTACAAGGCGAACTCCCAACTCTTGAGCCACGATCGCCCCATTACCATAACATTACCACATTACCTTCACTTTAGTTCACTCCCTCTTGATGTCCTCATTTGACAGTAAAATATACAAAGAAATCAAACAAAAACCTTGTTAAAAGTCAGCCCCAGTCAGCAGATGACTAGATGAGCTGCCCGGTAAGTTACGCATCATTAATTTATTAATGACAAAACATATAAACTTATGATTGATGATTGAAACCATTTAAAGATACAATAGACTTTTAGATATTCAAAAGGTATAATTATTTTGGATATACACACTAAACTCTATATTAAGCATCTTATCAGACTGGAGATAATAAACCTACAGCTCCAGGACACTGGGGCGTGCAGCTCGGATCACAGCTGACCCTTCCCACCCTGGACACTGTCTGTTTGACCTGCTCCCCTCAGGCAGGAGGCTCCGGTCCATTCAGACCCGAACCTCTCGCCATAAGAACAGTTTCTTCCCCTCTGCTGTTGGACTCATGAACAATAACCATATGACTGGTCCCACCACAAACACATGACCTGTATTGTGTTCTCTGCATCTGTTCCATTTTTGCACCGATCATCACCTGCATTAATGTATATATCAATCTGCTTAGCACTTTTCATATATTTTTTTTTTATCTAAGTGTTTGTCTTATAGTATGTTTCCCACTAAGTACCGCAGCAATTTCCTAATGTTGTAAATCTGCTCAATATCTGACAAACACTTTTCTGATTCTGATTCTAAATGATAAAAAATGACAAAAATAATCATGACGACTATATTTGTTCTACAGAAGCAAAGAATGGAAGAAACCTGTTTAGTGCTCATCCTGCTGCTCTCAGGTCAGTAATATAAAATATTAAACATTGAAATATAGTTTATAAACTTACTGAGACAGATTAATGTCATTTGGGTAATCAGATTACATGTTAAGTTTTTTTTTAAAAATAAATGTATTTATTAACACATTTACAACAATGACAGAGAGAAAATCTTTACCTACTTATACCACAATACCTGCATTCACTTTAAATTGTGTTACTATTTAGTTTAGCTATTAAACTAAATAGTTACTGTGGATTACAGTTTTTAACAACAGCCAATGTATCCTGTATCATGACAGTCCTAAGCCCAGATAAAATAAGAAGACTTGTACCAGGAATGGCACCTGACATCAAGTCACAGTCAAATATGTGGATAAGAAGTACATTTCCATACTGGATTGTTAGCGCCCTGAGTTAACATTTCCCAGCACCAGTGCTGTTGATAAGCTCAGTGCCATTACAAACTGCTGGGCTTTGACAAAGGAGGAGGATAGGGGAAGGTGTATAAATATAGGGAGGTAAAGGCAGTATGGTGTGTAAGAGTAGGGATTTTAAATGTAGGGACTATGACTGTAAAGGGAAAGCACTGGCTGATGTGTTGCAGAGAATGAAGGTGCATATAGTCCTGATCAAAAGTTTAAGACAACTTAAAAAATACCCGCTACTTAAAAACTTCATTTAATTTCACATATTTATCTCAGTTATATTGCAGCCATCTTTAGAATGTTTCGATTCGTGGGGTCAATTTGACCACAAACATAAAATAGATTTTTTTTTTATGTCTTTTTGAGATTGACCTTGACTATTATCAGTTGCTCACAGGTTCTTGCACTAACATTATGCACACTGTTTAACAAATTTCTTTTTGAAACATCACATAAAGTTTGTTATAAAAATATATGACAAAAATTAGGAATTTACTGTAGTGAATTTATGATTAAAAAAAAAGCCTATATCAACTGCTAGCTGTAAAAACAGTCAACTAGCTGTTTGCTTTGAATGTATTTCTTCCAAGAAAAACTCAACTTGTGAGGTAATTTTGTGTGATGTATGGAGGTTCGCCCACTTTTTTTGCCGTTGTTTGCTTTGCAATATGAGTGGGCGGGAGTGGAGATTCATTGAAAGCCCAGGAACACCAGCTATAAAGCGTTGACCATTACCAGTATTATTTGTATCACAGTAAGTATGCTAATTTTCTTTAGATTTCTATGTTTTCCAAGTCAGTTTTATTGACATGCCAGCAAACCAATTCTCACTGGCACCAATACTTAATAAGCTAACAGCTATCAAGCTAACACAGCCACTTCACTAAGATAGTGGACTGAGTTCACAGCAGTAGCTGTGATAGACAGATAGATATGCTAAGTTTTTAAACTATACATAGTGTGATATTTTCAGGAATTTGATTTGTTTTTTCATTTTTTGATACGATGCTTATTATGGTGTACAGACATTATAATGAAATCTAATCTTTTAAAATGTAAAAGAAGGATTTACTGAAGAATTCAGAACTGATTAAAAAAAGGGCCAGGAGTAGTTGGTAGGTAAGTGACATGAGATGGTTAAAGTCAAGTTAACCTTTAGTGATATGGCCATGTACACAAATGGCTGAACTTTTTGGGAGGAATATGTTGCTGGTCTGCTCAGTTAAAGCTAAAGTTAATACAAACCCATGATATTATTTAACAAAACCCATTGTATGGAGAAGCACTATAACTTTTGAACTGAGTAAGTACTTTTGCTGTATAGTGGAACCCCGACTTACAAATACCCCGTTTCACGAAAAATTCCAGTAACGAATGCACTGAACTGCAATATTTCTGCCCGTGTTACGGCAAAATGCCGAGCCTACAATGCCCACAATGCCTTCCGAATCATGTGACAACCCCTTGTCTTCCGTACTTGCGCTTTCTGTTCCACGTGAACAACGTATTGTTGTTCTAGTTAGCAATTAGCCTATAGCCTATCGTTCAGCTTACAAAGCTTCAAAGGACGTGCGTTTTTTGTTTTTTTTGCCTGTCCCGTTTGGCTCTTTTGCCATCAGAATTATTGTCTAAAGGCGAAGAAAGATGCCCAACGGATTTACTTTACCAAATTGACCATCCCAGCCTTGCCGTAATGGTCCATTTGATTCACCTTTTATTGTTTATTTCATTTTCACTTGCTGAATACGGGACAGACTTGACTGGGGGAAAGAAAGAGGGAAAGAGAAACAGCTGAGAAGAGGGACGGGGGAGAAGGGCCGAAAAACAAAAACCAACAGAATGAGCAGAGGGAAAAAAATGCATATATCGATCACCTGGATCACCTGTTGAGAAAGAAAAAAGAAAACAAGCAGAAGAAAACAAGAGTAATAGAATAAACAACATCACAATGATATATGGGAATATGACAGTAAATACTAAATATTAAACATTATTGTGCAGCACATAAGATCAACAGAACACAGTGTGCTTTGAGGTAGGAGCCAAAAAGGGGATGCAAAGTTTGGGCAACCTTGTTAATGGTCATTATTTTCCTGTATAAATTGTTGGTTGTTACAATAAAAAAATGTCAGTTAAATACATCATATAGGAGACACACAGTAATATTTGAGAAGTGAAATGAAGTTTATTGGATTTACAGAAAGTGTGCAATAACTGTTTAAACAAAACCAGGCAGGTGCATTAATCTGGGCACCACAAAAAAAGAAATGAAATCAATATTTAGTAGATCCACCTTTTGCAGAAATTACAGCCTCTAAACGCTTCCTGTAGGTTCCAATGAGAGTCTGAATTGTGGTTGAAGGTATTTTGGATCATTCCTCTTGACAAAACATCTCTCGTTCATTCAGGTTTGATGGCTTCCGAGCATGGACAGCTCTCTTTAACTCACACCACAGATTTTCAATAATATTCAGGTCTGGGGACTGAGATTCCAGAACGTTGTACTTGTTCCTCTGCATGAATGCCTTAGTGGATTTTGAGCAGTGTTTCGGGTCGTTGTCTTGTTGAAATATCCAGCCCCGGCACAGCATCTTATTCCAGAATGAAGCTGGCTTGTCCAAATGTGCTTTAGCAAACCTCAAGCGGCTCTGTTTGTGCTGTGGGCGGCGAAAAGGCTTCCTCTGCATCACTCTCACATACAGCATCTCCTTGTATAAAGTGTGCCGAATGGTTGAACGATGCACAGTGAGTCCATCTGCTGCAAGATGATGTTGTAGGTCTTTGGTGCTGGTCTGTGGGTTGACTCTGACTGTTCTCACCATTCGTCCTTTCTGTCTCTCTGAGATTTTTCTTGGTCTGCCACTTCGAGCCTTAACTTGAACTGAGCCTGTGGCCTTCCATTTTCTCAATATGTTCCTAACTGTGGAAACAGACAGCTTAAATCTCTGAGACATCTTTCTGTATCCGTCCCCTGAACCATGATGGTGAACAATCTTTGTCTTCAGGTCATTTGAGAGTTGAGAAACATTCAATTTTGTACTCACTCCTTTAAAATGATGTTCCAAAAATGTTGTAATACATGTATTATTAGTTGAACTATATTAGTTGTACATGGCTGCACTACACATACTTGTTGCAGTTTGACTACAGAGAAGAGAAAAATAAATAAAATTAAAAATACAGCTCGTTCACCAGTTGGACTTTCTTTCATATGCTATCATTTCCTCCATTTGGACTCAAACAAGTTTGAAGTTTGAAGGTGTGCAGTGATGTGAAATAAAACACTTCCCTCAAACAGTTTGAACCAAGAAATGTGGTAAACCAAACATTATAAAAATAAATAAATAAAATGACTTAAATATTTGTAAAAATTTAAGGGAAAATATTTCACAATAAAATCTTTTCATTTTCTCAGGAGGACTTTCCACTCTTCCTCCCCACTCCAGAGAATATCACTTTGTGAACCAGAAAATGACCTGGACTGAAGCTCAGAGTTACTGCAGAGAACACTTCACTGACTTGGTCACCATCTACAACAGCGACATCAACCAACTGCTTTTCTCAATTTCACCAAGGGTCCATGATTGGGCTTGGATAGGGCTCTATGATGATCGTTACAGCTGGAAGTGGTCCATGGAGGAAAAACTTTTCTATGTTGGCAGTACACATGAATTTTTGATCTGGGCTAACGGCCAACCAGACATTGTAAATGCAAATGAATACTGTGTGGCTCTTCAGGGACAAACACAGATGGATGATAGACCCTGTGGAGATTCTTACCCTTTCCTGTGTTACAATGGTAGGAAAAAGATTTGTTGGCCTACTTATCTCTACAATTCTATGAGACTAGGCATGTTTCAAAATTAATCATTTTCTGAATCTTTCGCAGCCAAAAACACAAGTTACATCTTAGTGAAGGAGAGCCGCTCCTGGTCAGCGGCTCAGTCGTACTGCAGGACATACCACACAGACCTGACCAGTATAAGAAGCAAAGAGGAGAAATCCAACATCACGCTCACTTTGAATGGATCAGGGGTTCAGTATGTGTGGATTGGTCTCTACAGGGATCCCTGGGCCTTCTGGTCTGACAACACAACCTCCACATTCACTAACTGGAAGTCTTCTCAGCCTAGTAACTATTATCACACTGAGTACTATGGAGTATTTTATTTAAAGACGGGGACATGGGAAGATGGCTCCAGCACCTTCAGTTTCAGTTTTTTCTGTTTCACAGGTGAGGTCCAGAATGCAAACACTGTAAGATCCTGTCATCATGTAAAACACTAATGTTTGTGTTGTTATATGTGGTTCATTTTTAGCAGTGACAAAGCAAACAGTGGTGAAAATGAAGCTTCAGTCAGAGGCAGACATGCACAGCACAGAGATCCAGCAGCAGGTTTCACAGCAGGTCAGCAGTTCAGTCACCAACACAAACTTGACACAAGTTCAAACTATGCTTCATGTTTTTCATCATCTGCACATTTTGTCCAGCTGTCAGGCCTCATGCTGTCAGAAGGACTGACAGACTTCAGGATTCGTTGGAGGAAAGTCCAGAGTTACCATGACGACCAGTTGAAGAAGCAGGATGTGGATGGTGGCTGCAAAACTGAAGTCTGACTGGACTGAACCACTTGATGTGAAGGGCTGCCACGATTAGTCGACTATCAAAATCGTCGACGACTAATTTAATAGTCGACACGTCCTTTGAAGCTTTGTAAGATCCCAAAAGATGCAGGAATAAGTAGTAGGATTTAAGAGTGTAATAACGGACTGAAACAGAAGATGGCAGCACTGCATGTACAAGGATGCCAGCTGCCGTTAAACCCCGAAGAAGAAGAAGCAGCGTCACAGAATTCATAGCGCGGCCCAGCTTAGTTTCCAACAATGGTGGCAGCTAGTTAGTTTTAATATTACTCTTATTATTCTTTCTGGGTCACAAAATAAACGTATAACATATTTTCAGGTGAGAAAGTAGCTGTGTAAACCTCAAATATCTGCTCAGTTTATCAAGACACCACATATTTTCAAAACCACTTCAACGTTTTCGGAGACGTCTGTTACCCACCAGCTCGATAGCTAGCCGGGGGCAAGGCTCACTAGCGCCGGTGAAAACACCGGACTCCTGGCAGCTGAATAAACGTCAAGCAGACAACTTACTATAAGAAGTGTGAGATGCTCGAGAATATACTCCGGTGTCCTGTTATACTTTAGATAGCAAGGAGCAGACGGCTGAGTTTATTAAACTCCACCGAAACAATCTGCAAATTTCATTAAAATTTAATAAACTACCATCTTGTCTTTATTTTTAGTTAGCACAGACCTTAAACACTTAAACCTGTAAGCTAATGATAGTTATATGAGAGCAGATGCTGCTGGTGCAATAAGCTGTACGTTTTACGTCCAATGGATGATGATCTGATTAGTCGACTAATCGCAAAAATAATCGGTGACTAGTCGACTATCAAAATAATCGCTTGTGGCAGCCCTACTGATGTGTGAAGTTAATAACATGCTGTGCTGAGCTGTCTCATCCTTTAAATCTTTCAATATTTCAGAGTGTAAAGTTCCACCTACAGCTCATTTGTTCAGCTGCAGTTGTAGTTTGGTAGAAATTCTTTAATCAGAGGTCCACTCACTAGTTTTCGTGATAGGCTCTAGTCTCTTGTTTTTGTTTTTCAGTGAGGCTTCTAACACCTTAGACCCTGTCCATCTGTGGACGTCACTGCACAGGCTTTGTCTGTGTGCAGTTTATTAGGATCCATAGTTCTGTTTCATTGTGACAGCAACCTCTGCTGACTTACACAAATGCATCACATAGGCAAGTATACAAGAAGCAATATTTAATGAAACACGTAAATTAAAATGCTAAGTTAGACTCAAGTCCTGATAATTTCACTTCTTTTATTTTGATCTTAATGTGTTTTCTTGGTGATTTGAGCTTATTTTTCTATTAATAAAACAATGAGTCCTTTGTGGGTTTTTACAGAGTAATAAATCAGGTAACATTGTTACAGATCTATAAACATAAAAACTCTTGACAATAAAGTTTTCTGTTTCTTTAGTTTTTTTCTCTCTGTGTACGTTTGAGGCCCGTGTTAAATTCAGCGGTTTTAAAATGTAAAAGACCTGAATGTGATTTCTACAATCTAAAAAAGAGCAGCTCAAGTGGAAACAGGAAGGTTGGGAAAAGAGACCGGACTGTAAACTCGAGAGAAATTTATATATGTTTAGTTAAACTGGTGTTGGGAAGTATAATATATGCATGTTGCTGTTATGTTATATAGTAGAATTGTGTTTAATATATTTATATATGCAAATATAAAATATATAACTTTCTATTAATGACAGTAAGCGGTCCAATCCCAATGGCCCTGCTCAGATGAGAAGCCTGAGGTCTTTGAGAAAAACTTTCTGTGAGTCTTTATGTCTGCAGACTTTGACTTAAGGCATGACCTGCAGTTTATAGCGCTGTGATGTTAACCACAGGTTAACCACGACAAGCGTTAAAACACAAGACAAAAAACTAAATTTAAATAAGCACGAGAGAAGGAACTAACTCTTAAATCTTAGGGTCGACTTGGGATTGGGCTGAATCCCACACTTGTAGGAAAATAAACTGTAACAGATTAAAAATGCATTGCTGTACGTCACTGAACATCAATAAAATAAGATAAAGAGCTCAAACTGTTCTTTTTTTGCATTTAAATTCGTTATACTTCACTTTAGAGAAAACATGTTATTGTTGCACTTTGGCATGTTGTAATGACATAATGTCCTTGACACATTAAAGCTGTCTCCATTTCAAATATTTGACTTTGAGGAAGACAATCTCTGCATTTCCCTGGACAGCTGAGAAGAACCGGATAAACAACAACACCTTGTTATAAGTTAACATTTCACCAGCTTATATCAGGCTTAGGTTCAGGGCTGTGCAGATATGTTTGAAGGGGCAGATGCTCAAAGTTATAAAGAGGCACATTAGAACAGGGCTGAATAACAATAACCTACATTCATCAAGAATCTAATGTGGAATTGTATCATACGATCACTGACATTATGTGGGAACAATGCAAATCATGCATATTCTATGTTTTACCTAAAGGGTACAATGTTGCTGTTGAGGAGTCGCTGCCCCTGCTGCTGATTGTGCTGGAGGGCAGGGATGTGTTGATCTGAGACTGTAGACACTGTAAAGTCCACATGAGACATGGTAGCTGAAGAAACAAGTGTTATGAGATAATAATAAAATGGAAAGACTGGTGACAGATTTTGTGGCTTGGTGTGGTGAGTCCTTCTATTCACTCAATGTGTCTAAAACTAAAGACATGATTATTGATTTGGGAAGTCCTCTTGTTTACTATTACTGTACTAGTATTAAAACTGCTGATATTGGGATTGTGCGGAGTAATGTCTCATCTGACATGTTGTCTTTGTTTTATAGAAGGTTTATGTAATCCATTATGTTTTTGTATCGCTACCTGGTTCAATACCTTGACTGTGAAGAATAAGAATCAGTTGGGACTTCTGGTAAAAACTGCTAGCAAAATTTCAGGGCGCTGGCAATATGGAAATTCAGCCATTTATACAGTGGGGCAAAAAAGTATTTAGTCAGCCACCGATTGCGCAAGTTTCCCCACCTAAAATGATGACAGAGGTCAGTAATTTGCACCAGAGGTACACTTCAACTGTGAGAGACAGAATGTGAAAAAAAAATCCATGAATTCACATGGTAGGATTTGTAAAGAATTTATTCGTAAATTAGGGTGGAAAATAAGTATTTGGTCACCTCAAACAAGGAAAATCTCTGGCTCTCACAGACCTGTAACGTCTTCTGTAAGAAGCTTTCCTGTCCCCCACTCGTTACCTGTATGAATGGCACCTGTTTGAACTCATCATCTGTATAAAAGACACCTGTCCACAGCCTCAAACAGTCAGACTCCAAACTCCGCCATGGCCAAGACCAAAGAGCTTTCGAAGGACACCAGGAAAAGTATTGTAGACCTGCACCAGACTGGGAAGAGTGAAACTACAATAGGCAAGCAGCTTGGTGTGAAAAAATCAACTGTGGGAGCAATCATCAGAAAATGGAAGACATACAAGACCACTGATAATCTCCCTCGATCTGGGGCTCCACGCAAGATCTCATCCCGTGGGGTCAAAATGATCATGAGAACGGTGAGCAAAGATCCCAGAACCACACGGGGGGACCTGGTGAATGACCTGCAGAGAGCTGGGACCAAAGTAACAAAGGTCACCATCAGTAACACACTACAACGGCAGGGAATCAAATCCCGCAGTGCCAGACGTGTTCCGCTGCTGAAGTGTTAAGGACAGAATGAATGGGGCCATGTATCGTGAGATTTTGAGCCAAAACCTCTTCCATCAGTGAGAACTTTGAAGATGAAACGAGGCTGGGTCTTCCAACATGACAATGATCCAAAACACACCGCCCGGGCAACAAAGGAGTGGCTCCGTAAGAAGCATTTGAAAGTCCTGGAGTGGCCTAGCCAGTCTCCAGACCTCAACCCCATAGAAAATCTGTGGCGGGAGTTGAAAGTCCGTGTTGCTCGGCGACAGCCCCAAAACATCACTGCTCTCGAGAAGATCTGCATGGAGGAATGGGCCAAAATACCAGCTACTGTGTGTGCAAACCTGGTAAAGACCTATAGTAAACGTTTGACCTCTGTTATTGCCAACAAAGGTTATGTTACAAAGTATTGAGTTGTATTTTTGTTGTTGACCAAATACTTATTTTCCACCCTGATTTACAAATAAATTCTTTACAAATCCTACCATGTGGATTCATGGATTTTTTTTTTCACATTCTGTCTCTCACAGTTGAAGTGTACCTCTGGTGCAAATTACTGACCTCTGTCATCATTTTAAGTGGGGGAACTTGCACAATCGGTGGCTGACTAAATACTTTTTTGCCCCACTGTAACACAAATCTGCTCAGGAAGGCTCATTCTATTGTTAATTGTTTGAAAAATCCTAATTTCCCCTTGTGGGACAATAAAATATTTGAAATTGAAATTTAGTGTCGGTTTCTCATATTTCTTGTTCTCGAAAGATTAGTACTAACCTTGTTGTCTCTGTCCCTAGTCAACTCCACGCAATATAATCAGATTCAGCCTGCAGTTAACCACAGCCCCATAACTGGTCTCTCCTGCTGCTATCCTGCCTTGATCCATGCGCTCACTCCCCTCTTGCAAACCTCTGCCTGCCGACAAAGTAAGGTGAAAGTACTCATGATTGGAAACCATTGTTACAATGGGCTGAGGAGAAGGCTACCTATGGGGATCCGACCAGAGTGTGAGCTCCTGTCTAAAAGAAATGCAGCGAGTCAATCCAGTCTAAAATCATAAACATTTTTTTGTTATAAAAATGATGACAGGATTTTGCTGGCGATGGAGACTGGAATAGGTTGTGCGTGAGTCTCCACTATCAGCAATATCTTGTGTGAATGCGGGTGAGTGAATGTGTGACTGGACTGACGATGTGGACTAAAGTGTTGACTGACTTTACACTGAGACAAAGACTGGAGCAAGGTTAGGACGAGTAAATGTTGACAAACAATTCACCACACCGGTAAGGAAAGGGTGGATGCTTTGCTTTGCTTTGTTTTGCTTTTGAAAGGAGTAGGAGGACAAGAGAGACCGGAGGGAGAGACTGTAGGGTCACATGAGAGTGTTGAGCTGCAGACTGAACCCTTTGGCTGCTAATTTTGGGTTGCTGATGTTTGCTTTAAGAAAATTTTTGATATCACTCATGTTACCATTAACAATAGCAGGCCACTGTAGAAGTCAATCAAATTATATAGAGCAAAATAGTCAGAACCAAAACAATATTTATGAATTACATAGGGGATTGGTAGACTTGTCACATTCAAAATACAGTTATGGAATAACAAACACTGGTCCAAGTGACTGAGGTTTTTCCCTTTAAAATAGTAAAATAATTTTTTAAAAAAAAGAGAGCACAGCTGGGGTATGCGATAGGACGTGGTACTGCAGGAAAACAAGAGCAAAGTAGACAAAACTAATAAAAAAAAAATAAAAATTAGGTTTTCAAATTTGAAGTTAATGTTAACACACAGGTTTTGTTTCTAGGTAGAAACTCTGGGTGGAGCCAGGAGTGCAACAGATTTCAGGATTCGTTGGAGGAAGGTCCAGAGTTACCATGACGACCAGTTGAAGAAGGAGGATGGGGACGGTGGCTGCAAAACTGAAGTCTGACTGGACTGAACCACTTCATGTGTGAAGTTAATAACATGCTGTGCTGAGCTGTCTCATCCTTTAAATCTTTTATTTCAGAGTATATTGATTGCAGAAGTGCCACCAATAACTTGTTTGTTCAGCTACTGTTGTAGTTTTTTTTTCATTTGTGAAAATAAAAATCTGAACATTAGTGAGTGTATATATATATATATATACACTGTATACAGTGTATATATATATATATATATATATATACATATATATAGCGTAGTGGTTAAACTACACGCCTTTGGAACAGAGGATCGCAAGTTCGATTCCTGCCTGTATCCTTGCCTGTATCCAGTAAGGGTCCTAAGGCTAGACCCCCTATGCTAAGCAAGCCTACCGCAGACATGAGCGAGACAGATAAATATGAAGGCATGCCGGCTCGGACGTCGCCCGGATCAACAAGGTCCGCGTCAGGTGTTGAGGAACCAGGGCACCCTGACGAAAAGTGGGCTACTGGAACAAGAATCGGTGGGCAAGGGACGAAAACAGGGCGTTGTTGGAATGCTACTACGCAAGTAACCCCGGCGGAAGGGGCTACATGAATAGGATGAGGGACCTATGGATTCTTCGATACCCAACATCCACAATGACGGCGAAACAACTAGTAGCTCAGTGTTCCAACATTCGAAAGAAGGGACTGCTCTCACAGCTAGAGATTGACGAGGTACAACACAAATGCTACGGCAAGGAGGAGTCAGGACGCCAGGTCAGGGGGGAGATATCATCACCCCCACCCGAGATTGGGTACATAGCCCCAAGTGCGATAGGAGAAGGATCGTTGAGTGCGAGAGGAACTGACCTGAAAAATAGGATCATGGCCAAGCTTGAAACCTGGATCCCCCGTAGCCGGTTACCAAGATTACGTGAAGTACCCTCAGAAGGTCTGCTAGATGATGTTAATGCAGCACTACGGGCAATACCTACAACCACGGTTACCGACACTAACAAGCTGATCTACAATACGGCAGCAGTGATCAGTGAGATGCTTGGCTACAAGTTGAACAAGTACCCTCCATGGAGAAGGAGGCTAGAGGGCAAGATCAAAGTAGCACGGAGGGAGGTTAGCCAACTAACGGAGTTGCAGAAAGGTGCGACAAATAAGGTGCCTAAGAAATACAGCAAGCTGTCCATACCTGAGGCCTTGGAAACTGCCAAGCAAAGACTCACAGCCTTGGCCAGCCGCTTGAGGAGGTACACCAGAGAGATAGAAGGCAGGAGAATAAACCAGCTGTTCTCCACAGAACCAGCAAAGGTGTACTCTCAGCGGCAAGGGACGAATAAGAGAACAGCACCACCAAGGCTGGAGACGGAGCAATACTGGAAGAGCATATGGGAGAAGGATGCAACCCATAACGGCAATGCTCAGTGGCTAGAGGATCTGAGGGCAGACCACAGTGACCTCCCTGAACAGGGTCCAGTAACCATCACAGTGGCAGTATGAAGAGTTGGACAGCACCAGGGCCCGACATGGTTCACGCCTACTGGCTGAAGAAGCTGACTGCACTCCACGAGCGTCTGGCAGCACAAATGAACCAGCTGCTAGTTAACGAAAGACACCCGGAATGGCTAACTGAAGGCCGGACGGTCCTGATCCCCAAGGACCCCAAGAAGGGACCGGTCCCCTCCAACTACCGACCAATAACCTGCCTCAGTACTACATGGAAGCTCCTGTCAGGCATCATATCGGCTAAGATGAACAGGCACATGGGTCAATACATGAGCGGGACACAGAAAGGAATTGGCAAGAATACCAGAGGTGCAAAACACCAGCTACTGGTAGACAGAACAATCAGCCGAGACTGCAAGACCAGACTGACCAACCTGTGCACTGCCTGGATTGATTACCTATGACTCAATGCCCCACAGCTGGATACTGGAATGCCTAGAATTGTACAAGATCAATGGGACCCTAAGAGCCTTCATCAGGAACTCAATGGGGATGTGGCGTACAACACTAGAGGCCAACTCCAATCCCATAGCACAAGTCACCATCAAGTGCGGGATCTACCAAGGAGATGCTCTGTCCCCACTGCTGTTCTGCATAGGCCTGAACCCCCTCAGTGAGATCATTAACAAGACTGGCTACGGATACCGACTACGGAACGGAGCAGTTGTCAGCCACCTCCTGTACATGGATGACATCAAGCTGTATGCCAAGAGTGAACGAGACATCGATTCACTGATCCACACTACCAGGCTATACAGCAATGACATTGGAATGTCGTTCGGACTGGAGAAGTGTAGTCGGATGGTAACAAAGAGAGGGAAGGTAGTCAGAACTGAGGGGATTGAACTACCAGAAGGCAACATTGCAGATATAGAGGACAGTTACAAGTACCTGGGGATCCCGCAGGCAAATGGGAACCATGAAGAGGCCGCTAGAAAGGCTGCAACCACCAAGTACCTGCAGAGGGTCAGGCAAGTCCTGAGGAGTCAGCTGAATGGTAAGAACAAGATCCGGGCCATCAACACATACGCCCTGCCCGTGATCAGGTACCCTGCTGGGGTAATAAGCTGGCCAAAGGAGGAGATAGAAGCCACTGACATAAAGACAAGAAAGCTCCTTACCATGCATGGAGGGTTTCACCCCAAGTCCAGCACCCTGAGGCTGTACGCTAAGCGGAAGGAAGGGGGCCGGGGACTGGTGAGTGTCAGCACCACAGTCCAGGATGAGACAAGGAACATCCAAGAATACATTGGGAAGATGGCCCCAACTGACCGAGTGCTCAGTGAATACCTCAGGCAGCAGAAACCCAAGAAAGAGGAGGGAGACGAGGAACCATCATGGAAGGACAGGCCCCTGCACGGTATGTACCACCGGCAGATAGAGGAGGTGGCTGATATCCAGAAATCCTACCAGTGGCTGGACAAAGCTGGACTGAAAGACAGCACAGAGGCACTAATCATGGCAGCACAAGAACAAGCTCTGAGTACAAGATCCATAGAGGCTGGGGTCTATCACACCAGGCAAGACCCCAGGTGCAGGCTGTGTAAAGATGCCCCAGAGACAATCCAGCACATAACAGCAGGGTGCAAGATGCTAGCAGGCAAGGCATACAGTGGGGCAAAAAAGTATTTAGTCAGCCACCGATTGTGCAAGTTCCCCCACCTAAAATGATGACAGAGGTCAGTAATTTGCACCAGAGGTACACTTCAACTGTGAGAGACAGAATGTGAAAAAAAAATCCATGAATTCACATGGTAGGATTTGTAAAGAATTTATTCGTAAATTAGGGTGGAAAATAAGTATTTGGTCACCTCAAACAAGGAAAATCTCTGGCTCTCACAGACCTGTAACGTCTTCTGTGAGAAGCTTTTCTGTCCCCCACTCGTTACCTGTATGAATGGCACCTGTTTGAACTCATCATCTGTATAAAAGACACCTGTCCACAGCCTCAAACAGTCAGACTCCAAACTCCGCCATGGCCAAGACCAAAGAGCTTTCGAAGGACACCAGGAAAAGTATTGTAGACCTGCACCAGACTGGGAAGAGTGAATCTACAATAGGCAAGCAGCTTGGTGTGAAAAAATCAACTGTGGGAGCAATCATCAGAAAATGGAAGACATACAAGACCACTGATAATCTCCCTCGATCTGGGGCTCCACGCAAGATCTCATCCCGTGGGGTCAAAACGATCATGAGAACGGTGGGCAAAGATCCCAGAACCACACGGGGGGACCTGGTGAATGACCTGCAGAGAGCTGGGACCAAAGTAACAAAGGTCACCATCAGTAACACACTACAACGGCAGGGAATCAAATCCCGCAGTGCCAGACGTGTTCCGCTGCTGAAGCCAGTGCATGTCCAGGCCCGTCTGAAGTTTGCCAGAGAGCACATGGATGATACAGCAGAGGATTGGGAGAATGTCATGTGGTCAGATGAAACCAAAGTAGAACTTTTTGGTATAAACTCAACTCGTCGTGTTTGGAGGAAGAAGAATACTGAGTTGCATCCCAAGAACACCATACCTACTGTGAAGCATGGGGGTGGAAACATCATGCTATGGGGCTGTTTTTCTGCCAAGGGGACAGGACGACTGATCCGTGTTAAGGACAGAATGAATGGGGCCATGTATCGTGAGATTTTGAGCCAAAACCTCCTTCCATCAGTGAGAACTTTGAAGATGAAACGAGGCTGGGTCTTCCAACATGACAATGATCCAAAACACACCGCCCGGGCAACAAAGGAGTGGCTCCGTAAGAAGCATTTGAAAGTCCTGGAGTGGCCTAGCCAGTCTCCAGACCTCAACCCCATAGAAAATCTGTGGCGGGAGTTGAAAGTCCGTGTTGCTCGGCGACAGCCCCAAAACATCACTGCTCTCGAAGATCTGCATGGAGGAATGGGCCAAAATACCAGCTACTGTGTGTGCAAACCTGGTAAAGACCTATAGTAAACGTTTGACCTCTGTTATTGCCAACAAAGGTTATGTTACAAAGTATTGAGTTGTATTTTTGTTATTGACCAAATACTTATTTTCCACCCTGATTTACGAATAAATTCTTTACAAATCCTACCATGTGGATTCATGGATTTTTTTTTTCACATTCTGTCTCTCACAGTTGAAGTGTACCTCTGGTGCAAATTACTGACCTCTGTCATCATTTTAGGTGGGGGAACTTGCACAATCGGTGGCTGACTAAATACTTTTTTGCCCCACTGTACATGGAACGCCATAACCAAGTGGCCGGCGTAGTGTACAGGAACATCTGTGCCGAGTATAATCTGGAAGTCCCGAGGTCAAAATGGGAGATGCCCCCAAGGGTGGTGGAGAATGACCGAGCTAAGATCCTGTGGGACTTCCAGATACAGACGGACAAAATGGTGGTGGCAAACCAACCGGACATAGTGGTGGTAGACAAACAGAAGAAGACGGCTGTAGTGATCGATGTAGCGGTTCCGAATGACAGCAATATCAGGAAGAAGGAACACGAGAAGCTGGAGAAATACCAAGGGCTCAGAGAAGAGCTCGAGAGGATGTGGAGGGTGAAGGTAACGGTGGTCCCCGTGGTAGTCGGAGCACTAGGTGCGGTGACTCCCAAGCTAGGCGAGTGGCTCCAGCAGATCCCGGGAAAAACATCGGAGATCTCTGTCCAGAAGAGCGCAGTCCTGGGAACAGCTAAGATACTGCGGAGGACCCTCAAGCTCCCAGGCCTCTGGTAGAGGACCCGAGCTTGAAGGATAAACCGCCCGCAGGGGCGTGCTGGGTGTTGTTATATATATATATATATATATATATATATATATATATATATACAAACAACTATTAATCTATATTTGTCCAAATAGCTCAAATAGGTTGCTCTAGCCTTTCCAAGTAATATCTTTCTTTGGGGCCTGCTGTCCAGACTCTGAAACCAAGTCAGATAAAAAACAAAGTGCCATGATCAACAGGGGAGCTGCCATAGTAGGTGTGACTGATGCGATTTGACCCGCGAGACTACTCAGATTTCTTTATATCAGGGTGAGCAGGGAAGACACGCAGATGTCAAGGCAGTCAGGCTGTGTGAGTCCTCCCACCCACATCGACTCATAGGATCAGGGATTAGAACTTCAAGGAGCTGAACCAGACTTCCTGTATAGCAGGTTCATGGGCCTACCAATTGACATTAGCTTAAAAGGCACCAGCATGCAAACATCACCTCAATCTTCAGCTATGCTAGCAACCTTACTCTTCTCTCAATATCATGGCAGGTGTTAAGAAAAGTGGAATAGAGAGAGATTCAGCTTTGATATTTGTGTAAATAACAAACAGACTGGTTCTTATATAGCGTTTTTCTCATTACTCAGAGTGGGTGAATGAAGCAAGTTACACCACTTGCATTATTCACACACACACACACACTTTTTCTAAGCTTTTACTTCTGTATAAATGCTGGTTATCTAACATTCACTCACATTCATATTCCGATTGCTATAAGGCTGCCCCCTGCTGGATGATCCACAGCTGCCCTCAGGATCTCTGATAGACCAGGCCAAACACCTGGGCAACCTGACCTCTGTTAGTGTTCTTTGGTTTTTTCTTTCTTTCGGGAAGTACAGGACAATGACTACCTTTTAAAAGATTTAATTCATTTCAGCAGTTGAAATTAGAAGTTCCAGCATGCTGAACTTCAATGTGAATCAGTGATCTGCTTCACAAACAGGATGACCCTGTAAGTGGGCAATACAGTATAATACCACAACAAAAACAAATACTATTATGACTCTTTTCTGGGAAACAAGCAACCAGTCCTGCCATCTCCCGACTCAAATTGTGGTCGTAAATATTTTGTACTTGTAAATCAGGATTTGTATGTGTAAAAAGAATTTGTGTGTGGACTTAGCCAAAAAATACATGTCAAATTCTGCACTCAAGTATCAAGTTACAAGTATGAATTTTGACCCGTTTTTTCTTCCTTTCATCTGATTGGCCAATGTCTTGTCAATCACAAATTTAACTATCCAATCAGAGAACAGATGGGTTTGGCCATCCGGTCGTTAAGTGATGACGTGAGGAATCCTACTTCCGGGCCTAAAGTAGTCTGCATTTAATATGGCTTTTGTGTTGTTAACATGTTTAATGTTTTGTATTTTCTTCTATTTAATCTCAAAAAGCTCCTAAAACAGTCAGTGATCACTGTTGACCTCCCTGCTAATCATTTATTTAAGCTCAGTTTTTAAAACCTTACGATGTAACTACAGCCCAGCCCATGCAGCAGTATATGAATGACTAACCTCGTATTGTGGATTGATCATCTCAGTTGTTCTCCTGGCTGAAGTTTGGTCCTTTTACAGCATGTCTGTGAAGGTTCTCAGTCATCCAGGTCATCGTAGTCAAAGGAGCTTGCATAGAAAAGCGTCTGGACTTCTTTAAGTTACTTGAAGACGTTTCACCTCTCATCCGAGAAGCTTCTTCAGTTCTAAGGTCAAATGGTGGAGAGTCCCAGATATAAACCTAGTGGGAGTGACCCCCCACGGAGGGACAAAAGGACCCCCTGATGATCCTCTAATCACCTGAGCCAAGGTGTGAAACTGGGTGTGGGCCCCAATCAGCCAGAGTTTCGGGTGAGTTCATTGTGAAACCTGGCCCCACCTTATCATGCGAATTCCTGAGATCAGATGGCCCAGGATGTGAGTGGGCGTTAAGGTGTCTGGGAAGGGATCTCAAAACCTGGATTATAGATGGCAGAGAGTTGGTGTCGTAAACCCCCGCCTCTGTTCAAAGATGGTCGCTCACAGTGGACATAGATGGCTTCTTTCACTCCTCTTTCAAACCATCTGTCCTCTCTGTCCAAAATGTGAACATTGGCATCCTCGAAAGAGTGTCCTTTATCCTTAAGATGCAGATGGACTGCTGAGTCTTGTCCTGTGGAGGTGGCTCTTCTGCGTTGTGCCATGCGCTTGTGAAGTGGCTGTTTGGTCTCTCCAATGTAGAGGTCTGGGCATTCCTCGCTGCACTGTACAGCATACACCACATTGTTAAGTCTGTGTTTTGGCGTTTTATCTTTCGGGTGAACCAGTTTTTGTCTGAGCGTGTTGCTGGGTCTGAAATGCACCGGGATGTCATGCTTGGAGAAAACTCTCCTGAGTTTTTCTGATACACCGGCTACATAGGGGATGACAATGTTGTTGTGTCTGTCCTTCTTATCCTCCCTCGCTGGTGTCTGGTCTTCTTTTCTGTGCCTCTTTGCTGACTTTAAGAACGCCCATTTAGGATAGCCGCACGTTTTGAGTGCTTCCTTTACATGTGTGTGTTCCTTATTTTTTCCTTCAGGCTTAGAGGGAACATGTTCCCCCATGTTCCTTTTACAGCATCCTGCCATGCGATTACATTTGTTCCTGACCACTGAGAACACTCACGTTAACTTTTGTCGAGTGGAAAAAAAGTTAGCTTGTTTATATTATGCTAACATAGCTGTGTCGCTAGCACATCATTATATACCAGCTGACCAAACTTTAGTAACCCTACAAACGTCACTGCTCTTTAGTTTTCTGTCTTCATTTATGCTGGAAGTGATAACAGAGCTGTACGTTTTAATTTGTTTCCAAAACCCCGCAGTCAGGATATGCTATATTGTATTTAGATAGAAGCTAGCGAGCTAACTTCCTGCTAACTTCTAACTCCGTTAAATGTCATAAATTCAGTTTTCATGGATGCCTGGATGTTAAACTCAATTGTTACACCTGGTAGAGCAGAACGCTGATCATTTTATTAAAGATGAAAGACTTTAGACAGTTTTTCAACTCAGTAATGCCATAGTGATCGTTATATATATGGACCTGCAGCGGAGTTTAGGCCCAGACACGGCTAGTGACGTCAGACTTAACGACCGGATTGGAGGGGTGCTTTGATCTGATCACACTGACATAGAACTGAACTGAAAGTGTGATTATTTGAACTATTGACTCATGTTATATGCTAATGATTATTATTATTTTCTTGTTTTGAGCCAAATTAGATTTTTCTATAGGAACTCTGTGTTTAAGCACCAAATTGGGTTTGAGAACAATTTAGAATTCTTGCAAGCAAAGACAGAAACTGCTCACCATGATCAGTAGTGGGCATAAATTCATTGAGCTCATAGCACTAAGTTGGCTTTATTTGCCCTGCAGAACAGACCGGTTTTAGACTCTCAGACTCTCAGTTTGTCTTAAATAAGTTGTGAAACTGTGAAACTGAAGGTTTTAGTTTCAATCTTATTTGTAAATCAAGAACTAAAGCTTAAAGAATAACCTCGGTGTGTCATTTAGAACAAAGCTGGGATAACTAAAATGATCTTAATCTATGGACGGTTAAGTGTGACCTGTTTGTGTTTTATTAAAGATGCCGACTTTTCATTCAAACGTTTTCAGTTCTGATCTTTACACGGTGCTTTGCTCCACCACTCCTGCCAACCTAGAACTGGTCCAGTAGCTTTCATATTTGTCTTACAGTACAGCAGGTAGTTCCAGGACACACACAGACAAACACAGACACACATATTACAGTGTTACCTTCAGTTTAATTTTATTCTTATAGCACAGCAGTCAGCTAAAGGTGCTTTATATTCACATGTTATATTGTAAGGTAAAGACAATAATACAATAACTCATAATTAAAGGCAGAGAGTTGTATATACAAACATGGTGAATGAAGAAGAAACACTCAGTCACCAGCAGTCTACACCTATTGCAGCATAACTAAGGGAGGATTCAGGGTCACCTGGTCCAGCCCTAACTATATGCTCTAGCAAAAAGGAAAGTTTGAAGCCTGATCTTAAAAGTAGAGATAGTGTCTGTCTCCTGAATCCAAACTGGAAGCTGTTTCCACAGAAGAGGGGCCTGAAAACTGAAGGCTCTCCCTCCCATTCTACTTTTAAATACTCTAGGAACAACAAGTAGGCCTGCAGAGCGAGAGTGAAGTGCTCGATTTTATATCTGACATTTCAAATACATTGGATTGATTTGAAATATTCTAATATTATAAGATGATGAGAGGAATTATGTTAATTTCCTAAAAATCAAAGTTCACATTCCCTGCATTCAGATGATATATTCATCTTAGTCTAGTATCTACATGTTAACATGTTTGTTTGCTAAAGGACTGAAGAGGAAGAAGTTCACAAGGAATCATTTAGAACAGTTGAAAACATCAACTGATTGAATCCATGAATCTGAAAACGTGTTTCTGAGTGAAACAGACAGAACTGTTCAGCAGTCAGAGTGTTTCTCTAACAGGAGACACTCTTTACACCCAACTCTGCACAGACGCACCGAGCAACCAGGATTGAACCCAAACCCAGGATAAAGAGTTTCAGTGAATGTGGTGTTGAAGGTGTGGAGGTGGATCAGCAGGACAGTCCACATACACTGCTACTCTGTTAGAGACAGGGGAGGGGGAGGAGGAGGAGATGGATGTCACATAATGAGGACCATATTCAGAGCAGATCAGACTCCAGGAATGATCGTTCCATCCAAACACGCAGTCATAACTGTTTCCTTTTCTTCTGTAACTCACTGATATCTCAACTGTTTCTTTCCACTCGACCTCCCAGTAACAGCGACCAGTCAGACCATTACTACACATCAGCTGAAAAAAATAATCAAATCTGTCTAGATGATCAGGATATGACTGAACCTCCTCCACATGTGTCATCTTCCTGTTGTTGTCAGACAGTTTAATGTGTCTGTTTACTGTGTTTGTGTCGATTCTGAGTTGACAGGAATCTGATGAAGAGAACAAACACAATCCAGCTGCAGTTATTGATCCATCATCTGTTCAGTGATCGATTGATCGATGCTGTCTGTGTGCAGTGTTCATCTCACCACGCGTGTGTTCATTAAAATCATTGTTTGACCGACTCTCCTGGACCAATTGCTGTTTTTGTGCTCACCCTCAATATTTGAACTTGTAACAATACCTAGACTCCAATTGAGGTAACTGGGTGTCATTACTGCCAGCAGGAGTTATTGTTCTATTAAATCTACATTTATCCAGAGCCAGTAGTTTCAGGTTTCTGTTAGGTGTCGCCTGCTCTGGAAGACAATTGGTGATGGGTGCTGATGTCTCTCACTTCATGATTCTTAAAATAGAATCACAGTTGTTGTTCCTTAGTTGGTGTGTCGCAGAGTGGGGAAAAATCATTAGACACATGAACATGGTGAAGTGAATCGGGGACTTCCAATTAGGACTCAGCTCCTCCTCACTATCACCCAGCCAGCCTGGTTTCTGCTGGGAGAAAGCTAATGGTGGCAAAGTTACCAACTACAGGCTACCTACAGGATTTCCAGGTTTCTGAGCCAATTCAGTGATCCTGGCCTCCAGAGCTGCAAATAGGCTGCATTTAATACAAATAAATTTATTACTAAGCTAAGCTAGCAAATGTCGAAAGACTAAAATAAAAGACAAAAGTACTGTGAATATAAAGGGCAGTTAATTTCAATTGAAAGTGTTTTTAATTAAACAAGTACACACAAAAGCTACACAAAACAGCACAGTGCACTGTAGCATGAACAGGAAGTGATAGAATACCACAGAGAGAGCCAACACTGAGTGAGAGTTCCAAACACTGATTAAGTCATTAAGTAATGAATGCCATTTAAGGGTTCAAATGCAAGGGTTTCTGCAGTTCCCAACCAGCATGGAGGCATGACTGAGAGTTTGAGCTCCAATAAAATGATGTGTGTTAGCCCTGCGACAGACTGGCAACCTGTCCAGGCTGTACCCCGCCTCTCGCCCTATGACAGCTGGGATAGGCTCCAGCAGCGTGACCCTGAAAAGTATTAGCGGAAGCAAATGGATGGATGGAGAGCAGCTTTGGTTTCAGTTGCTCAGACGATGAAAATCAAAACAACCAGAATCCTTTAATACCTGTTATAACCTCGGGCACTGATAGTGCATAAAATGTTGATACAAGCCTTACTGAAGCAAGGTGAAGGAGTCTGGAGCAGCTCCCAGACTGCGTAAAGCACCAGTTTAACATGTGAACACATCAACTCTCATTTTATCATTATTTATAAATTTCTTATTTCTTATTAACAAAATGGAGAAATAAGATGTCAGTAAAGCAAAAAATGGTTGTGAATGCTGGATTTTTTATAAGGAAAAGAAATGAAGATATTAGCTATATTTAATTTTTTTGTTATCAAAAATAAAAAGTGCTAAAAAGTGATGCAGTCATCCAGACATGTGTAACTATTAAAGCAGAATCTTAGACAAAACTCACATTTCACACATTTAATAAAGTGCATTGTTTTCCTCACAGCTCACCAATTTGACCTGTTGTCCGTTTGTTGAATGTTGGCTCTCCTGGACGCCTTTCTCACTTGAGCCCGAAAGAGTCTTACTGAGGAAAAAGTAAACAACAGGGTCCAGGCAGACATTGAAAACTGACACCATGGTGGCTGCCTCCTTCAGGTAGAACAACATTGGCCCCACAGAGCAGCTGTTCAAAAGAAAAGTGTCGGGAAGTCGAACCAGGTGATAGGGGACAAAGCAAACACAGAAGATGCTGACCAGCACCAACATGTTCCTGCGAGACTTCACCAGCTTCTCAGAGGAGGCCAGCTGCCTCTGCTGTGCCTTCAACACCCTGCGGGAGGTACTGTAGTAGAAGAAGACCAAAGATATGAAGACCACGAGGAAGATGATAGTGCAACTGATGTGAATTATTTTGAAGACCAGGCTGAGTGATGCACTAAAGAGGGAACCACAGCGGCTCAGGGTAGAACGCAGAGGTTCTTGGGTGAACAGGATGGTGTAGGTGATGGCAGGAATCAGAAGAAAAACCCAGGTGACCATGGAGATGATGTTTGCTGCTTGTACTGTCTGCAGCATGTGCATTTGTGAAGTATGAACAATTTTCAGATACCTAGCGAGAAGAGACAGGAGGCAGGAGACAACTTAATTAAGCTGTTACAGAGGTGCCAACATAGCTTATTATGGGCCAATCTTTTTTTCTTTTTGTTGTTGTTGTTGTTTTTGTAACGGTATAAAAAATGAAAGGTGGTGGATTGGCCAGATGCAGGTCGATGTGTAAAAATAACTCTGATGTTTGGTGGTGGCTATGGCAGAGCTCCCACAGAGGCCAGCAGGTGGTGAGCAAAAGGGAAGCCAGGAGGAGCAGAGATCCGTGGCGGGCGCGTTTGGTATTGAGCTGAAAAGGAACACAGTTTGTCCCGGACTTCAGCTACAATGAAAAAGACACAAAGCTGGAGTTATTCTGTGTCTTTATGCTGCACAGCTGCCTTTTCTACTCTCACTCTCTCCCCCTCCCTCTCCCACTTCAATCATGAAACTGATCAATGATCAGCTGATCGGCTTTTCTGTCGCAGGTCCCGTCTCTATTTTTTGTTTTGCGCACTTTGCGCCAGAACGGGGAAACAGGCGGAGGTCGCGCTAAACAACAGCAGCACGTTTAAGCTTGATCAGCTGTTGCTAGAATTTATTTAATATTAATTTCTAGTATCAGCTGATGTTTGCTGGAGCCACAGCTGTAAAGCTGCTGGTCATGATATGGTTTGGTTATGTGGTGAGAGGGAAACATGAAGATGAAACCAGGAGATGTCCTTACTGGATCATCAGAGCTGAACAGGTGATGGAGAAACAGGTTTACCTTTTAGGTGACATGAATGAGTTGAAGGGAAGTTATGAACTTTTTCTGAGAGACAAATAACACCAGGATCCTTTTTTATGTAGCTGACAGTTGGTAACTGTGCAGGGGCGGATCTAGCAAAGTGTTGCCAGGGGGGCAGGTAGGGCATTAACAGGGAGAGGGGGGCACAAAGAAATACTTTTCTTTCTTATTCTTATTTAAAATATCTCGCTTTTAATAAATAATTATCTGAATGTTACAACTAAAGTTTGTATGTGATGTAAAATGTATAGAAATCATACATATACCAACAAGACTGTACATCACTGTCACAACAGGGTTTGTTTTCATTCAAAGTCTTTATGGCTTTAATACCTGGTGGGCCGGTCAATTAATTATTAAGTCCAAAGGAGATTTCTACACTTTGATCTGGAGCACAGGGTTCATAACTAACACATTATTCTGGTTTTACTAGGTTCCTTACCTGTCAGCAGCAATGGACCCCATAAATATGATGCTGGCATACATGTTGAGGAAGAAAGCAGAAGCCCCAAAGCTGCAGTAGAGCTGCTGAATGATGAGAGAGCTGCTAGCATAGTGGCTGATGCGCAGTGGCAGAGAGAGGCAGAGCAGGAAGTCAGCAGCTGTCAGGTTCTTCATGTAGACCATCAAGCTGCTTGATGCCTGCTGCCGAGCTCCACAAAAGTAAAACTTCATGATGAAGCCATTGAGGGGTAAACCCACCTGTAGAGACACAGAGAGGACGACAGGACTTTGGTAGATGCACAGAGAACCTCGTTTCCATCAGAGCACAATCTGAAGACTTAAAACTCACCAGAAAGACCAGACTGTAGACCAGAATAAAGAAAGAGTTGACTGATGTGTTGACATAATCACAGGTCTGGCCATCTGTCACATTTATTGGTTCATTCATGTTTCTGGAGCTGAAAAATAAATCCCCTTCATTAAGATCTCTCTTTGATAGGATACACCTTCATATTATTTTAGGTAAATCAAAAGTCAAACTAATTTTAAATATAATGTTGAGATCCCCTAAATCCCTCAGAAAGTTTGATAAATGTCATCTTCTGGTCAGTTATTCAGTTATGGCTGAATGTTTCTGCTACTTACTGCTAAAGAGACGGGCAATGAAAGTGGACACTATATCTTCTGAATATTTCTGAACATCAAACTCACTGTTTCAGCACTAAAGTGATCCCTGTAAACTGATTGTTAGTTTTAGTTTCCTTATTTTCCTCTGAGTAATTGATTTGGTCACTAGTTAGCTAACATAAACTAATGTAAGTCTATCAGCTACAACCAACCAACCACATGATGTTCTGTACCAACAGAAGATGGTGCTAAACATAAACTTTGTGTCAGTTTATAAAGAGCAGGGCTCAATGGATTAAATTACTCTTTAACTGTGTAGTGTTTCATATCTTCTTTAAGAACAGCACAGTGCTAAATATTTCACTGTTTTCTCAGATCCTGCAGGTAGCTTTAGACAGCATGCCATGAGGATTAAATTTGTTGATATGAATCTCATCAGGAGCTCCTTCTTAGTTTTCAGAACCCAGTTTTATATTCAACTGGTTGTTCTGTCACTCTCTTGTCTTCCAGGTTTAGCGCCTCGAGCCTCCACCTGCTAGACCTCTCAAAATTGACTGGTACATGCGTGTTGGCTGATCTGGACAAAGGCGACCAATCACTCACCAGGGATCATTACAAAGGGGGCAGCTCCTGTTTTCTATGTATTAGTAGCGTCTTTATTGTGGGCAGGTGTGTAGGTTAATTCTAGGGTACTCTATACATATAAAGCACATAGACAGACACATGTTAGAAACACTACCCTATGCGGTTGATGCTACATCTGTATGGTTTTGACTGAACTTGTTGTAGATAGACATGACCTTTCAAGAAGCTGTAGACCAGTTTTGTTTTATTATTGAGTTTTCTAATTTGGCTCAGCCGCCTGGTCCTCCTCCCCCACCTCTGTTTTTTCTTGATCGTTGTTGAAACATGTGATAAATAAGCACTGCATGCCTTTTACACCTGCCCCCCACCCTCCCACAGCTCATTTTGCAGTGTGGCTGTAACAACAGCATTAAATTGGTTCAACTGTTAAACCGTTTTCTAAACCTTTGCTCAGCACAGATGAGCAGAGCTTTGAGGTTCACTGCTCGCATAACCGTACATGTATTTTTTGAAGGAAACGCTTTTGTGCAGCAGAAGAATGACTGAATATTGGATTACTGAACACACAGCACTGAATGTAATGATGGGCTAATGACAGACTGTTCATTATGAACCACATATATAAGTGTAAGGATGACTATTACACCACGTGGCACCAGGACGCACCTAAGCCTTAGTCAGTGAGAAATTTGTAATGGTGTCATTACATATGCATCCTGATAGAGGCAGCAGTGGTGCTGAGGCAGCTGTGTGCAGTTGATTTTAAGTGTTTCTGGTCCCCAGGTCAGGAAATGTTAAGTCATCTTTAAAGTCAAGCATGAATTCAGCATGAGCACAAAAGATTCAGGGATGATTAACCAGCAGGACTCACCTGTGTTTCTGGAGGTTTCAGTGAGCAGGAAAAGCTGCTTCAGTTGTTTTGTGCTCTTGGTATAACAGTGCTGCTGCAGATCAGGAAATGATGGCCACACCGCTAACCAGCACTTATTTCCTGTTACGTATGTCACGTGTCTTTTTTATTTTATTTCCCAGTTTAGGTTATTTGTTACGTTTTGGTGTTTTTTTGATGGAGTCTGCTGTCGGAGTCTGCTGTCCGGATCATGGATCCGGACAGCAGACTCCGACTAGAGTGGACCCAGCAGATTTTGTTTTGTAAATTTTGAGGAGTTTCAGAATCAGCTCCGTGGGCGGTGGATTTTTCCTTTTTCCGAGAGGTAGAAGGAATTCAGGCAAAGGATCTGCAGTTTGCCCCAGTATGCTGACTTGACCTGGCTGAAGGACTTTGTCTTCACTCAACAATCCCCATATACACTACTGAGCCAGCCCACCCAAGACTCATCATGGATCACGGCCATATCATACAGTTAGTTTTCTGATGTAGCTCCACAGTTTCCTCTGGGAGATGGACAACCTGAGCAGTGACAGGAAGCAGGCAGCAGGTGGCAGCAAATCACCACAGTGCTTTTGATGTCACTGTCAGATTTTGATATCAAAAAGAAGGCCTACAAATAAAAGCCTATCCTGACATTTTCTGCTTAATCTTAAATGAAATACAGCACCTTATCTGGTCAGAAATATCAGGTTTGAAAAAAAAATGACTTGGCAACTTTTAAAATGTATTGTAAAAGTCCTGAAATAAACATGCAAACAAGAAGAAAAGCAAAGGACTGAACCAAAACTAGGGCTTCTTTTTTGAAAAGAGAGAACAGATCTGGAAACAGTTTACATTAGTGGGTAATGTAAACATGTAACTCCTTTCCTACTTGGTGTACACTAAATAATAAATGTATGAAACAAAATGTAAATTTAACGAAGTTTCAGTGATGTGTAAAACATTTAAACCAACATTCAACTGAACACGACACAAAGAGAACAAATTCAGTATTTTTTTATTTGAAGAGTACATTTCTAAACGGTAACACGGTGATACTGTTTCATATATGCACTAATATTTTTTACCCATTTAAAATAATATTTTACTAATTTATTACAGGAAAAACCACATCCGCTCTTGCACAATGTCAGAGTGCAAAGAATAAAACGCAGCACTTCCTCTCTTAATTTCACATTAAAAGTATTGCAGTCACCTCATTTCAAATAACCTTTTAATCTGAAAGAGATCCAGCAGGAAGTGTTTAGTGTGGTAACTGATATCAAAGAAGAGAGTCTCAGCAAAGTCTGTGGCTGTGTCACTAATATCACGCCACCTGTCTTTTCTTTGTTTTACTGAAGCGCAGTTCATGCAGTCCAATCCGGTCATGCTAGAGGTCTGTGTTGGGTTTTCTCTGTGCTCCCATAGCTGGTGCTGCTCCGTAAACCCGGAAAGATGAGCAGACGTTTCAGAGGTTTTCAGGAAGTAAACCCGAGGAACAGGTGGGTGTTTGAGTGTCGGGCAATCCGGCTGACCCACAGTCACAGACTTTTGTTTTCAAAAGTAACATATGTACGTCTCTTGTTTTGTTTTGTGATAATTTCAAATGTCAGTCATTAATTAGGTATGTAGGAGCTGAATCTCCAGCCCTGCTGAGAATCCATGCAGGCAGGGGCGGGGCTTTATGTTGATGGGCGCACCATGCAGCCAATCACATGCAAAGACAGAGTGGGACGTTGGAAAAAAGTGAAGAAACGAGTGGAAACATAAAATGAGCATCTGGCTGCATTTCAGTGATACTAGAGACAAAGCTGAGAGCAGAATTTATAAAGTTATGAATTGTTGAACCTTTTGGGGGTGAGAGGAAGAACATCTAGTTTAACAGGATGTATCACTGATCTGTTATTTAAATATAGACACGTGTTATCCACAGAAACGTCAGAATCAACAACCACCAAAAAGCCAAAACAGCAAACGATTAAAGAGCAGGTACACAGACTCTGAAAAAAGATGGACATGATAGACGTACATGGACATGCTGTCAAACTACCCAAACCTTTTATCACTGTCTGACCAAAATTCCCTGAACTAACAGAAACAGAAGATCAAAATTGGGCTCCACATTTGAAAAACATCATGAATTTTACTTTCACCAAGATAAAATCTCACTTCCTGCACAGCTCTGTCTCTCAGTATGCTTTGAGACCAAGTCTACAGTTGTGTTTGGTGTTGAAAAAATTCCACAAGAAATTCTGTTTTTCACTTTCTACCATAGATATTTATGTGGTTATATGTGGCCCGCCATGTAAAATGAGTCTGACCCCAGTCTCAGACTTTGAAACCACTTCCTGATTGTTAACAATTTATGAGTTGTTAACATGTATCGTAAATCTTAAAATATGAGCATAAACCCTGAACATTATTTCATTTCAGCTCACATGTTGCTCACAATACAGATCTATACATTTGGTGAAGTAGCATGATCATTTGGTGGAGCAATGCCACAAAGAGGCTTAAATATGATCCACAGTAACAGGTTTTATCAAGTGATTCCCTCGGTGCAGGAAGAAGTGCAACATACAAACACACAAAACATCAAAGATCACACAAGTGTTCATTCATTTTTGGTGCATTCATGTTTGCTGTAAATCTGAACTTCATGCAAGCTCCAATGTTGTCCTGTCAATTCAACTGATAAAGAGCAGGTAACGTTTTCTAAATGACTCTTTAAATATATTGAACATCCAGTTATGATTACTGAATACCTTAATAAAGATTTTATCAGTTCATCTTTCACTTCGAACTATGAGTCTGGCTGAAAGGAAGCAGGCTGTGTTGAGGGTTGAAATAAAACCATTAAAGAGGGAAGAGGGACTGGCACTGGTAACTGCTTCTGTTGCAGCAGCCATATTGCCTTCCAGTGCATGTATATCTGTGGACTCTGCGGTCTATACAGAATTAAAGCTGACATGTGATTTTCATACATGTTGGTTTATTGCAATGTACCAACTGTATTTAAGTTATAGAATATATTTAGTTTACTTTAAAATGTAGAAATGTGTGTAGGTGTGTGTGTAGGACATTTATAGGACATTTTACCTACACCCACACAGTTTACCCTGCAGTAAAATGTGAGCAGCTAAGTTTTGATTCGAAACAGGAAACTGAACAACCACAGAGCTAGAGTTAGTATCTGTTACACAGACAAACTGCAGGCTGAAAAAACAGTCCACGTCAAAGAAACTGACTCACTTTACTGTTCTTAAAACACAGAACAACTGAAGGGTAACGACTTATTGATTTAAGAACTATAGCATCGAAACATTTGAAAGAAGACAAATCAGAAGTAAAGATAGTTTGAGCTACGTGTTAGCGTGAGGTGGAAAGAAGAAAGGTTAAAAGCTAAGCCATGTGTGCAGTAAATCGGTTCGGTTACTTTTAAACTTTGTGGTTTATAACTATAGAAAGAGTTCAGTGTTGGTCTCTGTTGTTCAACATGCTCACCCAGAATGCTTTGCAATCTGTTAAAGGTATAGGTCACTACCATTAGATCATTTATTGGATCCTTCAAAACTCCTTAGAGATGAATTGATAAGTCAACTCATTTAGACAAGCAATAACATTAAACAGGAAACTTGACAACAGAGTTCTGCCTGGTCAGAGCTGGCTTGAACCTGCCTTATCGAGAAAGAAGAAAGAAAGTTACAGCTGTTGGCTGGCCGACATGATTGACGATGGGCAAGCCATGAGCACCCAGACTGCATTTACTGCACGCCATATGGGAAGATCTTGGAGAAGGTTCAGTTGTTAACCAGGAACTGAGTGTCCCTCAGTATGAAAGGGCATTTTATACTACTGCTATTTAAACATGACCTGCATAAATGTGTATTATAATGTGTTGAAGGCACAGGTGAAGTCTTTTGCTTGCTCTCCAAGGATTCCTGTGTGGACCCCCTCTAGTAATGTAGAGCTATGACTCCTAGTTGCAGAGGAACACTTGTTTTGTCTTGATTTAAACTATTTTCTACTCGAAAGAACAAAACTTCGAAATAAGAAATGAAAAATTATTAAAGTAGCAAAACAGGCTGGAAACCTTATATTTTCTTCTTCTTGAGGCATTGCCTATGTTTTGCTTCTCATCATGAATCATAAAAATTGCTGCGGACGAAATTCTCAGCAGTAATTTTCACTTCAGTTTTTATATATAAATGTTAAAATATTTTTGTTCATAAACACTGAAATTCGGATTTCACACATTGGATATTGTTTGTAGAAATTTAACCACAGACTGGTTCCGTTTCTGTTTGCTAAAACTGACACAGACTAATAGCTGAAAGTTGGCAACATAAACTGATGCTCTCTGTGTGGGAGTGTGTTTGGGCTGATTTGTTCTCTCAGCGCCACAGAAAGTTCTCTAGTATGTGAGGGCTTAGCATACATGATACTGGTTTTACTGGTCTCATCTCACTCTCGAAAAGCTCCAGCTCCTTCTTTATGCTGTCACTCTTGTGACAGCCAGTGGACTGGCCTACGTCACACTCTCCTCATTTGCTTATTGAACGTTGACTCTTATGGAGGCCATACTCCGATTCACCTGGGCCTGAAAAGTCTTACAGAGGAAAAAGTAAACAACAGGGTCCAGGCAGACGTTGAAAACTGACACTATGGTGGCCGCCTCCTTCAGGTAGTACAACACCTTAACAGCAGAGCAGTTTCCCGACAGAAAAATATAGGGGAGTCGAAACAGGTGATAGGGGACAAAACACACACAGAAGATGCTGACAAGTAGCAACATGTTCCTGCGAGACTTCACCAGCTTCTCAGAGCCAGAGGAGGCCAGCTGTGTCTGCTGTGCCTGCAACACCCTGCGGGAGATGCCGTTATAGAAGAAGACCAGGGATATGAAGACTAAGAGGAAGATGATAACAGAGAAGATATGGACGATTTTTTGGACCAGCCTGACCAATGAACTAAACAGGGGACGACAGCGTCTCGGGGTGACGTTCAGGTGTTTCTGGGTGATGAAAAACAGGCTGTTGCTGGTGACTGCTGGAATAATGAGACAAACCCAAGTGACCACAGAGATGATGTGGGCAGTTCGTACTCTCTGTAGAATGTGAGTTTTTGAAGGATGGACTATCTTCAGATACCTGGAGAGAGAATAGAAAGAAAGGTGTAGAAAAATTCACTAATCAGTCACAGTGGTGCCAAATCTTCCGAAGACATTATTGACTTCTAGAGAGATGTCTGGGCTTTGAAATTAACAATGATGACAAGAAATACTGTCTGAAATTAGTAAAGGTTCCTTACCTGTTGGTAGCAATGTACCCCATGAATAGGATGCTGGCGTACATGTTGAGGAACAGGGCATAAGCTCCAACTGTGCAGTACAGCTGCTGAATGATGAGAGAGCTGCTAGCATAGTGGGTGATGCGGAGTGGCAGAGAGAGGCAGAGCAGGAAGTCAGCAGCTGTCAGGTTCTTCATGTAGACCATCAAGCTGCTTGATGCCTGCTGCCGAACTCGACAACAGTAAAACTTCATGATGAAACCATTAAGGAGTAAACCCACCTGAAATGACACAGAGAAAATGGAAATGACAGGACTTTGGTAGATGCACAGAGAACCTTAAACCAATTTCTAAAAAAAATTGAAACTGAAAATTTACCACAAACACTAGACTGTAGACCAGCATAAAGAAAGGGTTAACTGATGGGACAACTGGATCACAGGTCTTGTTCATAATGGAAGTCAAATTGTTGGGGCCATCCATGTTTGTGGAGCTGAAAAATAGATAATAAATACATTGCATATAAATGCAAGTTTCATCTTGAAAAAGATTCAGTTCAATCCAATGTATTTTTATAGTACCAAATCAAATTCAAATTCAAATTCAAATTCAAATTTTATTTGTCACACACACACAACCATACACAGTATGACATGGGGGTGAAATGCTTGTAGCTGTACAATGCCCGACCATTAAATGACAGAAGAAAAGTTTTACAATATTTACAATTTACTACAAAAATTTACAAATTAACTTAGGAATTTACAGTAAAGAATGTGCAAATAGCAGAAGAGATTATAAAGATAAGGATTATAAATTATAGGAATTATAGGATTATAGGAAATCACAACAACAGCTGCCTCAAGGGAGTTCATATTGTAAGGTAAATAATACAAAGAAAACAGAAAACTCCAACAACCATATGACCCCTGTTAGGAAGCGCTTTGGAGACAGTGACAGGAATAAACGTCTAATAGAACCAGGATCTCTGAGGGGCGACTATCTGCTGTGACCGGTTGCAGGTGTGCAGATGAAGACAGGACAAAGAAATGTGGTTAAAAAGAGCCAGAGATTAACAATAACTAATGATTAAATGCAGAAAGGTGTGTGAACACATATTAACTGAAAAAGATGACTAAAGAAGAAACACTAGGTGCACCAAGGGAATCCCCCAGCAGCCTACACTCATTGTAGTGTAACTAAAAGAGGGGTCAGGTTTACCTGAGCCAATGCAAACTATACCACTTTATCAAAACTGCGTTTTTCAGACAACCTGATAATAACCAATTACAGTAGTCCAGCCTAGAAGTAATGCATTTACTAGTTTTTTCACATCACTCTGAGACAGGATATTTCTAATTTTGGACATACTGCAAAACTTGAAGAAAGCAGCCGTACATATTTCTGTAATATTAGCATTGAAGGACATATCTTGGTCAAAAATGACTCCAAGGTTCCTCACAGTGTTACTGGAGGCCAAGGTAATGCCATCCAGAGTAAGAATCTGGTTAGATACCATATTTCTAGGCTTTTCAGGGCCGAGTACAATAACCTCAGTTTTATCTGAATTAAGAAGCAGAAAGTTAGTGGCCATCCAGGTCTTTATGTCTTTAAGACATTCCTGCAGTTTAACTAATTGGTGTGTGTTATCTGGCTTCATGGACAGATAGAGCTGGGTGTCATCTGCATAGCAGTGAAAATGTATGCTATGTCTTCTAATGATGCTGCCTAAGGGAAGCATGTATAGTGTAAACTGAATTGGTCCTAGCACTGAACCCTGTGGAACTCCATAATTAACCTCAGTGTGTGAAGAGGACTCTCCATTTACATGCACAAATTGGAGTCTTTTAGATAGATGTGATACAAACCACTGCAGTGCAGTACCTGTAATACCTACAGCATGTTCTAATCGCTCTAATAGGATATTATGGTCGACAGTATCGAATGCTGCACTGAGGTCTAGCAGGACAAGCACAGAGATGAGTCCACTGTCAGAGGCCATAAGAAGATCATTTGTAACCTTCACTAAAGCTGTTTCTGTGCTGTGATGAGCTCTGAAACCTGACTGAAACTCTTCAAATAAACCATTCCTCACCAGATGATCTGTTAGCTGTTTGACAACTACTCTTTCAAGGATTTTTGATATGAAAGGAAGGTTGGAGATTGGCCTATAATTAGCTGTAACAGCTAGGTAAAGTGATTGCGGTTAAACTACTGATGGCCTGTGGAGATTAAATAATTAACAGAGATAGGTTGATCAGATTGAAACATTAATTAATCGTAGTACTTTCTTGAACAGTCTTGTAGGATGGGGTCTAAAAGACACATTGATGGTTTGGGAGACATAAATACTCAGAAGGATCGACCTTGGTAGACTCTTAGTTTGTTATGTCAAATCAAATTTAAACAAATTATAAATATTTTGCATTGAGATCCACTACGTCTGTCATGGCCTGGGTCTAGGGATCCAGGGCTCATGTATTTCTGTTCATTGTTCCATGTGTAGTGTTTTGGTTGTATCCTCTCGCTTCTTCCTCCGTCTCCCTGTGTGTGTTTATGTACGTTTGCGCTCTCAGATGTGTTCCTACACTGGAGACTTCCACACCAGCTGTAGCTGATGGCCTCGTCAAGAGCGCCCTATTTAAGAGGGTGGCTGAGCTCTAGTCGGCACTAGATCCTTAACGCAAAACTTGTTAGTATAACTGTGGACCAAGAACACTGTCGTGATTATAGCTGATCCTGCTAAGCTGAGTATGTTTGTGTGTTACCAGGAATTGGGGAGCGGAGGGTGTTTTTGGAGATGTTACTTTTTCACCTTTCATGGACATGTCCACTGTGTGGGAATCAATGAGAATTGCCACTGCCCATATGGAAAAGAAATAGTAAAAACTTATATGTGATTACTCATGAAAGTGGCCACTTTCATGAGTAAATCATATAAGGCTTACATGATTTACTCATGAAAGTGGCCACTTTCTCCCTACCTTCATATATTGTTTTAGTAAGTATCCAAAACATACAAGTTGCATTATATAATTTTTCAAGGGATCTTATATCTGTTTTCACTCTTATATGCTTTTCATACAAGTTTCCACAAGACAGATACAAACTTTATAAGATTTATATATATCTTTTCCATATGGGTGGGGCCACAGTGCTGGGATTTCTATATAGTTGTGTTTTTTTCCACTCACTATAAATAAATCCAGTGTTCATCGTAAGCGTGATGTATTTCTGTATATTGTTCCATGTATAGTGTTTTGGGTCCTCCTCACTGCTACTCCATGGTCTGCACCTGTCCGTGGCAACATCCCTCTTTAAGGCAGATATTTGTATTTTCTGACAATTCAATTCCATTCAAAACATTTGTCTTACGGTGCATTCTGTGTAACACACCTGTACAGTCAATTACTGACATGTACCCAACTTTCTGGGGACAGTAATTGTTTTTCTTCTTATCAAACCTGTAACATGAGATTAATTCACAGTCTGTGTTTGTTTTGCATTGGTGCAGATCTACATGCCTTCCACTGAGTATATTTATTTGAAAATGTAAACAAATGTTGCAACCAGATATTTATGTTAGTGGTCAAAAATATAATGGGTATGGAATATGTCATTGGTATCTCCAATCCTGTACTTTTCTTGCCAAGAAGATGAAACTTGTCGATGGCGCCAAATAATAAGTTTTCAGATGATAATTTTAGATTTACTGTGTTCACGCATTTCTTAATATTCCACCTCCATTGTTGTTTGCACAATTTGATCAGAACAGGTAATCAGAGCTTTGAGGTTGAGAAGTCTGGGCTCAGACCACTCTATATGTATTTTTTGGAAGAAACACTGGTGTGCAGCAGAAAAATTACTGAATATATCATTGTTCAATGTGAATATAATTATGTGCTAATCACAGATTTTTCATAATGAACTCCACATATGACTGTAAGATTGTCAGCACACTTGGCAGCAAGATGCCTTGGGCCTGGCAGAAACCAGCTGTAGTGCTGAGGCAGCTGTCTGTCTTTCCCATTACAGGAGTAAAGTTAAGCAGGAATTCAACAGAAGTACAAAAGATTTAAGGATGAGTGTCAGGTCACAATTTTAAGACAAATATGATGAACTTTATCCAGCACATCATTTGTCGATTCAGCTTTTTAAATCCAATTAAAATCAAACCACTCAAAAAGATCCTCTGGAACAGAGCAGAGTTCTTGAAACAGAGCTTACTGAACAGAGCCATATGTAGAGCAAAACAGAACATCACAGAAGAACAAGACAAAGAAAACCTGGGTGAAAAGCTTTAAGCACATGTGCGTCAAAAACTAACAAAGACAAAAAAAGATTAAGACGAGGACACACAAACCCAAACCAGATGCATCACATCAGCCAAACTCTACCAACTGTAAGAGACAAACCTGTCAGCATAACCCATAAAACTGCCATAGTCTAAAATAGTAGGCTAAAGCAACCGCTGCGCATCACCAGTGATGCACCTAAGTATATGGGTCATAAACAATTTAACTATGTGGGTCACTTGCTTAACATTGTAATTCCAGTATATAAACACTCCTGCATAGGTATGTATAAAAATATATATGATTTCAGAGTATGTTTCATAAAAAAAACAGCAAGACTCACATGTGTTTTCGCAGACTTCGGTGAGCAGAAGAGGCTGCTTGAGTTGTTATGCCTTCTCAATTTAACTGTATTGTTAAAGATCAGGAAACACACAGAGACCACACCGCTAACCTGCACTTGTACTTATTTTCTGTTTGACGTCACTGCTAGACTGTCTCAACACATTTCCACCACAGAAAACCCTGATGTCATTTTTAGATGTGGTCAACAGGTTGTTTATATATAATACTTACTTCACCTGTCTGCAGTTTTTTCTTAGATGATCTCACATTATCTTACAAGAACAATCCACGAGCAGAAAATCTATCATCAGCAACAAAGCAAAGCACTTCCACGTCCATGGTTCGAGTTGATTTCAGGTTCTTCATTTGAAAATCTGCCTGTGATCTAAAGTTAAAAAAGAAGGGAGGGGGGGGGGAGGCATCTTTGAGGTCTGAGGCTATTATGGTTTTAAAGATTTTTCCCCTAGTCCCCTTTGAGTTTTAAGTGCATTAGTCAGCCTGTTCATCAAAATCATCTATGCCAGCCACACCATCATCTTTAGGTTGATCCTCATATCGCTTCTGCAACAGCACCACCTGCAGTTTCTCTAGGATAGTGTTTTCCTGGGATGATAGAGGAAGAGAAACTGCAACTTTGCTCCTGGTTCCATCTCTGAATATTCACAGGTTTCACCCACAAACTTCCCCAAACTTTTGTTATCTATAAAGACCACACCAGCTCACTCAGAAAGCCAGCTAAAAATGTCACTTCTGGTCCGATTGGGGAGGGGACCAGAGAAAACTACAGTTCACCTTTGTTTTGGCAAGTGTCATTACTGCCGAAGTGAATTATTATTTTGTGAAGTTTACATTTATTTGCAGTTTCAGGTTTCCATTCAGTGCCGTGTGCGCTGGCCCCTGGTAATTGGCTGCTTGTGTTTCTCACTTCAGGTTTGTCAAAACGGAACTGGCAATAAGAATAGTTTTTTCTTTGGTGTGTGTGTCACAGAGTGCCAGAAAATGATGTGAAATGTGAACATGTTGGTGGCGTACTGGGGGCTTCTATTTAAGACTACAGCTCCTTCTCACTGTCACCCAGTCGGCCTGGTTTTTGCTGGGAAAAGCTACTGGTACAGGTGCCTCGCTAGGAGAGTGTGCTTTGAATATAGCACATGGAGATTACAATATGAAAAGAGTCTTATTCTAAAGGTTTTAAATAAACAGGTACAGAGATAAGCTAGGCAAAACAGCGGGGTGCACTTTAACAGGAAAAGGATGTGATACAATACCACAGAGAGAACCAACTCTAAGTGAGAGCGCCAAACACTCGATAAACTCATAACGTAATGAATGTTGGGTTCAAATGCAGGGGATCCTGCAGTTCACGACTGAGAATTAAAATAGTCCAAATTCTTTTGGCTCCAGTAAAATGATCAGTGTGGTTATTCTCCCAGGTGTTATACTAAAGTGTAATGTTCAACATCAATGAAAAACAGGATTTATGGGGTTTTTGTTTTCTAAAAAACTAAAGCACAGAGCAGTGCTGTGAGTTTAGGTGTAAATGAATACACAGTGACTCAAAGTACAAAACAGACCCACACTTTGTCACAGTATGCGATAGTATGCTATGTTCAGCACTGTGGTGAAAAAAATCTCACTATAGCTTTGCACATAGAGTAAAAAAAAAAGAGAGGAAATAACTGTTGTGGTTTCACATGCTTGTCATACAACATAGCAACCTGCAAACATACAAAACATAAAACAAAAGAAAAAGACTCAAAGTTTTCTTGATCGAACTAAACTAAACTCTTCATAGTCAAGTTACATTTTCAATCTGACTGACAGGAAGGTTGAGGGTTAGAAAAACCACTACAAAGGTGGTTTATAGGTATTGCCTAAACTTTTTATACAAGAATGTCGTGGTAATTTTAGGTTTTTAATGATTTCTTTGAACTCTTCCACTTTCAAGGTGAAATGATTGTAAAACATGCATGTTTGAGGAGTTTACAAAATAAGAACTGCGTGTACAAATGTGAATTTCTTTTCTTCTCTGAATTCTCCGTAATTCAAACAGGATCAGAAGAGAATCGTTGCTTTTTGTTAAGTTTACGGACATGACTTATGAATTACATCTATATGAGCCTTTACACCAAGGTCCTGTTTTACCAAAATAGTGCCGTACAGCTTGTCACATTGTTGCTTCGCCAGTCAAAAGGGAAATGTCAACACAAGAGTCACATTTGTACACGTCATCACACGTCTTCATTAAATGCATTTCCTATACTTCAGACCAAAAACGTGAAATCAGTCAGTAGGGTAGCAAAACAGTTAAAATCTTTTTCCTTTATAAGCATCAGCAGTTAAGACATCTTAACACAAATCAATGCTGAAAGGTTGATATCTCAAATGCCTTGTAAGACACACAGAAATTCAGTTTTCACATATTTTTCTGTATGAAACAGTGCTGACATTCACGCTGTCCATGTGTTGTGTTGAGTTCAGGCTTGTGTTGATTTTTTAGCTTAGCAGAAGCTCCTGTGGTTCACGAGGACTTGGATCTATGACACGCTGTCAGAATCAAAGCAACAGCTTACTGGCTTAACTCACTGCTGTAGCAATGTCCAGCTGCTCCTTCCTGCTCTTTCACTTGTTGAATGTTGCCTCTCCAGGACACCATCCTCACCTGGGACCGAAAAGTCTTACTGAGGAAAAAGTAAACAACAGGGTCCAGACAGATATTGAAAACTGCCACCATCGTGGTCATCTCCATTATATAGTTCAAGACTGAAACAACAGAGCGATTGCTTGTCAAAAACGTTGAGGGAAGCCGAACTAGGTGATAGGGGACGAAACAAACACAGAAGATGCTGACCAGCACTAACATGTTCCTGCGAGACTTCACAAGCTTCTCGGAGCCAGAGGAGGCCAGCTGTGTCTGCTGTGCCTGCAACACCCTGCGGGAGGTGCTGTAGTAGAAGAAGACCATGGATATGAAGACCACGAGGAAGATGATGGTGGATAAAGTGTGGATGATTGTGAAGAACAAGCTAATTGATGCACTAATGAATGGATCACAGCAGCTCGGGATAGAGTTCAGAGGCTTCTGGGTGATGAAAAACAAGATGGTGTAAATAACTGCTGGAGCCAGGAGACAAACCCAGGTGACCATGGAGATGATGTGGGCAGCTCGCACTGACTGCAGAATGTGAGTTCCTGAAGGGTGAACAATCTTCAGATACCTGAAGAGAGAAAAGAGGCAGTATGCAATTTCACTGATCAGTCACAGTGGAAGAGAATCTGCAGAAGACATAACTGAGTTACAAAGATGGTTAAAATGCCTGCAATCGTCCAGGTAAGTAAATCTCCAAAAGTTGATTCTGTTCATCTGGACGTAGCGTTTTGTGGGAGAAACGTTTGTGACTCATCCAAGCGACTTCTTCAGTCTCCAGAGACAAAACGCTACGTCCAGACGAACAGGATCAACTTTTGGAAAGTTACAAAGAGATGTCTATGCTTGGATCAGGGAAACAGGGATTGTACTTACCTGTTAACAGCAATGTGTCCCATGAACAGGATGCTGGCATACATGTTGAGGAGCAGGGCAGAAGCTCCAAAACTACAGTAGAGCTGCTGAACAATAGTAGACTTGCTGGCATAGAAAGTGATTCGCAGTGGCAGGGAGAGGCAAAGCAGGAAGTCAGCAGCTGTCAGGTTCTTCATGTAGACCATCAAGCTGCTCAATGTCTGCTGCTGACGACAAAAGTAAAATTTCATGATGAAGCCATTGAGGGGTAAACCCACCTGAAAGGACAGAGATGAAGAAGGCAGGAGTTTAGTGCATGCACAGCGATCTTTAATAAAATTTCTGACAGAACATAATCTGAAGATTTGAAACATACCAGAAACACCAGACTGTAGACCAGCATAAAGAAAGAGTTGACTGATGTGGCGACAACATCACACGTCTGGCTCAAAGTTGAAGTCATATTTTTTAAGTCACTCATTTTTCCCAAAGCTGAAAAATAAATCTGCCTTCAGAGATCCCTCTTTCATAGTCTCTTAGTGTTAATCAAGGTCCAGTTTTAAATGTTGCCTTTAAGATTCAGTAAAGCTCTCTTTATGCATGCTACTTTCTGGAGGAGTTTACTGAAAGTTTAATTCTATTCAGTGTACAGTTGTCTCAGGTTGCTTTCCCCTACAGTCTTGCAGCTTTGAAGACAAAGTTGAAAGCTTAACATGCAAGTACAGAAACCACTGTTAGATGTCATCTCTCATCTTTAGCCTACATATGCAATCCAACACTGACTCTTAACTGACCCATTACTCTGAACATTATAAGCTGTTTTCTATACCAGCATTTAACTGGATATAATCCTTATCAAGAACTTGTGACATGGGATTGGTGCACAATTTATGAAGAAATATCCACGTGCAGAGAAGAAATTCCTGAATATATTACATTATTGAATATACAATGCTGCGTACAATGGTGTGTTCATAATGAATGCTACAAATGAGTGTAAGGTTGATTTTCAGGTCAGTTAGCATTACTTGGGCCTTTGTCAATGACAAATTTGTTATAGTGTTACAGGTTTCCCATTTGGAACACAGTCAGAAGCCAACGTTGGCATTGAGATGGCAGTACAGAAGGATTATACACTGCTTCTCTTCTCATGAGTCAGGAGCTGGTTAAATCATATTTTTAGTTAAGCATGAAATCACTAAAAGTACAAAAAAACTTGAGGTTGAACAACGAGCAAGACTCACCTTTATTTCTGCAGTTTTCAGTGTGCAGGAATAACTGCTTGAGCTGTTAGGTGTTCTTTTATAGTACTGCTTTAGATCAGGAAACAAACAGTGATCACACTTCTATACTGCCCGCTAACTTATTTCCTGTTTGCCTTCACTGCAAAATAGTGCAACATATTTAAAACACAGAAAAAAAAACACAGTGTCATGCCCTTTGCAGCCAAGAAGAAAAAAAAACATGTAGGCCATGCACTGACTACTGTAACCTGAAGAGTAAGTATCCTTTGCCACTCGTTAGATCTGCTCTGGAGCCTCTCCAGTGTTTGACCTCTGAAACATTTTACACTTGGTCCATATCAGGGAGGAGGATGAATGTAAGGCTGTGTTTAACACATTCTTAGGACATTTTGAAGATCTTGTGATGGCTTTTTGGATCACAATTGCACCTGCAGTCTTCCAGGACTTATTTAATGATGTGTTAAGGGGTGGCTGTAGCTCAGGTGGCAGAGCAGGTCAGCCACTAATCAGAAAGTCGGTGGTTCGATCCCAGGCTGCCTCCTGGCTGCATGCCAAATATCCTTGGGCAAGATACTAACCCCATGTTTGCCTACTGGTGGTGGTCAGAGGGCCTGGTGGCGCCTGTGTCCAGCAGCCTCGCCTCTGTCAGTGCACCCCAGGGCAGCTGTGGCTACAATGTAGCTTGATGTAGCTTGCCATCGCCAATGTGTGTGGGTGAATGCCTGAATGTAGTGTGAAGCGCTTTGGGGTCCTTAGGGAGTAGAAAAGCGCTATACAAATGCAGGCCATTTACTTCTTGAACATTTTGATTTTAGTTCACTTGAATTATATTCTGATTTTTTTTTTGAGTCTCTAAACACTGGGTAGGCTGCAACCTTGTGCATTATCCTCCTATCAGTTAACCCCCAAAGAACAAAATTTGAATGTGGGGTGATTGTGAACTACTCAAGGTTAGGCTGGAGCTGGACAAATGGTGACGCTGGTTGGAGGGAGCTGAACCGCCTTTTCTCATAGAACAATAAAAGCAGTACCAAATGACACTTCCTAGCCCTAGAAAAACTGCCCACAGTGTCACACACCTCTAAATTATTTATTGACCGTGTTTTCAAACTACATCAAATTCTAATAGAAGTTGTGCCTGACAGAGGACTGTATAGACAGATCTCACCATGCATTCACACATCACTTCCAGCAGAACTGGTGGATCTGGACACAGACCAGAGAGGTGAAAATTGGATACCCCAAAGGTGGAGAATGATAAGGCTGAGATCATGTGGGACTTCAAGATGCAGATGGATGACCTGGAGCACTCAGGGCAGAGACCCCCAAATGGGTAGATGGCTCCAGTACATGAAAGGAATGACATCCAAGATCTCTGTCTAGTTTAGTGCAGTCTTAACCCTTTAAGACCTACCATAGAACCAAGTCCGCCAGAGCTTATATTATATTTTTACATGGTGTGGTGCCATTTTTGGGAGCATTTCAAGTTGCTATACATCAATACAGCTGTTATAGCCCAGATTTTAATAATATGTATTCATTAAGTGCATAGTAATTACATAAATTGCAAAAAAGTGCAATAAACTACAAAAAAATTGAAAATCGTTTTTGCTTTTTTAACATATATTTCTAGTTAGAGAAATTTAAGAGGCTTATCCCTCAAAACTGTAAATACAAAAAAGTTGCACAAAATAGTTTCCTACCACAGGAAATTTATTTTGAGTGTCTTCATAGTTCTATTTTTGAAATATACCAATTTTTATATACTGCAGGAAAAACAAAAATAAATATTATACCGCTCCGAAGGTCGGACGGTCCTGATCCCCAAGGACCCCAAGAAGGGACCGGTCTCCTCCAACTACCGACCAATAACCTGCCTCAGTACTACATGGAAGCTCCTGTCAGGCATCATATCGGCTAAGATGAACAGTCACATGGGTCAATACATGAGCGGGGCACAGAAAGGGATTGGCAAGAATACCAGAGACGCAAAACACCAGCTACTGGTAGACAGAACAGTCAGCCGAGACTGCAAGACCAGACTGACCAACCTGTGCACTGCCTGGATTGATTACAAGAAGGCCTATGACTCAATGCCCCACAGCTGGATACTGGAATGCCTAGAATTGTACAAGATCAATGGGACCCTAAGAGCCTTCATCAGGAACTCAATGGGGATGTGGCGTACAACACTAGAGGCCAACTCCAATCCCATAGCACAAGTCACCATCAAGTGCGGGATCTACCAAGGAGATGCTCTGTCCCCACTGCTGTTCTGCATAGGCCTGAACCCCCTCAGTGAGATCATTAACAAGACTGGCTACGGATACAGACTACAGAACGGAGCAGTTGTCAGCCACCTCCTGTACATGGATGGGAGAAGTGTAGTTGGATGGTAACAAAGAGAGGGAAGGTAGTCAGAACTGAGGGGATTGAACTACCAGAAGCCAACATTGCAGACATAGAGGACAGTTACAAGTACCTGGGGATCCCGCAGGTGAATGGGAACCATGAAGAGGTCGCTAGAAAAGCTGCAACCACCAAGTACCTGCAGAGGGTCAGGCAAGTCCTGAGGAGTCAGCTGAATGGTAAGAACAAGATCCGGGCCATCAACACGTACGCCCTGCCCGTGATCAGGTACCCTGCTGGGGTAATAGGCTGGCCAAAAGAAGGAGATAGAAGCCACTGACATAAAGACAAGAAAGCTCCTTACCATGCATGGAGGGTTTCACCCCAAGTCCAGCACCCTGAGGCTGTACGCTAAGCGGAAGGAAGGGGGCTGGGGACTGGTGAGTGTCAGCACCACAGTCCAGGATGAGACAACGTACATCCAAGAATACATTGGGAAGATGGCCCCAACTGACCGAGTGCTCAGTGAATACCTCAGGCAGCAGAAACCCAAGAAAGAGGAGGGAGACGAGGAACCATCATGGAAGGACAGGCCCCTGCACGGTATGTACCACCGGCAGATAGAGGAGGTGGCTGATATCCAGAAATCCTACCAGTGGCTGGACAAAGCTGGACTGAAAGACAGCACAGAGGCACTAATCATGGCAGCACAAGAACAAGCTCTGAGCACAAGATCCATAGAGGCTGGGGTCTATCACACCAGGCAAGACCCCAGGTGCAGGCTGTGTAAAGATGCCCCAGAGACAATCCAGCACATAACAGCAGGGTGCAAGATGCTAGCAGGCAAGGCATACATGGAACGCCATAACCAAGTGGCCGGCATAGTGTACAGGAACATCTGTGCCGAGTATAACCTGGAAGTCCCGAGGTCAAAATGGGAGATGCCCCCAAGGGTGGTGGAGAATGACCGAGCTAAGATCCTGTGGGACTTCCAGATACAGACGGACAAAATGGTGGTGGCTAACCAACCGGACATAGTGGTGGTAGACAAACAGAAGAAGACGGCCGTAGTGATCGATGTAGCGGTTCCGAATGACAGCAACATCAGGAAGAAGGAACACGAGAAGCTGGAGAAATACCAAGGGCTCAGAGAAGAGCTCGAGAGGATGTGGAGGGTGAAGGTAACGGTGGTCCCCGTGGTAATCGGAGCACTAGGTGCGGTGACTCCCAAGCTAGGCGAGTGGCTCCAGCAGATCCCGGGAATAACATCGGAGATCTCTGTCCAGAAGAGCGCAGTCCTGGGAACAGCTAAGATACTGCGCAGGACCCTCAAGCTCCCAGGCCTCTGGTAGAGGACCCGAGCTTGAAGGATAAACCGCCCGCAGGGGCGTGCTGGGTGTTGTTATATATATATATATTAAAACCAAGTCAACACTGAAAGTACAAACATCACTAATGTCACATAGCTTTGCCGACATGTGGCCAACAGCAATGTTTTAATGTTCTTCATTATTAAACATTCGCACATAAATAAGTGACGTCATATTCAGTACTTACTTTTGACAGTACACTCTTCAGCCGCTCCCTTCTGCTGTATTTTGCGGCAAAATTATCCACACCCTCCGCCGCGCTATGAATTGTGGGATATATGGGACCACGAAGTGTGCACCGGACCACGCTTGATATTTGGGGAAATTGATGGAGCATTTCGAGTATGCATTTGAAGTACAATTCGAATTGGGACAGCCGTCGTGGCGTGGCGGTGACGTAACCGCACTTAAAATGCATACTTCAAACGTGCAGACCCTGAATTGGGACACAGCCACTGACAGCAGCAGCAGACCCATCCTTGGCCTCCAAACCCTTTGACATTTTGTGTGTGTTTTCTGAGGAATGTCTCTATTTGTATATAGTGTACAGTTAGATTCATGTGTAAGTAGTCACTGAAGCAGAAGGGAGGAGCTGCCTTGTTATTTTCTGTCTTGTTTTCTCCTGTTTATCCAGTTAGGGAGCTAGGTGTAGCATTTGCATTTTATCCCTTTGTTGTTTCAGCAACATTAAATTTAAAAACTGCACGTTTGAGTTAAAATATATATTTATAATTTTAATAAATGACAAATTAAAAAAGCATGAACATTTTTTTGTATCGAAAAAATATCGAACCGTGACACCAAAGTATCGAACCGAACCGTGAATTTTGTGTATCGTTGCACCCCTAATATATATATATATATAATCTATATATATATCATAATAATCTGACAATACTATAATATTGGCCATATTATATTTACATTACCACAGTGAGATGATTTTAGTCTCATGAACAACATTAACTAATTGTTCTTTACTAACTAATCTTGAAATAACTGTTCAGTACAAAAATGAAGCCCAACAATCATGTTTTACAGTCCCGTGGTCTCATACTCAGATATTCAACTAATCAAAGTGATGTCATGACAAAAACGAATGACCAACAAAACATTTTTTCTCCTTCATTTCTGTCACACAATGCTGTATGTAACGTTTCTCGCGGTTAGTATCATGGTTGCTAGGCAACCTGAACAGCGCGACGAAGGCTAGACCATCCCATTTCACAAGCCTCTCACTTCCGCACTTCTCGTACTTATAGTACGCACTGTATGTAGTGCGCGTACTTCAAGCATGCAGACCCTGAATTGGGACACAACCAGTGGCTGCCACAGGTCAACTGCTGCTGAGGGATTTTCAAAGCAGTCACAAGATCAGGGGACCAATCAGCAGCCGCCAGCTCTCCAATGAGGAAGGACCTGTGGACTCTTAAAGACACAGACAGAAACAAGAGACCCCTAGGACTCCAGTTTCGGCCAGGGCCGTAACAAACCTAAAAGGGTTGGCATAGTAAAAAAAACAAAACAATTTGCCATGTCTTACAGACATGCTTTGTTGTCTGGGTCAACTGTATAGCAAGAGACAGAGAGAGGCGTTGAAAGCTCCAACTGAACTTATTGTTTCAGAGGAAAACATGAACACGGTGTACAGTCAAGTCTTAATAGCTTACTTACAACTGGGCTCGTCAGGCACTCTTCTTGGCTGCAGTGGTTATTATTATATTTACATGCTTCCAGCTCCCGTTTCTGCTCGATGACAACTCGTACTTTTCTACTCTCCTTTTTCTCCCTCCCTCGCGCTCACAGACACATAACGGATATGGCAGTCCATTCTCCCTGCGGCACAGACTACACTGCCAATGAGTAGGGATGTGTACCGGTCTGACATAAACGGTAGTTGCCTTTTTTCCTGAGATGTGATACACTTTGGATTCTAGCCAATAATTTTACCTTTGCAAGGATAGTAAGCGGGCCAAGGTACGTACGTTCTTTTAGAGAAGAGCTACAGATTAAAAATGCCCAAGGCGAAGCGGTCAAAAGTCTGGCTGTACTTCACAGCAAAAGATGCAAACTCAGCAGCCTGCAACAAGTGCTTTAAGCTGATACTGTGATACTGTCAAAGGAGGTAACACCTTGAATCTGACGACAAACCTTGAGACATATAGCGTTTTGTTAAAAGCCGAGAAATGCACCGTATTTGATAGCTTGCTGCGAGACCTCACACTGTGCACATCTACTGCGGGTGTGGTGCCTGTTATCGGGCCCGGAGTTTGCAACATCCCCCAAAAACCCAAAGAGTAGAGTCCTGGCCCCTAGCCCTGCCAGTGTAGCAGAAATGATGACGGATGATGATGGCAGCAGCAGCCGTTCTTCTCTGGGCGAGTAGCTTAATGTTGTTCGTGTGTAATTTACGTTGAGTAGGCTAACCACGTTATTACATTAATGCACGTAAGGTGAACTAGCAAACACCGTTGTAGTTACATGCGGCTGTCTTCTTGTTTGATGGCAGATACTCTCTTCACCCTGGCCAAAAAGGCTAAAATGACCAAAGAAAAAGTGGAAAACAGCTAAATATGAGAGGTTTTTGGATTTTTTCCCACTGTTTAAGCATTGCTTCCAGCCAAGAGTGATACCATATATGCCCTATAGCTGCAGAAAAGGCTAACATTGTTATCTTTTTACAAAAAAAAACAGCTAAACATGAGAGGTTTTTGGACAAAGTTTGTGTTCTTCATTCTTTAAGCACCAGTTTAAGCACCGTTTAAGCACCGGCACCATTTCAAAAGTACTGTTTTAGCACCGGTATCAGATAAAACCTAAACGATACCATCCCTACCCACGAGGCTACATTCTTTAGGGCTATACCTGTAACACTCCGCTTTGCCTTCATATTAAATTATTCTTAAAAATATTTCCTCACGCCATTATGAGACTCGAGATTGAGACACAGGCATTAGAGCCTCTTAATGCGTGTTTTGTTTAGGTTTCCACCACCGTGGAATTACCTAAAATAGAGAGGGCATAGCCTAACATACGAAACAGGAACAGACTTCTGTGTAAGCAACTGTACTCTGAATACTACCTTTTTAAACAGTACCACTAACGGAAAACAGTTACTCATATTTTGGATTTTAAATATGTAACGGTGGTACATGTATTCCATTACTCCCCAACACTGTTTGTAGAAAACAACAGATTTTGTCTTGTTTTAAGTTTATTTATTTTGCAAGGAACTGAACTCTGATTGAAACCGAACTGCTCCTCTCTCTCTTCAATCCACTGTACAACAACAGTCTCCTGCTTGTCTGTGAAGGTTCTCAGTCATCCAGCTCATCGTAGTCTAAGGACCTTGGAAAGAAAAGCGTCTGGACTTCTTTAAGTTGTTTGAAGACGTTTCACCTCTCATACAAGAAGCTTCTTCAGTTCTAAGGTCAAATGGTGGGGAGTCCCAGATTTGGGAATTATTCCCCCGAGAGGGACAATCGACCCCCTAATGATCCTCTACCTAATCACATTATTGATATATGTAATACACATATATACAGGAGAAGATGGATGAATGGATTAAAGATATTCTTAAATTCATTGCTAGTTACAGTTAAGCAAGATGTTCTAAGAGCAATTGGAGGAGAGTCACAGATTTTAAGCCCTATGCGAGTGTCCCCAAGAGGGTTAGGGACCCCTTAGGGATCTTCTACGTAATCACATGAGCCAAGGTGTGAAAACGGGTTTAGGTCACAATCAGCCAGGGTTTCGGGTGAGCTCATTGTGAAACCTGGCCCCACCCCATCATGTGATTTCCTGAGGCCAGATGGCCCAGGATGTGAGTGGGCGTTAAGGTGTCTGGCAAGGGATCTCAAAACTGGATTATAGATGGCAGACAGCTGGTGTCTTTGCTCAAAGATGGTCGCTCACAGTGGACAAAAATGGTGTCTTTCACTCCTCTTTCTAACCATCTGTCCTCTCTGTCCAAAATGTGAACATTGGCATCCTTAAGATGCAGATGGACTGCTGAGTCTTGTCCTGTGGAGGTGGCTCTTCTATGTTGTGTCATGCGCTTGTGAAGTGGCTGTTTGGTCTCTCCGATGTAGAGGTCTGGGCATTCCTTGCTACACTGTACAGCATACACCACATTGTTAAGTCTGTGTTTAGGAGTTTTGTGTTCGGGATGAACCAGTTTCTGTCTGATTGTGTTGCTGGGTCTGAAGTACACTGGGATGTCTTTTGCTTTCCTTTCCAAAACCTCTTACAGATTCATTCATAACCAAGTTATTTGTTATGGACTTCTCATGGGCCAAGATCAGAAAATTCCTCTTTCTTTAACGTAACAAAAGTAAATAATCTTTACTAAAATCGCTGAGATTATATCAGTATATGAAACGTAGAGAACTGTTGAGGGCAGAGTTGAAAGCTGCTTGATGCCTGCTTCTGTGCTCACAGTGTTGTGTCTGTCTCCTGCAGACTGTTAATGTCCAGATGCTCCTTGCTGAGCTCACTCTCTTCAGTTGCTTGTCGGATATTGGTCACAATGGCCACCTTCCTCATCTTTGCCCGGAAAGACTTACAGAGGAAAAAGTAAACAACAGGGTCCAGGCAGACATTGAAAACTGCCACCATGGTGGTCACCTCCATTACATAGTTCAAGACTGAGCCTACAGAGTCATTGCTCCACAGAAGACTATAGGGAAGACGAGCCAGGTGATAGGGGACAAAACAAACACAGAAGATGCTGACCAGCACTAACATGTTCCTGCGAGACTTCACAAGCTTCTCGGAGCCAGAGGAGGCCAGCTGACTCTGCTGTGCCTGCAACACCCTGCGGGAGGTGCTGTAGTAGAAGAAGACCATACATATGGAGACCAACAAGAAGATAATGGGAGACAAAGTGTGGATGATTGTGAAGAACAGCTTGATTGATTCACTAAAGAAGGGATCACAGCAGCTGGGGTTAGAGGTCACAGGGGTCTGGGTGATGAAAAACAGGATGGTGTATGTCACAGTCGGAACCAGGAGAAACACCCAGGTAATGATGGAAATGATGTGGGCAGTTTTTGCTGTCTGCAGGATGTGAGTTCCTGAAGGCTGGATGATCTTTAGATACCTGAAGAGAAAAGAAACGGGGGTTGAGTAGATGAATCAGTCACTATTCATTAATCAGTCACAGTGGTTTCAGATCAGTAGAAATTAATAAAGTCAAAAGTGATGTCAGTGATTTAGTCAGGCTATCAGAATTTGTAGTAAAAACATTGTCATGAAATGCAGTGTGAATTCAGTAAAAGGTTCCTCTAATCTTCATCATGACGTTTACCTGTTGGCAGCGATGTAGCCCATGAATATGATGCTGGCGTACATGTTGAGGAAGATGGCACAAGCTCCAAAACTACAGTAGAGCTGCCGAATGATGACAGAGCTGCTAGCATAGTGGGTGATGCGGAGTGGCAAAGAGAGGCAGAGCAGGAAGTCAGCAGCTGTCAGGTTTTTCAGGTAGATCTTCAAGCTGCTCGATGCCCGCTGCTGTGCTCCACAAAAGTGAAACTTCATGATGAAGCCATTGAGGATTAACCCCACCTAAAGAAACACAGAAAGGATGGAGAGGACAGGACTTCAGCACATACACTGAGAACCTTTAACACATTTTTAACAGTGATCTGATGATTTGAAACTTACCAGGAACACTAGACTGTAGACCAGCATAAAGAAAGGATAGGCTGAAGTGTTAACAGCATCGCAGGTCTGGTTGGAAGATGAAGTCACATTTATTGTGTCAGCCATGTTTCTGGAGCTGAAAAATAAATCCAATTTATTGAGTTCAAGAAGGAGCAGTCATAGAAATCCACTGCTCACTCTTAATAACCAATTATACTAACACTTTATCATTAGTATTGTTTTTTAATTCATTCTTCTTTTTTTCAGATCTAAATCACCATACTCGGTGTCTCAAGACCAGTGTTGGGCAAGGTACTTTGAAAAAGTAATTACTAGGAAAAGTAACCATTGTGTTACTTTAAACTTTTACTGACCCTCTGGGGTCCAGGGTTTAATTGGCCGTTTTTGACTACTTTGCCTACTTGGCTTTCTTTTCAGCACGATCTCACATGTCTGAATGTACTTTTTTTCTTTTTCATTTTGACATACTGCATTAACACAATTGATCTGAACACAGACAAAAACCATAAATTCAGAATCAAAGTCATAGTTTTTATATTTAAAAAATCATTTTCGTGGCTTAATGTCAGGAGTGTCATGTGTGGAGGTGAGGAAGAGATGACCCCCCCCCGCCCCTCCTTTCAAAGGCCGGTACCTGGCGGCCGAAGGTTCTTGCACATGGATATAGATGCTTACACATACACACACATAATGCCTTGTCTTAGAACCATTGTGGGGGTTTACGGTGGTAGGTGCTTGTGTTGTATTGTGTATTGTAACAGTTTGTCAATAAATAGCTGCCAGCGAGCTGCTCTTTAAAGGACTTTGGGCTAGAGGCAGGTTAGGAGCGTGAGCTCCAAGAGCTGGTTCTTAACCAAAGACTTCCCTTGCTAGCAAGTAAAAGATGTTCATCTTGTTTTTGTCGTTAACGAGAATAAGTTTCTAAACCAGCGGGGCTTGTGGAAACACAGATCCAACAGGCAGCCACACGGCCAGTGGCTGAGGCAACTAAGCAGATCGAGAGGCCCACCACACGGAAGCCAGTGGCGGCGACTTAGCAGGTCCAGAGGCATGCCACACAGAAGGAAGTGGCGGCGTCTGAGCAGGTCCAGAAGCCGGCCATGCCGAAGGCAGTGGCGGCGACTGAGCAGGTCCGGAGGCCGACCAGGCCGGCGACGAGCTGCAGACGACGAGCTGCAGAGGATGGCGTGGGAGCCGGCGGAGGAGCAGCTGCCGGCGACGGCGTTTGAGCCGACGGAGGAGCAGCTGCAGGCGACAGCATGGGAGCCAGTGGTGACGGAGGGGCAGCTGCATGGCGACAGGGGGCAGCTGCAGGTGACGGAGGGGCAGCTTCAGACGACGGTGTAGGAGCCGGCGGTGATGTAGCCAGCGGTGACGGAGCGGCAGCTGCGGGGCCAGCAGGTGCGGGAACCTCTGGCTGAAGGCAGGCTGAAGGCACCAGGGAAGGTGGGAGGGCATGAAAGGCTGGATCAGGAGATGGAAGCGGTGTTGGATTAGCAGGTGGACAGGCTAGCTGTTCCGAGCCTCCAGAGCATGAGGGCACTAGCTGGAGAGTCTCAGCTGAGCCTCTAGGGGGGTCAGGTGGAATTCTGGCTGCCCTCACCCTGGGTGCTAGGAAAGCCACGGGAGGTGGCTGGGCAACAGTCACCCCCACCTGAAAAACAGGAATGGGTGTGGAGGTAGACTGGGTCACAGTTGCCCTCGTCCTGGGAGCTGGCACAGGAGTGAGTGCTAGCTGGTCCCTAGCCACCCGAGGAGGTGCTGCAGGGACAGGCTGAGCAATAGCTGCCCTCACCTGAGAAAGTGAAACAGATGGAAGGGAAGGCAGTCTCTGAGCTGCCCTGCTAGCAGAAAAAGGTTGACTGATGGGTGAAATGGTGATTGAGTGGGAGAAATTACCAGGTTTAGCAGTGATAATGTCTTGAGCAGTGGCCTGTGATAGGCGGGCGATGTGATTGGCGGGCGAGCGAGGAGCGGAGCAGCGAGAGAGAGAGCGGCCAAAGCTTGGCAAGTGACACCCACTCTCCGCGGCGAATGCTCCGAAGCAGGTGAGGCAGCAGGTGGAGGACCCTGGCATCTTCGAGGGCCGCCCAGAGCCAGACGAGTCATGTCGAAGATTTGCTCCCTCTCCAGAAATAGCCACTGTTTCCCCTGAAGCTTCTCTGCCCACATGGAGAGCGCTGCCTCCTGCCGCTCGAAAAAGTCAGAGTCCGCTGGGTCAAAAGTGTGTCTTCTTGGCACCGGTCGCGTCATTCTGTCAGGAGTGAAAAAGATTTATTGGATCGAGAGAATGAACAAAGCAGGAACGGCAGGAGGCAGCGCTCCTTCGGTGGCCGGAGGAGCTTAGGGGAAAACAGCGACTTTTCGCGGAGAGAGAACACGTCTTTGCAGGGACTCATCTGGCTCTGGGCGAACCTGCTGCCTCCCCTGCATCGGAGCATTTGCCGGGTGGGTGTCACTGGTCAAGTTTCGACCGCTCACTCCCTCGCTCGGCTCCTCGCTCGCCCGCCGGCCGCTTCACTCACTGGCCTCTCCGCATCGCCACGGCACAGCGGCTACGCCTCCCACCTCCGCTCAACGGAGGCTCCCGCACCAGACGCTCAGTTGTTTACACCGTCCGCTTCCTCTTCCCGGAGAAAGCGGTGCATATGCCACCATAAAATGGACCGTTTTGAGCGACTCCCCGTGTTGAGTTCCAGTGACTGTTTTCCACCCTCCTCATTTCATTCTTCACTTAAAACAAATAATAGACTAATCTCCGATCCATGGGGAGTTTCCCTCCTGGAGGATGATGTGAACTGGGAAGAATTTTTCTGCTCTGCTCCCTCTGAGCTGGGATTTGTTAAGGACAATATCCGCACTTCAACACCCCCGAAGACTGTTCAATTAAAGACTGTAAATGGTGATGGCAGAAGGGACAGAACATTCTCTGATAAATCTATTACGGTCCCTGTGTACTCAAGCCCTTGGTCTGCTCACTCTAGGACTGTTTTATCTGAGACTGCTCCATCGTCCACCTGTCAGCCTGTTTAGTTTTCATCAGCCCAGGCTACTCTTAAAAATCCTCCTGCACCTACCTTTCAGTATCACTCACCCAGTCATTATTTCCACTCCTATCAGTCAGACTACACCCACACCTGTACCAGCTGCCCAGGACGAGGGCAGCTGCGACCCAGTCCACTCCTGCAGCTGTTCGTGTTCATTGGGTGGGAAGGTGACTGGCGTCCAGCCACCTTCCATGCCTGCCCCAGCACCCAGGCTGAGGGCAGCCAGAACCCAACCAGACCTGTATAGAGGCTTCGAAGAACTAGCCCGTCCACCTGCTAGTTTATCACTCCATCCACCTCCTGATCCAGCCTTTCATGCCCTCACACTATCTCTAGTTAGGCTAGCTGAGCTCTTCCCCGCTCAAGCACCTGATGCACTAGCCCAAGCTGCAGCTTTATCCCCTCACTAATTCAGTCTATAGCTCAGCCATTAGCCTCACCAACCTCAGCCATTAGCCTCCCCTACCTCTGTTAATCTACCGGCCTTTCCTGTCCAGTTGGTTCAGTCTCCTCCTGTCCCCCAATCGCCCGTCTTCCAGCCAGTCCAGTCTGTCGTCCAGTCTTTTGTAGTCCAGTCAGTTCAGCCTGTAGTCCAGTCTCCTACCCAGTCTTTGGCCCAGTCACTCATGTATCATCCTGTTCTGCTCCCTGACTTGCCGCCACAGCATTCGGAGCCAGCTGTGAGCTTTCTCGCTCCTCAGCCAGAGGTTTCCGCACCTGCACCTGCACCTCCCAAGCCGTCACCTGCAGCTGCTCCTCCATCACCGCCGGACCTGCTCAGTGGCAGCCGCCGTCTTCCTCGCGGCTGCCGCTGCCATGCTCGCGGCCACCCACCATATCTACTCCAGCATCACCGCCGGTCACGTGGTCGCCCACCAGAACTGTCTTTCTTGTCTCAGCCACTGGTCACGTGGCCGCCCACCTGAACTGTCTTTGTTTTGGAGTCTGTCCCCCCGTCCTGGGTCCCATCCGCCCACCCTTTTTTGGTTGGTCGAGTGCCGGCCTTTGACGGGGGGAGTGGGGGGTACTGTCAGCAGGGTGAGTACAGGGCTGAACATAATCTGACTAATGACATATGCAGTGGAACTAGAACATAATGCACAGAGACAGAAAGGTGGCACAGATAAACACGAGCACGTAGAAAATAACCTGAACACGAACAATTACACTATCTAAACACACTAAGGCTACGTTCACACTGCAGGCGAAAGCGCATCAAATCCGATTTTTCTGACCCTATGCGACCCATATCCGATCATGGTGTGACGGTGTGAACGGCACAAATCCGATATTTTCAAATCCGATCTGGGTCACTTTCGTATGTGGTACTGAATCCGATACATATCTGATGTCTCAGAAAGCGACTGCTGTTTGAACGGTCATGTCGCATTAAATCCGTCTTTTACGTCACTGACACAAGACAGACGGCAATTATCAGCGCCGGAGAAGACATCGTGAACGCTTCCTGGCCATCCAGTGAAACTGTTGGGAAGACAACGTTGGAGAAACGTGAACATTTTATTTGCACTGTATATTCTGCAGATTCTGACAGAAATCTGCAGCTATCCTTTGAAGCACCGCTCCTCTAAAACAGCAATAAGGATCATTATTAGGTTATTTACATTATTATGTATTTACATTATTATGTAAATAACAAAATAACACAAGTCCGAAGTCTTTATATTAAGACCATCAGTCAAACAATGCTGTTTGCTCTGGGTGTAAACAGAGCGCGTTGTGTGTGACGTCTTCTTTTGCGCATGCGGGCCACTTTGAGCGTTCACACTAGAGCGCGTGTGCTGTCACATTTTATTTGTAGTGTGAACAGGCAGACAAAAAAATCGGATTTGATCAAAAAATCGGAATTGAGCATTAAGACCTGGAGTGTGAACGTAGCCTAAATGTCACAAATCTCTCACATCTTAAAACTCTCTCTCTTTTGTTCTCTCACAACCATCACTCCTAAAACGTCCCCCTCTTCCTAAAAAAACAAATACCATGTTTCCATATCATTTTTTGATAGGTCAACATTGTACCTTTTTCCACCGATAGGAAATGGTGTTTTTTGTTTTCTAAACTTTTGGGGGGTCATCAGCAGAGACTGCTTTCTAGCGCTGTCCTTAGACAGTAAATGTGACGACAGTATTCAGGAAAAAACACAGCGTTTTGTTTTTTTTGTTTTTTATCATGACTCTGGTTTTACCTGGCCTATCACCACAATTTAAAAATGGGTACATAGCATCTTATTACTATGCTGCCTTAAATTGGTCATATGACTGGTTTACCACAACTACTTTATTCTTGCTCAGCAGTGCCCATGCAATTGCTTCCTCCCTGCCCCTGCCCCCTATCATAACTTGCACATTAAACAAGTATCAACTGTTTAACTTCCTTCTCTAATCTGATCAATGTTTCAACATTTGTTACTTTCCTTACTATCTGGCTTTTCTAAAAGCCGATTGAAAAGCCGAAATTGGGTCATCATACGCCTCAGTACATAGATTAAAGCTGTCATCTGCAATAGCAACTGGATAAAATCGTTAACAAGGGCCACAGTATGTGTGTCATGTATAAATGCAGAGAAGAAATCCCTGTATGCAGATGGAAAATGACCAAATATATTGCATTGCTGAATATACAACACTTTTAAATATAATGTTGTGTTACTCACAGATTGTTCATAATAAATGCAAAAAATGAGTGTAAGGTTGATTTGCAGGCTAGTTAGGAGCTCTTAGTTAATAAAAAAGTGTTATAGAGCTGTAGGTTGTGCATCTTGAACACTGCCAGAAACCAGCTGTGATGCTGCGATAGCTGTATCGAAGAAACATAGTGTTTCTCTTCTAGCGTGTCAGAGCTGGTAAAGTATCTTTTATATATGCATATTTTAAGGTAAACATGAAATCAGTAGAAGAAAAAAGTGGAAGATGAAAAACAAGCAGGACTCACCTATGTTTCTGCAGTTGTCAATGAGTAGGAAAAGCTGCTTGAGCTTTTATGTGCTCTTTTATCGTACTGCTTTAAATCTGGAAACACCGCGATCACACTTCTACCCTGCACTCTCACTTACTTCCTGTTTGTCTTCACTGCAATAAAAGTGCAACAGATTTAGAAACACACAAAAAACATGTCACTGTCTATAGAGAGGGAGAGAGAGAGAGCAAAGGGGAGAGACAAGAAAACTCCTTATCTGCATTTTAAGAACGTATGTGATCTTTCTTTGCCTTTAGACAATAATTCTGATGGCAAAAGAGGGACAGGCAAAAAAAAAAAAAAAAAAAAAAGTTGATAATGTGATATTCATCAATTCAATTCAATTTTATTTATATAGCGCCAAATCACAACAAAAGTCACCTCAAGGCGCTTCATCGATACCCAACAATCATATGACCCCCTATGAGCAAGCACTTTGGCGACAGTGGGAAGGAAAAACTCCCTTTTAACAGGAAGAAACCTCCGATAGAACCAGGCTCAGGGAGGGGCGGGGCCATCTGCTGTGACCGGTTGGGGTGAGAGAAGGAAGACAGGATAAAAGACATGCTGTGGAAGAGAGACAGAGATTAATAACAGATATGATTCAATGCAGAGAGGTCTATTAACACATAGTGAGTGAGAAAGGTGACTGGAAAGGAAAGCTCAATGCATCATGGGAATCCCCCGGCAGCCTACGTCTATTGCAGCATAACTAAGGGAGGATTCAGGGTCACCTGGTCCAGCCCTAACTATATGCTTTAGCAAAAAGGAAAGTTTTAAGCCTAATCTTAAAAGTAGAGATAGTGTCTGTCTCCCGAATCCAAACTGGAAGCTGGTTCCACAGAAGAGGGGCCTGAAAACTGAAGGCTCTGCCTCCCATTCTACTTTTAAATACTCTAGGAACAACAAGTAGGCCTGCAGAGCGAGAGCGAAGCGCTCTAATAGGGTGATATGGTACTACAAGGTCATTAAGATAAGATGGGACAAAAAAAAAGAACGTATGTGATACACCGTAATGTGTGGTAGCGTTATTATGTGATTTACCTTTTGTGTATTGTATAAGTTTCCAGGTGTATTTTTCTTAAAGGAGGCCCTTAATTTGGTGATTTTGGGTGGAGAGTCAACATGTTGTGCAATCCCAAGTTGCGCCACAAGGGGGCACCTCCACCCTAGTGAGACGGTTTAGTGTGAGCTACTGCTCATCTTCAGATCTGGCCGAAACGAGGGAGGAAAACACACTACCTGTAGTCCACCTGTTTTTTTCAGGTTAGTAAATAATAAGGCAACACATGTGGTCCACATGATTAAGATGCCAAATAAGGGTAAAACCCGACCAACAGTTTGTCTTGGTGGGATCTGTATTTGTCTGTTTTTTCTCTTTGAAACGTGTTATGGTTAAGAGAGCAGAGCTAGCTTAGCTCACCGCATGCTGGAGTAGCCTTTGTCTGTGGCTTCTTCTAAACTGAAGGCACTCTCTTGTAACAACAGTACACCACAGCTCCTCTATATTAGTGAGTTCACAGAGACAGTTTGATGTTCTACCACTGTAATTGTCTAAAGTTAGTGTAATAACAACTCTGGTCACTCTGAAATGTTGATGTGGAAATTTCCAATACAAGTTTGTATTTGAACCAGTACGAATGTTTGTTCTATTAAACTATGTGTGGGGAAAAAGAGTGTCATGTGTAACTTTGAATAACAAGCAACAGATATGACTGTTTAGATTTTTTTTATATTATTTTAGTTTACTCAGATTTTAGTAATGTGACACAAGAGATTAAGAAGTTTTTGTAACCTATTGTGAACATGTGAATGTGTATAAATAAAGCTTTAGCAGATGCGGGAGAGGAAAACACACTACCTTTCATCCATCTCATCATTTACTCTTTTTTTTCAGGACCATATATAAGCTGTTTGTTGCCCTCTTACTAGGGGAGTGTTACATACACTAAGCAGAAGGAAGGCACCCGGAGACTAGATAGTGTCTGAACCCCTTTCCAGGACGAAACAACAAAGATTCATGAATACATCAGGAAGATAGTTACGACTTATTATTTGCTTAGTAACTATCTCAGACAGCCGAAGCCAGAGAAAAAGAGGAGCAAGAGCAACCATTATTGAAAACATGAAAACATGGTATTTAGCACCAACAGTTAGAAGAAGTGGCTGATATTAATCTAATATTAGAAATCTGGACCAGTGGATGGACAAAGCTGGGCTGAAAGATGGCACAGTGGCACTAATCATAGCAACACAGGAACAAACTCTAAAAACAAGATCAATAGTGTCATGGTCCATGCTGAGTGTCAAGGGTGTTGCTGTATGTTTCCATTCTGGCCCATGAGTCCAGGTTCTGCCTGTCTGGGCTAAGTTCCTGTTTCTGGGTGTATATTTGCAAACACTAGATGAAAGACCCATGGCCTCACGATACAGATTCCACAGTCAGGTAATTTTGGGGATACAGATGGTGGGCTCCACAATACTGTCTGTAATCTTTTTATTTTTACCAGTCATCATATTATTTACTTGGATTATATTCAGATTTTTTTATTTTATTTTAGTCTCTGAAGGATAAATGGGTCCAATGCAATGTGCTACAAGATAGAAGAGTAAAGATAGTAAAGATAGAAAAATGTGAATTTCACTTTTCATCTGTCTTTTGGTCACTGGACGTGTTGCTTTGGCCCTGGCAGAGGCGGACACATTGTTCACCATCTCCTTCCTTATCATTCCTGATTGCCTTATTAGGTCCTTGTCTAATCTCGTCTAACTCGAACCTGGAGAAAGTCTCACAGTCTTGTTCTCTAAAACCTAAAGAATTATGTATTATTATGGTACCTGGGATAGTGTCCAGTTCTGATCTGACCCTGATAAGGAGGGATGGATGGATAGATAATTCATAAATTAATTGCTAGTTACAGTTAAGGGACTACTCAGTGAACTGAACTCTGGGTCTTTGGCTACAGTGTTGGAAAGATGAGTGGGGCTGTTCCAATTGTCCTAACTTTGCCGAGAGCTTTTTTATAGAATAACAAACAGTTTTTCCACAACAAACTTTTCTTTTAAATGACTCCAACATCATTTTCTTTCTATCTTATGAAAATTTATACTTAAACTTATTTATTGTTCCAGTAACCCATCTGAACAGTTCATTACACACATGGATGGTGGTATTTTGATAAAGCTCTGTCTTTAATATCAAATGGTTTCCTACTGTAGCTCCACGGTCTCCTCTCAGATATGGACAGCCTTGACAGAGACAGAAAGCAGCCAGCTGCCCATCTCAATAAGTAGTTCTACAAATTGTGTGTATATAAGTCATGTCCAAATTCATGGGCTGCATCCTCCTGAGGACCCGGCCTTCACGGTCTACGTGGGCCGGATCCTCAAAAGGTCGGGTAGGCTGAAAGTAAACCCCTGTGAAATTGGACGGTGTAGCCTTTGGATTTGTGTCACTGCTGTCTCGGTGGAGTTTAATAAACTCGGCCGTCTGCTCCTTGCGGTGAACTGAAAATGATGTGCCGGGAGTTTCCTGTTCTCTGCTCCTTGAGCTCTCGGATAGCTATCGAGCTGGTGGATAACAGACATCTCCGAAAACGTCGGAGCACTTTTGCAAATATGTGATATCTTGATAAACCGAGCAGATATTTAATGTTTACACAGCTACATCCTCGCCTGCAAATATGTTAAAAGTTTATTTTTTGACCCAGAAAGAATAATAAGAGTGATATTAAAAACTTAGTAGCGGCCGCCATTGTTGGAAACTGGAATTGGAACCGCGCTATGAATTCTGGGATAGGTTGGGCAACTAATGACAGACCTGACCCATCCTTCAAATTCAGGGAAAAAGAGGACGCATTTGTCGACTGCATTCGGAGGAGTCTACGAATTTGGACAGCCTTCGTTGCGTTGCTGTGACGTAATCGGCCTACAAATGCATCCTCAGGAGGAGAACATGCGAACTCCACACAGAAAGACCCCGGCCTGATGGTGGAATTGAACTCAGGACCTTCTTGCTGTGCGGCAACAGTGCTAACCACCGTGCCGTGAAAAATGGATATGAATATGTCAAATTTACATTCATGTATTCATTGATTGACCTGTATTTTTTTTAAAGAATATCTTTGTCAGTTTACAAGAAATGTCTTATTTTATTTTTTATACTAGATATTGAAAAACATTTCTTGGTTATTTAATTGTTTATGTAGTATTGTACTTCATTATCATGGTGTAGTATGAATGACCTTTAGTAGGAAAAGCTGTAATACATATGAAAATACAATTAAAAATCCAAATTTTGTGCCTTCCAGTGGACCAGATTTATGTTTCACACCGCTGCAATTGAGGGATAAGACGACTTTTTAGTGTAAGGGAGAATCTGAAAATGAAAACCTACATGTTATCCTGCAATGCCAACTTTAATACTAATAAACTTGAAAAAATAAATCTTTATCGATAGGCAAACTGAAAAACACAAACAAACCGGAACAAAAGCAAAGCCATGAACTGAAACCTGGAATTATTGTGTTAGAAAAAAACAAAGACATCAGGAAACAACATATGGCAGTTCCAGAAATGATGCTCAGTAGTGACGTCAGCTATATCACACAGTTTTTCCTCATCTTTCTGGGTGAGTGGCTTCATCGTTCTGGAAACACATGAGTTCCTCTCTGTTAGCTGTACAGTAAATAATTGTCTCAAATTAAATATAAATAAAAGAAAATTGAGTCATCAAGTCCTGGAGCATAGCACAAAGCGAACATATCAAATGTTAAAATTCAGTAATTGTCCTTTTGAACAATATATTTTCATTTTGAACTAATGACAGTGAACATAATATTTCTGTTTTTAATGCCTGTGTGTGACAGTAATGAGACACGTTGCTGAAGTTTGTAAAATAATAGAGTCACAGTTATAGTTAAAATAATGATATCGGAAACATGACTTCAGCTGCACCACAGTTACTTAAGCATAGAAACCAGTTGGTGATCCCCTGGCAACATCATGTTGCCATGGATAAAAACATGGCAACATGAAACTTGCTGGTTGTTCTTTGGCTAATGCTGGTTAAAGTCACTTGTACTGAAGGTGTTTCACCAAAATCCTCCTTGTTTTTTCTTTGGTCACTTTTGTAGATGTTAACTTTTCTAAATCACTCATTATTTAGTCCGTGAGGTGTCACCACAAAGTTTAGACTATGATGCAAAATGGAAACTGTCAAGGTCTGATGATCTTTACCGGTCGACTTGCGTTGGTGTGGTGTTCTCACTTCCTCTCCCTCTCATTTCCCTCTGTATGTGTTGTTTATGTTTATCAAGGTCACGCGCTCTTGGGAGCGTTCCCGTGCTGGAGACGTCAAACCTGCCACTAATCTTCTTGCCTTGACTATTTAACAGAGGGCCTCAGTCAGCCCTGGAGTATTAAGTATTAAGTGGAACTTGGAACTGAGAGGAGAGAGGAGGAGAGTTATGAGAGCTGAATCATCACTGAGAAAAGGGTTTGGAAGTCACTGTGTTTTTGCACATCACTACCATGGACCATGCTAGAGCACTATATATTGTACACAGACAGTGTTGGGGAGTAACAGAGTGCATGTACCAGCATTACATATTTAAAACAAAATTTTAGTAACTGTAGTCCATTACAGTTACCGTTTAAAAAGGTGATATTCAGAATAAAGTTACTTTGTTGAAATAAATGAATTACATAGCGGTCTGTTCCTGTTTTATATGTTAGGCTATGCCCTTTCATATGGGCAGAAATCTGTGCCATCAGAAACTGAATTTGAATAAGTTCAATTTGAATTTGAATTGCTCGGATTGAATCTGAATTGTAACTTAAATAAATGCTTTTAAAAACAGAATATGAATTAGCCTAATTTGAAATTCAATTTATTGGTTTGAAAATGATCATCACTAAACTGAAATTGAATTTTATAGTTTGAAAATGAATTCATTTGCTTTGAAACCATATTTTATCCTTTAAAAATTTAGCTCTTGAATAATTTCAGTTTCACTTCTCACCATTCAGTTTCAGTTCTACAATTCAGTTTCAGTTCCAAAATTCTGTTTTTTTGGGACTTACATCCGGTTCCGGTTCAAAAGTAATCAAGCGCAGATTAATAGAACTACGTTTTACTAGCGGACCGAAAGTGTTACTGACGGGAATCTACAGCGTCTTGAGCTGAATTAAGACTTCAGAAATCATTCGTCATGTCGAATGACCAGCGGATAAACTCTCAGGTTGTTAATAAATGTATTACATGTAAAAGAACAAGCGTCATGTTGACAAATGATAGCCGTACAGTAACTTTTATGCTTATTGTAGTTGTTAGCTAAAAATGCTAATTTAGCGTAGTTTGCCCTGGATTCAGCTTTGACAAACAAATATGATCGACTGTTTCTTGTAGAATTCCAAAGTTGTCATCTTGTACCCTCTCAGAGCCCTGAACCGACCCCTACAGTAGGGAAACATAGAATAGAATAGAATAGAATAGAATAGAATAGAATAGAATAGAATAGAATAGCCTTTATTGTCATTGTACAGAGTACAACGAAATTGGAGTGCCACTCCCTTGGTGCAAGATAAATAATAAATATAAATGTAAAATATAAAAAGTACAATAAAATAATCGCAAGTACTCAAACAATAGTAAGTACGATATATACAGGATAGCAGCATTAATATAATGACAGTATGAATAGCAGCATAATATAATGGCAGTGACGGTATGGTATAGCTAAGCAGGTTCAATTGTTTTTGTGCTTATTTACTACGGTGATAGCTCTGGGAAAGAAGCTATCCCTGAATCTGTTTGTCCTGGTTTTATGTGACCTGTACCGTCGGCCTGACGGTAATAGTTCAAACAGTTGGTTGCTGGGGTGAGAGTGGGCCTTGATGATATTGCCAGCTCTGCTGAGGTACCGAGAGTATGCAATGACCTCCAGGCTGGGCAGAGAGCAGCCAGTGATCTTCTGGGCTGTGTTGATGACCCTCTGCAGTACTTTCCTGTCCGCAGCTGAGCACCCTGCATACCATGATGTTATGCCGTACGTTAGGATGCTCTCTATGGTGGCTCTGTAAAATGTCACCAGCAGCCTCTCCTCCAGGTTGTTCCTCTTGAGCACTCTCAGAAAGTGGAGACGCTGCTGGGCCTTTTAAACCACCGCCGTGGTATTTGCAGTCCAGGAGAGGTCATCAGAGATCTGCACGCCCAGAAACCTCATGGAGTGTACCCTCTCCACACAGTTCCCATGGATGTAGAGTGGGGCCGGGTCTGCTCTGCCCTTCCTGAAGTCCAAGATAAGTTCTTTAGTTTTCGTAGTGTTCAGGTGGAGGTTGCTAACTGAACACCACTCAGTCAGTCTGTTGACCTCATCTCTGTAGTCCGACTCATCCCCCCTTGAGATGAGTCCAACCACTGTGGTGTCATCCGCGAACTTTATGATGGTGTTTGAGAGATGGGTAGGGGAGCAGTCGGATGTGTAGAGCGTAAACAGGAGGGGACTCAAAACACATCCTTGTGGAGACCCGGTGCTGAGTGTGATGGTGCTGGACCGGTGGGGGCCGAGTCTGACAGACTGTGGTCTATTTGTCAGGAAGTCCTTGATCCAGAGGCAGATGGGGGTGGAGAGTCCCAGGTGAGACAGTTTCTGGACCAGGATCTCCGGGATGATATGATTGAATGCTGAGCTAAAGTCCAGGAAGAGCATTCTCACATAGCATTCTTGTTCCTCTCACACGCTCCTGCACACCAAATCTGGAACTACTGTCCATCATGTGTCGTCCTTTTTATCTACCTCGGGAATTTACATCGGTCATTGTAAGTGCCGTTTATATTCCACCACAAGCGGACACGGTCACCGCCTTATGCGAGCTGCATGAGGCACTCACACAGCACCAGACACAACACCGGGACGCTGCGCTTATTGTGACGGGGGACTTTAATAGCGCCAACCTCAAACGCGCAGCGCCGAACTTTTATCAACACATCACCTGCCCCACCAGGGGTGAAAGGACACTGGACCACTGCTACACTACGGTCAAGGACGGCTACAAGGCACAATCCCGCCCCCCGTTTGGCAAATCTGATCACGCCGCCATCTTCCTCATGCCAAAATACAAACAAAGGCTGAAACAGGAAGTTCCGGTTCAGAAGAAGGTCGCGCGCTGGACGGATCAATCAGTGGCCGCGTTACAGGACGCACTCGATGACGCAGACTGGGGCATGTTCAGAAACAGCTCCGACGATGACGTCAACGTGTTTACGGAAGCGGTTGTGGGATTCATCGGGAAACTAGCGGATGATACCGTGGAGACAAAGACTATCACAACGTTTCCCAACCAGAAGCCGTGGGTGGATAAAACCATCCGCGACGCTCTGAGATCCCGCACCGCTGCCTACAACACGGGACTCATGACGGGGGACATGGACCCGTACAAAGCCGCGTCATATAACGTGTGGAGGGCGGTGAAAGAGGCGAAGCAGCGCTACGGGAGGAAACTAGAGTCACAACTCCAACAGAGTGACTCTAGGAGCCTGTGGCGGGGACTAAGGACAATAACGGACTATAAAGCACCAACAACCGGTATGACGAACGCGGCCGTGACTCTGGCAGACGAGCTGAACACTTTCTATGCTCGCTTCGAGGCTGCAGCTAAGGTCTCCAACAATGCTAGTGTTAGCGGCGCTAACGGCTGCAGACAGGAAGATACTGCCAGCACCGGAAACGTGCTCGTCATCTCCGAGCATGAAGTAAGGAGAGCCTTCAAGAGAGTGAACACCAGGAAAGCAGCAGGACCAGACGGCATCCCAGGTCGTATCCTAAGAGACTGCGCATACCAGCTAGCTCCTGTGTTCACTGAGATATTCAACATCTCTTTATCTCAGTCGGTGATCCCCACATGCTTCAAAGAGTCCATCATTGTTCCTGTCCCGAAGAAATCCCACCCTGCTTCTCTCAATGACTATCGCCCTGTAGCCCTCACCTCAGTAGTGATGAAGTGCTTTGAATGCCTGGTCAGAGACTTCATCATTTCTTCACTACCAGACACACTGGACCCACTACAGTTCGCTTACCGTCCAAATCGTTCCACAGACGATGCCATCTCTCATCTCCTCCACACATCACTCACTCACTTGGACACTAGAAGGGGGAATTATGTTAAAATGCTCTTCATAGACTACAGCTCTGCATTTAACACCATAATTCCCTCCACACTCACCACCAAGCTGGAGCATCTGGGACTCAGCTCATCTATGTGTCAGTGGATCTCCAACTTCCTAACTGGCAGACCACAGGCAGTAAGGATGGGCGGACATGTCTCAGCCTCCACCACTCTCAGCACTGGAGCCCCCCAGGGGTGTTTTCTGAGCCCCCTGCTGTACTCTTTGTACACATATGACTGTGTGGCCACTACCAGCTCCACCACCATCATCAAGTTTGCTGACGACACCGTCGTGGTGGGCCTGATCTCTGATAACAACGAGACGGCCTACCTGAAGGAGATTAGGAATCTGGAGAACTGGTGCCAGAGGAACAACCTCCTTCTAAACGTCAGTAAGACAAAGGAGCTGATAGTGGACTTCAGCACTAAGCAGGAGAGGAACTACCAGACCCCCGTCATCAACGAGTGCCCAGTGGAGAGAGTGGACAGCTTCAAATACCTCGGAGTTCACATCACGCAGGACCTGTCATGGTCCTGTCACATCAACACTGTGGTGAAAAAGGCCCGACACCGTCTCTACCACCTCAGACGCTTGAGAGACTTCCAACTGCCCTCCAAGGTGCTCAGGAACTTTTACTCGTGCACCATAGAGAGCATCCTGGCGGGAAACATCTTAACCTGGTTCGGGAACAGCACCATGCAGGACAGACGAGCTCTACAGAGGGTTGTGCCACATTTTTCTGGGGTCGTTGTCAGCAAAGTGATCTTCAATCCTCCTCCTATAGGCAGCCTTAGCTTTCCTGATGCCTCTACTCAGGTCTGCCCTGGCCGCCCTATACGCAGCCCTGTCCCCTGACTTGAAGGCAGTGTTGCGGCTTTTTAGGAGGGATTGCACTTCGCTATTCATCCAGGGTTTTTGATTTGGAAAAACCCTGACCCTTTTGTTGATGGTGACATTGTCAACACAGTTCCTGATGTATGAGAGTACAGTGTCCATGTACTCCTTGAGGTTGTGGCTGGAGAATAAATCCCATACAGTTGTTGAGAAGCAGTCCTGCAGTTGAGAGAGGGCTCCTTCAGGCCAGGTTTTTATTGTCTTTGTCTGGGGCTTTGTTTTTCTCAGCAGGGGGGTCTAGGTGGGGGTGAGGGACATGCAGAGGTGGTCAGATCCAGCCAGGTGGGGGAGGGGTGTCGCTCTGAAAGCATGCCTGATGTTTGAATAGACATGGTCCAAAGTGTGTTCTCCTCTCATAGCAAAGTACACAAACTGGACAAATTTAGGAAGCACAGTCTTTAGGCACGCTTTGTTAAAGTCGCCGGCGACAATAAAAACCCCATCAGGGTGGGCAAGCTGTTGTTTGTTTATGGTGTTGAGCAAGAGGCTGAGAGCCGTGCCAACGTTAGCATCCGGCGGTATATAAACAGCTATCACAATAACTACTGTAAACTCCCTCGGGATGTAAAAAGGTCTGCACGAGACTGCCAGAACCTCCAAATCAGGAGAACAGTGTGTGTGAATGATCCTGCTGTTACAGCACCACTCGTTATGCACGTAAACACATAGCCCCCCTCCGAAACATGCAAAACAGTGTCCAAACCTTTGTATTTTAGCTTTATTTATGTCTTACACAGCATCCCATACATGTTTATAATTGACCCCATATGTATACTTTTGAGCCTGCATGCTGTGCAATCATTCCACCTTGTAAAAAGAACAGATTACCATGAATCCACCTCCATGATGAATGTGTGCAACTTTCTCATCATCACTTAACAATTCATTTTGTACACCTGTGTATTTTTATTATTTACTTTAAATGTACAGTACTTCGTGACAGCTTTGTTTTTTTTAAGTGCTGTATAAATAAAGATGATGATGTTTTAAGTGTTTAAGAAAAATAAAGACTTCTGATGACGAGAATGGTGACTCATGTGGGTTAGACAGACTGCTGAGCTGCTTCAAAACATGCTGAAACCGCATAATTTGCATTGTGCACATGTGGGTGACTATGTGGGTTATTAAACACGACAGGCATGCAGTAAAACAGGTTTTATCAGAAAGAGGAAACTGGACAACCACCGAGGTGTTAGTTTCATAAAAAAGTTTTGAAAAACTGCATCACTGAAGCAACTTAAAGGAAGCTAATTACAAAAAATCCAAACAATTACATTTTTAAGTTATCCGAGTGACTTATATATCATGTTTAACCTGAGTAGCGAAAGAGCGGGGGTCTGAAAAGACGGGAGTCCGCTGCTCTCGCCGGCTGGAGTGACCATTGAATCCCCCGGTTGAGCGGGTGGGTAACAGACGTCTCCAAAAACATCGGCGCACTTTTGCACATATGCAATGTCTCGATAAACAAAGCAGATATTTGAAGTTTACACAGCTACTTTCTCACCTGGGAAATGTTAAAAGTTTATTTTGTGACCCAGAAAGATTAATAAGAGTAATTTTAAAACTTAGTAGCGGCTGCCATTGTTGGGAACTGAAATTGGCTGGGCCGCACTATGAATTCTGGGATATGGTGGGCCACAAAGGACACACCCGACCCATCCTTCAAATTTGGGGAAATGGAGGACTCATTTGTCGTCTGCATTTGAAGGAATCGCCGAATTGGGACAGCCTTCGTCGCCTGGCTGTGACAGCCTCCAAAGGATACAGCCGACGTTTTGGGACACAGTTATACACATCAGAAATGGACCTTCTAAGTAAAACAGGAAATACAGACACAGAGATCCAGACTGGACACTGAACTTAACAGACAGACCCACGAGCAGACACTATGACATCATGGACAGACAGAGGGAACACAGTGAAGACCTGAAAAACTGTTGACAAGATTCAGAAAAGAAACCAAAACGAGTTCACTGGTGTTAAGATGCTGCTTTATTTGACACAGTACTCGTTTTTTCATTAAGCCTCATTCTGATGCAGGTTTTCTTACAGATTTAAGCTTCATACATACATCAAATTCACAGGAATTTGGCAACCTGAGACATAGAAAGTGAATGACATTCTGCAACTTTAAATGACTACAACAAAAATACACTCTGGCAAAATGAAGCGAACGACATTTTTCTGGGCCCAGGTAAGAGATTGAAGCAACTACCAATGAGAACATGGGGAACCACTGATTGATATACAACCTGGTAATAAATACATTAAAGCGTTACCCAGGCAACCATAGCCTGCAATGTCCACAAGTGACCAACAACCATTTTCAGAGCCATGTGCGATGAGGGGAATCACTTCCAGTGTGTGCATGGCTTTAACCCTCACTTCATAACTGTCATCATACCATCACACTCTCCCCAAAGGGAGTCATCTCTGTCCTCTGTAAATGTTCATCAGATGCCAAGTGTTATATCCATGTGAACCCAGACTGGTTCAATTTGTTTATGCTAAATCAGCCACTGTGCTAATAGCTGAAAGCAACACAAACACTGATTCTGTCTTTATGTTTGTGTTAAGCACTGTATTGATTCATGTGCTTAGCAGAGAGTCATATAACTGACAAGGATTAGGGATCCATGACACTGGTTTCACTGGTGTAATCTGACTCTCAAACCAAATGCAAATCTCTCTATTTTATAAAATGTTGAGCTTTTCCTTACAACTCACTGGGTTACTTCATTGCTGGAACACTGTCCAGTGGCTCTTTGGTACTCTCACTCTCCTCAGTTGCTTGTTGGTTGTTGGTTGTCCTGGACACCTTTCTAACCTTTGCCCGGAAAGACTTACAGAGGAAAAAGTAAACAACAGGGTCCAGGCAGACATTGAAAACTGCCACCATGGTGGTCACCTCCATTACATAGTTCAAGACTGAGCCTACAGAGTCATTGCTCCACAGAAGACTATAGGGAAGACGAGCCAGGTGATAGGGGACAAAGCAAACACAGAAGATGCTGACCAGCACCAACATGTTCCTGCGAGGCTTGACAAGCTTCTCGGAGCCAGAGGAGGCCAGCTGCCTCTGCTGTGCCCGCAACACCCTGCGGGAGGTGCTGTAATAGAAGAAAACCAGGGATATGAAGACCACGAGGAAGATGATGGGAGACAAAGTGTGGATGATTGTGAAGAACAACTTGATTGATTCACTAAAGAAGGGATCACAGCAGCTGGGGTTAGAGGTCACAGGGGTCTGGGTGATGAAAAACAGGATGGTGTATGTCACAGTCGGAACCAGGAGGAAAACCCAGGTAATGATGGAAATGATGTGGGCAGTTTTTGCTGTCTGCAGGATGTGAGTTCCTGAAGGTCGGACGATCTTTAGATACCTGAAGAGAAAAGAAACGGGGGTTGAGTAGATGAATCAGTCACTATTTATTAATTATTAGTTTGAAATCAGCAGAAATCATTAATAAAGTAAAAATTCTTGTCAGCACTTTAGTCAAGCTGTCAGGCGTAAACAGCATTACCATGAAATGCAGTTTGAGTAAAAGGTAAAAGGTTCCTCTAATCTTCATCATGAAGTTTACCTGTTGGCAGCGATGTAGCCCATGAATATGATGCTGGCGTACATGTTGATGAAAATGGCACAAGCTCCAAAACTACAGTAGAGCTGCCGAATGATGACAGAGCTGCTGGCATAGTGGGTGATGCGGAGTGGCAGAAAGAGGCAGAGCAGGAAGTCAGCAGCTGTCAGGTTTTTCAGGTAGATCTTCAAGCTGCTCGATGCCCGCTGCTGTGCTCCACAAAAGTGGAACTTCATGATGAAGCCATTGAGGATTAACCCCACCTAAAGAAACACAGAAAGGATGGAGAGGACAGGACTTCAGCACATACACTGAGAACCTTTAACACATTTTTAACAGTGATCTGATGATTTGAAACTTACCAGGAACACTAGACTGTAGACCAGCATAAAGAAAGGATAGGCTGAAGTGTTAACAGCATCGCAGGTCTGGTTGGAAGATGAAGTCACATTTATTGTGTCAGCCATGTTTCTGGAGCTGAAAAATAAATCCAATTTATTGAGTTCAAGAAGGAGCAGTCATAGAAATCCACTGCTCAGTCTTAACCGACCTATTATTCTAACACTTTATTATTAGTATTGTGTTTTAATCCATTTCTTTAACCTTGGATTACCTTGGATTACCCCAGAAATTAAAGCTGTCCTCAAGCAGAAGAGGAGGGCCTTCAAATCCAAAGACAAAGAGGAGTTGAAAAGGGTGCAGAGAGAGTTGAGGGGACTGATAAGGAATGGGAAGGACAGCTACAGGCAGAAGATGGAGAACCAGCTTCAGCAAAACAACGTTGGTGAAGTCTGGAGAGGCCTCAGAACCATCTCAGGCCACAAACAGCAGAACTCTCTGCCTGGGAGGGATGTGAGGTGGGCAAATGAACTGAATCATTTCTTCAACAGATTTGATTCAACCATGAGACAGTCTACAACATCGGCTGCAGACTCACCCACCCCCACTGCTGCTGTTCCACCTCTGACACCTCAGACACTTCACACCTCCTCTATTCACCCTGCTCACTCCTCCCCACCCCCAACAACAGCATCCAATACACACTCAACACAAGGCTCCAGCCTGTCTCTCTCAACCACCCAGGTTAGGAGGGAACTGAGGAGGATTAATGGCAAGAAGGCAGCGGGCCCAGATGGCATCAGCTCGAGGGTCGTCAGGTCCTGCGCGGACCAACTGTGTGGGGTGATGGAGCACCTCTTCAACCTGAGCCTGAGGTTGGGAAGAGTCCCACAGCTCTGGAAAACCTCCTGTGTTGTACCAGTGCCAAAGACTTCACGCCCCAAGGACCTCAACAGCTACAGGCCGGTGGCTCTGACATCCCACCTGATGAAGACCCTGGAGCGGTTGGTCCTGGCTCAGCTTCGGCGCCTAACAAGCTCATCACTGGACCCACTTCAGTTTGCCTACCAGCCTGGCATTGGAGCGGATGATGCCGTCATTCACCTCCTACATCGTTCCCTCGCTCACCTGGAGACCGCTGGAAGCACTGTGAGAATCATGTTCTTTGATTTCTCCAGTGCCTTCAACACCATTCTTCCCTCAGTTCTGAAGGACAAGCTGGAGAACTCTGGAGTGGACCATCACCTCACTACCTGGATTTTGGACTACCTCACCGACCGACCACAGTATGTGAGGACTCAGGGCTGTGTGTCGGACAGGGTCGTCTGCAGTACGGGGGCCCCACAGGGAACGGTTCTGGCTCCGTTCCTCTTCACCATCTACACTGCAGACTTCTCCCACAATTCCACCCAGTGCTTCCTGCAGAAGTTCTCTGATGACTCTGCAATAGTCGGCCTCATCACTGATGGGGATGACAAGGAGTACAGAGGACTGACTCAAGACTTTGTGGACTGGTGCCAGCTGAACTACCTCCAGATCAACGCCAGTAAAACCAAGGAACTGGTGGTAGACTTCCGCAGGCACAAGCATTCTCCACTGCAACCACTGAACATCCAAGGTATGGACATTGAGGCTGTGGACAGCTACAGGTACCTTGGTGTTCATCTGAACAACAGACTGGACTGGACTCATAACTCAGACGCCCTCTACAGGAAAGGGCAGAGCAGGCTGTACCTGCTGCGGAGACTCAGGTCGTTTGGGGTGGAGGGCCCACTCCTGAAGACCTTCTATGACTCTGTGGTGGCTTCTGCTATCTTTTATGGTGTGGTCTGCTGGGGTGGCAGCATCTCTGCTGGGGACAGGAAGAGACTGAACAGGGTGATCCGAAGGGCCAGTTCTGTTCTAGGATGCCCTCTGGACCCAGTGGAGGTGGTGAGTGACAGGAGAACGGCGGCTAAGCTGTCATCCCTGATGGACAACATCTCCCACCCCATGCAGCAGACTGTGACAGCACTGAGCAGCTCCTTCAGTGGGAGACTGCGGCACCCACGGTGTGGGACGGAGAGATTTCGCAGGTCTTTCCTCCCCACTGCTGTCAGACTCCACAACAAAGACTTTAACTGAACAAACACACACATCCACACATGTGCAATAACACTAAGTGCAATAATCTTTTCTGGCATCGTTGTATTTTTACTCAGTTGTATATAGCATTCGTATTCTATTTTTATCTTATTGTATATTTTTATTCTATTTTATTCTACTGTATATAGTATATTATTTTATTCTATTCTGTACAGCTGTGTACTGTATTTATTCTTATTGTATTCTAATTTTTGCGTCATAACTGTTGCACTGTCCACTTCCTGCTGTGACAAAACAAATTTCCCACGTGTGGGACTAATAAAGGTTATCTTATCTTATCTTATCTTAATATCATTATGCTTATTTCCTTTCTAAATCACATCACTTACTGTGTTAATGACATGTTCCATCTTGTGTAGTGATATTGCATAGGAACTGTATTTCGTCTAAACATCTCAAAACTGTCTTACTACGTAGTCATTGTTTAACTGGGCCCCAGTCACAATGGCAAATCATTCAGAATATGATCAGAATAACTTTAACTTGCAATTAACCAGGTATCTACTTAAGCAGTGCCTTCTTTAATCCGATCAAGGTTCATGCTTTTGTTACTTTGAGGCTTTATTATTGTATTTCCCCATTATTGGGCTTTTTGAATAGCAACTTGAAAAGCTGATCAGCTGATCCAAAGTTGGATGCCCATACATCTCAGTACACAGATGAAAGCTGTCAGCTAAACTAACATTTAACCAGGTAAAATCCTTAACGTAACTTGCTTGTAACATCAGATTGTTGCACAGTATGTTGGTGATATATAAATGCATACATAAGCAGATGACACTGTCAAATATTTTCTCGTGTTTCGCTCCTCTGGTATTCCTGCCAATGTCTTTTGGTGCACCACTCATGCACTGAGCCATGTGCCTGGTTAACTCAGCCACTACGACATCAGGAGAATCCATGTGTTACAGAGGCAGGTTGTTCTTCAGTAGTTAAATGGGACTGCTCCCTTCTGGAAGTGACTCATTGACTATCAACTGGGTTGATTGTGTGTGTGTGTGTGTGTGTGTGTGTGCTGCTAGTCACTAATGGAGTGGAGTCAGTTTCTTCAGCCAGTGGACGTGAATCATGGGCCTGTTGATGTCCAACTTTCAGCTCATACTGATGACCCTTTCTGAGCATTGCCGTCATGGTTGCGTCCTTCTCCCTTATGCTCTTCCACTATTGCTCTGTCTCCAGCTTTAGTGGCACTGTTCTCATTTTGTTCCCCTGCCACTCAGAGTACACCTCAGATGGCTCCGTGGAGTAGTGCTGGTTTATTCTTCTGCCTTTAATATCTCTAGTATACTTCTTCAAGTGGTTGGCCAAGGTTGTCAGTCATCTTTGCTCTTTCCAAGGCTGAGTATATAATAATAATAAATCCCCTCTTGCCCCTGCGGGTGGTCTATCCTTCAAGCTTGGGTCCTCTGGTAGACAGATCCTTTCTTATTTAATGGTTTTTATTTATTTTCATGACTATTTACATTGAAGATTTTCACTGAAAGCATCAAAACTATGAATGAACACATCTGAAATTAACAACAACCTGTGGTATAAGTCTGAACATCCATTCATTCACTTCCGCTTATCCTTTTCAGGGTCGCGGGGGGCGCTGGAGCCTATCCCAGCTGTCATAGGATGAGAGGCGGGTACACCCTGGACAGGTCGCCAGTCTGTCACAGGGCCAACACACAGAGACAGACAACCATTTACACTCACATTCACACCTATGGGCAATTTGGATTAATCAATTAACCTATCCCCACTAACTGCATGTCTTTGGACTGTGGGAGGAAGCCGGAGTACCTGGAGAGAACCCAGGCAAACACGGGGAGAACATGCAAACTGACAAGTTTGACAAGCCTGACAAGGAATGTGAAGTGAAGACCACGGCAGGTGTCTACAACATGAATCTCACCGAGAGAAGGTCAAGGGTTTGCAGGAGGGCTGGGTATCGTCACTGATTTCTGTAATCGATTTGTTTTTAATTTGTTTCAATTTAAATTAGGGAAATTTTGCCTCAAACAGTAAGAAATATTATAATTCTGATCATTTATCAGTACTAACACTCGTGAGACTTCATCACAGGTGTAAACATCACAGCAGATGCCTTTTTGTCAGTGTAAGTGAGGCTAAAACACAGAAAAACATGAAGGAAATTTTCCTGGCCTGGTTTTTTATAGCAAATACCTTAAAAATATTCTGGAGTAGAACAAAAACTGAGGGAAGCATTAATCAGCATATGAACAGTAAGTGATGCTGCTGAACTGAAGCAGAGAAAAGTTACAGAGGTTTGATTAGAGACACAGCTAAGGGTTTTAAAAAGTTTACATTTCTTAGATATAGATACTGGTCGTGAACTGAGCGAACACTGAGAGAGAGAGAGAGCTGTGCAGGAAGTGTGATTTTTATGGTAAGAGGGAAAGTAAGAGGGAACTGTTTATGCTGTGAATGTAAATGTCTATAAAATGTGACGCGTAGTTTTGATCTCCTTCTTCTGCTGTTTCAATGAATTTTGGTTGGAGAGTGACAAAATGTGCAGAATCAGAACCTGTAAGATGTTGGCTTTCAGCCCCAGCAGCAGGTCTGTATGCGTGCCGTCGGTGAGCTTTGTGTTTACGTCTTCATTTGGAATCTGTTTACCTGCTGTCATTTGCTGTTTTAGCTGTTTGATGGTTGTTCAAATGAAAGCTTTAACCTGAGATTCTGGTGTTTCTGGCAAAATACATTTATATTTTGATATTCAAGCTAAAAGCGGTAATTGAAACGCGCACTGTCAACAAAGCAAAGGGTGTCTGCTTTCAAGAATCTAAAATATAAAACGTGTTTTGAGTTGATTCGCACTTTTTTGTTTACTACATAACTCCATTAAAAACAATTTCCAGGACGAAAGATGAAAAAACATTAAATGAGAAGGTGTCCAAACATTTGAATGGTAGTGAACAGATTGTTCATAACGAAGCCATAAAAGAGTGTGAGGCTGATTATCAGTGCATTTGGCACCAGTACACTCTAAGTCTTTGTCTATAACAACAACAATAACCAATTTGTAATGACATCAATAGATCTGCACCCTGAACACTGGCAGGAGCCAACTGTGGTGCTGAGGCAGCTGTGTGTTTCTACTGCCCAGAAGCTGCTACAAATCATCGTTCAACTTAAGCATGAAATTAGAACTTAAGCACAAAAGTTTTGAGCGTAAACAAGACTCACCTGTGGAAAAGCTGCTTGATTCGCTGAGTCCTCTGAGTTTAATGATATTGTTGCAAATCAGGAAACTCACAAAGACCGCACTACTACCCTCATACTTATTTCCTCTTTGTATTTTATGCTAAACTGGGCTACAAATTTCCAACGCAGGAACAGATATGCTTTCTCATCATTTATGATGCACAGGTTGCCTGCATATTGTATTCTTCAAATGTCAGGACTTTTTTCTCAGATGGTCATATCACACTGTCACTTTCTGATAAGACTTCACAGGTTTTCCACCTTTATAATTCAGTTTGATTTGAGATTTTTCCCCTCAAAGTCTGACTTTGCTCTTAAGCAACCACAACATGCGTCATTTGCTTATCTGTACTGCACATTATTTCCGTACACTGAGGGGGAATTTTGTTTTGAAGGCACTTTTTAGTGCCCGTTGACGTTATCTCAGATCTCTTTCTAATGTCGACTTGCTCATCAAAACAATCAACACCAGCTTCACCATCCAGCTGTAGGTTGGTTTTCTTCTTCTACTACAGCACCTCCTGCAGGAGGTGAGGCCTTTTGAGTCAAATGATATCAGTGAGAGAAAGAGCTTTAATCGATCCCAAGCATTCAGGAAAATGAATATGATATCAGAGATCAACATGAGGCTGAACTCAACACAAACATGATCTTAAATAGACAGCATTTGTGCATATTTTGTTACTGTAGCTCTAACTACTGCAGAACTGGCAGATTCCTCCTGCTGTAGTTTCACTGGCAAGCATCATTTCTGCTCATGATATTTTACTCAGAAGCAAATCTAGGTTACATGTGCATCTTGCAGCTGCGTCTCTTGCTGGATAGATGTTTTTTGGATGGCTGAATGCTTCTACTGTTCTCGTGGTCAAACCTGGGGTTGAAATTCTCCCATGTGTGCTGCCCACAACAAGTTTCTCCTCCCCATCAACTCCATGCTAGCTGCCAGCTATTAGCACAATTACTGATCTGTAGGCATGAATAAACTCAACCAGTCTGTGGCCCAAGTCTTACAACAAAGTAAGAAGTGTTAAATGTGTGAAATCTGAATTCAAGTGAGTGTCAAAACCTGTTTTAATTTCAATATTTTCTCATAGCAAGAACTTATTTTCAAGATTTTAGTTTTTTACCTTTTGGCACCATTTTTTATTTTCATAATAGAAGTGAAAACACAGCTAATGGCTGCGTGTTTTTGCTCATTTACATTTACAAACTCTTTTGCTGTGTTACCCATTTCACTGCATAACTACAGATGCTATGAATTACTAGAAATACTAAATCTAGAAAGTTTTTAACCCAAATGTAGAAAAAGGAGGCAGATGAAAACTCAAGGGACCATTTAGTGCTGAAGTCCAAAGATAAGCAAGATACAAAAGCAAGAATAAACTAAGGTGTGAGAGGTTTGCACAGCATAGGAGACAACGACAGGAGAAAGGAAGGCCCTGTGCAGGGGCTAACCACTTCAGGGGGTCTACCACGAGGCTGAGCGAGGCCTGAAGACACTTTAGAGCATCAGCCTGGACATGGAGAAGGACACATGAGCATCTCTGGAGGTCAAATGAGCAGCCAGCAGTGGAGCGGCTGCACCGGAGACTGGCTGATATCGCAGTTTCTCTGGGGACTGAAAAGGTGGCCAGCAAAAGAAATGTTGTGGAAAATATTTGATTTTCTTTTTATGTTACTTTAAACTTTCTTTCACTTGCTCAGTTAAATTGAGCTGATTTAGTACCTTTTCCAATAGCTTTCATGCATTCTGTGATTTGTTTCAGCCAACCATGATTGCACTCAGTTTGGCCTCTCTCTGGTGAGAGGATCAGGGTTCCTTCTGTGCAGGCTGTCAGTCATCAGACTGAAAAAACAGACGGCCTGTTTCGTGGGGTGTAAGCATTACATTAAAAAAAATATTCAAGATTCAAGAAGTTTATTGTCATATACACCGCACTTTGCAGGTTCCCTTCACACAACTAAATACCAACTAACTAAAATATACATGTATATGCATCATCAGTTTTAAGCCACATGTATGTTTGAAGTCAGGCATAAAGTCTGGTGGTGTTTTAATAAAGCTCCATCTTTAATATCTCAGAGTCAGTTTGCTGCTGTAGCTCCACAGTCACCTCTCAGAGATGCAGTGACAAGAAGCCATCAGCAGGTGGCAGCTTAACATCACGGTTCTATTCATTTTGAATATACTTCTTCAACCCAGTAAAGTTTGAAACTAACAGTTAAATTCTCCCTTTGCCCTAAAAATAGATCCTATAAATAAAATCTCACCTCTAACCCTGATAACGTTTGTTGCCAGGAAAGCACCGCTTCATTTTTCATGTTAAGAGGTCGAAGATGTAAACTAAAGAAAACACACAGCAATGAATTTACAAAAAAAAAAACAGTAAAACTTTATTGATACAAAAATTAAAAACAACATGCAACAAAATTCATGGACTTCAAAACATGACAAAGAGTTTAAGTTAGAAATTATGCTCAGTGGTGACGTCAGCCATGACATCATCATACGACTGGTCCTCATCTTCCTCGGTGGGTGGAGGCATCGTTATGGAAACATGTGAGCTCCTGCCTGTTAGGCGCAAAGTAAGAAATGATAACAGTGATGAAACAAACTGTAAATATAAAGAAATCGTTTTTCTTTTGAATAATACATTCTTAATTTGAACTTAATTTGGCATTGACTGTAAATGTCTAGAACTTATTCTTGTCTGACAATAGATTTGAGCTTCTATTTGTCTCCATCTTAAATAATTTTGGGCCAACAGAAAGTGGGATGGAAACTGTTAAGACAGCAAAACTGGACCGCCAAACTGTATTAGACTTTATTTGAATTGCAGATTGTAGTGACTAAAACTAACATGTGGCTAAAACAACTTCCAAACCTAAGCCGGGATGTGTGAATATCAAGACGTTACTGCAGTGCTGCCTGAGGGCCTGAAGATCATGGCTTTTAAATTTAAGCTTTCATTTATTCCCTTATGTATATTGATTTTGAGTCATTAGCCCATTGGTCCCATTAATCCAGTCACTGACCCCCTCTGGAATAATGTGTATTCTGTGACCCAATGAGTGGTTGCTAAGGTTGCTGGCAGTCCATAACATGAAGCTGGTTGTAAAAAGCTATACATTGAGGACCTCCTTGTATTTAATTTGGTCACCAGCACATTGCAAACGTTGCCTATAATTTGAAAGGAAGACACTAACTTTTCTCCAAATAAATGCCAAATACTTGCCAAGCTGTAGTAAAAGTGTCACAGAAACCAGATGATGTGTAACTTTTACTTTTAAGGCAAAGTCTGCATCTTCCATGCATCTGGGCAACCACTGCAATCTACAAGTGTCCAAAGCAAGAAGGTTTTTGATGCAGCACCCTTTATGTGACTGATCTCACAACCACTCAGCAACTGGTTTGAGAATAAACACACAGAGACTGGAGGTTACCAAGGGTTGCTTCTGAAACACAAAGCCTCTATGAGATCATCTAATATATCGATCATGTCCCTAAATAACCCGATTAGTAGTGAAAATTGAACCACAATGAGATGTCTTAGTCTTTTGCTATCCTTGTTCAAATACAAATCATTTTGATGTGAAAAACAAAATAAATACAGGTGCACTTATACGCTAATAATGGATTTCTGTTTTTGATGCTGTTCTACACATCATCCCAGATTTCTAGGAAACTGCTAGATTAAGAGCCCTGAAAACATGTCTCTGTAGATGTTGGCCAGTTCGTCTGCCAATTCCCTGCTTTTCTTATCGACTTTTGTGTGAACTGTAATTAAATGTGGGTCAGGCATTTTGATTTCCTCCATCAAAGCGGCAATAACTTTGGTTATTCTCTGATTTTTACATAGTAACTCTGGTTTATGACAAAATGTGCATGTTCAGTAACCAGTGTTTTTCTATTCTGGTAAAGATTATAGATCCAACACTACGAGATGGATGGGTGATATTTGAACATAGTGATGAGTGTTACCTGCAGACATGCGATATATAGAAGCCATGAGGAATGTGGAAATTACATATGGGAAGTACACCAAGATGTAGCGCAGTATTCCCAGAGAAGACAGGTTTTTGTGAGGATCTGAGGTGGGGGCATCGGGATCTTCAGGATCTATAAACAAACAAAGATCTTGCTGGAAAAAAGCTCTTTTTATCTTCTCTCTAAACCACAGATGAACAGTGTCTAATACACATCAAAGAAAAAAGACCAAAGTCACCAGTCATGTCATTCCTTGGATTTTCAGTCCTTACCTATGATGAACAGCCAGCTGAATGGAGACACTCCCACACTCATGTTACACTTGTAGATGCCCTCATGAGACTTTGTGACGTTATAGATGATCATGTGACTTCTAGGCGCAGTCCCAATAATAGATTCATTTTTATAGAAAGTTGCTGGGATGTCGGATTGACTGTTCTTTGATTCACAGAGCAGAGTAACGTTAGCTCCCTTCATCACGGGGAGGGCGGGACTCTGCAGGATCACTGGAGTATATTCTCGTTCTGAGAGATAAAAACAAATTGTTTGAATACACGAGTACATGCCATGTAGCAGAACATGCTATTCAGCTTTATTTATCAAGCACTGTCTGATGAGAGGCAGATAAAATCAGTGTAAATAAAGAAAGTAAACCTTCCTTAGTTGCTAAGGTTTCAAGTATCAGGACATAAAATATTATGATTCCTTAAAGTTCTTAAAATTAAGTAAGTAAAACCTCAGAGGAACTACATGACATGACATATAAAAAATTAAGCCAGAATAGAGAAACAGTGGGTGAGGAAGTATTCTGGGCAGGTGCTACTAAATGCACTTGATTATTTGATCATCAGCAAGTGTGAGTACTTCTACAAGATGCAGTTCAATTCGGTTTCATTTTTATTGCAGCAATTTACAACAGTAGTCACTGTCATTGTGGGTCATCTGAACATCCTGATCATAATAAATTACAGCAGTGCAGATTCTGAGTAATAAATGACTGAACTAGTTTTTGCATGAACGTTTCTTGCAGATATGCAGCACTTTCCCTATACATTTGTTTAATATGTACATGGAAGGACATATCCTGGTCAAAAATGACTCCTCGCAGTGTTACTGGAGGCAAAGGTAATCCCACTCAGAGTAAGCATTTTGGTTAAATACAATGTTTCTAACATTTTTAGTGCAAATTACAATAATCTTAGTTTCATCTGAATTAAGAAGCAAGGAATTACAGCTCATCCAGGTCCTTAAGAAATTCCTGCAGTTTAGCTAATCAGTGTGTGTCATCATGGATAGATAAAGCTGGGTATTATCTGCACCAAAGTGATGATAGGAAAAATATATTTGGGAAAAACATAATTGATTCCACCACTAAACCCTGTGGAACTTCATAATAAACCTTTGTGTGTGAAGAGAGATATCAATCTACATGAAAACAGAGTTTATTAGATAGATATGGAATGATTCAGAGCACTGCAGTGCAGTACCTTTAATTTCTATTGCATGTTCTTCTCTGTGTATTAAAATATTGTGGTCACCTGAGGAAACCTGGGGTTGTTTTTGTTGTCTTGATTCAGTGACAAATACTAAGACGTCTTTTTATTATAGAGCAGCAAACTCTACTTCCAGTCTAAATGAAGATCTAGAATAGTGAGCTGCCTTTTTCTCTACAGCTTGCAGGTTATCTGCTTTAAGGCACACTTTTGTGAGTTATACCAGGGACTCATGCACTTCTGATTTGAGGCCTGCTTTTTCAATGAAAGCTGTTTAATGCAACACTAACAAGATAATCAGTCTTGTGGGAGTCTAGGTAGCTGTTTTACATTGTGTTGGCGTATGTCATTGGAAAAGATAACAGTGGAGAATTTACATCCTTAAACTTAGTTACAGGATTTTAAGAACGACATCTTCTGTGATCAAATGTATCAGTGATTTATGCAAAGTCCAGGAGTGAACCCGACTGCAACCCTGTGGGATCTTAAGATAGAGAGCTGTGCACATTAATAAACTGAAACAATGCTGTAAAGAAGAGTTGGCCAACCTATTCTCATGAAGTTGGAAACTATTATTTTCTACAAGCAATAGAAATGCATGTTTTTTTCTGTTTAGCTCGACTATGTTTGTTCATAGTAAAGCATCCATCCACTGAGCTCAGCTGTGAAGCTGTACAGCTCCACTGTTTGTGTGTAAAACAAAAAGTGTTCATTTAACCATTTTTGTTATAACAACATTGACACGTGTTTTACAAGCATGACTATTACGTGTTTAGTTTCCAATCATTCGTATACATTTTGAGGGCTTCTATTTCAAATTAGATTTTTAAACCCGCTCCTACCATAAACTGTGATGTTGACTGAGTTGCTCCGCTGGTGTGTAGGAGACTCGCACCAGTAAACAGCACTGTCGAGCCCCCTGATTTTGTGGAGGATGCAACCATAGGAAGTAGCGTTTCCCCAGACTTCACATCGGGACACTTGTTTGTCAAAGGTGCTGAATCTCTTGACTGTCCATCCTTGAATGCCGCAGCTCAGATTCAAGTCCTTGTACTCAAACATCTGAGCGGAGTTGGGAGACGGTGTGAGAGTGGGAAGGTCAGAATGATCTGGGGACAGAACAAGACTCAGTGTGTTAAAATATGTGCGCTGTATTCAATGTTTTCACATTTCCTGTTGTTTTGAGACGTCTTCTGTTTTGCTTATTCACTTTGTTTCTATGATACACGTGTCAAAACTTTTTTACACTAAAAAAATGCAACAAAATTCAATTAATGTATTTATTATGTTGCTGAGCCCCAATCAGAATTCCATTCATGCAAGGCATTACAACTAATATTAATATAATATGCATTTTAAAATCATATATATTTAAACCTTTACAAACCCCAGTTCGACTGGCACACATTATTACATATAAAGCAACGTGTTGGATGATGTATTGCAGTGCTACGAATCTCACTGAGACTGGTAACACAATTAGTTTTACAATAAGATTTTCTAATTAACACAAATCCTAATAAATACATGATGTCAGGTAACCAAATCCAAGAGTAAAGAAGAGATTTTTAGGATGTTCCTTCAGCATACTCACAGCCGTCCTGTTCATACTTGAACTGAATGAATCCTGATGAATGCCAGTTTAGATTGTGAGATCACCATCGGTGTATGTGGGCAAAACACAAGTTACTTTGGCTTTATGACTTTTGTGGACTTTGGCTGCATGTCCACTCTTACCCTGAATCCTCCCTTAGTTAAGCTGCATTTAGGTGTAGGCTGCTGGGGGAGTCCCAGGATGCACTGAATGTTTCTTCTTCAGTCATCTTTACCCTCACTATGTCTTTATACAGCTGTCTGCATCCATTCATTCACTTATCTGGGTCATGTCACAGGCAGCAGCTTAAGCAGACAGCTGTTATTTAGTGAAATGACTTTGTTCCTTACCTTGTATCAGCAGCCAGCTGGATGGTGATTCCCCATGACCACTTATGTCACATTTGTAGGAACCTTGATCAGCTTTAGATGCTTGGTAGATGGTCGTGTGGTTTGCAGTTTCACTTTTGATGGGGTGATCATCTTTAAAGAAATTAGCACGGAGGTTGGAGGGATTCTTTGTTCTACAGTGCAGAGTGATGTTCTCTCCCTCCACCACAGGGGCAGCAGGACTCAGCAGGATCACCGGGTTCTCTAAACCTCCAGAAAAATGAAATATGTTTTTGTCTGATTCCAGGTGAGGAGACAGCCTACAGGGAAGAGGTGACTGCCCTAGAACAATTATGCTAACAAAATCAGCTATCTCTGAATCTCTGCAGGAAAGAAATTAGGTCACTGTGGTTTACAGAGAAGGACTGGGGGTGTTGCGTCCACATACACAGAGACTTCACATGGACTCTATACACAACTGATATTCAACAGGCCCAGTGGGATCATTTTTGGTATTGCTAAAATGTAATTTATCTGCTTTTAAAAATGATTTTATTTCAGTGTCCCAGTTTAGGGAACCTAACACTGCACAGGTTAGCTACCAGCCTCATAGAGGTCAATCAGGCATCCATTTCTAAAACAGATCATGAACAGCCCCATGCAGCAAGAAATGTGCAGCATTATAGATCATTTTTTCCACATGCAGAGAGCTTACTGACATAACATGGAACATTAGCTCTGGTTGGCTGTGGCACAGAAAGTAGAGCAGGTCGCTGCTGATCAGAAACACATCAAAGAGCTACAGCTCACAGACTTTAATGTTAGACTGCAAAAGTGTGGCTTGTTTGGAGCCGCAGCCCTGAGCCAGACCACCAACCAAAAGGCTGGTGGTTCAATCCCTGACTGCACCAGTCTCAATGCCAAATATCAAGTTAGTCAATAGTGCTTGTGTTAATGGGAGAATAATAATTATAATAATGGATTGCATTTATATAACGCTTTTCGGGACCCCTCAAAGCGCTTTACAATTCCACTATTCATTCTCTCACATTCAAACACTGGTGGAGGCAGCTACAGTTGTCCTGGGGCGCACTGACAGAAGCGAGGCTGCCATATTGCACCATCGGCCCCTCTGGCCATCACCAGTAGGCGGCAGGTGAAGTGTCTTGCCCAAGGACACAACGACCAGACTGTCCGAGCCGGGGCTCGAACCGGCAACCTTAAGATTACAAGAGGAACTCCCAACTCTTGAGCCACGATCGGCCCGAATGAATGAAGCAAGTTGTGTATAAAAATGAGTCCACTTAACTGAACTAAACCTTTTTGGTTTATATTGATGTGCTTCCCTTTATCACAACTAGTTCCCTGTAAAACACTGACGTGTAAAGTTGCAAATGTTGCAAAAGTCTATTGGAGAGAGAAGAGCTGATTCACACATGAATGAGTCACATTAAATTTCATAGAAACAGGAAGCAGGAGTTATGTAGCTTCTCCTTCAGGCATGCTGAAATGCAGTTTAATGAATCTTACCATTGACAGTGATGCTGATGGCGTTGCTGCTGTGACCGTGTGTGGACTGGCACCAGTAAACCCCGGAGTCTGAATGTGTGACTCTCTTAATTTCACAGGTAGAGGAAGTTTGAATACCCCAGCCTGATGTGCAGTCAGACACTTTCAACCTGAGAAACATCGTTTGTGTTAACCTGAATCTCAACTTCATTTTTAGACGACTTATGAATAAACTAATTATCTAATTCAGTACTATACTGGATACATTTTACAGTCCAAAGTTGTAAATTATGCAAAAAATTCTCAAACCAGGCATTTTGCCAGATGCCTGCTGACTCTCACTGTCACTCATAAAGTACTTTGGTGCTCTGAATCACCAGTCAAATATCAGTTTGTCAGCAGGTTGTTATGAGACCGCTGGAATTTGCTCTTTGTTTTGCTGATTGCTTTTCTTTAACATCTCCTTTTATTTGCTTTCAGTCTGCAGTTAGGTTAATTCACTGAAAATGACTCTATCAGGTTTAGACACTGAAAACATCTTGGTAGAAATGATTTTCTTCCTGCACAACAGCAACTGAAAGGATGAATTAGCTGAGTGAAACATAAAGAGTGCTCTTCCTTTAACATGCCAGTTTTGTGATTTTAGTTATTTGAGCAGTAAACTGACCCTTTTTTCGCTGGGGATCGCCACACTGTCCATTCACCGGAGGCGATCCGCTCACAGCTCAGACTGATGTGCTCGTACTCGAAAAACTGGGACCAGTTGGGAGTGACCTTCAAAGAGGCTGAGAGAGACAGAGACACAATTGACAGAGCACAGCATAAGTGTTTAAAAGGAAGGTGACCCTGCCGTGGTCCCCAAAGTTATACCCAGAAACAAATTTACAAGTTACTAAACTGAAAGCTTTGACTCTGGGGTGAACAAAGGCCAAAATAACAAACAAAACGAGCTGGGATCTGGTAAAAAAAATCAGTGAGAAATGTACCATCATACCTGGAGAGAAAAACACATCATCAGCAACATCTCTACATAATCCACTCAGATCCACAAACAGTCGGTGAGTGTAGTAAATGTGTGGTTTTTAAGGCACTTTACATTGTTACCATCCTACGTGTGAACAGTAGTTGAACAGTCGACCCCGTGCTGAGGAAGCTTCCTCCACTACAAACTCTGGTGTCATGTAAACTCATGCAAACTTTGGCCTAAAGAAAACGCGCCTTTCTCTGTTGAACCTGCACCAATGAGAGCCGTGCCTCCTAAGTCGACTGACTTCCTGTTTCCTCCCCATGCAATGGCCTAAATAAGATAAGCATGTGGTTCTTTTGGGCTTTCTGAACATTTGCTGAATAAAAATGCTCAAATTCTGATTTTTCAGCTCAGTGCTGTTTCTGAGGGGTTATTATTTGAGACCAGATGTTAGCCAAAGTGAATAAATGCACTCAATGAATTAATAAAAAACCCAGAGAGTTACCAAGTTAGTGAAACAGTGTAACAACTGAGCTTTGCAATTGCTGTCGTTACCATAATGAGTCTGAGAGATCTGATGATGGTGTGCTTCACTTCACACACACACAGAAGAAATGTAATGAATAAAACTCATGTGTTATGTTGCCCCACAGCAGTAATAAACAGTAAAGTAAGGCAGCTATTTGTTCTGATCGGACATTTATCTGCTGTGTGACATGTTGTCTTACAGATCTCTGGTTACCAAGGGGCAAACATGCGTCTGCGTTGAGCTAAGGCTACGATAAGAATGCTTGATTTGGTAAAAGATACTGTAACAGCTAGGGGAGCTAAGGGACCTTCATCAGTGAGGCAACTGACTTGTTTAGTTTTGTTTGGTGATGATGGTTGTTTTTAAATGATTGACTGTTATTTCCAATGTGTAAATATGAATCATAAAGGAGCAGAAAATGCAATGAAAACATTGGGCTTTAGCATTTTGCTTTAGGAGCCTGTGTTGGTGTCATTAGGAAGAAAAGACTGATTCTGCAGGCAGGAAACAGTTGGTGAGGTTCAGTTTGAAGATCCTTAGATTAGAGAAGAAAATGTTTACAATAACATCTCAGTGCTTTCAGTCAAAAAGTTCACTTTGTCTAAAACACTGATGAAATGCAAATGACATTCTATAACACACACACAGACACACACAGACACACAGACACAGACACACAGACACACACACACACACACACACACACACACACACATGCAGACACACACATGCAGACGCACAGACAGACACACACACGCAGACACACAGACAGACACACACACACGCAGACACATACACACACGCAGACACATACACACACACACACACACACACACACACACACATAGACACACACACACACACACACACACACACACACACACACACATAGACACACACATACACAGACACACAGACACACACATGCAGACACACAGACAGACACACACATGCAGACACACACGCAGACACACAGACACACACAGACACACATAGACACACACGCAGACAGACACACACAGACACACACACACATAGACACACACATACACAGACACACAGACACACACATGCAGACAGACAGACACACACATGCAGACACACAGACACACAGACAGACACACAGACAGACACACACACACATAGACACACACATGCAGACACACAGACACACACATGCAGACAGACAGACACACACATGCAGACACACAGACACACAGACAGACACACAGACAGACACACACACACACAGACACACACACGCAGACACACACACAGACACACACACGCAGACAGACACACACAGACACACACACACATAGACACACACATACACAGACACACAGACACACACATGCAGACAGACAGACACACACATGCAGACACACAGACACACAGACAGACACACAGACAGACACACACACACATAGACACACACATGCAGACACACAGACACACACACACAGACATAAACAGGCTTGAATCTTACCACGACTCTGGGCTGACGTCCGGCAGGTGCTCAACACTGATATGAAAGTCAAAGTCAAACCACACAGTGTGTAAGTGTTCCTAAAAACTCTCAGTCATACGACACAAACATGAAATCACTAAGTTTCATTTGCAACTCTTAACTTTAAGACATCTGATAACTTTAAACTTTCATAAAACAGCCATTCAGTCTGTCACAGAACTGTGTGCAGCAAAAACAACGTTATACGTTATAACGAGTTATACATCAACAAAGAACTCAACCACACCTCTGTGCATTTTAATCTACAGTACTTTTGCAGTATTGTGTGACAAGAAGTTTTGGTTGTTAATTTTTGTTCTGTACTTACAGAGGAGAAGCAGAATTGCCTTCATAGCGTCTGCACGCTGCAGTTTCACTGACCGTTTTGTAGCAAAAGTGGCGACAACATCCTGTTAAAGAAACCACACGGTGGTGGGGGGGAGGAGGATGTGCCAAAAAGAACATAAAAAAATATTTTTTAAAGGCATTTAAGAAGAAATCCTTTGTCTGGTGTAGCACATTATGTTAATGTGTTTGTAAACAGGGGGAGAAATGAAACAGGATTCAGATTCTCTTGTTCTGACACCAAACTTTGAAAAAAACAAAAGATAATTGCAAGCAGGAACTGAGACATGAAACAGCCAGCTGTACATTAGAAGCCATCGAATGCTTTTATAAAAGGAATAAAGTGGGGATTAATATAATATGAATATAATAATCTGCCAGTTGTAGCTGATAGGTTTCAGCACATCTTTCTTACCTACCTGGTATAAGTTTGCTCCTTCCTGGAACATAGGGTGAGAGCTCATTACTCCAAGTCACAAAGTCTATTTGAAGCTGCTCTGTGAATCCACCCATCTTCTAAACAGCTTAGTATCAAGCGTCATGAAGACAACACTGAACTGCCAAAAGCTGCTGTTCCTGTAATGTCCACTTAAGAAGTGAGACATGAGTCATACTCATAGTTTCCCTGGTTAAAATGTCATTTATACAGCAGAACGTGGTGGGTATTCTTGTAGGCTTGCTGCCTGCACTCTGGGTGTTTCCCAGTGGATCAGAGGGTTGCTTCCTGTGACGTCAGATATTTGAATGAGCCAGGAACAGAGTGAAGAGTTCATTCATATCAGAAGGACTCAGTGTAGAGCTGCCAATCATCCTCCTAGTTGGTTCAGGTGGTTCAGAAATCTGATTAGGATCCCCACCAGGCACCTCGTGGGTAAGGTATTCTGGGCATGTCCTACCAAGAGGAGACCATGGGCTAAAGAGACCTCTTGGCTGGATGGATGGATGGATTTCTCCCTTCATAACAAATGCTCTCCCTCAGTGAAGATGTCTTGGCAGTTATGTCCATTCCACATACTTTCTCACTTGGTTTATGGCAAATCAAACCTAAAGGTTAAATGAATACAGAAAACACAGACAGAAAGAAGTTACATTAAACAGTTAAATAAATCCAAACTTTCTCTGTGCCTACTAGTCTGGACTGACTTTCTTTCTTGTGGCCGTCTGGACAAAATGCTACTGGTGTCATTACTGTTCAGTAATACTTTTCTCACGCATCTGCTTCCTGAAAATAGCCACAGGTTTGCACCATTGCTGCAAAACCGTGACAAGTATTTACCACAGTATGTAAAGAATATGGTATCTTAACTTATTGATTCCTCTCTTTTTTTAAAGTTTGTTGATAAGTCAATCAACCTGGTCATTACCACCTGTGCTTGATGCATTGACTGAGACAGCAATATCAGCTCAACCATCAAGGGCATCCCCAGAAGCTCTTAACAAGACCAAACGAAGCATTTTATGTAATGACATTCACCTTATTTGCTACTTTACAGTTAAGTTGATACATATTAAAAAGTTTAATGTTTAATCTTAGAAAATCACTTTAGCTTATTTTTCGCGGCACACTTCACTCAAACAATATTAAGTATGCTAATGCTATTAAAATTAATATTGGTGCCTCTGTTCAAGATGCAGAACCACTTCCACTTTATAAGGGTTTTATTTCCACTGGTGTTTGTCTGACTAACTGTGGTTATGACTGAGGATGTACTGTTCGATGTCACAAGCAGAAACAGGAAACACACACTTTCTGTGTTATAAGACTGAAGTCTCACTTGAATTCACTTGAAATTGATATCTATGAGCAATGCATCAAGTATAGAAACACATAGGATTTATCAGCATCTTCCACTTTTACATAAATGTTTCTGGGATGTTTCTGTACATATTAAAGGCCGAGACCCGTTTGTTGTAGTGTGTGGTATTGGTTCGATACCAGTATCACACAAGATCCCCAAGAATGTTTGACAGAAATATTGGACTTAAAATGTGTGAGTGATTGATTTTCTCACCTCTTCTGCAGACTACACTGGCTCGTTGGTTCCTGTGGTAATGTGTTAAGTGTGGTGTGAACTGTTTACAAAACTAAAAGGTTCCTGAGGTCTTGGTATGAATGCCTGGTCTATGTGATATTGCCATGTTTGTTTTTTTAAACCAGACATACTGTAGTGAATTACTTCTGTGTGGGCTTTGTCTAAAGCACACCTTGTGTGTGAATGTGTGGATGACTGGATGTGTAAAGTGCTTTGGGGTCCTTAGGGACCAGTAAAGCGCTATACAAATATAGGCCATTTACCATTTGTTGTATCATCATTACAAACACTAATGCAAAACACTAGAAACTTGAAGATACGCTCAGGATGAAAAATACTCAAGCCTTGGTGAGAGAAAGCAGTGGATCCTGTGGTTAACACCATACTTTGTTCTGACAGTGATGTTTTTAAGCCCTGTTAGATGTGGTCACATGAGGTCACAAGAAGGTCAGAGCTGCGTGTGTTGCAATTTTGATGACTTATTAGTAGGGGAGGGTTTTTAGCTTGAATAACATGATATCAAGTCATTAAATACTAAATTGATTCTTAAATATAAATGTATTTTCTCAGAAAGGCCAAAATCTCAGGTTAAAGCTTGGATCCTTCACCGGACATACATACATACTAGGCGTGCAACGATACACAAAATTCAGGGTTCGGTTCGATACTTTGGTGTCACGGTTCGATATTTTTTCTATACAAAAAAAAATGTTCATGCCTTTTTAATTTGTCATTTATTAAAATTATAGATATGGGGTGGCTGTAGCTCAGGTAGCAGAGCAGGTCAGCCACTAATCAAAAAGTCGGTGGTTCGATCCCAGGCTGCCTCCTGGCTGCATGCCATATATCCTTGGGCAAGATACTAACCCCATGCCTACTGGTGGTGGTCAGAGGGCCCGGTGGCGCCAGTGTCCAGCAGCCTCGCCTCTGTCAGTGCGCCCCAGGGCAGCTGTGGCTACAATGTAGCTTGCTATCGCCAGTGTGTGTGAATGACTGAATGTAGTCTAAAGCGCTTTTGGGTCCTATGGACTAGAAAAGTGCTATACAAATGCAGGCCATTTACCATTTAAATATATATTTTAACTCAAACGTACAGTTTTTAAATTTAATGTTGCTGAAACAACAAAGGGATAAAATAATAAATCTATCTGATGGAGAAATCACTCATCTTTGGAAAAGAGAGTTTATTACAGAGAAATGGCTCTTTCCAAAATAAAAGCTATACTATACGCTTCTTCTGGGCTATATTCTCAGCAGCATATTAAACATATCAGGTCCCCATAAGGAGAATCATGTGCTAACGGCTGTCTAAATGACTCGGGTAAAGTTTGTAGCATGCGTGCTTGTTGTTTTTGTCTGCTTCCACTTGTCTTTGCACTCGGATGATGTCGGCGTAAATGTGCAGTCATATTCGTTGTGTTCCCACTAGTGCTGTCAGCATTACGTAATCTCGTTGAAATGACGTTAACGCCACAACACGGCAAATCTCCGTTAACGAGCTACCGCGGGCGTGGGGCTGGACGGCCAACTCGTTAACAAGCTAACTGCGCTAACGCACTAGTTCCCACCCATGTAATAGAGATTGAAAATGTGACGTCATTCAGGGGTAAAACCGCAAAGAATTCTGGGAACTCGTGGCAAGAGGTACTAGCGCACGCAGGCTTTCAATTGAAATCAGTTTTGCAGCGATAAAAAGAAACACAAAAATGTCAAGAAGCTGTTGTATTATTAACTGCAATAGCCGGTCGCATGACAGCCATGGGAAGCCGACGGGTAAAGAGATCGGTTGTTATCGGATTACGTCGTTGAAGAGAAATTGTTCGAGCCATGTTTCCGAAGTAACAAAGAGGCGACTGGATTGCAGCCATTCAAAGATCAAATATAACGTCCCAGAACTCTCCAGCTCACAGGTTAGTCTGCTCCAAGCATTTACACAAAGGTCAGTCTGCTGTTGTAGTTAATGCGTCATTTTTCTTAACATAATTGGTGATATAGGTTACAAGCAAGTCTGGCGCTGAACAGAAATTGTCGCGCTATGCTTCTATGTTTATTGTGCATAAATAGTAAATTGTCCTGACACAATATTGTGTTTCGCTTCTGTTATTACCATGGTACATTGACAAAAACATATACTTTTATTCACAGGATAAAACAGTTGTTTTGTATCACTAATTGTCCAGTGCGATTACAGCATACAATATTATTGTCACTGCTACATTTCTGTGATGAACCAGAAATTATTTCCACTACTAATTAATTACCGTTGAGCTCAAAGGTTATATTAATAAACGGTTAACGAATGTGTATTTATGACGATGTCCTATTAATAAACGGTCTGCTTGCAACATGGCAAATTGAACCCCCCCCACCCTCAATCAGATCTGGCGTTTGGAACTATTTTGGTTTTCATGTGACGTATGACCCTGAAGGTAAGCGAGTCATGGACAAAAGTAAAACAGTATGTCGGATGTGCCACGCAATGCTCAATAGAGATTGACAGACCACGTGACTTTTGCGCATTGCATGCCGGGAACTCGTGGCAAATGCAAGTACCTGCATCAAATGCAAACATTTGCAGCACCGCAAAACGTTCATTCTTCGGTTCCAATAAATTCTTGTTTTTTCTTTGCCGCACAAAAAAGGTATGTACAAAACGAAGGAGAACAATGCCGGTCCGTACAAAGACAGACTTGATGAAAAGTCAAAGAAAAGATACGAGGAAAAAAATCAAACCAGTGAAAGGGTCAGACCCTCACAAGCACACAGAGGGACAAAATACGTTAGCATGCTGCCCAACTTTCACCACGCTCATATTTATAATTATACGCTTCTTGGAGTGAGTGCATAAACTCATGAAGTCTAGTAACTTCAGGTCATTGCAACAATCCCCAGTTTGGGTACAGGACCTTGAAATGCACCGTGTAGAAAGTAAAGACCATCGTACGAACAAAGGTAAGTTTACCAGTCTCACAAATCGTCTTCATAAATACACATTCGGCTTAACTTCTGTCTTGCTAGCTTGCCCTGCGCTCAGTGAATCTGCGTTCGACTACTCCGCCTGGGCTGCACTGTCGAGCACAGATCCACTGAGCGCTCAACACAGACAGCATCGTCAGAAGGAAAGTTGATAAAATAAGTTAAAAATTTTGTATTGTTCGATACATATGCGTACCGAACCGAAAGCACTGTATCGAACGGTTCTGTATCGATACGAGTATTGTTGCACCCCATATACATACATACACACACACACACACACACACACACACACACACACACACACACATACATACATACATACATACATACATACATACATACATACATACATACGTGGACACACCATCAGTGCCAAAAGCCAACATAACACAGACTCTGATGCTGCAGGTTTTGTCTCTCTCCATCCAAAATTCACCAAACCAGCAGCAAAAGAAGATCAAAACTACACGTCACATGTAAGAAACATCGTAATTCCCTCTTACTTTTGCTGTTTTGCTTCCACCACAATAAAATCACACTTCCTGCACAGCTCTCTCTCTCTTTGTATTTCAAGAACAGTTTCACATCTCGAATCTCTGTTTTCTGCAGTATTCGATTGCAGCCTACTGTGGTTTTCTCAAAAATGACCTCTGACAAGAAAGTCTCATTTCTCCAGTTCAATACTGAAGAGATTTAAACTTTTTAAATTGCAAAACTCTTAGCTGTGTCTCTAATAAAACCTCTATAACTTTGCTCTGCTTCGCTTCAACAGCATCAGGTAATGTTCACATGTTAATTCATGGCTTTTGTCAGTTTTTTGATCTACTGCAGAATATCTTTAAGGTTATCTGCAATAAAAAGTCAGGCCAGGAAAATCTCCTTAATGTTCTTCTGTGTTTCATCCTGAGTTACTTTGACACAAAGACATCTGCTGTGATGCTTACACCTCTGATGTAGTCTGACTTTTTATTCAATTTTTATAGCTCCACATAAAAACAACAGTTGCCTCAAGGTTTAATATTGTAAGTTTATATTGATGATAAGTATTTATTAAGCTCTGAATTAAAGCTTCACATGTAAATCACAATGATGCAGAACAGCTGATTGTTCTGTAAATAGTTTGAAATGTTTGTTTAAAAAACTGCTTTGGCTGCATTAAAAAAAATAGCTGCAAAAAACTTTGTTTGCCAAACTCAGTTACTTTTTTGAAGAAGTAATTATGTAATTAATTGCTCAACATTGGTCTTTAAATACTGTATTTTGCAGACAGAGTTACAGACTCTCTCCCAGACCACAGACTCAGACTCATAATTCAAGTCAGAGCTTTAAAAGTTGTGTTTTCAAAATTGGAGTTCAAGTTATTTTTACTTCCAATAGTGTTAACATGCTACAGGTCATGAACAAGATTTTTTTAAATTTTCATTGTAAGTGGGCTAAAGCAGTTAATTAAAAGTAGTCTAACATAAATGTAAATGTTGTAATTTGATTATTTTAATAAACATGTAACTTGGATGGATTAGATGCTGGCGTGACCACAGTGCACACGTCTGCTGTGGCTCACAGTGGTCCAAGGGACGCTCAGGGAGTTTGTGTGTTCGCTCAGACACGTGAAAAATTAGAGGGAACATTGATGACCAGTGTTATCAGCCACACCCAAACACACTGCAGCAAGAAGCTCCATCAGTGTCACACTAACTCGAGTCAAAAAGAAGCAGCACAAGTTTAAAAGAATAAAAAGTCACTGATGGATATAAAGGACATTTTATCTGTTCAGTCTCTTCATATGTCTCATGTTCACATGTTCCATATCTTAACTGTGTGTAGCAACAACAGATAACACACATGTGTGGGCCTCATCTGAGCTCTGACACATGTAGCTCAGTGACAGCACTGTCTCTCTCTGCCTCTCTGTCTACATGGCTGTGAACAAAAATATAAACACTGAGGCTTCAAAATGCAGCATCTACAACACTGTCACTCTGCCTCCACCATGGAGACCGTCTCCATGGTGATGAGTACAATTGGCAGCGGAAACTGTTGTGAACTTCTCCATGAGTCATATTTCCTGTTTCAGAGCTGCTGATTGGCTCTTTGGGCCCTTTACCTTCAGGAGGTCATGGACGAAGCACTGAAGTCGTTTATCACGTAAAAAATATTTTTAGTTTATAATAATTTGATAAATAATAAAATATTAATAAAAACTGGAGGTTTTTTTAGAACTTAGATTTTAAGCTATTTATGCCTTTTTTGCTGCTCTTTTTTAAACTTATTCCCTTTAAACTGTATTTATTCTTTTTAAAATATATTGGTTATTGCACTGTAGAGGCTGCTGAGGAACAGTATTTCGTTTCAGGCTGTGTAACACGAAATGACAATAACCAATAAAGTCTTGAGAGCTGCCATCATTGTTCCAGCAGGAGGCAGTAAAACACCAAACTGCACCTGTTGTGCTGAAAAGGTGTGAGCATGTGCAGTAACCCAGTAAGTTACCTGAAAACAGAGATTGTTTTTAAACCTGTAAAGGGGGAAATCCTGACGAACCAATCCACAGCCAGAAAAGAAGTCTAACTCTGTGCTGCTCCAATCAGGAATCAGCTCTGTTACTGTGTGAGTGTGTAAAGTCACAGAGTAGCTGGTTTCAAATGTATCTATAAAGTTTATTTACATTTTATTTAGGCATCAAAAAACAGTCCAAGTTTATTTCTTTGGACTTTGTTCACTTAGCGCCACCTGGAGGACAGTCAGCTCCCTGCAGCAGCTCTGGAGGACTGTTAACTGATGAAGAGCTCGGACTGCACAGCCTGCTTCATCACCGACTTCTTTAAATAAACATGACCACGATCAGTCGCAGCACCTCAGACAAACGTTTGTTACACAGCAGCCGCCTTCACACCGACTGAGCTCCATCACAGCTTCAGAGCTCAGCTTACTAAAGTCAAAGTTTATTTCCTCTCAGGTTTCTTACTTTCAGTAAAGTTTCACTGTTAGAGCCCTGACCAGCATCCTGCAGCATCTGGAGCAGCTGTGTGGTGCTGTCATGGCAATAAGGATCCAAATCTGTGGGGATGTTTCCAGCAGGGGTTATAACCTGCAGCCAGCAAGGTGTGCCTAATAAAGTGGCAGTGTTTATGTCACAGTGCAGCACCATCAGAAAACGGTGGTTTACATCTCTGTTACAGGAAACCTGAAGAGTTAAAACACAAGAGAAGAAAATCTAAACGTTACACAAAGAACAAAAAAGAACTAAACTTCATAAAAACTTCACAAATGATGCTTTAAATGAAAAATAAATCCCTGTAAATAATTCAACAGGTCACATGTTAGAATCAGAATCAGAATCAGAAAGGGTTTTATTGCCAAATGTTGAGCAGGTTTACAACATTAGGAAATTGCTGCGGTGCTTCAGTGCAAACATGCTGTCATAAAAATATAAAAATAAGAATAAGAATTAAAAGTGCTAAGTGGATAGATATATACATGAGTGCAGGTGGTGATCAGTGCCAAACATGGAATGATGCAGTGACACAGCGTAGGGTCATGTGTTACTGGTGGGAACAGTCATATGGTTATTGTTCATGTGTCCGACAGCAGAGGGGAAGAAACTGTTCTTATGGCGAGAGGTTCTGGTGCGAATGGACCGGAGCCTCCTGCCTGAGGGGAGCAGGTCAAACAGACTGTGTCCAGGGTGAGAAGGGTCAGCTGAGATCCGAGCTGCACGCCCCAGTGTCCTGGAGGTGTACAGGTCCTGCAGAGATGGGAGTCTGCAGCCAATCACCTTCTCAGCAGAGCGCACAACACGCTGCAGTCTCTGTTTGTCCCTGATAGTGGCTCCAGCGTACCACACGGTGATGGAGGAGGTGAGGATGGACTCAATGATTGCAGTGTAGAACTGCATCATCGTCCGTGTTGGCAGGTTGAATTTCTTCAGCTGCCTCAGGAAGTACATCCTCTGCTGGGCTTTCTTGATGACGGAGGTGATGGTGGGCTCCCACTTCAGGTCCTGGGTGATGGTGGTACCCAGGAAGCGGAATGAGTCCACAGAGGTGATGGGGGTGTCAGTCAGGATGATGGGGGGGAGTGGGGCTGTGTGCTTCCTGAAGTCCACAATAATCTCCACTGTCTTCTGGGCATTCAGCACCAGGCTGTTGTGGCTGCACCAGGACACCAGACGTTCAACCTCCCTCCTGTAGGCAGACTCATCCCCGTCCGAGATGAGTTCAATAACGGTAGTGTCATCTGCAAACTTGATTAGCTTGACAGACTGGTGGGTGGAGGTGCAGCAGTTGGTGTACAGGGAGAAGAGCAGAGGAGAAAGAACACAGCCCTGAGGGGAGCCGGTGCTGATGGTCCGGGAGTCCGAGACATTCTTTCCCAGCCTCACATGCTGCTTCCTGTCCGTCAGGAAGTCAGTGATCCACCGGCAGATGGGATCAGGCACATTCATCTGGGAAAGCTTGCCTTGGAGATGGTCTGGAAGGATGGTGTTGAAGGCAGAGCTGAAGTCCACAAACAGGATCCTGGCGTAGGTCCCTGGGGAGTCCAGATGCTGCAGGATGAAGTGTAGGGCCATGTTGATTGCGTCATCTACAGACCTGTTGGCTCTGTATGCAAACTGCAGGGGGTCCAGGAGGGGGGCAGTGAGGGTCTTGAGATAGGAGAGAACCAGGTGCTCAAATGACTTCATGACCACAGATGTCAGAGCCACGGGTCTGTAGTCATTTAGTCCAGTGATCCTAGGTTTCTTGGGGACAGGGATTATGGTAGAGGACTTGAAGCAGGCAGGCACATGACATGCCTGCAGTGAGGAGTTAAAAATGCCAGAAAACACTGGGGCCAGCTCGTTTGCACAGTGTCTGAGGGTGGCAGGAGACACGCCGTCTGGGCCGGGAGCTTTTCGAGCATTCAGACTCTTAAACTGCTTCCTCACATCTGCTTCATGAATATGAAGAGTTGTGGTGGGAGGAGGTGGTGTGAAATCCTCTTTTGTGTGGGGTGAGGAGGGGGGTGTTGTAGGTGAAGTGTTTGAAGGTGGTGATGGCTCTATGGAGGGGGGAGAGGTGGGGGAATGAGTGTCCAAAGTGTCTCTATTGTTGGGGCCGTTGGAGGTGTGAAGGCTGCCTGATGGCTCGTCAAAACGGCAGTAGAAGTCGTTGAGGGTGTTGGCCAAGAGCAAGTCGTCAGTGGAGTGGGGGGTTTTAGGCTTGTAGTTGGTGATATTCCTAAAACCTTTCCACACAGAGGCCGAGTCATTCTCTGAGATCTGCTGCTGCATCTTCTCAGAGTGCTGGTGTTTTGCAATGTCCACTTCTTTAGTGAACCTGTACTTGGCCTCTCTGTAGGTGACTAGTAAACAAGATGGCGGCGCGCACAGACGCAGCGGCCCGGAGCTCCTACACTTTTGCACTTTTGGTGGTACTGTGTATTATTTCACACAGTCTGGGGTTACTTCAATACAACAGAGATGATCTACTACAACTAAGCCGTGGAGATCTTCAACTAACATCCGAGTATCTCATCCCCCCGGAGATCGTTAAGCAACCCCCGGGGCTACCCGCAACAGCAAGCCGCAGGAGGAGACGTTGCGAGCGGAGGCAGAAGAGAGGCAGGCGGGGAGGCCTGTGGGCACGGCTAAAAACTAGTCCGTTTAAACCACCACTCCCGATCATATTCCTCTCCAACGCCCGTTCAATCCGTTACAAACTGGATGAAATACGACTGCAGATCGCCACTCGACGGACTTTTAATAACTGTTCGTGCATGATTTTCACTGAAACCTGGCTGGACAGCGCCATTCCCGATGCGTCTATTGATCTAGCAGGCCGCACCGCCTATCGAGCCGACAGATCTGCGGACTCGGGTAAGAAGACTGGCGGGGGGCTGTGCATCTATATTAACAACTTTTGGTGCACGAACGTCACGGTAACGGAAAGACTGTGCAGTACAGAGGTAGAACTGTTGGTGTTAAAGTGCCGTCCATTCTATCTCCCTCGGGAATTTTCTGCCGTTTACATCTGCGCTGTTTACATTCCACCAGATGCTAATGCTAAGCTAGCGTTAGCACAATTGAGCAGCAGCATCAATAACAGCCTGGTAGCACACCCGGACAGTGTCTTTATTGCGGCTGGGGATTTTAACCACGCGGACCTGAAATCTGTACTTCACAATTTCCACCATAATGTGAAGTGTGCTACCAGAGGAGATAGAACGTTGGACCAGGTGTACACCAACATGGCGAATGCGTACAGAGCCCAGGCTTATCCCCACCTGGGTCTGTCAGACCATCTCTCCCTTCTGCTACACCCAATATACACACAAAAGATCAAGAGCACTGGGATTACAACCAAAACCGTGAGAACATGGCCGCAGGATGCTATTCCGATGCTTCAGGACTGTTTCCACTGCACAGACTGGGATGTATTCAAGGTGCAGGACACTGACAATCGTGTCGCATTGGACAGTTACACCTCCACTGTCTTGGACTACATCTGTTTCTGTGTGGACAATGTAACAACTTGGAAACGATTCCGTGTGTTCCCTAATAATCCACCCTGGATGACACACGGAGTTCAACAACTTATTCGAACGAGGAACAACGCTTTCAAATCCGGGGACCAGGAGGCATACAGTGCTGCCAGGGCCAACCTGAGAAGAGGCATCAAGACTGCCAAGCAGCAGCACAGGAGGCGTATCGAGGCCAGGTTTGAGAACAACACAAACCCAAGGCAAGTCTGGGAGGGCATCAGGGCTATCACGGACTACAAAAGAAGAACACCATCACCCTCAGCCGACAGTTCTACTCTGGCTGAGGATCTAAATCTCTTTTATGCCCGTTTTGACAGGGAGAACACCGACCCTGTCCTGTCCCCTCTCCCCTCAACCAATCCTGCTCCAGTCCTGAGCACTCATGAGCTGAGGCGTGTGTTCCGGAGCATTAACACCAGGAAGGCGGCCGGGCCAGATGGAGTGCTGGGCCGGGTGCTAAAAGACTGTGCTGCGGACCTGGCGGACGTCTTCACCTCTATATATAACACCTCGTTGTCCTGTTCACTGGTACCATCCTGTTTCAAAGCAGCAACCATCGTTCCCATCCCAAAACAGTCAAATGTCACATGCCTGAACGATTTCAGACCTGTGGCACTCACCCCCATTCCCGCCAAATGCCTGGAGAGACTGGTTATTAAACACATCAGAGCTGCTTTTCCACCATCCCTGGACTCGCACCAGTTTGCATACAGGGAGAACCGGTCAACCGAGGATGCGATCGCCACAGTGCTGCACACATTACTGAAGCACTTGGAACACAGGAACACCTATGCACGGCTCCTCTTTGTAGACTACAGCTCGGCTTTTAATACCATCCGGCCATACAAACTCCATCCCAAACTCCACCAACTGGGACTTAACTCCTCTCTGTGCAACTGGATTGTGGACTTCCTCACTAACCGTAGACAGAGTGTCAGAGTGGGTAAGAACACCTCTTCCACCCTTGTGGTCAACACCGGTGCCCCTCAGGGGTGTGTCCTGAGCCCTCTGCTATACACTCTCTTCACCCATGACTGTATTTCCTCCTGCGCGTCCAATCTCATTGTTAAGTTTGCAGATGACACTACAGTGCTCGGACTTATATCCAACAATGATGAGACAAACTATAGGACAGAGGTGCAACAACTAGAGTCATGGTGCCACGACAATAACTTGGTCTTAAACACCAAAAAGACCAAGGAGATCATTGTAGATTTCCGGAAGAAGGGTCATAACAACCATCTGCCTCTCTTCATTGGCAGTGAGGCGGTGGAGAGGGTGAGCAGTTTTAAATTCTTGGGAGTAACTGTGACCGAGGACCTGTCCTGGGGCAACCATATCACCTCAGTTGCACGGAAGGCCCAACAGTGCCTCTACTACCTGAGGAGACTGCGGAGCGCACACATTCCCAGATCTCTGATGTTGAACTTCTACAACTGTGCCATCAGCAGCGTTCTGACGTATGGATTTCTAGTGTGGTTCCCCAGCTGCACCAAGGCCGATCAGCAAGCACTCCAGCGGGTGGTGAAAGAAGCTGGCAGAATTATTGGAACAAGTCTGCCAGGGATCAGTAATATCTTCCCCACTCGCTGTCTGAGGAGGGTGCACAGTATCCTGCGGGACCACTTTTTTCAAATCACTTTTTTTTTTATTGTCACATCACATGTGCAGGCACACTGGCACAGCACATGCGAGTGAAATTCTTGTGTGCGAGCCCCACAAGCAACAGAGATGTGCAAACACAACAACACAAACGAGCAAAATACAAGAATGGCCAACCTGAAACTAATAAATATATGTACAATATATAATAGTGTATGCATTTCTGGATGTGTATACTAAATATTTTCCTACGTGTGTGTGTGTGTGTGTGTATACACATTTTTACAAATTAAATAGTAAAAAAATAAAATAAAGTAATAATAATAATAATAATAATAATAATAAAATATATAAAATATACAGAGTTGAATATGTGCAAAACAAGTGGCATTTATATACAGTGTGGAGTGCATAATGTTGAAGTTCCAGTAGTGAAGCTGAGGTGTCTATGACGTGTTCAGCAGTCTGATGGCCTGATGGAAAAAGCTGTCTCTCAGTCTGCTGGTACGGGACCGGATGCTGCAGAACCTCCTTCCTGATGGAAGTAGTCTGAACAGTTTATGGCTGGGGTGACTGGAGTCCTTGATGATCCTCCCCGCTTTCCTCAGGCAGCGCTTCCTGTAGATGTCTTGGAGGGAGAGAAGCTCACCTCCAATTATCCGTTCAGAGCACCGCACTACTCGCTGGAGAGCTTTGCAGTTGTAGGCGGTGCTGTTGCCATACCAGGTGGTGATGCATCCAGTGAGGATGCTCTCAATGACCAACATCACCCTGCGCGCCACCTTTTCCATCTGCTGCCCTCAGGGAGAAGGTACAGGTCTATACAGGCCAGAACATCCAGACTGGCCAACAGCCTGTATCCACAGGCTGTGAGGCTCCTGAACTCTCTGCCCCCCTCTCACGGACAATAACCATATCCAACTTCTTAATAGCAATGAACTGGTCTGCATTGGTGCATCATATCTTTATGTAAACAGTGGCCAGGTTGAATGAAGCAAACTCCCGCGGAGAATAAAACGGTTTGCAGTGAATAAAAAGGTATTCCAGAGAGGGAGAGCAGTGCTGAGCAATCACTGTTACATCTGTGCACCAGCCACTATTAATGTAGAAGCAGACACCTCCACCTTTGGTCTTACCAGAAAGAGAGGCCTGCCGGTCCGCGCGCAGCAGATGAAAGCCCTCCAGCTTGAGCGCGCTGTCCGGGATGTCCTCACAGAGCCACGTCTCCGTAAAACATAACACACAGGAGGAGGCAAAGTCTCTGTTCATGCTTCTCATCAGGGCCAGTTCGTCTGTCTTATTCCTGAGTGATCGTACATTGGAAAGGAAGATCCCAGGAAGAGCAGTTCGCAGTCCACGTCTCCTCAGACGCACGAGTGCGCCGGCTCGCTTACCTCTCTTTCGGCGTCTCACCACCTTAACTAAACTCTGTAGCCGGTCACTGTGGTTTGTCCCAGCAGCTCTTAGGAAACAAACTGCTAACTTCAGTGTCAGCACACACTGTTAGTAAACTATGCAACACTGAATTCAGGTTTCAGTTGTGTTAAGTTGTGAAGTTGTGATGAAAGTCTTCTTACTGACACAGGTAGGATGGTCAGGCGTCCTCTGTTCCTTCACCGTTCATGAACTGTCACTTATAAAATGCTGCCAAACATCAACTACACTCAATAACTAAACGTGTGCAGGTTAAAGTGATGGACGCCCAGATCTGCACTCCAAATACAAACAGACTAAAGGTGTTTCCTCCAGAAACAAAGACAATATTTACAAAGGTCTCACAGGTAAATTGTGAGCGATCACAGCAGCATCTCATCCTGACTAACAGCTTTTAGATGCAGGGAGAGCGTCGTGGTTCAGAGGTGGTTCAGCAGATGATGAAGGCCTTTCTGTTGCATTGTGTAGTGCTGTGGAGGCCATGATGGTCGACTGGGTCTGCTTCTACTGAACTCACAAACACTTCTGAGGTATTTACACCTGAAGCCTCATTGAATGTGAGTCAGAAACAAACGGCTCAGCTGTGATTAATGGATGTTTCCCTGCATTTCTATTTTCACACACTTTATTTCTTACAGCAGGAAAACTGAACAGAATGTATGTAAGAGGTCAGAGTGAGGATGACGTCACTTAATACAGGAAATACATGTTTGTCTGTTTTGATGATGAAGGACTTCTTCAGCTCTGTAAACAGCTACACTTGAGAGGACAGAGGTGATTTCATGGATCAATAACAATGTGTTTATCAGCTTTCATCATCGCAGTGCAGACATGACGTCAGATCTATCAGAGTGAAGGCCGTCTCTCTGATGATGTCACAGAGCAGAGTCCTTCTGTCCAATAAAGGATCTCAGATCAGCTGCTGCCATCTTGTGGCCACAGTTGGTTACTGTCTCTGAAAGTTGTCTCATGTTTCCTGTTGTCCTGCTAACAAAGGCTGGAGCTCATCATGCTGAGAGGGCAGCAGCATTTTGTGGCTCTTCACACATGTTCATTATATTCTGATGATCCTGGATGGAGACAAACTACAGATAAGTGTGTTCAGCCCAACTAGTTTATCTCATTACAGCAGTTTGATGTTTCCCTTTGAATCCCCCTGAAGATCCTGACAGTGAAGCACGTACATAATACTCCAGCCTTTCAACTCTGAGCTTATTTAGTTCTATTAATACACTGAAATCTCATTTGTGTCATGAAGAAAGTCTTTAATCAAACAGAATTCAAAGATCAGAAACATTTCATATATGGAGTTAAACATGAATCATTGTTTCAACAACATATTTATTGTTGTCATAAACAGACAAGAAGACAACAACAAACTGCTCCTCCCATTCAACACATGTCAGTCCATATCCCAGCAAACTAAATCATCTCCATTTACACATCAAATAGAAACATGAATCACTTGTAATGATTAGAAACTTTATAGAATTTCAAATCTAGTTTGGGGAGTCATTCAGTGAGAAACAGTGAAATGATTTTCCATGTGAAAAGGTGGACAGCAGAAACAGAAAGAAACAGTGAAACTAAAAGAGAAACAAAGAGCTTTGGAACAACGAGGCAGCAGGAGGACAGCTGCAGTTTAACAGCTTCAACTCACTGACAGGAAACAACATTAGAAACATCATCATCCTCAACTCATCTGCTGCACTGACACTGACACCTTCAACGGACACACCTTCACTTTATCATTAGTGTTAATGTATGGAAACATCCTGTGAGTGAAAGTGTGTGTGAAGGTGTGTATGTGTGTGTTAGTATCAGGATCAGAGAACGACAGCTTTCCTCTGTTCCAGTCCAGATTCACTCTGATCCTCTGGAGCTTCTTCTCTACTGAGAGAGCAGTGACACCAGCTGATGGTGAGCATGCTGAGTATTCACCTTCATAGAACCCTATTCTCCATAATCCAGACAGCATGTATCCCTTCCTCTGCACAGACTCTGCTAACACACCCAGTCTCCACCATGTACTGTCTCCAACATCAACATCCCAGCTGTGAGTCCCTGAGTTAAAGCCCTCAGAGCCCAGGACAGAGCAGTAATAATCAATCCTCTCTGGATTATCAGGAAGCTGCTGCCTCTCTCCTCCTCCTCTCACACTGGTCAGATCTTCAGACAGGATGAGTTCTGGATGAGCAGTGTTTGGGTCCAGGATGAGAGGAGTGTAGGAGACCATGTCCTTCATGTTGTTCCAGATGTTGAAGGTCAGGTTGCCCAGGTGTTTGGCCTGGTCTATCAGAGCTCCTGAGGGCAGCTGTGGATCATCCAGCAGGGGGCAGCGCTGGACTCTTTCCACTGCAGCCTTGTAGTTGTGCAGGAATGAGACGTCTTCAGCTCTCAGCTCCTCCTCTGTGGCTCTGACTGTGTCTGAAAGAGCTGCTATCTCTCTGCTCAGAGCCTCCATCTTCTCCTTCATCATCCCACTCTTCTGCTCCTCTTCCTCCCTCAGTGCAGCCAGCCTGGCCTCCTCTTCCTCTGCTAGAAACTGATGAAGCTTCTTAAACTGCTCCTTAATCTGCCTCTCTGTGTGTCGGGCCTGGACCTTAATGTGTTCTGCTGTTTGATCAAACTTCACTTGAACTTCTTCACAAACCTTTAACTTCTTCTTTAAGGGCTCCAGAGTTTCCTGAAGTTCCTTCTTGTGTTGTTGTGCAGCTTCATCGATGGGTCTGAATCTGTGATTGGTGTGTTTTTCTGAGTCTCTGCAGATGTGACACACTGGCTGCTGATGGTCCAGACAGAAGAGTTTGAGTTTCTCAGAGTGCAGACTGCAGAGAGCCTCTGAAGCTCTCTGATCTCTCTCCTGTAGGAACGACTCACACAGGTTCTTTAAAGCTCGGTTTAAAGGTGGATCATCCTTTGAAGATCTTCTCTTACAAACTGGACACTCGTGTGTTGGTCTCTCTATCCACCATCTCTTCAGACAGTCTTTACAGAAGCTGTGGCTACATGACAGAAGAACAGGATCTCTGAAGACCTCCTGACAGACCGGACAGCAGAGATCCTCCTCTGATCTGGAAGCCATTGAGTCTGTGAGTGAAGCTGGAAACAGCAGACAGGAAGTACAGTCAGTCCTGGCTCCCCTCCCTCCTCTACCACCTTCACTGAAACTTGCTTTGAGTCGTGTTTTTGCTCAAACTCACATTCAGTGTGTGGAGCGTCAGCAGCTTGAAGCAGCAGTGTTGGAGTTTTCCACTTTTCTCTCCTGTAGCTGGACTCACTCAGAGGAAGCTGCTAGTTTGGTCTGAGCTCAGTCTGATCGTCTGTGCGTCTCTCTTTACTGAGGACAAAGAACTTCCTGTTTCCTGGTGTCGGGATGAAATATTATTTTACTGCTACTATTAATAATCATTATTATTATTATTGTTGCATCACTTATGATTTATCATTATCATTTCATTGACACATTTATTGAAACTGTTGTTACATTAAAGTCTGTATTTCAGGTGTTAGCATAAGCACATAATAATCTTTCATTGCAGGTGCAACTGTAATCATGTTATACACATATGGCATAAGTAAAGAGTTGAAGCTCGGCCAAGTTAATTAGTGGTTCGAAGCTACGGGCAGCGCGACGTCTGGCCGATCTATGGAGCAAAGTACAGCTATTGAAAGAATTGCCTACATGTTTACAGTACAATTTACATATTGCCTGTGTGCATTCAGCAGCCTGCTGCATTGAAGTTTGCCTGATAACAGGTGACATAGAGGGGGGTCATGCACTGAGGTTAAAACACAGACACATAGTCTGCCTGAGTGAACTGACTGCAAATGTTGTGTACCTGCATACGTGACAGTTTCGTTCTGATAAGCCCAGAAGAGTGTAATAACAGGATGCATCTGGCGGGTGGTACAGGAAGGAGCTGTTCTTTTTTAGAATATGTCCAGGCTGGACTTACTGGAACATGCATCTGCAGTGACGCATGTCATCATGGTCATCATATCTACAAGTATCACACCCCAACTATTGTTCTGGGGAGATCGAGGCTGATGTTTTGCAGAGCTCATCTTCACCACATATATGTGTTTTAATAAAATCATTGTGTTGACCCACTATGGACCTTCAGTCGTGTGTCTCACTTCAAATCTTCAAATTTTACTTTTAGAGCCCTGAGTGTAAAGAGTGCAGCAAAATGCATGTTTTAGTGTGAGTGAAAGCCAAAAACTGTGCTGTGGCGGAGTTGTGGTCCCGGGCGCGGCTGCAGGGGAGGAGTGGTGCAGTGAGCTCAACGGGGCGGTGCTGGAGACGAAGGTGAGAACAGCTGATGGCGATTTGGACTGATGATGGTTTCCTTACCCTTTTTATAGTGAGACGGAGAGGAGCGGAGGGAAGAGGGAAATCAGCTGGGACCGACAGCTGTCAGACTGTCGGTCATAACCACAAAAAAAAAACCCCAAAAATAAATGTGGCATCTGGAGACAAAGACCTGTGTGTGTGTGTGTACCTGTGTGTAGTGCATTTCACATGCGCTTCCTCCACTTCCGTAACATTGATTCATTAATGTTGAATTCTCTCACAGCTGCTCTATTCCCATGTTGTTGCAGTATATTAATAACTAACCTCGTATTGTGGATGAATAATCTCAGTTGTTCTCCTGACCAAAGTTTGGCCTGTGTATAGCATCCTGCTATGCGATTGCATTTGTCCCTGACCACTTGGATCCCTCACGTTAACTTTTATCGAGTGGAAAAAAAGTTGGCGTTCATCCTCCAGCTTCACTGTGCTAATGTTATGCTAACATAGCTGTGTCGCTAGCAATCACGTAGCACAACATTATATACCAGGTAGTCCAACTTCAGTAACCCTGCAAACACCACTGCTGTTTAGTTTTCTGTGTTTATTTATGTTGGAAGTGTTAGCAGAGCTGTACATTTTAATTAGTTTCAAAAATCTCTCAGTCAGAACATGGTATGAAATGTTTAGGTGGAAACTAGCGAGCTAACTTCCTGTTCACTTCTAACTCCGTTAAATTTAATAAATTATGCTTTCATGGATGCCTGGATGTTAAACGTAATTGTTACACCTGGTAAAGCAGCAACGCTGATCATTTTATTAAAGATTAAAGAATTTAGACCGTTTTTAACTCTTAGTGTTCTTTTGACTTTGGGACCTGAATGGACGGAGTTTTGGACCCAGATTACTCCGCGAAGCTCCTCACTACGGCAGCCGTAATGCTCTGACAATCCATCAAGCAGTGCGGCTTACCAAAGTTGTACTAAAACATTTTTAACAGATTTCTGCAGCCAAAATCGGTTCGAGGTCAGTAAGCACAACCAGAATTCATACATAAGGCACACTCTCGATTCTTGAGAAAATGAACCCTAGAACACTATCGCTGGGTGATTTACACCCGAGCAAATACATTTACATGATTTCTCTCTCCTGCAGCTGTTTGCGTGTCGAGGAGCCTGTGCCTTCACCAGGGAAGTCTCAAATGTCCCAGGAATGGGTGGACCAAAGACCATCTTTCCAGAGTCATTATTTTGTTTTAGGTTTGTTTTTTTTTTCATTTTGTTAGACATGGCACAGTTGAAAGTAAAAGAAGACCACTCTAATTTGTCATGTGTTGTCATATTTTGATATATTTGATTACTTTTTATTGGCTATATTATATCGGGTAAAAATCACCCGGCATTAGTGATTGTGTTACTATTTATAGTGATAGTGTTCTAGGGTTAAAGGATTTTAAGTGTGCCTTATACTGTGGAAAATACGTTATACAGAAGAAAACAATATATCGCGATATGAATTTTAGGCCATATCGCCCAGCCCTACTCTAAACTGTAAATACAGTTTTAAAATACCCTGTTTTTCTGTCACAAACTATACTTTAATAATGTGTAGTGGTGTAATCTTTACATATCTGATCAGGTTGTCAACATAAAGCATGTTTGCAAAACTCCTCCGATGTTTTCCCAGATGTTGCTAGCTCCGATAACAGTCAGCTGACAGTGTACTGAGCTCACAGCTCCGATGTTCGAACTGTTTTTTACGTTAACCGGTTAGAATTGTGTGTTCCACATGTGGCATCCGCAGATTCTCATTTTCACGTGACGGTTGTCTCTTTCTGCCTGGTCTTGTGTCTCTGTGCTTCTGTAACTTAAATAACGAGCCGACATTTTGCTCACGATACCAGCGATCAGCTTGACAGACCCTCAGTTTATCTGCATACATCCTCCTCACCTGTCAGCTGTTTAACACCTGCTGCTAATTCAGGAAAGACGCCCACGTTACCTGGTGATAGCCACAGTTTAACGTGGGCAGCTGCAGCTTGATATAACGTAATTTCGGCACAATATTCTGCACAAGATAAGTAAATGTAGTTTGTTTCCTGAGCACAGAGCTGCTGGAGCTTGTGTTTCATTCAGAGTGACTGACCTGTGTTAAAGATGACAAACGAGATTTAAAAGGAGGTGATGGACACTGAGAAAACTAGAGTACTCGAACCACGGACCAACTTTATCAGCGGCTGATATCCGATCACTGGCACACAGCTTTAAAACCTCCGCTGAGTTTTAGCTCTCAGTGATTAAACACGGGACATAATTCACTCAGGTTTTGTCTGTTGGGTCATGTTTACTTTGCTGTTTTATTTACAATTGAGCAAATCGGTTTGGCTGAGGTTAAAGTTACGTTTCATAACTGCATAGTTTTAGTAAAGTTTAATGTCTCACTTGAGCATGTTAGGCTTAACCATTCGTTTTCTTTGTTATCTGGTGTTCATTTGTGTTAAACTTTGTTAAGCATTAATTTTGAATTAAAAGTAACATTTAACATCTTTTTATACAAGGAGGAAAGAGGGGGGGGCACCAGGCAAAAGCAATGGTTATGACTCGATCAGTGTGAACCCCGCCCCCTGACTTGGCCGCCTGATGGGTGAGGCTGACAGATAAAATAAATTCTTGAAGACAGCCGCAGGGCCAGGACTGCCATAATGAATTAATTAAATACACCATTAAATAATTAATTAAATGTGTCAATAATTAATTAAAATCGGAAATAATTAATTACATAAATATTTACGACACATGTAATTAATTCATTATTGACACATTTAATTCATTATTGACACATTTCATTAATTATTGTCACATTTAAATAATTATTTAATGGTGTATTTAATTAATTCATTTTGGCACAGTTGACTCCTTCAGGTCTCACCATGAAATAATTGTATCTGTCAACCATCAGTGCCTCTTTTTCTTGAAGACATTGTAGCAGAACCACCTGTCTACTGACATACTGGCAAACTTCTACTGGTGTGCGATAGAGAGCATCCTGACCAACTGTGTCACAGTCTGGTATGGGAACTGCTCTGTTGCTGACCGCAAGGCACTGCAGCGGCCAACAACGCCCAAAACATCACAGGGACACCGCTTCCTATTATTGAGGATGTCCACAAGAAGAGAGGTATACACGAGCATGCATCATTCTCAGGGACTCCTCTCATCCTGACAATAAACTTTTCCAGCTCCTCCCCTCCAGAAGACGCTACAGGACCCTGCAGATTAAAACCAGCTGGTTTAGGAACAGCTTATTACCCACAGCTGTCACCCCACTGAACTCAATCTCCCGCTGAACCTTTCCATCCACACCCCCCTATCCCTCCCAGTGACCATGGTCATGACTGTCATTCATTCTCAACATTCACCATATGCTCACAGTGGTTACTGTTATAGTTTAGGACACTGGCATAGTCTCTGTTATGGTGCGTACACTCATAGGACTCTGTAGATCTGTTTAACTCACACCGGTACATTGGTCTATATGTAGCACATCTATTTAAAAAATCTGTATAATTGTTCATGGTGCATCTGTATATCTGCCCATCTGTACAGTAATAGAGAACATCTATATGCTATACAGATCATCTGTACATTTGTGTTATTGCACTTACTACTCTTGCACTTCTGATTAGATGCAAACTGTATTTCATGACCCTGCATTTATACATGTGTAATGGCAATAAAGTTGAATCCTATCCTATATTGTAACAGTTACTGATTTTCAGCAGATTAGACCTCCCATCTCCAACCACTGGTGAAAAAGAGTTACAACTTCCTTCAGAGGAAATAGCTGTGAATGTTTCACCTGGTATTATGAGATAAACAATGATCGGACTGCCTGTAGATGAATGCTGGTGTGTTTGAGGTGACTGAGGGGTAAAAAGTAAAAACTCAGAAAATATTTAATTGTCACATTTCTACTTTATTCCTTACTTCTTGCCAAGTCTTTATATCAGCAAAATGTGTTAAAATATAGTGTGTACAAAAATATTTTTTACAGAAACAGACACCTGGTAGAGGGAAACTCAAGGTGGCCAGCTTTGGCTTTTATGGGGTACTGTGTTGACACCATGCATTGTTTGTATGACGTTTATCATAGACTGGTTCAGTTTATTCATGTTAAATCACATGTTGTACTAATAGGTGGAATTTGGCTGATTCAGCCTTTTACTGCAGCTCAGCAGAAACTCCTGTGCTTTATAAAGAATTGGGATTACTCATTTGATCCTTAAAACAAAAAGAAAAACTGAATAACATCTAGTCCTGCCTTTGTGACGACTTGATTTTTTTTCCTTACAGCTCACTGGTTTGACTTGCTGCTCTTAATGATGCTCAGTTTCTCCTCAGTGCTCTGACTCTCTGTGTTTGCTTGTTGGATGTTGGTCCTCCTGGACGCCTTTCTCACCTGGGCCCGAAAAGTCTTACAGAGGAAAAAGTAAACCAGAGGGTCCAGACAGACGTTGAAAACTGACACCATGGTGGCTGCCTCCTTCAGGTAGTACAACACTGGATCCACAGAGCAGCTGTTCAACAGAAAAACAAATAGAACTCGAACCAGGTGATGGGGCACAAAACAAACACAGAAGATGCTGACCAGCACCAACATGTTCCTGCGAGACTTCACCAGCTTCTCAGAGCCAGAGGAGGCCAGCTGCCTCTGCTGTGCCTGCAACACCCTGCGAGAGGTGCTGTAGTAGAAGAAGACCAGGGATATGGACACCAACAGGAAGATGATAGCAGAGAAGGTGTGCATGATTTTTAACATCAGACTAACTGATGCACTAAAGAGGAGCGCACAGTGGTTGGGGATAGAGGTCAGAGGTTTCTGGGTGATTAAAAACATGATGCCGTAAGTAACTGATGGAGCCAGGAGACAAATCCAGGTGACCATGGAGACAATGTTGGCAGTTCGTACTGACTGCAGGACATGAGTTCCTGAAGGTCGGACGATCTTCAGATACCTGAATAGAGAAGACAAAGCATCCAACTTCAACTAATCAGTCACAGTGGAGCCAAATCTGTCATTTTAGGTCAAATTACCACAACTTTCAACCATTGGCACGATTGAAAAAATTCCAACTGTTCCTGACAGTATCAACTCTGTGCTTTTCCGGTAATATTAGGATCATTAAAGTAATCTTGGCAAATAACACAGACAAAAAAAAAATAGAAAACACAAACAAAACAAACAGTATTTAAAAAATGGCCTGAATAAATGCTTGTTTTCTGTTGAACTCCATCACACTCACTGTCTGTTTTCTCAGCCAACCTTCATCCTCACGGGGGTGCTGCAGCAGAGTGCCTGAGATTACCATACTGAAACTAATACCACTGAGTTGCTGCTTTCAGGAACTGTTAGTCATTAGAAGTGTGACAGGAAGTTGCTCATGAGTGAAGCAAGACATGGTTGTTCCTTCCAATCTAAAGCCGTCCACTGTATTAAATCCCTTTGAGTGGCAATATGAGTAAGTTTCTTACCTGTGTTCAATTATCAGACAGGGTATATGATATTATTAAAGTGATTTGAAAAGTATGATGTGTTTTATATGTCAATAGAAAGAATTCAAATCTAAGCTTGAGTTTATGTGACATTTCTGTATTTTGTGTCATTTGAGTTTCACAATTTTTTGCATTAAATCCTGTCAAAATACAACATGTGTCTGTTCCTTGGAGGAAGTGATGCAAGAGAGAGTTTAACGGGCAGTGAATCTCAATACAGGACACAGGGTCACATTGGGTGCAACAGTGCATACACATTGATAATTTAGTCAGGGACACAGCGTTTGTGGTCATTAACACTTTTTGTAATCATTAGCAGTAAAGGCTCCTCACCTGTTGGCAGCTACATAACACATGAATAAGATGCTGGCGTACATGTTGAGGAAGAGGGCAGAAGCTCCAAAGCTGCAGTAGAGCTGCCAAACGATGACTGATGTGCTACCATAGTGGCTGATGCGCAGTGGCAGAGAGAGGCAGAGCAGGAAGTCAGCAGCTGTCAGGTTCTTCATGTAGACCATCAAGCTGCTTGATGCCTGCTGCCGAGCTCCACAAAAGTAAAACTTCAGGATCAAGCCATTGAGGAGTAAACCTACCTGAACAGACACGGAGCATGGAGAACAGGAATTTAGCACATGCACAAAGATCTTTTGTCAAATTAATAACAGTCCACAGTCTGAAGATTTGAAACTTACCAGAAACAACAGGCTGTAGACCAGCATAAAGAAAGGGTTGACCAATGTGCCGACAGGATCACAGGTCTCGTTCAAAGGCGAAGTCATGTTTTTTGGGTCAACCATGTTCCTGAAGCTGAAAAATTAATCCTTTTCATTGAGATCCGTCTTTCAAAGTATCTGGCTCGATAGAGTCTACTATTAGTCAAAGACCAAGGATTCACTTCCTCATGTTGTTTTACAAAGAGATTGTAACATGGAAGTGTGCCAAATGTGATGATATCTGAATGTGAGCAAGGTGTTAAGCTGTCACATATAATGCACCAAGTTTCACACTGGTTCAGATCTTCATGCCTCACACTGAAAATCAAGGAAACATTTGTATTTTACATTAAGTCATATCCAAGTATTTTGATGGGGAAGAAATAAAGAAAACAGTGAATGTTGAATATTTATGTGGTACCACAGATAATGAAAATGAGGAACATTTTTTATTTTTGATTATTATCGTGTGAAGTATCAAATGTTCAGTTTCAGATTGTCTGTAGCACTCACGTTTTTATAATACTGCAGTTCAGCTGCTAAAAAGTTTTGTACATCTTTCCTCAGAACATATGAGCAGAGCTTTTAGTTCAGCTGTTCAGATAACTGTACATGAAGTTTTTGGAAGAAACACCTGTGTGCACAGAGCAACTAGCAAGACTCACCTGTATTTCTGCAGATTTCAGTGAGCAGGAAAAGCTGCTTGTATGTCCTCTCAGTCTAACGATATTCTTGCAGATCATGAAACACACAGTGATCACACTTCTAACATGCAACCATTTCCTCTCTGTGTTTACAGCTTTGTATCCACAGGAAACAAACACGTCTTTTTCTGATCAGTCACGTGTCTGCACTTTTACTTATAACTTATAGCAATAACTCTTCAATAAGATGTAAAGTTAAACACATGCAATCTGGAAGCAAAGCAGCAGCACAGAGTATTTCCACCTCCATGAAAATCTGTATTTGATCTGAACTTTTGGGGGGTGTGGATCTTTGATTTATCTGTACTGCATATTCTTTCTAAAGGCTTGGGGATTAGTACTAAATTCCTTCTTTGCTGCTCTTTGATGTTATATTGAAATGTTTTAGTCATCCTGCTCATCAAAACCAGCTGCACCAGCTGATGGAAACTGATGGAAGAGCAGCATGCGAGGTGCTCTGCTGCCTCAGCTTTCACCGCTGTGCTATGAGTTACTAACTTACTATGAAAGCACAGTCAGGGGACAGCAGCTCTCACCATCTCTGATTATAAAACAGGCATGTTCATCAGGTGCAGGCTCAGCAGCTGGTTGTGTATGTATGATTTTAACACTAAATGTTTTGAACAGCAGTTTACATTTTGCCACATGAGAGAAAAAGTTCGGAAAATACATCATTTTCTTTCAATTGTTACTCTAAGCTTTCTTTGAGTTGTTTAGTTACATTCTGAGGATTTAAGATCCTATCTATTGGCTTGCATACTTTTTCTTATTTTTTCTGACCACTTATCCAACTAGGCTTGCAGTTTGGCTTTTGTTTTGCAATAGGAGAGAGGCAGGGATCACTTTGGGCATGCTGTCAGTCTGGTAATAAAGTATGATGTCGAGATGTCATTGCAAAAGACAATTTTCAGAATGTCACTGCAGGTTATAGCATTGCTGTTACTGTTCAGAGTATTAGCGTGTTCTAATTTCCCTTGAGGTATTAAAAAAAAACCTACAAGGTATAAAGAGATTCACACTTTGTCAAAGTCGATACACACTCTTATTAGCTTTGTGCTGTGAAATGTCACGATGTCAGATCAGTGGAAATCGGTGGAGGAAGGAGTTGCTGTGGTTTTACATACATAACATGCAAAAATACAAAAACAGACAAAACATGCAGTCCTGACATACAGTCACCTCAAGGCGTATTATATATATTACATATATATTATATATATTATATATATTTATAATCTCCCGTTGGAGAGCCGTGAGCTTCTCCATGATGTTATCAGAATCAGAATCAGAATCAGAATCAGAAAGGGGTTTATTGCCAAATGTTGAGCAGGTTTACAACATTAGGAAATTGCTGCGGTGCTTCAGTGCAAACATAGTGTCATAAATAGCTGCACGCCCCAGTGTCCTGGAGGTGTACAGGTCCTGCAGAGATGGGAGTCTGCAGCCAATCACCTTCTCGGCAGAGCGCACAACACGCTGCAGTCTCTGTTTGTCCCTGATAGTGGCTCCAGCGTACCACACGGTGATGGAGGAGGTGAGGATGGACTCGATGATTGCAGTGTAGAACTGCATCATCGTCCGTGTTGGCAGGTTGAATTTCTTCAGCTGCCTCAGGAAGTACATCCTCTGCTGGGCTTTCTTGATGACGGAGGTGATGGTGGGCTCCCACTTCAGGTCCTGGGTGATGGTGGTACCCAGGAAGCTTACGCTCCGTGATGTTGTCATTCTTGTGCTCAAAGAGCAGATTCTGAGAACTCACGACCGCAGTGAGCTTCTCCAAGATGTGATCAGTTTTCGCTCAGAGTTCTTATTCTGAGTATTCACAGCAGCCGTAAGCTTCTCCAAGATCTTATCCATGCTGCACTCAATGAGCCCATTTTGAGAAACTCACGCTTCGTCCCATCGTTTCAATCCCAGCGGGCAGCCTTGTGGGGGTTTGAACAGCCGGCTCTGCTTTCTTAATTCTTCGATAAGCCAGGGCCAAGCCAGCTCCGATCAAATACGATGAAACCTGGATCCCCCGTAGCCGGTTACCAAGATTACGTGAAGTACCCTCAGAAGGTCTGCTAGATGATGTTAATGCAGCACTACGGACAATACCTACAACCACGATTACCGACACTAACAAGCTGATCTACGATACGGCAGCAGTGATCAGTGAGATGCTTGGCTACAAGTTGAACAGCCACAAGGGGCAGTACCCTCCATGGAGAAGGAGGCTAGAGGGCAAGATCAAAGTGGCACGGAGGGAGGTTAGCCAACTAACGGAGTTGCAGAAAGGTGCGACAAAGAAGGTGCATAAGAAATACAGCAAGCTGTCCATACCTGAGGCCTTGGAAACTGCCAAGCAAAGACTCACAGCCTTGGCCAGCCGCTTGAGGAGGTACACCAGAGAGATAGAAGGCAGGAGAATAAACCAGCTGTTCTCCACAGAACCAGCAAAGGTGTTCTCTCAGTGGCAAGGGAACAATAATAAGAGAACAGCACCACCAAGGCTGGAGACGGAGCAATACTGGAAGAGCATATGGGAGAAGGACGCAACCCATAACTGCAATGCTCAGTGGCTAGTGGATCTGAGGGCAGACCACAGTGACCTCCCTGAACAGGGTCCAGTAACCATCACAGTGGCAGATATCCAAGAAAGGGTCTCCAGTATGAAGAGTTGGACAGCACCAGGGCCCGACATGGTTCACGCCTACTGGCTAAAGAAGCTGACTGCAGTCCACGAGCGTCTGGCCGCACAAATGAACCAGCTGCTAGTTAATGAGAGACACCCGGAATGGCTAACCGAAGGTCGGATGGTCCTGATCCCCAAGGACCCCAAGAAGGGACCGGTCCCCTCCAACTACCGACCAATAACCTGCCTCAGTACTACATGGAAGCTCCTGTCAGGCATCATATTGGCTAAGATGAACAGGCTCATGGGTCAATACATGAGCGGGACACAGAAAGGAATTGGCAAGAATACCAGAGGCGCAAAACACCAGCTACTGGTAGACAGAACAGTTATTAAGGTCATTTTAACGAGGTTAACCTGAAAGCACTAGTGGGAACACAACGAATATGACTGCACATTTACGCCGACATCATCCTAGTGCAAAGACAAAAACAACAAGCATGCATGCTACAAACTTTACCCGAGTCATTTAGACAGCTGTTAGCACAGGATTCTCCTTATGGAGACCTGATATGTTTAATATGCTGCTGAGAATATAGCCCAGAAGAAGCGTATAGTATAGCTTTTATTTTGGAAAGAGCCATTTCTCTGTAATAAACTCTCTTTTCCAAAGATGAGTGATTCCTCAATCAGATACAGGGCTCGCAAAATCGCTAGCCTGACGTCCCGGGGCTAGCGATTTTTCCAGTAGGGGTACCAAAATCTATCTCTTCCCTGCCCGTCGGGCTATTGTAGGAAGGAAAAATATATGTCAATGCTTTTGCATTCTTTCAGAAATGTAGCTGGGTAATTATGTCATTGGCATCGGTGAGCCACTGTCAATATGTGACATATTGAAATCGCGTTTGAATTTGCGCTTGTTTTTTGCTTTCACTTTGCAATCGCGTGAACTGTGTATAGAGAGCGACAGCACTGATTGGTGAGTGATGATAATTTGTGCACCAATTCCTCTGAAATTGTCTTATTAATCGTTAGCTTACTATGCAAACATGACAAGTGAAATCTCCCGCAGCAAGCTTAAACATGTGAGAGGTTGATCGTGCAGAGAATCGCTGAGCTTATGTGAGTGCATGTGTAAAAGCAGCAGGACATATGATATATATTTTATATTATTTCAGTTTTGCTGAGCCAAATAAGACAGGTTAGGGTGAAGAAGTGACAGCCAAAGAAAAGCTTACCGCAAAACGGAAAAGTTATGACAAATCAGACTATAAGGCAAAAAGAAAGTGCAGCTTTATGGTTTCATGGACAAAAGAATTTCTGTGGCTGAGATATAATGAGCTAAATAACCAGGGCTGCACATAAGTGGTCCGCAGGTGCGCATTCGCTGTCAAAATAAAAAACACGCACAAGGGTTAGGGTTAAATTTAAAAACTGTACTTTTGAGTTAAAATATATATTTATAATTTTAATAAATGACAAATTAAAAATGCATGAACATTTTTTTGTATCGAAAAAATATCGAACCGTGACACCAAAGTATCGAACCGAACCGAATTGTGAATTTCGTGTATCGCTGCACCCCTAATATATATATATATATATATATATATATATATATATATATATATATATATATATATATATAATATTTATTTATATATTTATTTATATACATCAAGCCATTTCTCTTCTTCTTTTTTCTTTTACTCGGTCGAGTGTTGACTCCAGTCAGACCAGTGTTCCAGTCCAGGTTTTCTCTATGTTTCTATAGGCGGTGCAGACTGTTTTATAAATGAGGGAGGATGAGCGGAGATCTCTCAAGGTTGCAGGAAGTAAACCTCTTTGCCAGTTTAGCTGAGATGATCTATTTATCTTCAGAACTTATCCTATGACTCCTCAGCTCACATCTGGTTAATGGACGTGTTTAATGTTGGAGGAACAAATCAATGAATGGGTGGGTATGTGGATTTTCATAAGCATCGGTCACACACTCACATACTATTGATTTCAAAAGATAACAAATGCATATGTCTTGTTTTGTGTTAAAGTGTAAGGCCAAAGATATTACATAGTAAATTTAAAAATAATTTTAATCAGTAGTTCGAAAAGTTCTTCACTTAAACAGCAGCCACTAACAAAAAAATCTGCAAACCACAGGAAGGCTGAGAACTCTGGCCTCCTTCATGACGCTCCGAGGTCTTAGACTTTCAAACCACTCCCTGAGCTCAAACTGAGCGTCGTTACAGATCGTATGATGATAAAGATAAAAAGATCTCTTAGCGTGAGCATTTAGTAGAGTGATACCACAAAGTAGCCTAAATATGATCCACAGAAAAAGTCAGTACATGTCCACACTAAAATACACCAGCTCAGGTTATTAGATACATGCAGTGTGATTTCTGGTCATTTCTGTGTTGGGCTGCTTCAGCCACTGTATTTATTTTAGCTGATATTTTTCAGATGAGGTTTAATTTTGTTTTGCTTTGTTTATTTATGTGAATAAAACCCTGGCTGAGATAATACAGCACAGATGCCGCATGAAGCATCATTTAAAAACCTAAATGTTAGTAAGTGTCACCAGGTTCCTGCAGCTCTATGGTCATCTTTCCTGTTCATAAATAACAACAGATATTAAAACACAAGGTACCAAAGAGACACACACTTTGTAACACTAGATACACTTTATTATTAGCTCTGTGATGAGAAATCTTGCTGTAGCAGGAGCAGGAAGTAGCTGCTGTGGTTATACGTGCACATCATACAAACATATAAATAGACGCTCTAATGCATTACTGTTGTTCCATCTATGTAACTAATAAAGTGAAGTTAAAGAGTTTTATACAGATATTAACTGTCCCGTGAGGACTGATTAGATCATGAGCTCACTCAAGACTATTAGTTTGAACTGTGAATCTGGTTGGGTGGTGGCTGACATGTAGAGGCCACAGCTTATGTCCTCTTCAGTGTAGTCACAGTGGTGACTGCTGCTGTTAGAATAATGTGTGAGCGCAGCGGCCATATTGTTCAGGGCTGACTGTGGATCCAGAGGTGTAAACAGAATTAAGTCATGCCTGAAAAGTCTGGGTGGTTGCAAAATTGTATTTATGACACACAGAAACAAGAATTAAAAATTAAAGTAAAAATTGTAATATTTAAAATGAATCGGCTTTAATTTTATGATGATTTCTGTAAAAGCTGAGTTTGAAATGTAAAATGATTGGATTATTTAAACCTGTTTTTTATGCTCTAAAACAGCTTCTCTTTTTAACCTCTGATTTTGAGACCATCAGATTAAATAGTTTCTTTTCTCCGACCCTCAGATGAGAATTAGGTCTTCCCAACTGATGAAACTGTGCTGCATCTCTCGATTATTACATAGTGATGATGATGAAAAGTGCACTTGATCAGATTTAATTGACGTAATTTGAATGAGAAAAAATATTTTTGATTTTGTGTTACATCAGCAGGATATGAGAACACCCTAAAAGCTGTATAGAAAAAAGCTGACACATGAACACTGATGTTGTTTGTGTGGGAGTGGTTTTGTGCTGAGCTCAGTACAAACTCCTGTGGTTCATGAGGACCTGGAATCCCTGACACTGGTTTCACTGAACTTGAGTTGATGTCTGAGCTCTTTTCTTTACTTGTTGCTGTTGCTGCTCTCACTCTTCTGGTCTGTTTGCTTGTTCGTTTGGATCATCGACTCTCCTGGACATCCTTCTCACCTGAGCTCGAAAAGTCTTACAGAGGAAAAAGTAAACAACAGGGTCCAGACAGATGTTGAAAACTGACAGCATGATGGCCACCTCCTCCAAGTAGAACAATACTGGACCTGCAGAGCAACTGGTCCACAGAAAAGTGGCAGGAAGACGAACCAGATTATAGGGCACGAAACAAACACAGAAGATGCTGACCAGCACCAACATGTTCCTGCGAGACTTCACCAGCTTCTCAGCATTGGAGGAGGTCAGCTGCCTCTGCTGTGCCTGCAGCACCCTGCGGGAGGTGCTGTAGTAAAAGAAGACCAGGGATATGAAGACCAACAGGAAGATGATGGTCCAGAGGGTGTGGAGGATTTTGAAGAACAGGCTGATCGATACACTAAAGAGGGCCCCACAGTGGCTGGGGGTAAACATCAGAGGTTTCTGGGTGATGAAAAAGACGATGGCGTATGTAATTGATGGAGCCAGGAGACAAACCCAGGTGACCATGGAGATGATGTGTGCAGTTCGCAGTGACTGCAGGACATGAGTTCCTGAAGGATGGACGATCTTCAGATACCTGAAGAGAGAAGACAGAGGAGACAGTAGATAACTTCACGAATCAGTCACAGTGGTACCAAATTTGCAAAGGTCATTATCAAGTTAAAATGATATGTTTACACATTCATCAGGAATGCAGGGTTTTTATTCATTAACACTGTCATGAACTGTAGTGGGAAATCAGTAGAGGTCCTTTACCTGTTGGCAGCGATATAACACATGAATAAGATGCTGGCGTACATGTTCAGGAAGAGGGCAGACGCTCCAAAGCTGCAGTAGAGCCTTCGAATGATGAGTGACTTGCCACCATAGTGGGCGATGCGCAGTGGCAGAGAGAGGCAGAGCAGGAAGTCAGCAGCTGTCAGGTTCTTCAGGTAGACCATCAAGCTGCTGGATGCCTGCTGCTGAGCTTGACCAATGTAAAACTTTAGGATGAAGCCATTGAGGAGTAAACCTACCTGAAGAGACAAAGAGAGGGGGAGGAGAAGAGAACCTTGGTACATACAGTCCTTTGAGAAACTTAAAGCAATTTCTAGCACAGCACTGAAGATTAGAAACTTACCAGAAACACCAGACTGTAGACCAGTACAAAGAAAGTGTTGAGTGATGGGACAACTGGATCACAGGTCTGGTTGAAAGATGAAGTCATGTTTTTTGAGTCAGCCATGCTTCTTCAGCTGAAAAACAAATCCACTTTATTCTCTCTTTGAATGGATTTACCATCATAGTCTAATTTTATTGTTAAACAAAACAAAGTCAAACTAATTTTAAATATTCTTTTGAGCTCTACTGCATCTCTTTTTAAGACAGTAATGTTAATACATGGAGCTTTCTCGGGGAGTTTGCTGACAGTTTGACTAAATTCAGTTCACAACAGTTGTCTCAAGTTGGTTTCTATATGATGCACCCTACAGTCTTGCAGCATTAAAAGCAAAGTTGAGAGCTTAACATGCAAGTATAGAAATCATTAGTGATGCCATCTTTCATGTACAGTTTATATTTATGGAAGCAAAAATGAATCACTTCCTCTCACGAGTCTAATCGTAACAATCATTTCAACATGGACCAAGACAATTCTTTACTCTGAGCATTACAAGGTATCATGTATAACAACATATAACTGGTTATAATCCTGTCTGCATATGTCCAGGTCTACAACATGTTCTTCTTATCAAGAGCTTGTAACATGGGATTGCTGCACAGTCTGTGTGATGATATATAAAGCGTGTCTATACAGATGATACTTTCACATATGGAATCGGAGCAAGGAGGTGTTAAGTAGTCACATATGTTGGACAAAGTTTCATGCTGGCATTTCATTTGTGTTTCACCCAGAAGTGTAAACAAAAGTTGTATCCAAATATTTATGATCATCAGAAAGCATGCCAACAAGAGGAAAGTGAAACCAGTCGCTTTTTCTCATCTGTGATTTCCTCGGGAAATACCAAATATTCGTTTATTAGATCTTAGATTTTGCACATTGGCAGAGGCCATTTGTAATGCTGATGCAGCTGTGTAGAGTATTTCTATTCCGGGTGTCAGTAGTCGCTAAAAGTGATCTTTTAAGCTAAGCATGAAATATGTACAAGTACAAACAATTTAAGGATGATCAACCAGCAAGACTCACCTCTGTTTCTGCAGTTTTCAGTGAGCAAGAAAAGCTGCTTGAGTAGTTATGCCCATCTGGTTTAACAGTATTGCTGCACATCAGGAAACACACAGTGATCACACCACTAACAGGCACTCTGACTTATTTCCTGCTTGTCTTCCCTGCTAAATAGGGCCAACATGTTTCTAATACAGTCATGCAATTTTCTGATCAGTTGTGATATATGCCATTTTTCTCAGATGACCTCATGATGAGAATGAGGACCCAAGCACACACAAGATGGTGTGAAGGCATATGTTAAAGAAAGCGAGCGTTTATTATTGGCTTGACACAACACTACAAAGTAAACGGGGAACTGACAACACGAAGGAAAAGCTAAACTAAAGAACATATCGAACAAAGAAACCATAACTAAGACCTGGAGCAAGAACATGGAGCCTGAGACATGAAACATGAAGGAAACACAGATGGAGACGAAGAACAGAGGTAAACGCACATAATAAATATGCACAAAGGGAAAATGAGGAAATGGGAGGGAGACACAGTAAAAGCAGAGTAAGCACAAACATCAAACCAGGGACACTAGACACAACACAAGAAACACAAGAGATGCAGAGAGAACACCTAAACACTGGAAATAATTAACAAATAACCAGGAAACAAGTTAAAATTGTGAATATTAATAAACACAAACATAACCACGGAGTCACTAAACTCCAGACCATAACAGTTTGATGTTATCTTCTATTTTAACTGCATCAGTCAGCCATCTAAACCACCCACACCAGCCCCATCTTCATCTTCATCTTCATCCTTATATCTGTCTTTTTTTACTAAAACACACATTTTGCAGGATGTTGCTGGCACAGCAGTGGCAGAGGCCCCTCTGGCTTTTGGGTGAGATTTAAAGTCAGTGTCATAGATGTCAGTCTTCATGAAGATCTATATGAGAGTTAAATCAATACATACACACTCCCACATAGACAGCATCAGTGTTACTGTTGCTATTTTGCTACTGTGGCCGATCAGCTCACAGTGTCACCCTGTATATTATCTCTTCCTCGTTCTGTTGGTGTTAGGTACTACATTGCAGGTTGATTACTGGTGGTTCCTCTCTCTGCTGTAATTGAACTGGTCTCCTGTGCTCATTGATTCATTCATTGGTCTTTCCTGGAGTTTGCTGCTCTCACTGGACAAGCAGTCGACCAATTTACTTGTCACCTTGCAGTGGCAATGCAGTAGTCTTCAGGGGTTACCTGAGTTTAATTACTGATTGACTACACCCAGTGACTTTCAGATAAAGGTGTCTGAGATGCACCAAAACGGGGCCAGCAGCAGCAACGGAGCTGGTCTGGAGGCCGACCGTGGGGCCAGCGAGGCCAGCGGCTCAGGGTGCTTGGCAGGCACAGGATGTGCAGGACAGTGAGGGTGCAGGATGTGCTGGACCATAGCCACCCTCAGAGCAGGAACAGGCAGAGGAGATGGTACAGGGGTGGCTTTAGAAAAAAAAAACACTTATACAGTTGCAGGCTTTGCCTCTGTGGAGTGCAAAACACAGGAAGATTAGCTTCATGGATATTTGGTTTATGGATTAGAGAGTCCCCATGACTGAGTCTCATCCTTAAATTAGCAGATTCAAACACAGTTGACTCAGGGGTTTTACCAGGCTTGCAAACATTTACTGTGGACACCAACTCAGATAACGCAGGGTGAGACAACTCATGCTCAGTCACAGGAAGTGTAGCATTAGCCAGCTCGCAAACACTGCGCAGCTTCTTGAACATCCACATTGACTGGGTCAGACAGAACACAGGGAGTATAACCTGATTTGCTGGTTCAGAAACACTACAAGTACTGGAGATAATGTCAGGTGTAAACTGGAGACTGAGTCACTATAAATTATGTAGATTAAGCCCAAATATTCAGTCTCTGAGTTAGCCGATTTACCAAATGTAATGGGGAGGCTTTAGGACCCAGGGGACCCAATGGAGGGTATAAAAGAGGAAGTAGCAGCAGGTGCTCTTCATTTCCACTGACTAGTAGTGATGGGATTTCCGGCTCTTTTTAGAGAACCGGCTCTTCAGGTTGTTTTGTTGCTTTAATAAATTTATTATTAACTATAATATAAAATTATGCACAAAAGGAATTACTAATGTAAAAAAAAAGTGGTTTTATTTATATATGTTTTTAAATAAATATATGTGGTGGCCCCTAGAGACAAAGCACGTACAAACTTCAAAACACATTCCTAGAGTTAACTGAACTTCCAAAGCAGAGCTACTAGAACACAATTGAAAGCATATGTGTATTGTTTGTGTATTTATACACAAGCACTCATATATATTCAAATAATAAAAAAAAAATGTTCATTTACCTGTTACTACCACACACCAAATCCGGTCGTTGATACTTGCTGGCTTGTGTAGCCACTAGGTAACAAACGCTCATCATTGCGCCCAGCATCCTGGAGCACTTCTGTTGTCTTTTGTACGTGTTTTGGAGTTTGTGCGTGCTTTGTCTGTAGGGGCCACCGTAAATATACTTTTATTCATTCACTCCACATAAAATGTAATAAATAAATCATATAATACAAAAACCAACTAGTCACAGTTCAACTTTAACTATTTAAATTTTCAGCTTTTTGCTTTTAAACAAATTTAAAGTGAAACAACACAAAACACTACAAACCACAACACAATTAAATATAAATTAAAATATGAAAACAAAAAGAACATGCATATTCTCTGTCATATGGACCTGCATGAATAAACTTTCTGAATCCTTGAAAATCCTGAAAATAGTTGTGGATGATTACTATACCTTTCTAATGTGATGTTGTTGTCCCTGGCTCTCTTTCTCTCTCTTCCTGTGCTACTGCGAGTGTAACTACCGCCCCTCCCCCCTCTTCCCAGTGCAAAGCACAAGGCTCGCATGCAAAAGGTGTGAGAGAGAGGGTGAGAGAAAGGGGGGGGGGAAACCAAGGCTCGCGATAAGGAGTTGGATCGCGTCTTTCATGTCAAAGACCCGGCTCTAAGAGCCAATTCGTTTGCGACTGACACATCACTACTTTCTAGCTGCTGTGAACAATGGTTGTGTGAGTAGGTGAAGAGCCTGAGAAGTTTTGATTGTCTGCTACACAAACAGTTGTTTTAAACCTCTTTTTTTTCTTTTTTTTCTTTTTTGCCTGTCCCATTTGGCTCTTTTGCATCAGAATTGTTGTCTAAAGGCAAAAAAAGATGCCCAACGGATTTACTTTACCAAATTGACCATCCCAGCCTTGCCATAATGGTCCATTTGATTCACCCTTTATTGTTTATTTTATTTTCACTTGCTGAATACGGGACAGACTTGACTGGGGGAAAGAAGGGGAGAAAGAAAGGAAGACCAACAGAGGGGCAGCCGCGCCACTGTCCCAGAAAGAGCTGAGGAGAGTCCCAGATGAGGGCTCACTCAGCAGCCGCGGAACAGAAGCCAGGGGGAGTTGCAGTGACGCGCCCGTGAGCTCTGCCGGCAGCTGTTGTTTTAAACCTCTACAGCAGAGGTTCGAGGTAAAGGCTGTTTCTCTTTTAGTGCTTTTTTTTTAATTTGTTGAAATGTATTTGATGTTTATTGTATTTTATGTTTTTAGTAGTGATTTTAGAAGATAAGCCAAGATAAGCCAGGTGTGCAGCAAACACAGTTGTCTGCTGGAGGTATGTTAACTTAATATATTTGACATTAAAAAAAAGTATATTTATGCACTATAATCTAATTTATATTGTACTGCCTCCTGCAGGGCAGGCTGCACATGTGAATTTGTCACTGTTTTTTTTTTTCCTCCTTCTCTTTTTTGTTGGCTTTTTGGTTTTAGTAGGGTCACCTTTTAAACTGTTTTTTATGCCGGGTTTGTTTTTATTTCTACTGGGCTGGTGCAATATTAGTCGGGCAACGTGCAATCCCTGAGCTGGGCTCTTACCTTAGGGGAATTAGGTCTTTTTAGAGGTGCTCCGTGTGGATTTGCAGTGAATAAGTTTTATTAAGAGTGATTTTAGTGCCACTGATTATTGCCTGAACTAAAACACTTAGTGCATGCGATAAATGTTCTGTTGGGCTCTGTGGCGGAGGTGTGGTCCCGGGCACGGCTGCAGGGGAGGAGTGGTGCAGTGAGCTCAACGGGGCGGTGCTGGAGACGCAGGTGAGAACAGCTGATGGCGTTTGGACTGATGATGGTTGGACTGATGACAGGAGAGGAGCGGAGGGGAGGCTGGAAATCAGCTGAGACTGGAGCTGTCAGACTGTGGACTATCATAATAAATGAAAACTAGAAATAAACGTGGAATCTGGCGACAAACAACTGTGCGTGTGTGAAGTGCATTTCACAGGCTCGGATTTATTTGGGGTGGATTTGTTTCTTTTAAAGCAACGATCTGGGACCACCGGGGTAGAGCAAGCCCTCAGGTGATAGTTGCATTGCTGGCAGGTTGCACCAATAAGACTATCTTGTGGTCGTTAGTGACCTTTCCCATTTTGATGTTTTAGTCCTTTTGCAAACCCTTTGTGTTCTTTTAAAATAATAAATTTTAACATATCTGACTGTTATTGACCCTCTTGTCCCGTTTATTCTGGGCTCGTTCCTGTAAGAGCTTTGGGCCTGAAAGTTTGCACAAGTAGTATAGAGGCCCTTAGCGGTTACTCGGTGGCTTTTACTCGCTACACAAACAAACTTTCTGACTGTGAACAGCACTGAAGTCATAATTAAGATCTGGTGGTACTTTTAATAAACATTTATCTTTAATATTACACAGCTTCATTTAAGTGCTATGGCTCCAGTGTCCTCTCAGAGATGGACAGCCTGAGCAGCAACTGGGAGCAGCCAGCAGGTGGCAGCACACCTCCAAAATTGGTTATGCTCATTGGAACTATGAAACCCCAACAGAGCGCTGAGAGTATGATTACATGCTTCCTGTTGAGGACACATTTAAAAGTCAAAAATAAAAGTTTACTTATAAGCTTGATAATTTAATTCAAGTCAGTTCAATTCAATTGTATTTATATAGCGCCAAATCACGACAAAAGTCGCCTCAAGGCGCTTCATAGATACAGAGAAAAAACCCAACAATCATATGACCCCTATGAGCAAGCACTTTGGCAACAGTGGGAAGGAAAAATTCCCTTTTAACAGGAAGAAACCTCCGGCAGAACCAGGCTCAGGGAGGGGCGGGGCCATCTGCTGCGACCGGTTGGGGTGAGAGAAGGAAGGGAGGATAAAGACATGCTGTGGAAGAGAGACAGAGGTTAATAACAGATATGATTCAGGAGGAGCATTCAACATTTGTCTCTTATAAACATACAGGCTCAGGAGGAAGAGCAGGTCTTCTAGCAATTGTAATGTAGGTGGATTTGATTGAATGTTAGATAAGATGCTTAGATTAAAAAACGTATGAATTTGTGTGTGACTGGCTAAATGAGGCTTGTAGTTAAAAGTGCTTTGAGTGTTCAGATAGAGCAGAAAAGCGCTCTATAAGTGCCGAGCCCAAAGTTAGAATCTGAAAGCACTTCACTTGAACAGCAGCCAATCAGAAAAAAGCCTCAAACCACAAGAAGTCTGAGAACTCCGGCCTCCTTCATGACACTCTGAGGTCTTAGATATTCAAACCGCTTCCTGTGCTCATTCTGAACGTTAACACACGGCTCAGTGTGGTTGTTCTAGGTCAGGGATGTCAAACTCAAATACACAGTGGGCCAAAATTCAAAACTGGAACAAAGTCGCGGGCTAACATTAATATTTATTGAAATATATTTATTCCTCCTGATATAAGAATGAATCTTTTCTTATGGACACGTTTTGCTGAAAAACTGAATATGGAACAAGCAAAGCTTAATACTAAACAATATATATATTAGCTGTATAATGCCAGTAGGCCAGCTCTAATAGTAATTTGGTATGGCTTCGCGGGCCAAATGTAATTAGGCCCGCGGGCCAGTTTGACACCTATGTTCTAGGTGTTACGATAAAGTTTAACGTCCAGCTGTTGATGAAAAGAGGATTTACAGATGATATCACTGCAGCTATATTTATTTATAACTATCAGCAGAAGAGCAAAAATAACACATATTTCACCACAGCGTACAGGACAGACACACACTTTCCCACAGCTATACACACTCTATTATTAGTTTTGTGTTGAGAAATCTGACTGTAGCCTCAGCCATCAGCTCAGTGGAAAGAGTATGAGGAAGTAGCTGCTGTACATGCACAACATGAAACAAAACAAAACCATAAAACATACAGAAGCACAGCAGCCATACTGTTCAGGGTTGTCTTTCCCTCCCAGTGTGTGCATGTCTGTGGAGCCTGAGGTCTATACAGAATAAATCTGAGACCTGATTTTTAAAACAGTTTGGTTTGTTGCAATGTTGGAACTGAATGTAAGACATTGATGATATTTCTAAGTGTTCTATAGTTTAGAAAACTGAGGGTTACAAGTTCTCCGCTTCTGATCAGTTCAGCGTCGCATGTCATGTTGTTGATGTACACATAAATAAAGCAAGAAAATAAAAAACCTTCAGATTATTTTCTATCTAAAGAGATTGTGACTGATAATAAGTCATTTACATCTGCAAACATTCTATTATTGCTGCAGGCAGTGTTGGGTGTAACGCGTGAGTCACTGTAATTAAATTATTTTTCCACTGAAAAAGTAGAGTAACTAATTACTGTTCATTTTTAGGTATTTTAAATACAGTTACTTACAATGTACTTGCGTGACATTGTAAAATAATTAAACTCGCTGAATATCATTATTTAATTTCAATAATTTGTCTTCTAAACGTAGAAGTAAACTCTGCCGCTTTAACATCGTTGTAGTGCAGCTGCGCGTCATTTTGCACCAGTTTGCTGCACAGTCGTATTCTACAGCGGAAGATGTTGGACTTGGCTGAAGCGAGTGGCTGTTTTATGAAGTGGACATATTCCCGTCTCTTCACTTTTCTGAAACAAGCAGACAAGAACATTACAGTAATATGTAAAAACCATCGGCTGCTGTTAATAGCAGGAGTAATCTACCGAAGCGCCTGACACGAGAGCATAGACGAACACTTCTGAGTGATCCTTGTTCATCATCCATCACCGCGGCAACTCCTGCTAAGCAGCAAAACGTGATTTTACTTCAGCAGCACAGAAAGCATCTGAAGGTGAGCTTAAAAAATGATTGCAGGCTACATTGTGGAAGAGATGCTACCGCTGCGTACTGTAGAGTCTCTGTCTTTAAAAAAAATGTATATAAAGAGTTTAATTTCTATTGTTTTTCCACTCAAGGTTCATCGGGATTTTAAGAAGTATTTAGTTAAATTTTCTTATTTAGTAATTAAGTTACTTTTCAGACACAGTAATTAGATAAGTGTTTTAAATACAATATTTATTAAGTAATTAGTAATTAGTAATTAATTACTTTTTTAAAGTAACTTACCCAACACTGGCTGCAGGTAGCTACAAGTGCTGACATATAGTCAGTCTGTGTGACACAGATTAACAACACAATCCAGGTCACAAAGAACAACATGGTGATCGTTTATCAGCTCCAGGTTTTGGAAAAAAACAACTGAAAGAAAGTAAACAAGATATAAAAATGTGATTGTTTAAGCTACATGTTAGCGTGTTGTGGAAAGAAGAAGGTTAAAAATGAGCCATGTGTGAAGCGGTGATGTTGAGGTGCCGTGCATCGCGAGAGTGTTCACAGCGCTTCACTTGGTCCACGTGTTGTCAGGTTACATCCTCATTCCAGAATGATTCATTTTCTTTTCATCTCAAAATTAATGTAAAAAAAAACCCATAATGACAAAGTGAAAAATATTTTGTTTTCTATTCTTGAAAATATATTGAAAATTAAAAAATGATCATGATGTCATCACCCCATGAAATGTTGAGCTGAGCCTCATATTGATGTCTGAGCTCTTTTCTTTACAGCTCCTTGGTTTGGCTCGTTGCTGCTCTCACTCTCCTGGTTTGTTTGTTTGGATTGTTGACTCTCCAGGATGCCTTTCTCACGTGGACCCGAAAAGTCTTACAGAGGTAAAAGTAAACAAGTGGGTCCAGGCAGACGTTGAAAACTGACACCATGGCGGCAGCCTCCTTCAGGTAGTACAATAGCCGGCCCACAGTGTTGGTGTCCCACAGAAAAGCATAGGGAAGACGAGCCAGGTGGTAGGGGACAAAGCAAACACAGAAGATGCTGACCAGCACCAACATGTTCCTGCGAGACTTCACCAGCTTCTCAGAGCCAGAGGAGGCCAGCTGCCTCTGCTGGGCCTGCAACACCCTGCGGGAGATGCTGTAGTAGAAGAAGACCAGGCATATGAAGACTAAGAGGAAGATGATGGTGCAGCTGATTTGGAATGCTTTATGAAGGACGCTGAATGACGTACTGAAGAGGGGCCCACAGTAGCAGCGGTCAGAGGTGAAAGGTTTGTGAGTGATGAAGAACATGATGTTGTAGGCGATTGTTGGAGCCAGGAGAAAAACCCAGGTGACCGTGGAGACGATGTGGGCAGTTCGTACTGTCTGCAGGATGTGAGTTCCTGAAGGATGGATGATTGTCAGATACCTGTAGAGATAAAAGAGGCAGTATACAACTTTACCAAACGAGTCAGTGGTGCCAAATCTGCAGAAGTCACTGTTAAAGTGAAACTAAATATTCATGTTCTTGCCAAAAGTACAGAGTTTAAGAGTGTAATTAACCAAAATCCTTGTTTTAACATTGTTATGAACTGCAATTTTAGCTCAGTAAATGTTCCTTACCTGTTAACAGCGATGTACCCCATGAAAAGGATGCTGGTGTACATGTTGAGGTACAGGGAAGTAGCTCCAATGCTGCAGTGGAGTATGTGCAAAATGGCCGAGTTGCTGGCATAGTGGATTATCCGCAGTGGCAGACAGAGGCAGAGCAGGAAGTCAGCAGCTGTCAGGTTCTGCAGGTAGACCATCAAGCTTCTGGATGCCTGCTGCTGAGTTTGAGAAATGTAAAACTTTAGGATGAAGCCATTGAGGAGTAAACCCACCTGTAGAGACACAGAGAGGATGTAAACAAGAGGACTTTCAAACATGATCCAGGAACCAGTTTCAGGGCACAATCTGACGATTTGAAACATACCAGAAACAGCAGACTGTAGACCAGCATAAAGAAAGGGTTGACTGATGGGACAACCAGATCACAGGTCTCATTGACAGATGAAGTCACATTTTTTGAGTCAGCCATGCTGAAAAACAAATATAATTCACAGAGATACTTTACACATTAAGAGGAGCTGCCTTCATTCAGTTCAAAGTTAATGAATGTGTTTAAGGATGATTGCTGTACGTCCTCATTATCATGTCTGTATTAAAACTCATTGGAAAGCTTTCAGTTCTGTTATGACCCCCTCTGCTAAGGGCCAGAGGGAGAGTAACATAAACGAGTCCTTACACAGGAATCTAACAGAAACAGGGATTTTATTACCAATTTTACAACTGCAAACTGTCAGGGCTGCGCACAACAAGCCACTGGGCAACATTAAATACCCACACAAAGGAAATAAGACACAAGGGCACTCTAGATAGCTGAACGAGGCTCGAGGAAGGGAGGAAAAATAACTCAGTACAATAAACTCTACACAGCTAACCTCCCCGGAACAAACAAGCGGGGCTGGACAGTGCTCGGCTTTACACACACAGTTTAACTAGCAGGCATTCTCAGACCGCACTCTCCCAGACCCAGACTGCGCTCTCAGTCTAAAGACGCCACGCCAAATGACACATATAAAGCACAACGTTTCACATCGTTTCGAATCATCAAGTCTTATGTTCAATATTGAGTAAATATTTGTATTTTGCCAGAAAGTGTAAACAAAAATACCCAAATACATATTTTTATGATCAAAAAAGAGCAGGCGTTAAATGTTTCAGGCTTGAGAGGTGAGATCTGAATCTTGGCAGAAGTCAGTTGCAGTCCTGAGGCAGCTGTGTGAAGTGCTTTTCTTTCCCATGACAGGAGCCACTAAAAGTCATCTTTTAAGTTAAGTATGAAATCAGTAGAAATACTAAAGATTTGAGGATGAGCAACAGGACTCACCTGTTTCTCCAGTTTTTGGTGAGCAGAAGAAGCTGCTTGCGTCGTTATGTCCCCTCAGTTAATAAGTATCACCGTAGATCAGGAAACACACAGTAACCAAACTGATAACCGGCACTCTGACTTATTTCCTGTTTTTCGTCACTACTATAAGTAAAGACAGTGACGTTACGATATAAAGTGTGTGAGTTTATTACATACTTCATGTGTCTGCCCTTTTTTTGTAGATTATCTCATATTAAGTCACACCATAGCTCTTTGACAAGATGCACAATTAACAGGCTGAAATCAAAAGCGCAAACAAAGCAGAAGATTTTTGATCTATCTGTGACTTCACTCCTATTGGCTTCTTTTTGTTTTAAGATATTCCTTTGTTGCACTTTTATGTTATGTTGAATTTAAAGTGCATTTGTCACTCTGTTTATCAAACCATCCACACAAGTTGCATCACCATCTTCTTCGTGGTCTTCATATCCCTGGTTTTCTTCTACTACAGCACCTCCTACAGGGTGTTGCTGGGACAGCAGAGGCATCTGGCCTCCTTTGGTGTTTCATTCCAGTGAGACCAGTCACCTAAATCCCAAGGATTCATAAACAACACAAGTTTTTACTGAGATCAGAGATCAATATGAGGCTGAACTCAACATGAACACACTCCCAACAGTGTAAATGTTGTTACTGTGGCCAATCTGGTCCAACACACAGGCATGTACGATGGCTACCCTTCCCTTAGCCTGGCTTTGCCAGAGGTTTCTTCCTGTTAAGATTGAGATTTTCCTTCTGACTGTCACCAAGCTCTTGCTCATAGGGGGATCGTGTGATTCTTGGGTCTGTCTGTATTTTTGTAGGGCCTGTGCCTTACAATAATAAGACAACGTAATAAGACAACTTATTAATAACCTCCCTTCATGTTTTAAAGTCTATTCTCACTATAAATATATTGTTTAGTGTTGAAGGTGCTATGTTGGGTCGGTGTGTTGTGGAATGGGGGGGGTGACATAACCCCCCAAGACCCTCAGAGTCTTAGTTGCAGAAAAAAATGAATTGTGAAGGGGTTAATGGGGTCACTGCTGTAGCCCAACCCTCCAGCCTCCCAATACACCTGCCCACCAAGGCCCTGTGTGTGTGTGGTGATATGTTGTGAACCGTAGTGACTATAGTGTAATTAAAAATTCAAAAGGAGGGGCAGTAAGCACAGTGTGGCTAATTTAAAGTAGAGTCTTAGTCCCGGGTAATTCTGTTTAAAAAAAGTTTGTTTCTTGATCTTACATGGTAAGCGCACTGCATTTTCAGGGTACAGGTCGTATTATTAAGTCACATCATTTTTGATAACCAAAGCAGGGCTTTGGCCTCCTCCAGCCCACATTGTCTACATCCCCAGACCGTTAGCGTTAAGGGGACAAAGGGGGGCCAACAAATGAAGGCCTCCCTTTAACCCTGATCATTTCTGCTTCTTGGGATGATACAGCTTCATTTTTAATAAGACATGGTATATCATGAGATCAGAGACTTCAATTTTAAATATAATAAACTAAGGAAAACGCGTGGCAGCTTTTAAACTTTACTGACAGCAAAGAAGAAAAAGAAAGGAAAGCATTTAACAAAACCAGAAGTTTCATGAGAAGGCTGTGTGCAGGCAGGAGTGGTGGTAAAGAGAACCCATATTGCAGACTCACACAGGCAAAATAATGCAGTCAAAACAGCTTTACTGATGAAACATAAAATAACTAAACTGAAAATACCAAAAAAGACACAGATTTTCAGGAAACATAACACAGAGATGTGGACTTGACAAGAGGGGATACAGCAGACGGGGGAGACAGAGCAACTAAGCAACACAGACCGAACATTAACAAAGAAACCAAAAGACTAGAAACAAGAAATCAAACGACTCAGGTCTCCTAACAAGAAGCCCCCATTGAAGAGAGCAAATAGATCAGCAAACAATATCTGAAAGAACGTTTGTATTTGTGCTCAGTGGTGATTTTTTTTCCTTTTTATGTAGTTTTGAAAATAATATATTGCACCTGGCCTCTGTGGCGCCTCCTGTGGGTGGAGGTCTTACAGGACACGTACGAACTCCTGCTTGTTTTCCAATTAACCTGCCCTTGTAGCTTCTTATTGGCAGAGCACACCTGATCCAGATAACCAGCAGCAGGTAGGAAAGGGATAACTCAAAAACAAGCAGGAGGCTCACACTGGAGGACTGGAGTTTGACAGGCCTGTCTTACAGTAAGGTTAGCACACGTCTTCTCTTCGAGCTCTGCCTGCCACAGTGTGCGAGAATGTTAGATGAGGTGCTTGGGTTTATAAAAACAGCAGTTGTATGAATGTGTGATTGGCTGAATGAAGCTTGTAATAAAAAGTGCTTTGAGTGTTTGCTTAGAAAAGAAAAAAAAACAAGAAGTACCAGTTTATTTATCATAAGCACAAATTAAGCTTTTAATGTGAAAGAGACCACCCAGGAAGTGATTGGTGTGGTAACTTGTGTCAAAGACGAGCGCCTCAGCAGAGCTCGGAGTCTGTGACACATAGGTAGAGTGTTGTTAACAGCACATCACTGAGTACAGTGCAGACCCAAAGATAGAGCGCAGTTGTTCTTACAAGTGTTACAATAAAGTGTATTGTGAGGATATACTGATGTTTGCACACATAAAGACATTTTCAGGGAGAACATGAATTGGCCATTTACAGCTGCAAGCGTGGCAATATTTCACAGTTAGCTACAGTAACTACTGCTACCCCTGATATACGGTTCATATTTTGACTGTTTTTCTTCTCTTTAAGGGAAAGACAAAAACACTCACAGTAGTGATAAAGGATATTCGTGTGAACCAGAGAGGTGACAGATAGCTGAGCTGATTCAAATCACGCTGAAACCACAAGATGGATCAAATTGGCTTAAAACGTGAATATCATAAAAGTTACAGCCCCAAGGGAAACTGGACACCCACAAAGCTGTTAGTTCCTGTTACACAACTGCAGGATAAAAAAGAAAATGTTACAACTACAGGGGGACCATTTATCGACTTTTACTGTGAAACTGTGTCACAGGACTTTATTACAACTGTAATAAAGAGTAGAGAGTAGAGAGTGTTCCTTCAGTGTCTGACATGTGTTTGACTACTTCCGCTAAGCTTTTTAAACAAATTAAAAGCTGCTGATTGAACTTGCTGATAAGATTCAGAGGAGAAACCACAACCTTTCAGCAGACTGAGATCATGATTTGAATGAGAAAAATGATATATTTGGTTTTGTGACATCAGCAGAAGACGAGAAAACCTCAAAGACAGAGAAGATAAAGTCTGACAGTGGAAACATGAACACGCATGTTGTCTACATGGGAGTGTGTTTGTGATGAGTTCATGAAGACTTGGGATCCATCACATCACTGAACTCATCTGACTCTCAAAACAAATGTACAGCTTAGCATTTAATAACATGTTGAACTTTTCCTTAAAGCTCATTGGTTTAACTTGTTGCTGTAACAATGTCAGCCTGCTCCTTCCTGCTCTCACTCTCCTGGTTTGCTTGTTGGATGTTCTTCCCCCTCAAAACCTTTCTCAGGTTCACCTGAGCCCGAAAAGTCTTACAGAGGTAAAAGTAAACAAGAGGGTCCAGACTGATGTTGAAAACTGACACCATGGTGGCCACTTCCTTCAGGTAGTACAACACTGAACCAACAGAGCAGCTGCTCCACAGAAAAGTATAGGGAAGTCGAACAAGGTGATAGGGGACAAAACAAACACAGAAGATGCTGACCAGCACCAACATGTTCCTGCGAGACTTCACCAGCTTCTCAGAGCCAGAGGAGGCCAGCTGCCTCTGCTGTGCCTGCAACACCCTACAGGAGGTGCTGTAGTAGAAGAAGACCATGGATATGAAGACCAAGAGGAAGATGATGGTGCAACTAACATGGGTAATTTTGGAGAACAGGTTGACCGATGTCCCAAACATATAACCACACCTGATGGAGTTTGAGGTCAGTGGTTTCTTGGTGATGAAAAACAGGATGGTGTAAGTAACTGATGCAGCCAGAAGAAAAACCCAGGTGACCATGGAGATGATGTGGGCAGTTCGCACTGTCTGCAGGATGTGAGTTCCTGAAGGATGGACGATCTTCAGATACCTGTAGAGTGAAGAGAAAAGAGGCGGTGAATAACTTCACTAATCAGTCACAGTGTTCCCAAATCTTCAGAAGTCATTAATAATCTGAAAAGCGACGATGTGTGTAATTAACCCATTAATCACAGTTTTAACATGGTTATGAACTGCAGTTTAAATTACTAATGGTTCTGTACCTGTTGGCAGCAATGTACCCCATAAATATGATGCTGGCGTACATGTTGAGGTACAAGGCAGAAGCTCCAAAGCTGCAGTAGAGCTCCTGAACAATAGGAGAGCTGCTGGCATAGTGGGAGATGCGCAGTGGCAGAGAGAGGCAGAGCAGGAAGTCAGCAGCTGTCAGGTTCTTCAGGTAGACCATCAAGCTGCTCGATGCCTGCTGCTGAGCTTGACAACAGTAAAACTTCATGATGAAGCCATTGAGGAGTAAACCCACCTGAATGCGGTGCAGAAAGGATGGGGAAGGCAGGACTTTGGTAGATGCACAGAGAACCTTAAACCAATTTGTAACAGAGCAGGTGTGCTGAAGTTCCATGTCTTGAGCACATCTGAAAATCTGAAACTTACCAGAAACAACAGACTGCAGACCACCACAAAGAAAGCATGGACTGGTGTTCTGACAACATCACAGGGTCGGAGGTTGGGAGATGACGTCACATTTGTTGAGTCACCCATGTTTCTGGAGAAAATAAATCCACTGACATTGAGAGGATGCAACTTCACGGTCTTAACCTTATTTTAACGCAACAAACTAATTTTACAAACTGCAGCGTAGCTTGTGTTGAGCTCTACTACAAACAATTTTGATCCATGGCCCTTTCTTTCACAACAGATGTCTCAGGTGATTAACGAGTCTTATTAACTGTAATAAAACTGCAATAATACTTTAATCAAATTTTAGATTGGAATCTTTGAATATACAACACTGAATATAACGATATATTCATCACAGATTGTTTACAATGAACCCCACAAAAGAATGTAAGGTTGATTATTAGGCCAGATGGCACCAGCATGCCCTCGATGTTAGTCAGTAATACGTTTCATGAACACTGATAAAAGCGAGCTGTGGTGCTGCTGAGTGGAGGGAATATTGAGTATTTCACCAGTAATCGCCAGTACAAAAGAATAAAAATACTCACCTGTATTTCACCAGTTTTCAGTGATCAGGAAAAGCTGCTTGAGTTGTTATGTCCTCTCAGTTTAATAAAATCACCTAAATGAGGAAACACACAGTAACCAAACTGTTAAACAGCGCTCTGACTTATTTCCTGTTTGTCTTTACTGCTAAAAAGTTGCAACATGTGCACCACACAGACTTATCTGATTTAGTTATTTGGTCTTTTCAAACAGGATGTCTGCTTATTACCTACTTGATGCGTTGTCACTTTTCTTCTTAAATGATCTCACATTCAGTCACACCACCTCTCTCTGACAACATGCACCATTTACAGGCTGAAATCTGACAAAAGAAATAACCAAACAGAACATTTACTGCTCCATGGTTCAAGATGATTTGAGGTTTTTCTCCTGAAAATCAGTCACTGGTCTAAACTGATTCTGTTTACTGGTAGTGCCAGGCCCGGATCTAGAAGGGTGGCATGGGGTTGCATGTGCCACCCTAAAATGATCTCTTGCGACCCAAAGTGCCAGCCTAGTTTCGCATATGACAGTGATGTTTATTAAAATGAGACAGCATCAACACTTTGAGCATAGTTACAGTTAACATTGAATATAAATTCTAAAACTGAATATATTGCATAGTGTTACCTGAACACAAACACTGATGATAACTAACACAATAATAACATAATATTATAATGATGCTAGTATTAGTATTAGTATAATATAATATATGAAGGCCAGGAAAGTTGTGTGGTGTTTGCATGTTCTCGCACTGCCTGCACAGGTTCTCTGTGGACACTCTGGCTTCCTGTCTCAGTCCAGGGCTCATATTATCAGATCATTTCTAATTGATCTTATAAATGAACATAAATAGCTCTGTGTTTGCTCTGTGACAGACTGGGGACCTGTCCAGAGTGTACCCCACTTCTCAACCTCTGACAGCTGAGATAGGCAGCAATGTTTAGCTGTTTTAGATTTAAATTTCATTTACACTGAATCATTTAAACAGCACTTAACATTTCTCAAAGGCAGAAAAATGATGCAGAGATGTTTGATTTTCTTTGAAATGTTCCTTTTTTTAAATCACATGGCTCACATGACTCACAGAAAGCAGACAGCAGGTGGCAGCAAATCACCAAAAGTAGTTCTGCTCCCTGTGAATCTTCATCCCCAGTCTAACACAACAAAGGGCTGAGGTGACATTTAAATGTTTTCAAATCTTTTTCAACTCAGCCCTCTCTCTTCATGGCGTATATGCTTCAGTCAGCTCCAGGTTCGTTTGGCCAGGCCTGTGGAAATTGGTTTAAGAGCAAGTGCCCCTCGAACCCTTCCATGTACCTGGTCGGCGTTTCGACTATGTAAATGTTGATCTGGTTTGCCATCCTCCTTAGTCGCAGGGTTTCACGCACCTTTTGACTGTGTTGGATTGCACAACCAGGTGGCCGGAGGCGGTCCCCCTGGCTCCATGACGGCAGAAGCGATGGCCAGGGCTTTCGTGTCGACGTGGGTTTCGCGTTTTGGTCCCCCTGCTGACATTACCTCAGACAGCGGCCCCCAGTTCATTTTGGAGCTTTGATCTGCCATGTCTGACGGCCCGGGGGTCAAGGTCCACTGCACTACGGTGTACCACCTGCAGGCTAACGGGATGTGTGAGCGGTTTCACCAGTCACTCGAGGCTGCGCTCCGGGCTTATTTAACGGGTGGCAACTGGGTTGACCATCTTCCCTGGGATTTATTGGGATTGCGCAGCACTGAGTTGGTCCTTGGTCGTGTGTCTGGGGAGTTTTTGCCTAGTTGTCCATCTCCCTGGTTCAGCCGTTCTGGCCATTTGCATAAGCCCCGGTCTTTGGGTGTTCGGGGGGGTTCTGCTGGTTTTTGGTGCAATGTGCCCAGCTGCAGGTGAATAAAGTCAGAATAGAAAGTTACAGTTCCTGTTTTGTCTGTATTATGGTGAATTACATATTTTTATGTACTTTACATTTGTTTTGTAGTTGTGTGTCTTATTTAAATGTTACCATATCAACCAAAGAGCAGGGGCAGAGAGGAGGATGTTACTCTCAATGTTGTTGGTGCATTTCAGGAGGACACTGCTAATAAAGTTAGACAATTACACAGTGAATTTGCATTGATTAATATATTTAGAAAATACCACAGTTTTTGTTGTATCATTTTATTATTATGTTCTAATTTTGATCTTAGTTAGCTTTTCCCTCCATCCATTCACTTCCGCTTCTCCTTTTCAGGGTCGCGGGGGGCGCTGGAGCCTATCCCAGCTGTCATAGGGCGAGAGGCGGGGTACACCCTGGACAGGTCGCCAGTCTGTCGCATTCGTCATTCGTGTCCCATTTCCCTGTCACAACAGTTGGCATACTTTGTAACATACCGAGTTTCAGTTGGAAACAAGTGCGTCTCATTTACTTTTTTTCCGGGACTCCGCTGAAGCCCACTCAGCAAGGACAGCTTTGAGTCAAGTGCTAAACGTTATCTTTGCATCCCCATCCAAAATATAAATAAAAACAAACTATGTGCAAAAAGGACATGTGAAATCATCTGATGTGCATCATACTGGTGTTTCTTAAATAGACAACGAATAGCATAAGTCACAGTTACCACCTCCCCAAGGTAGACTCCGCACCTTTGTCCAAAAAAATGTTAGCGCAACACTTTGAAAGACCACGACATCACTGAATGGGTGCACTAGTGGAGGCCACCACGGCAACTGGCGACACAGCGTGGACATATGGGTGTGAGAATGGATACACTGATGTAGCAGACATCCTGCTGCAGGCTGGCTCGTAGCTGTTACACAAACGGACGTGTTGTTGGACGTGGACCCATTCATGTCGTGGTCTTCAATATGTTGCTCTCAGTTTTGTCAGTCATGCCAAAAGATAGTCAATCATTGAGCTGTCCAAGCTGGGCAGACTGGGGACCATCAGGTCCTGGAAGCACAGATCCGACAGGTCGGCCATGGTCTCTATAGAGCTGGAGAGAGCCTGGAGGCCTTGCTGACTCTGGATGTCTTCCTTGTGGACAGGATGGCCACGTTCTGCTGGCTGTACCCCCCGTGCATTGAGAAAAGATTCAAAGTCCTCTGGTAAATCCAACTCATCCAGCCCTTCGTATGGAAACACGTCTTGGCAGTAGCTGGTGAAGTCCTGGGATTGGTGGCAAAAGATTTGGGGAACGTCTGGTGACTTGGTCTGGATGTCCAGGATTGACGAGAGCCTGGTGGACTGAGGTAGACTGGGCACCCGGTAGTCTGTTGGAGATGCAAGGCTGGGACTAGGAGGTGGAGGAGAAGCCACCTGAGGAGTGCACGGTGTCTTGTGCCTGACCTGTGAAGGTTTGGTGGCTCCTCAAGTTGATTTCTTAGTCTTGAAGAAGCGTGCGCGCCGATTTTGAAACCAAACCTGAATTTTAGACTCCGGTAGTCCAGTTAGAGTGGCCAGGGTTTTCCTCCCATTGATATCCGGGTAGGGTGTAGCAGAGAAGGCCCTCTCCAGCTGGCTCAGCTGCGCCTTGCTGAATATTGTGCGCTTCCGGTGGCACTTTGTCTTCGAGTTGATCGTGTATGGCACATGGTGCACCGTGCTGGAGCGCTGTGCTGACCCGTTGTTGTTGCTGTAAAATCCATCCCGCACGCTGTGTCCGAAGCACGCAGCCGAGTTCTGCAGACACAACACGACCCCCTGCGTGGCATCCTCTTGCACATCACAGACGCTATCGGGCTTTGCGAACGCGTGGCTTTGATGTGCTGCTCACCTGTTAATGGCTGTCTGGATAATAGGTGTCTGTTTGATCCCCTATGGCCCGTTAATGGGCCCCGTTTAGACCAGAGAGACAGCTTGTCTTCAGCTACGGACAACGAGATGCTCCAGAAACCTTAACCCTTGTATGGTGTTCGGGTCTGTGAGATGCGTTTTCAGTTTTTGTGAATGTGTGAATGTGTGTGTGAATGGGTGGATGACTGGATATGTAAAGCGCTTTGGGGTCCTTAGGGACTAGTAAAGCGCTATATAAATACAGGCCATTTACCATTTTTCTCAAAAGAAAAATTAAACAATTAATTATTTTTTCAACCTGAAATTCATTGGCTTTGGCTTATTTTCTGTGAAGAACATAAATCCGAACTAATTTTCAATGACCTCATACTGTACCTCCCCCCACGCATTAACATTACATAGAAGGTGTTCGGGTCCACTGGACCCAGGTCTAATAAAAGTGTTGAAAGTGTAGGTCCTGTGTTCCCACACTCTGTCTTCCTCCTTTCTGGTGCTGCTGATAGTGTTTTCTTCTCCTCCTGCACAAAGTTGCAACATTGTTGAAAATTCAACTATCAACACCGTCTGCTCTGACATTCCCACACATTTTACCCTCTTTCTTGAGGGATCCAAATTTTATTTTCTCATACCCTGTCCCTCCTGCAAATTAGGGGCATAATACTATAAATAAGACTTTGCCAGTGTGGTTCTTTATCACAACTGATCAAGATGGCAAAAGATTATCTGCTGCGAGGGCCATCTGATTGATTTTGGAAGAGAGAGGAGCTTCGGATGATGATGTTGACAAAGAGGTTTCAGAATATTTCACATTTCTGAAAATTCAGAGTCTGACAGTGACTTTGAAGAAGAGGATGAGGTTGAACACCATTTAGTAACAAAACGAAGACGAGTACCCCATCTGCAGCCAGCTCCAGGACCAGAACAAGCCCACCAGACAGCAAGTGAAGAAATATGGATGTCAATAACTGGTGAAATTGAATGGTCTTCTTGCCCAAGAAACCAGCCACCCTGCAGAGCTGTTACTGTGATAAGCCAGGGCCAACACGGCTGACAGTTACTCATGTGCAGGACATCAAGTCTTCATTTGAGCTTTTCATCCCAGATTCCATCCAGAAAATTATTCTGGATTGCAGTAATCTAGAAGGACGGTGTGTTTTTGGAGAGAGGTGGAAGGAGATCTAAGAACCCCAAAGGCCTACTTTGGGGTTCTTATCCTTGCAGGAGTTTTCAGGTCCAAAGGGGAATCCACAGAATCCCTGTGGGATGCAGAAACTTGCAAGAACCTTTCAGTGCATCAATGTCTCTGGAAAACTTCCACAACATTTCCAGGATTATCCGATTTGATAACCGAGACGACAGACCAGCTCGACGGCAGAGAGACAAGCTAGCTGCCATTAGGACAGTGTGGGATAAGTGTGTGCACCACCTCTCCCTGTTTTACAACCCTGGGCCTAATGTCACCATTGATGAGCAGCTGATCCCATTTAGTTGTGAAAGATATTGCTTCACGTGTAAATGTGTTGTGTCTTTCCACTCACTCCACTTGATTATAACTGATTTATTTTTTTATAACATTTAAAAAAAAAAAAAAAAAAAACGAGAAGCACATTAATTCATAAATGTGATCTAACAAAGGTAAAGGGAAAAAATTAACCATGTTTGCTGTTCATATGGCTTGTAATTGGGATGAAGTAAACATCTGATGAGTAATTTAACAAAAAATTGTTTGATAGTGTTAATTTGGAAATCCAAAACTCTAGCGGGTCCACCAGACCCATGAACACTGGCTGGGTAACAAAAATATGAACACCACACAAGGGTTAAAATGGAAAGATGAATCAAAGACACCCGCAGGTGAAGAAATAAACTTATCGTGGGCGTGTTTTCTTTCATTTTAAGATCATTTTCGAAGCAAGACACTCTGATTTTATGGCAACTGTTTTGGCCTGAAATTATAAACACATGTGTTACTAATCAACAGCGGGGAGGGGGGCAAATTAAAATGATTGGAAACACCTTGAAGCGCCAGAACGGCTGCTCTGATCCGGGTCTAGTTTTGTTTTTAATAGTGCCCGTAATAATGATATTCATGAACGTATACAGTGTAAGGCATCCGCACTACGAGGAGCGAAGCAACACCGGCACTGTTTTACTGATTTGAAGCTCCAGTCTGTGGCACATCCTCTACCGCGCGCCGCCTCCTGGTGCGCATGAAAGCGCGCAGTGGAAGCGTATTGGAGAAGTTGTGGGAGTGACGCTTCTGTCAGCTACAATGTGTGAAGGTGACAAATCAGGCTACTTCTTTTCCCACCCCTTTCTTCGTTGTCAGTTGTGTTTCCACCGAACAAGACATCAAAACACCGGATCACTCGTAGTCCTTTTCAGCCAGTTCCCAGGCGAGTGCCAGACTCGCAGCTCTTGAACTGAGACGGCGGCCTTGTTGATTGGGTCAAATTAGCTGTGAAGTACTCTACGTTCACCCTCTCTCCAGAGAACAATGCGGCATTAAAAAGATCATAAGCCAAGCTCACGTGATTTGATTTGATTAAATGCAATAACATAACAGATGCTGTCGAAGAGGTCCCAGTAAACTGTGGAGTGCAAAGAGTGGCCTGTGTTTGTGTGGGACAAGTTTGTAATGCTGGGAAGTGGTCTGAAAAATGAAGGTGGTAGAAGAAACATTTTCAGTTCCACGAATGGGTAATATAAACGACCAAAGAACTTCTCCCCGAAAGAGTTTGTTTTAAGAGGTGCTACAGACTTGTAGCAGAAATAATTTCCTTAAGGAACCATTTTCGGGAAAGCTCAGACTGTTTGTTGTTGTTGTTTGTTTGTTTGTTTGTTTTTAGTAAAGAAAACTTTTTTTTTCTTTCTGCCTGTCCCGTTTGGCTCTTTTGCCATCAGAATTGTTGTCTAAAGGCAAAGAAAGATGCCCAACGGATTTACTTTACCAAATTGACCATCCCAGCCTTGCCATAATGGTCTATTTGATTCACCTTTTATTGTTCATTTTATTTTCACTTGCTGAATACGGGACAGACTTGACTGGGGGAAAGAAGGGGAGAAAGAAAGAGGGAAAGAGAAACAGCTGAGAAGAGGGACGGGGGAGAAGGGCAAAAGACAAAAACCAACAGAATGAGCAGAAAAAAAACAAAAGAAGAAAAAATGCATATATCGATCATCTGGATCACCTGCTGAGAAAGAAAAAAGAAAACAAGCAGAAGAGAACAAGAGTAATAGATTAAACAACATCACAATGATATATGGGAATATGACAGTAAATACTAAATGTTAAACATTATTGTGCAGCACATAAGATCAACAGAACACAGTGTGCTTTGAGGTAGGAGCCAAAAAGGGTGTAGTTTGTGGGTGTGATCACCCGTGTGTACACCTGTGAGCATGGACGCGCTTGTTTTTTTAAAAGGTTCCTTCATGTAATGATCTGCTAGAGAGTGTGTGTGGGGGGGGGGGGGGGGGGGGGCACAGCCCCGTCCTCCAGGGCATGAAGCAGGTATGGAGGAGATCAAAACTCCAGACATCCAGAGGCCCCCAGAACACAAGAGACCAAGGAAGACCAACAGAGGGGCAGCCGCGCCACTGTCCCAGTAAGAGCTGAGGAGAGTCCCAGATGAGGGCTCACTCAGCAGCCGCGGAGCAGAAGCCAGGGGGAGTTGCAGTGACGTGCCCGTGAGCTCCGCCGGCAGCCAGCCGTGCCTGAGTGACCGAGCCCCAGGCCGAGAGGCCGGGGGCACCCCACCTCCGAAGTGGCCCGAGCGAGCCCCAGGCTCCAGGCACCGATAAGCGGCCGCCAAGGAGTGAGCCGGTGTGTACCTGGACGCCCATCCCCGGACACAATGAACCACCAACACACCGATGTCTGAGGGAGTCCGCCACTGGCAGGGGAAGTGGGACATCTGAGATGTCCCCAGAGAGGTGGCGCCTGACACCCAACCTGACATATAGACACAAACATACAGGCACACACAGATACAAACGTCCATTCCCACCCTCATGCGCTCATATGCACTTACTCCACACTCAACCAACGTGGAGACAGACATAAAGAGACGCTGTACACACGATCACACTCCCCAAGCGTACTCTACGAACCGGGTCTAGGTACCCTTGCCCCTGGAGGGGGGAACTGCACCCAGACCCAGGTGGTGTTACCCTTTTCCCTGCGGTGGGGAGAGGCAGACCGCCCCGACTCCGCAGCAGCAGGGAGGCCCCACACGGCCAACTCCTCCTCCTAGCCCCCCCGCTCCAGCAGGCCGCAGAGAATGAGGGTGAGAGAAGATTCCAAACCTCCCTCCACCCGCTCATATGTAGTGGTGATGCATGTGTGTTCTAAGGTGCATTTAAAACCCAGGAGGGCATGGAGCTACCTGCCAGAGAGCAGCAGGTAAGCGCATGGTCCCTCTTGCTAGCCCTCAATGTCTACGTGTATTTAACCTTGAGAGGTGGGCAACGACGCCAGGGGTGAGGTGTACACCCTGATGGTACTTTGGATTCCGTGTATCGTGCCCACCCCCAAGATCCTATATGTATGTGTAATGAGAGTGTGAGTAATGTGAATGTCTAAGTTGTGGGATAAAATTGAGGCAGAGGCAGCCAGAAGGGGACAGAGGGGGGGGGGGGGGGGGGGGCGTAGCCTCCTCTGCACCCTGGTGACATACCCCTACTCCAAGGTCCTGCATGTGTGGGTGGTTGTGGTGGAGCGGGAAGGGGGAGGCAGCTGGAGATGGGGAGGGAAGGAAGGGAGGGGCAAGTGACCCCTCCCTGGGGCCAGCTCCCCCGCTGACCCCAGTAGACACCTCCATACTCCGCGACCCGCCAGGGAAAGGGGGCCCAGGCCCATCCAGACCGGGGCCCAGTGCAGCAGCGCCTCCCGGCCCCACAGAGCCCGGGACAGTCCACCCAACCCCACCACAGAGAAAACTGCACCCACCCCACCATCCACTCATCTTCCAGACTACATAAGGCAATAAACACCCAGGCTGAGATCTTCCTCCACCTCTCCTGTACCTCCCCCTCCTGCAGAGAGAGTTCCTGAGGAGAGGAAAGCTCCTGCAACGTGTGACAATCTCCCCCACCAGTTGAAGAGCCACTCTATATTTCCACCATGCATTGTCTGTGTTATCTCTCATGCTTAGTCAGTTCTGTCTTTGTGGTTTAATTAGAGTTACTTTGCTTTGCTTTGACAGTCCCATGTCCGGTGTGCATCATGTTCAGGTTTCTTTGACTGTTTTGTTAGTTACATCATGTTCAGCTGTGTTGCCTTCTGTGGTTTGTTCCCTCTTTGTGTGTATTTATGCCTGTGTCTCTCTCTGTCCTGCGCCGTGATCTCCCTCATTCTCCAGCTGTGTGTTTTTCTTGCTAGTTTAAGTTTCTAGTCTGCCCCTGTTTGGTTTTTGGATTACTACATCCAGCAATAAAGCTGTGTTTTTGAGTTACGTTCTGCCTATGAGTCTGCATTTTGGGTTTAATCTTTCCTTCTTTGCACTGCTGCAAAACTATACTCAACTCTTATAATAATTCTATTTTATCAGCTGCCAACCACAACCGTGTGGGCGGGACAAGGTTGTTGTTGGTTTACAGTTAAATGGTATTCTTCTACCTAGGGATGGGTATCGTTTAGGTTTTATCCGATACCGGTGCCAGACCGGTACTTTTGAAACGGTGCTGGTGCTTAAACGGTGCTCGAACCGGTGCTTGAACCGGTGCATAAAGAATGGAGAACACAAAATTGGTCCAAAAACGTCTCATGTTCAGCTGTTTTTTTGTAAAAAGATAACAATGTTAGCCTTTTCTGCAGCTATAGGGCATATATGGTATCACTCTTGGCTGGAAGCAGTGCTTAATCAATGGAAAAAACACAAACTTTTTCCAAAAACCTCTCATGTTCAGCTGTTTCCCAGTTTTTCTTTGGTCATTTTAGCCTTTTTGGCCAGGGTGAAGGGAGTATCTGCCATCAAACAAGAAGACAGCTGCATGTAACTACAGCGGTGTTTGCTAGTTCACCTTACATGCATTAATGTAATAACGTGGTTAGCCTACTCAACGTAAATTACACACGAACAACATTAAGCTACTCACGCAGAGAAGAACGGCTGCTGCTGCCATCATCATCCGTTATCATTTCTGCTACACTGGCAGGGCTAGGGGCCAGGACTCTCCTCTTCGTGTTTTTGGGGATGTTGCTAACTCCGGGTCCGATAACAGGCACCACACCCGCAGTAGATGTGCACAGTGTGAGGTCTCGCAGCAAGCTATCAAATACGGTGCATTTCTCGGCTTTAAAAAAACCCGCTATGCGTCGCCAGGTGTTTCATCGGATTTGAGGTTTTACCTCCTTTGACAGTATCACAGTATCAGCTTAAAGCACTTGTTGCTGCTGAGTTTGCATCTTTTGCTGTGAAGTACAGCCAGACTTTTGACTCTTCACCTTGGGCATTTTTAATCTGTAGCTCTGCACTAAAAGAACGTACGTACCTGGGCCCGCCTACTATCCTTGGAAACGTAAAATGATTGGCTAGAATTCAAAGTGTGTGACATCTCAGGGGGGAAAAAAGCACCGAAATAAAGCACCGAAATGTGCGCTGCTTTTCGATCTGCTTACTACCGTTTATGTCAGAACCGGTGCCATAATGGCATCCCTACCCATCCCTACTTCTACCTCTGGATTAGCCCCAACAGTGTTCACTGGAACTTTCCGCGGTCTTGAAACTGTTCTGTAGCCCATGCGAGTAGCATGTTTTTCAAAAATAAGGTTACACAGGTCCTGAGAGAGTTTATTGGTTTTAACAATCATGAGGCGTTTACATCTGTTTAAGTGTACAATGAAAAAACTGAAAGAGTAAATGTAGCTTTTAACGAGCGTCTTCACTTAAACAACAGCTAATGAAAAAAGAAATCAGCATAAAACATGAGCGGACTGAGCTAGCCTCAACGTGGGACTCATAAAACAAAAAATAATATAATAAATCCAGAGATTCAGCATCATTTCATATATGCTTCTGATGATATATATAAATTTGGATGTAAAATTCATATATTTTTGAAAGATTTCTTTTTGCCATGATAATATGGTGTAGTAGTGTCACAGAGAGGTGTAAATTTCTAAACATATGCAACATGACATTGTTATCATAAAGTGCTGAATTTCATTTAAGGATCCAAATATAGGCAGTCCTAAGGTCCCAGCAGACAATGTTCTCCCCGGTGATGGAATAAAGTATGATGCCCAGGTGTCAGTGAAAAAGAGGATTTTCAGCATGTCACTGCAGGTTATAGCATTACCGTTACTGTACATTGCTTTAGCAATTTCCAGCAGCTCTATGGTCATCTTTCCTGTTTTGGAAAAACACCCACCATTAACAGCAGAACAACACAATTTACCGCAAAGAGGCATAAAGACACTTATACATTATCACAGTCAATACTTGTTGTCCAAGCATTTCACTACATATCGTACTGTGTATGACTGTGTACGTGACAAATAAAATTTGAATTTGAATTTGAATTTGATTTATACATTATCACAGTCAATACACACTCTTATCAGCTTTGTGCTGAGAAATGTCACTTAAGTGTCTGACGTCAGTGCAGTGGAAACTGCAGAAGGAAGTAGTTGCTGTGGTTTTACATACGCAACATGCAAACAAGCAAAAACATACAGTCTTGACATTCAGTCACCTGTGCTTCATATTGTGCTTTATATTGTAAGATACAGAGCCTACAGTAATGCAGAGAAAACGCCAACCATCAGACAACTCCCATTGAGCAACCACTTGGTGACAGTGGGAAGGAAAAACTTAACGGGAAGTAACCGTTGGCAGAACCAGGCTCAGAAAGACCATATTATTGAAATAATAAAAGTAGCAATTTTTCCTATATCATCAAAAGCCGCAAAGACAATTTTGCAATTTTAAAATTTAAAGCTGTTTTTTTAAAAACAGAACAAGTTTTCAGAAACAACTCGAGATTTTGTATTTGTTTTTTATTAATTTGATCATTAGCCTGATTAAGCTTCAGATTAATGAGTTTCAGATTCAGCTACTTAGCTAATAGGTGAAAGCTAGCAAAATAAACTGGTGGTATCTGTGTGGGGGTGGGTTTGTGCTCAGTTTAGACTCATTATGATATCTCAGCAGAACCTATTGTGGCTCATGAGAACTTGGAAAACATGACTCATGACATGGTTTCACTGATCTAATCTGACTCTAAAATCAAATATAACTCTTTGTATTTTTATTTCTTGTATTTCAAAAAAGTAGAAATTTGCATAATAACTCATGGATTTAACTCTACAATTTCCACCTCTTTCCTGCTGCTCTCACTCTCCTGGGTTGCTTGTGTTGTTATTCTTGACCCCATGCTAAAGTTCACCTGAGCTCGAAACGTCTTACAGAGGAAAAAGTAAACAAGAGGGTCCAGACAAACATTTAAAACTGATAAGATAGTGGTCACTTCCTTCAAGTAGTACAATAGCTGACCCACAGAGCAGCTGGTCCACAAAAAGGTATAGGGAAGACGAGCCAGGTGGTAGGGAACAAAACAAAGACAGAAGATGCTGACCAGCACCAACATGTTCCTGCGAGACTTCACCAGCTTGTCAGTGCTGAAGGAGGCCAGCTGGCTTTGCTGTGCCTGCAACACCCTGCGGGAGGTGCTGTAGTAGAAGAAGACCAGGGATATGAAGACTAAGAGGAAGATGATGGTGCAACTGATTTGAAATGTTTTATGAAGGATGCTGAATGACGTACTGAACAGGGGCCCACAGTAGCCAGGGTCAGAGGTCAGAGGTTTGTGAGTAATGAAAAACATAATGTTGTAGGTGATTGTTGGAGCCAGGAGAAAAACCCAGGTGACCGTGGAGACGATGTGGGCAGTTCGTACTGTCTGCAGGATGTGAGTTCCTGAAGGATGGATGATTGTCAGATACCTGCGGAGAGAAGAGAAAGGAGGCGGTAGACAGCTTCAATCATTAGTAAAAGTGGTGCAGATATGTTTTTACTGTTGAGGTGAAAGGAGTTGTTGGTGCTTTAGTCAGGAGCACAGAATATGTAGTTCAGCCACTAATCTAGTTTAAACATTGTCATGAATTCAAGTCTGAAATCAGTAAAAGTTCCTTACCTGTCGGCAGCAATGTACCCCATGAATATAATGCTGGCGTACATGTTGAGGTACAGGGAAGTAGCTCCAAAGCTGCAGTAGAGCTCCCGAAAGATAACAGACCTGCTGGCATAATCAGTGACACGCATTGGCAAAGAGACGCACAGCAGGAAGTCAGCAGCTGTCAGGTTCTTCAGGTAGACCATCAAGCTCCTCGATGCCTGCTGCTGAGCTTGGCAACAGTAAAACTTTATGATGAAGCCATTGAGGAGTAAACCCACCTGATGAGACAGAGACAGAAGAGATCCTGTTTGTGTGGAATCTGAACCAGGTGAGGGGAATCCTTAATCCATAATCTGAAGATTTAAAACGTACCAGAAACACTAGACTGTAGGCCAGCATAAAGAAAGGGTTGACTGATGGGACAACCAGATCACACGTCCGGTTGACAGATGAAGTCACAGGTTTTAGGTCATCCATGTTTCTGGAGCTGTAAAAAAAGTCCCAGCCACAGATATTTGTTTTTGGAGCAAATTTAAAAGAAAAGTTTTTTCCCTTTAAATTGCTTTACTTTTCTACTGTCTTATCATGTTCATACAATTCATTTCACAACTGTTGTCTGTGGCTGTTTTGTGATGGAATTTAATTTAATTAATAAAGCACCAAATTTAAACAGTCGCCTCAAGCTGTGTTGTGTTGTATGAGATGGCCCTGCCTGTCCTGTGATGCACCTGTACTGTCTCAATCAATCAGTTGATCAATCAATCATATCCTCTCATGAGTCTTATTAGGTGTAATTATCCTTTAAATACAGTCTGAGAAGGAGGAGTGGGAATAATCCTCCCCTGAAGCTTATTACTGACTTACGGCTCTGTGAAGTACTATTGGCTTCTGACACGCAAACACCAGCTTTGTTTTAATTCATTATTACACACAAAAGTCCCTCCACTCAGTGTCTAAAACACAGGACAGGAAAATAAGCGCAATAACTCAGCAACATGAATCAGTAACAAAAGAGAAACCATGGACTGATTCATGATCAGCATAACGGACAAAAAAAACTGTTTATGCAGTTTTCAGCTTAGAGCAGGAAAAACTGCTCGTGTCATTATGCCCTCTTGAAGATAAGGAAACACGCACTTGTAGTGTGAAGTCTGAGTTATTCCCCGTTTCTCTTTGTTGCTAAACTGGCGCAACGCATTTCACATGTGGAAAAAAGACAATTTTCTGTTGAGTTGTAATTTAGAAAACTTAGAAACCTTAGAAAAAAATTAGAAAACTCAACAAAACCATCCCCACCAGCTGCACCATCATCTTTCTGTTCTTCTACTACAGCACTTCATACAGACTGCTGCTGCTGACACAGCAGAGCCATTTGGCCTCTTCTGCCTGCTGAACCAGTGCCATAGATGAGCAAGAAAAAACCATATTCTCCTGCTGGATGCTCCTGACTGTGGCAGGTGGTGTTTTGTGGCTCAGCTGCACTGGAGGGATGGAGCATTTGGCTCAGCATCAGAGGTCAGGGCATGCTGTCCTACAAATCGGACCCCTTATCTCATCATCTCCATCTTACCAGTTAGATGTCTGTGAAGGTCCTCAGTCATCCAAGTCATCGTAGTCTAAGGAGCTTGGAAAGAAAAGCCTCTGGAATTCTTTAAGTTACTTGAAGACGTTTCACCTCTCATCCGAGAAGCTTCTTCAGTTCTAAGGGTCAAATGGTGGAGAGTCCCAGATTTAAACCCAGTGGGAGTTTCCCCCCAAAGAGGGACAAAGGACCCCCTGATGATCATCTACCTAATCACATGAGCTGAGGTGTGAAAACAGGTGTGGGTCACAATCAGACAGGGTTTCTGGTGAGCTCATTGTGAAACCTGGACCCACCCTATCATGTGATTTCCTGAGGTCAGATGGCCCAGGATGTGAGTGGGCGTTAAGGCGTCTGGGAAGGGATCTCAAAACTGGATTATAGATGGCAGACAGTTGGTGTCGTAAACCACCGCCTCTGTTCAAGGATACCAGTTAGACACCGCCCACTGGATTCCCTTGGTTGGGCCGGTGGACTCCACCAGAAACATGGCCTGTGTGTTTTGTTTATAGGAGTGAAAATGATAGAGAAAGGACATTTAATGAATTTAACGAGATTTATTAATCTCGTTTTCTTCTTTTTTTAGGCTACTAGCCAGGTCTCTCTTCTAGGGATGGGTATCGTTTAGGTTTTATCCGATACCAGTGCCAAACCCATACTTTTGAAACGGTGCATTTCTCGGCTTTTAAAAAAACGCTATACGTGTCAAGGTTTGTCATGAGATTCGAGGTGTTACCTCCTTTGCACAGTATCACCTTAAAGCACTTCTTGCAGGCAGTTGAGTTTGCACCTTTTGCTGTGAAGTACAGCCAGACTTCGCTTCGCCTTGGGCATTTTTAATCTGTAGCTCTGCTCTAAAAGAACGTGCGTACCTGGGCCCGCCGACTATCCTTGGAAAGGTAAAGTGATTGGCTAGAATCCAAAGTGTATGGCATCTCAGGAAAAAAAAAGCACCGAAATCAAGCACCGAAATGTGCGCTGCTTTTCGATCTGGTTACCCATCCCTACTCTCTACTGCCATGGAAGACTGCATGAAGAATGCAATTAAAAGGAAATTGTAAACATCCTGAGCATCAAATAAACTCATACATTCAAAAAATATTTCAAATTTCACCAAAACCACAGGGTCTCAAGAAAACCGGAAAATAATAAATATCCTTTCAACTCCGCTAATCCAATTTAAACAGTGAACGTCACCTCCTCTATACCTCCTACCACAGTGGATTTTTTCCTTCCCACAAATTGGTTCCTCTTCTCAGGACTAAACTATGAAAAAACAATAATAATGATGAAACTTTCCCAACACAAAAGCCCAAGCAGACTTCTTGTTGTCTCTTTTACTCACCACAGTATTGAGTCCAGTCAGACCAGCGATTCCACCTGGATTTGCTCTATGATCCTACAAGTGGTGAAACTAACACTATAAAAGACATATTCTCAAAATCCCAGTTCTTCATTTAAACGAAAGCGAATCAAAACGGCAGCAGAAAACGGGAAGTCTCTGGACTGGCCTCCTTCATGACAGTCCGAGGTTTCAGACTTTCAATACACTTCCTGTGTTGGCAACATTAACGTATAATTCATAAATCATAAAATTTCAGCAGAAATCCACAGATTCTTCTTCATTGCGTTTCAGTTCACTAAAGATGACACGCTTTTTTTAAAGATCTATTTTTAGCGTGATGATTTGATGAAGAAGCTCTCGTTACTGAATACATGTAGTGTTATTGCTGGTCATTTCTGTGCTTGGCTGTTATAGATTATATATTTTTTAGATTAGCTTAGTTTGTTTGGTTGTTGTTTGTTTGTTTCTTCTAAATGAATAAAACACTGGATAAGATCATAAAGTGCTGAATATCATTCAGGGCCCAAGTGCAGGCAGTCCTAAGTTTCCAGCTGACATGGAGCCACCATGACTGAGTGAAAATGGTCCAAATTCTTTCAGCTCCAATAAGATTCTCAGTGTCAATGTTCACCAAAATATTGCATTAAAGTTTAATGTCTGGGTGTCACTAAAAAAGAGGTGGTAGCATTAGTGTTATTGTACAATGTACGTTAAAAGAAGACAGTTCTTATTCATGAAGCATCATGAAAAGTATTCTTTTCAACCTGTCAGCAGTTTCCAGCAACACTGTGTCATCTTTCCGTTGGTACATCATGTACGCTCTTATCGCCTCTGTGCTGAGAAATGTCACTGATTCAGACATCACTTCAGTGGAAACAGGAGGAGGAAGTAGCTGCTGTGGTTTCACTCAAACATACAAAACCATAAAAACTGTTCGTGTTTTTAAAATACACTGAGATATACAGAAATCTATTTTAAAAAATTGAATCTAAACAAGTGTCAAATAAGCAGTAGAGAGTGATTGAATTCATGAACTCACTGAACATTCTGATGAGAACTAAACTAGAAGCTGCACCTGAGTTTTGGGAGGAAGCAGCTCAGCGTTAGACAAGAAAAGCAAATTAAATTTCACAAAAGTGAAATCTAACATTTAAATGCTGTGAGTTTTAAATAAACCTTTATTAAATACGGTAAAATACTGAATGAATTTAGTGTGTGTGTGTGTGTGTGTGTGTGTGTGTGTGTGTGTGTGTGTGTGTGTGTGTGTGTGTGTGTGTGTGTGTGTGTGTGTGTGTTAAAGGTAACAGCCCTGCAATAAAACTTGAGAACCTGTAGTCGCATCAGAAACAGGACGCAATGACTGCAGAGTTAAAGTCAGTCTGTGTGACACAGATTAACGACACAATCCAGGTCACAAAGAACAACGCTCATTTTACTCTCATACAAACAGTAAAGAACAACAAGGTGATCATTTATCAGCTCCAGGATTTGGAAAAAACAACTGAAAGAAAGTAAATGCAATATAAATGTGTGATTGTTTACGCTACATGTTAGACTGAAGTGGAAAGAAGAAGGTTAAAACGAAGTCACGCCTGCAGTAGAGAGGTTCAGTTCTCACAGTGCATCTGGATGGTGTTCACAGCGCTTCACTTGCTCCACGTTTTGTCATGTTGCAGCCTCATTCCTGAATTGATTCATTTTCACTTCGAAAATATTACCAAGTGAAAAAGTTAGTTTTCAATTCTTGCAAATTAATTAACAATAAGACAAAAATATAACATGTCACCTTTCTTCCAATTAGCTGAAATAATCCAAAATAAATAATATTTACTTACTTACTGTTTATTAAGTCTCGATAAATTCTCATTGTTTTTCCAGTTAATAGACAAGTGACAACATTAAAACAGAGATGAAAGGCAGAACAGAGGTAGACAGAAGAAACAGCAAGTACTCTCTGTGTGTGCTTTAAGTGTGTGCACATTTCTGTGCAGAAAGCAGGGCCACCACCCATAGAGTGTTGCTTGGCCTCCAGAACAGCAGGGACACCATGATTGTTTTTAATCAACTATATCATCGTTTTTTCAAAATGCGTCTCATGGAGCACATTATCATAATTTGGTCTATTACTTAACAATTTTCCCGTATGGCTGTGTTCACGATTGCATGCGTAGTCACTGAGCACCAAGTCAGGTGTGAGGTGGTTTTTGTTTGTGCTCATGAGCTTTCGTTTGCAGCTACTGAGAGTTGGAAGGATTGTAATGATCAGCAACTGATGACACAGCTTTGCAGCAAGGCCAGCTGATCAACCGACAGGACCATAGCTTCAGGAGCCATCATAAGATTAAAGATATACGGAGTTCAGTTGTTTACCGGGCTATGACAATGGCCTGAATGTCACTCCTCTACTGATGAAGACCTCTGCTGTTTGCAGAGCCTGCCCCAGAACTAGTTACATCTTTACCGAGCTGTTCTGATCTGTGGGCATGCCCTGTTATCCCACGATGGAGCTCAGGTCCATTCAGGTTGTGCCTGTGGTGGAGATGATTTTGTACATTTAACACTGCATTGTTTGTATAAATTTAAACGTACATTGGTTCTGTTTATTCATTTTAAAGCTACTGCCTATGTTTAGTGCACTTGTGCTGACTGTAGCCTCACATCGATCTCTGAGCTCAAATGAAACTTTATTTATAAAATATATGTGTCATGATCCTGGGTCCTTTTGACCCAGCGTTTTGTGTTTTCTCTTCGCGATTTTGGTTCTGTTCTTCCTTTGGTTAGTGTTACTCTGTTCTGCCCGTGTGTTCCTGTATCTAGTCCGCGTTTCGTAGTTTGTGTCCTTTCATGTGTAAGTTCCTGTTTTATTGTGAAGGTCTGTGTCTTATGTGAGTGTTTTCAGTTTGCCTCCCTAGTCTCGTCATGTTAATTACTCCCAGCTGTGTTGTTTCCCCTCGGTCTCCCTGTATGTATTTCCCCGGACCTCCCTGCACCGTCATTCTTGGTTTGTGTTGTTAGTTTACCCAGTTTAGGTTTCAGTTTCATGTTCCTAGCGCCTTTGTTGTTTGCATTTTTGTTGTTAATAAACACTCACCTGCACCAGAGCTGCCGCCTTTTGGTCCTATATATATATTCCACACGGCTTGCCCCCGCAAACCGTGACAGAACGAACCAGCCACCATGGACCCAGCGGCAGTAAATCCGTCCGAGGAGCTCCAGGACGACATCACATATAATGTGGAGATCCTTCTCAGCCTATGGCTGGAACATCCCCCGGAAGAGCTTCGCCGCGCAGCAGAAGACCGGCTGCAACGGCTCTTTTCCGGCCTGCCATGGCTATTGGACTCGCTTCCTCCGACCATGCAGGCTTTTCTCCGGCTCACACCGCACCTTCTCTCAGCCACTCCTGCCTCGCTGCCCGACTCGCCGGATGTGATCTTGCCCGGCCCGTCGGAGCCGTCTGCGGGGAGGAGACGCCGATCGCGCCGCAAGCGCGCCACCCCACAGCTGGACGTTCGGACTTCTAATTCGCCGGCTGTGGTGAGTGAGGACTGTTTTCCATTTGCGGACTGTATGACTGTTCATTCAGGGGCGGTGTTCTGTGCGGCAGATGACTTTGTGAACAGCATATCACTTCCCCCGCAGCCTCTCTCAGCTCAGTTAGCTCCCCCGCAGCCTCTCTCAGCTCAGTTAGCTCCCCCGCAGCCTCTCTCAGCTCAGTTAGCTCCCCCGCAGCCTCTCTCAGCTCAGTTAGCTCCCCCGCAGCCTCTCTCAGCTCAGTTTCCAGAGCCTCCCTCAGCTCAGTTTCCAGAGCCTCCCTCAGCTCAGTTTCCAGAGCCTCCCTCAGTTCAGTTTCCAGAGCCTCCCTCAGTTCAGTTTCCAGAGCCGCCCGTAGCGCAGGCCCCAGTAGCTCCAGAGCCGCCCGTAGCGCAGGCCCCAGTAGCTCCAGAGCCGCCCGTAGCGCAGGCCCCAGTAGCTCCAGAGCCGCCCGTAGCGTAGGCCCCAGTAGCTCCAGTGCCGCCCGTAGCGCAGGCCCCAGTAGCTCCAGTGCCGCCCGTAGCGCAGGCCCCAGTAGCTCCAGTGCCGCCCGTAGCGCAGGCCCCAGTAGCATCGGCTTCACTCATTCACTCCGTGCAGGGAGAAAGTTTAATTTCACCTCAAGGTGCTTTTCCTGGTTCAGCCGCCATTGGCACTGTTTGCCGCTCCAGGGCTTCCCCAGAGGCTAGGTCCCAGTCCTCAGCTGATTCTGGACCCCTGGAGTTTAAGCAGCCACCCGAGGGACCGCTCCGGCCTTCGTCTCTTGTCTCCGCTGGAGGGTCCGAGGGACCGCTCCGGCCTTTGTCTCCTGTTTCAGCTGGGGGGCCCGAGGAGCCCGTCCAGCAGCCTTCCTCGTCAGCTGGTGGTTCCGGAGAACCACACCAGCCTCATGCCTCGTCGGCTGGAGGGTCCGAGGGGCCCGTTCAGCCTCCTGTCTCCGCTGGAGGGTCCGAGGGGCCCGTTCAGCAACCTTCCTCGTCAGCTGGGGGTTCAGGAGAACCGCACCAGCACCATGCCACATCAGCTGGAGGGCCCGAGGAGCCCATCCAGCCACCATCTGCTACGCCAGCTCCAGCCTGTGCTTCGTCAGCTGCAGCTCCAGCCTGTGCTTCGTCAGCTGCAGCTCCAGCCTGTGCTTCGTCAGCTGCAGCTCCAGCCTGTGCTTCGTCAGCTGCAGCTCCAGCCTGTGCTTCGTCAGCTGCAGCTCCAGCCTGTGCTTCGTCAGCTGCAGCCTCAGAGCCTTCGTCTGCTGCAGCCTCAGAGCCTTCGTCTGCTGCAGCCTCAGAGCCTGCTGCAGCCTCATCACCGGCTGCAGCCTCATCGCCGGCTGCAGCCTCATCGCCGGCTGCAGCCTCGTCTGGTCCGGCCTCATCCGAGTCTTCATCCTCGTCTGGTCCGGCCTCTGCCTGTGCTTCTGTTACGCCTGGTCCGGCCTCTGCCTGTGCTTCTGTTACGCCTGGTCCGGCCTCTGCCTGTGCTTCTGTTACGCCTGGTCCGGCCTCTGCCTGTGCTTCTGTTACGCCTGGTCCTGCCTCTGCTTCAGCGTCGCCTGGTCCTGTGCCCTCCAAGCCTCGGCCGGTGCGCCTGACACTTGGGCGCCGCCGCTGCCTTCCGCGCGGCCAGCCCCCTGATCGCCATCGCCTGAGTGGCCGCCGTTGCCTTCCGCACGGCCGGCCCCCGGACCGCCATCGCCTGAGTGGCCGCCGCTGCCTTCCGCACGGCCGGCCCCCGGACCGCCATCGCCTGAGTGGCCGCCGCTGCCTTCCGCACGGCCGGCCCCCGGACCGCCATCGCCTGAGTGGCCGCCGCTGCCTTCCGCACGGCCGGCCCCCGGACCGCCATCGCCTGAGTGGCCGCCGTTGCCGTCCGCACGGCCGGCCTCCCGAACTGTATCCACGTCGCCGCCGTTGCCGTCCGCACGGTCGGCCCCCCGAACTGTTTTGGACTCCTGTGCTGTCGGCCCCCTGGCCGGCCCCCCGAACTGTTTTGGACTCCTGTGCTGTCGGCCCCCTGAACTCTTCTGTTTTGGACTCTGTTTTTTTTCCTGTGTTTTGGTGTGCTTCGTTTCTTTTGGTTTTGGGCTCGTTTTTTGTTTTTGTCTTTTGGCCTTCTGGTGCTCCGGTTTTGTTTTGCTTCGAGCCCTCCTTCCTGGGCCCCCGCCGCCCGCCCTGGTCGGGTTGTTTTCTGTTTTTTCTGGCTGTTTTGTTTCTTGTTGGGCTGTCTGGAGCCAGCCTTTGAGGGGGGGGTACTGTCATGATCCTGGGTCCTTTTGACCCAGCGTTTTGTGTTTTCTCTTCGCGATTTTGGTTCTGTTCTTCCTTTGGTTAGTGTTACTCTGTTCTGCCCGTGTGTTCCTGTATCTAGTCCGCGTTTCGTAGTTTGTGTCCTTTCATGTGTAAGTTCCTGTTTTATTGTGAAGGTCTGTGTCTTATGTGAGTGTTTTCAGTTTGCCTCCCTAGTCTCGTCATGTTAATTACTCCCAGCTGTGTTGTTTCCCCTCGGTCTCCCTGTATGTATTTCCCTGGACCTCCCTGCACCGTCATTCTTGGTTTGTGTTGTTAGTTTACCCAGTTTAGGTTTCAGTTTCATGTTCCTAGCGCCTTTGTTGTTTGCATTTTTGTTGTTAATAAACACTCACCTGCACCAGAGCTGCCGCCTTTTGGTCCTATATATATATTCCACACGGCTTGCCCCCGCAAACCGTGACAATATGTCATTTTATTCTATGCTAAATCAGCCACATGTCTAATAGCTGAAAGCAGCAACAGCAACACAATACAAATGCAAATTTCTTCATTTTATAAAATGTTGGACTTTTTGACTCTCCTGGACATCTTTTTCACCTGCTCCCGAAAAGTCTTACAGATGAAAAAGTAAACAAGAGGGTCCAGGCAGACATTTGAAACTGATATCATGGGTGGTCACTTCCTTCAAGTAGTACAATACCCGACGTACAGAGCAGCTGGTCCACAGAAGTGTATAGGGAAGACAAACCAAGTGATAGGGCACGAAACAAAGACAGAAGATGCTGACCAGCACCAATATGTTCCTGCGAGACTTCAAAAAGCTTGTCAGCACAGGAGGAGGCCAGCTGACTCTGCTGTGCCTGCAACACCCTGCGGGAGGTGCTGTAGTAGAAGAAGACCGGGGATATGAAGACCACAAGGAAGATGATGGTGCAACTGGTATGAAATGTTTTATGAAGGACGCTGAATGATGTACTGAAGAGAGACTCACAGTAGCCAGAGTCAGAGGTCAGAGGTTTGTGAGTGATGAAAAACATAATGTTGTAGGTGATTGTTGGAGTCAGGAGAAAAACCCAGGTGACCGTGGAGACGATGTGGGCAGTTTGTACTGTCTGCAGGATCCTGAAGGAGGAACAATCTTCAGATATCTGCAGAGAGAAGTGAAAGGAGGCAGTTACACTTTCAATCATTAGTAAAAGTGGTGCATTTTTTTTTTTACTATTAAGATCAAAAAAGTTGCCGATGTTTTAGGCAGGAGTACAGAATTTGCAGTTCAGCCATTAAACTGAGTCTGACCTCAGTAAAGGTTCCTTACCTGTTGGCAGCGATGTACCCCATGAATATGATGCTGGCGTAAATGTTTAGATACAGGGCAGAAGCTCCAAAGCTGCAGTAGTATCTGTGAACAATGCCAGAACTGCAGCCATAGTGGATTATTCGCAGTGGCAGAGCGAGGCATAGGAGGAAGTCAGCAGCTGTCAGGTTCTAGACCATCAAGCTGTTCGATACCTGCTGTCGAGCTTGGTGAAAGTAAAATCTCATGATGATGCCATTCAGGATTAAACCCACCTGAAGGGAAAAAAGACAGACAGAGAGGACATTGATATATGCACATAGAACTTTAAACCAATTTTTAACAGGGCACAATCGGAAAATTATAAACTTACCAGAAACACCAAACTGTAGACCATCATAAAAAAAGGGTTGACTGATGGAACAACCAGATGAAGTCATATTTGTTGGGTCAACCATGCTTCCGTAGCTGAAAAATAAATACAATTCACAGAGAAACTTCACACGTTAAGAAGAGCTGCCATCTTTCATCTGATCGAAGTTGATGCATGTGTTTGGGGATAGTTATTATATTTCATCATTTTCACGGTTTTCTAAACACTCAGAAAGCTTTCAGTTAATCCAAAAGCGAAAGAGCATGGAGATTAAAGCTGTGCTGTATATAATGCATATTTTCCACACTATAAGGTGCACTTAAAATCCTTTAATTTTCTCAAAGATTGACAGTGTGCCTTATAATCCGGTGCGCCTTTTGTATGAATTCTGGTTGCGCCTACAGACCTCGGACCAATTTTATGTGGTACACAGCGCTCAAAAATCTGTCAAAAATGTTTTAGTATGACTTTGGTAAACTACGAAGATGCAACGCTTGATGGATTGTCACAGCTACAGTAGTCAGGAGCCTCGCGGAGTAATCCAAAACTCCGTTCACTTCAGCTCTTAAAGTCAAACAAATGCTGCAGCATGACTGAGAGTTAAAAACTGTCTAAATTCTTTTATCTTTAATAAAATGATCAGCTTTGCTGCTTTACCAGGTGCAACAATTAAGTTTAACATCCAGGCATCCATGAAGACAAAATTTATTACATTTCGTTTTCGTTTTCAGTTTTATTTGTCATATGCAAGTTAGCACAGGGTCGACATTGCAATGAAATGTGTTTGACGAGCAGCAGTCACTCAGCAGCATGATACAGTAGGAGAAAATATAATAAAATAAAATAAAATAATAAAGAAAATAGAAAAATAGTAAGGAGCAAAATATTAGAGAGACATAGTAAAAGAGAAAAGATGACTAAATATATATATATGTATCTATAAATATAAATATATGTACACTAGTGATTAAATAAGAAAATCTTTAAAAGAAATATGACGGGAGGGCAGATGGGATATTGCACAGGAATGAGCAGCAGAAAATTACAGTATTGCACTTTTAAATATAAATATCAATAACAATAAAGTGGAGTGACCAGTGCAGATTAAACAGAGTACTTGTGAAGCTCCAGGGTAGCTTCTGAGGGCTGTGTTGTGTGTGTGTAACTGTTGTGGTTGAGGTGTCGTATGGTTTGGTGGTAAAAACTGTTTTTGAGTCTTGTAGTCCGAGCAGACAGGCTCCTGTAACGTCTGCCAGATGGTAACAAGGAGAACAGCTGATGTGCTGGGTGGCTGTGGTCCTTGATGATGCTGTGTGCTTTACGGAGGCATCGCTAGAGATAAATGTCCTGAATGGCAGGAAGCCTCGTGCCAGTGATGTGCTCTGCTGCCTTCACCACCCTCTGTAGTGATTTACGGCTGCTGGCAGAGCAGCTTCCGTACCAAACTGTGATGCAGCTCGTCAGCAAGCTCTCAATTGCACACCTGTAAAAATTTGAGGTGACGTTGGCGTTCATGCTAAACTTCCTCAGCCTCCTCAGGAAGTAAAGCCGCTGGCGAGCTTTCCTGATAGCAGCGTCTGTGTGAAGGGTCCAGGAGAAGTCCTCAGTGATGTTGACTCCAAGGAATTTGAAGCTGCTGACCCTTTCGACCTTGACACCGTTGATGTGGATGGGCTGGTGTTCTCTGACTGGTCGTTTCCGGTAGTCCACTATCATCTCTCTAGTTTTGCTGATGTTGAGAGTCAGGTTATTTTCCAGGCGCCACTCATACAGCGCCATCACCTCCTCTCTATAGGCCGTCTCATCATTGTCTGTAGTGAGGCCTATGATGGTTGTGTTATCCGCAAACTTGATGATGATGTTGGACTCTTGTTTAGCAACACAGTCGTGTGTGAAAAGGGAATATAGGAGGGGGCTAAGCACACAACCCTGTGGCGTACCTGTGTTTAGGATGAGTGATGAGGAGGTGTGCTTACCAACTCTCACCACCTGGGGCCTGTTTGTGAGGAAGTTTAGAATCCATCTGCAGATCGGTGTTCCCAGCCCAAGGTCGACGAGCTTCGTGGCAAGTTTTGAGGGGATGATGGTGTTAAATGCCGAGCTGTAGTCGATGAAGAGCATCCTTGCATATGTATTCCCTTTCTCCAGTTGAGTGAGGGTGGTGTGCGTTGCCAGGGCGATGGCATCCTCTGTGGCTCTGTTTGTCCGATAGGCAAACTGAAGAGGGTCCAGTGTGTCAGGGAGGGAGGAGCAGATATGACCTTTGACCAGCCGCTCCAGGCACTTCATGATGACGGATGTCAGTGCAACAGGAAGGTAGTCATTCAGACAGGAGACCACTGATTTTTTGGGAACGGGAATGATGGTGGATGCTTTGAGGGACGTGGGGACCACTGACTGCCTCAGGGAGAGGTTGAAGATGTTGGTGAACACCTCTGCCAGCTCGTCTGCACGCACTCTGAGTAGCCGGCCTGGGATGCCGTCTGGTCCTGGAGCTTTGTGAGGATTTACCTTTTTAAAGGTCTATCTCACAGCTTCTGTTTTCAGAGTTAGAGTTGCAGCCTCACTGACCTCCTGAGGGTAGAGGATCTGCTCTCTGTTGTCTGCATCAAAACGAGCATAGAAGTTGTTAAGCTCGTCTGCAAGAGATGCAGTGGGCTGAACACTGACTGTGTTGACCTTCTTGTAGTCAGTGATGCAGCGCAGTCCATTCCACAGTCGCCTGGTGTCAAAGCTGGACTCCATTTTGTCCCTGTAGTCCTTTCTGGCCTTTTTTATGGACTTTCGGAGGTCGTACCTGGCTGCTTTATATGCATCAGCATCCCCGGAGTTAAAGGCAGAGGTCCGCACTTTTAGCTTGGCGCGAACATCTTTATTTACCCAGGGTTTCTGATTTGGATATATGCGGACAGTGGTTTTTGTGATGGTATCATCCATGCACTTTCCAATAAATCCAATGACAGAGTCTGAGTTCATTGATGTTGCCATCAGCTGCATCCACAAATATCTGCCAGTCAGTTGTGTCAAAGCAGTCCTGCAGGACCTCCTCAGCCTCACTGTCCCATTTGTAAATAACCCTGGAAGCTGGTTTTTCCTGTTTCAGTCTTTGTCTGTATGCAGGCAGCAGCAGTATGGAACAATGGTCTGCCTTACCAAAAGCTGGGTGGAGGAGGGGTTTGTAGCACTCTTTGAATGGAGTGTAACAGTGGTCCAATGTTTGATCACATCTTGTGGGGAAGGAGATGTGCTGATAGTATTTGGGGAGAACCTTCTTCATGTTGGCTCTGTTGAAGTCTCCCAGCACAATAAAGGCAGCTTCTGGATTTTTGTTTTCAAGTCCAGTAATGATGTCATACAGTTTGTCCATAGCAGTAGCTTTATCAGCGTGTGGGGGAATGTAAACAGCTGAGAGGAGAACTGAGCTGAACTCCCTCGGGAGGTAAAAAGGCCTGACTTTAACGGTCAGCAGCTCGAGACTCTGAGAGCAGTAAGTTTTTAAGATACACACATCTCTAGCCCACAAGGATTAGAAGTTAGCAGGAAGTTAGCTCACCAGCTTCCATCTAAAGATAATATACCATGTTCTGGATGAGAGATTTCTGAAAACATGCAAACGTACAGCTCTGCTATCACTTAAATAAACCAACATAAATAAATACAGAAAGCTAAACAGCTGTGGGCAGCACGGTGGTTAGCACCGTTGCTGCACAGCAAGAAGGTCCTTAATTCGTTTTCACCATCAGGCCGGGGTCTTTCTGTGTGGAGTTTGCATGTTCTCCCCGTGTTTGCGTGGGTTCTCTCCGGGTACTCTGGCTTCCTCCCACCGTCCAAAGACATGCAGCTTGTGGGGATAGGTTAATTGATTAATACAAATTGCCCATAGGTGTGGATCTGTGAGTGAATGTGAGCACGAATGGTTGTCTGTCTCTATGTGTTAGTGTAACGGAGCGGAAGGCTGGTTTTACTTCCACAGTGGGTTTTGTGTGAAGGAAGAAAATCTTCCTCCAACCGGATTGAGCAGTGGAGCCGCCAAGGGAAAGCACACATTAAAAACTGTATAATTAAAATATAATTTATTATATTTAATTAAAACAACCCTGGCCAAGGGGTAACACAATAAAAATCAATAAAACACAACATTAAAAGTCCAGTGGCATCCGCCACGGTATAACAGTCACAAAGAGCTAAGAAATCCAGCGAAGTGATGTAAAAGGGAAACCCAGCGGAGTCCTCGCCTTCCTCCCCGCATTCCGCGTCCTGGTACGCTGAAGAAAGGGAGGGAGCGGCAGTCACTATTCTTTTCAGGCAGTTTTCATTCAATAAAAGGGGCTAAGTCGAAGACTTACCCCGGGTGGGCAGAGCTCTCAACTCCGCCCGCCGCTTCTTTAAAACTGCAAATCGGCACCAGCTGTCTCGCCGCCTCTGCTCTCCCGCAGTGCACAAGCTGGGCTCTTGTTACTACTGCCGTCCGACTGTTCGCTCCGCGTCCCTAGTCGCTGGTGCTGTATCCTCTCCCCGGAACGCCAAGCACCAACCGGTCTTATGTGTCACTCTTTTCGTGTCGCTCTCAAACCTCATGTCAGGCCTCATGTCCTACGCCATGTGTCACGCCTCTGTGACTTCACCCTGAAGCCTCACGTCAGGCCTCATCTCCTAAGCCTCCGTGTCACTCCAGGCTCTCGTGGGTTCCCGTGACACTCATGGGTGCCTTCATGCTTCGGTCCTCTCTTGCCTCTCGGTCGAACTCCTTCCTGTGGTCTGTCAGGCCCTCTTATTGGCCTCTCTGGGATCTCTCGCAGGTGTGATCAGTTTATTATCAGGTAGGGGCGGAGTCTTTCCAGGACAAGTCACCAAATAAATACCATTAAAACATGCAGTAAAACTCATAAAAATAACCCAATGTACAATATTAAAACATTAAAAAGATAAAACACAACAAAAACATGCACAGTAAAAAAAACTTGGATAACTTGTCCCTTTCCACCCCGTGACATTAGCCCTGCAACAGACTGGCGACCTGTCCAGGGTCAACCCCACCTCTCGCCCTATGACAGCTAGGATAGGCTCCAGCACCCCCTGCGACCCTGAAAAGGATAAGCAGAAGCGAATGGATGGATAATCAGCTGTGACGTTTGTAGGGTTACTGAAGTTGGACTAGCTGGTATATAATGATGTGCTACGTGATCACTGTCATGGACCGCCGGGGCGGACCGTGTGGAGTGAGTAGAGGACCCAAGAGCAAACAGAGGTGAGGACACAAAACTGGACTTAACAAAAGGCGAGCCTTTATTTAGGGCCAAAAACTCATGGAAAAAAACAACCAAGTAATTGAGGGAAGACCTGAACATAGACTGGGAAACTATGACTCTACTGAGATTTAGACTATGACTAAACAAAATACAAACTATGGCTGGGAAACTATGACGAGGGGTAGGGGAGATAACACAGACGACGCGACACTGAACACAGCAAGACTGAGGACTAAATACACACATGAGGTGATCAGGGGAAGTGGAGACACATGAGGGGGAACAGCTGATACACATGAACCTAATGACAGGACAGGGAGAGTGAAAACTACATATACTGACATTGAATACAGACTTTCAAAGTAAAACAGGAAACATGGAGACTAGACATGAACCAAACATAACCACACAGACATGACGCATGAACCAGGGAGACTTAGTACAGGGGGAGATGACATAAACAACTAAGAAACAGGACTACACAGTAATCTAGAAATTAACTAGGTGAACTAAGCTAAGGCACAAATAAATACAAAAGATGCATAAACTCAAACACTGGGTCGCTCGACCCAGGACCATGACAATCACTAGCAAACATAAACACAGTGAAGATGCCACTACATGGGAATAGAGCAGCTGTGAGAGAGTTCAACATTAATGAATCAATGGTACAGAAGGGGAGGAAGCAAGAAGCAAGAAGAATGAGTTGAGTAAAGTTTGACTGACTGACTGTTTTGTTTCCCTTGTAGAGCAAAATTTAGTATTTTGGTATAGACCACCCAAAATGTGATGTCCACATATGTGGACAGCATGTCCTAGGAGGTTAATAAGCCTTGATGAAAGCAGACCCATTCATCGACGGTGCTGCTTATGGTCAGAAAAATATGGTAATAAAATCCTAAACAAGATGTCTTGATGCATACTCAGTCATGCAGGTAAGTAGATCCCAAAAGGTTGATTGTGTTCATCTGAACGCAGCATTTTCAGTGGGAGAAAAGTTTCATAACTCTTCCAAGTGACTGCTTAATTCTCAGGTGACTAGGGATGGGTATTGATAAGATTTTCACGATTCCGATTCTATTTTCAATTCTGTTTAACGTTTCGATTCTTTATCGATTCTTTTTAAAAAAGGAGAACACTAAGGTCGATTATCTTAGAACTTTGTTTTATATCTTCTCTTTGAACAAGATATAAATTTAGGAGTAACATGGCCTTGCAAACCCAGCAGTGAGATCTTAAGAGATCCACAGCCTACGGCTCTTCAATGGGGTGTCACAGGGTCCCCAGGAAAAAAAATTGTAAATGTAAAATAATAAAATAAATATTCTTCTGTAGCAATAACAAAGTATAACATAAATTATTCTGTAGCAATTACACCAGAACATCCAGTAATGTCCCTGCCTACAATTAAACACATTCACTTATCGAAAATCAGGGGGACATCTGCTGTGGCAAATGGGTTCAAGCCTTTTACCACAAACTTAGTCACTGCTCGGTGACATTCGTCTATCCTGGCCTGAAAGGAGACGCTACCGGTAGACTGCAGCGAGAACTGCCAGCATCTGAGCCAGCCAGACTCTGTCTCTCTCATCATGGTCACTAAATGCACAGTAATGGCAGGTTTTGTAATAAGGCAGATCGCGCTAACATAATATGCACTGTTAGTTGATTATTTACCTGTCACATTAACAGGAGAAGACGTGCAAACGTTACCGCTGCTGCTGTTGAGATTCACGAGTCCGGAGCGGAATTAAAAACACGACATTCATTTAAGGTCATCACATGTTTTGTGAGCAAATGCTTTTGCATATTCGTAGTGTTTCCTCCAATAAATGAAATATCTACTTTGCAAGTATTGCAAGTTGCCCTCTTGTCATCCGTTCTCGTAAAGTATAATCAAACTTTTGAGCGTTTGAGCCGCCATCTTTCCTGTCAGGTACATGACGCTCCGCAACGTGGTGACGTCATTCGGGGCGACTGGAATCGATAAGGGAATCGTTTGCAGAAATGGCAAACGATTCCAAGTAATTGAAACAGTGGGAACCGGTTCTCAGCAAGAACCGGGTTTCGATACCCATCTCTACAGGTGACTGCAGGTTTCTCCAACCTTATAAACAGTACATTTGCATAATGACTGAGACTACCATTACTGAATAAGCAATGGGCTCTAAGGTCAGTTCCTTGATCATTAATGTCCAAATTGTCATGACTATTGATCAACAACCACTGATCAAAGCCCACTGGTTAATGGCCATGAGTACAATTCCCAGAGAGTTGGGGAATGGCTGCAATCACAGCATTGTAAGATAGTGAAAGATGTACTGTTAGGCCCCCTCCTGGAGTGGATAATCAAGGAGGGCATTTACCTGAAAACATTTACTGTTACATTTCCCCATATCAGGAGCTGAAATAGTTGAATTGAATAGATGAGCTGAATAGATGAATTTAGCAGAAGTACAAGATATTTGAAGATATGCAACCATCAATACTCACCTGTGATTCTCCAGTTTTCATTGAAAAGAAAAGGCAACTTGGGTGGTTATGTCCTCTCAATTTTACAGTGTCACTGTCAAGGTTATTATCGTTAACGAAAACTAACGAAATAACGAAAACTAGAAGTGAAAAAACATTTTCGTTAACGGAAATAAAAATAAAAACAAAAAAGGAAAACTAACTAAAACTGTAATGAGTGTTCACAAAACTAACTAAAATTAACTGAATTTATAGCAAAAATGTGTTTAGTTTTCATTGATGTGTGTGTGTCATACAATAGTCAAAGGTGAAAATGAAGTTTAGTTTCCAGATTTATTTCTTGCTGTGTCTCATTATGCCAGCAGGTGGCAGTACGTTAGTCGAGTCGTCTGTGTTGCTGCTCCGTCCACGCGCAGAATCATGTCAGGAAAAGTCGGGAGGAAGCGCCAGAGTCCAATTTGGGATTACTTTGAATATGACTGTGTTTTGGATAAAGCAAGTGTCTTGTAGTGGAAAGAGACAAATTATGAGGGACATTTCTAAAGGGAAAAAAATCCCACAAACCTTAAAGTGCACTTGAAAAGTGCACTTCCAGACCATCTCCAAGGCAAGCTTTCCCAGATGAATGTGCCTGATCCCATCTGCCGGTGGATCACTGACTTCCTGACGGACAGGAAGCAGCATGTGAGGCTGGGAAAGAATGTCTCGGACTCCCGGACCATCAGCACCGGCTCCCCTCAGGGCTGTGTTCTTTCTCCTCTGCTCTTCTCCCTGTACACCAACTGCTGCACCTCCACCCACCAGTCTGTCAAGCTAATCAAGTTTGCAGATGACACCACCGTTATTGGGCTCATCTCTGACGGGGATGAGTCTGCCTACAGGAGGGAGGTTGAACGTCTGGTGTCCTGGTGCAGCCACAACAACCTGGTGCTGAATGCCCAGAAGACAGTGGAGATTATTGTGGACTTCAGGAAGCACACAGCCCCACTCCCCCCATCATCCTGACTGACACCCCCATCACCTCTGTGGACTCATTCCGCTTCCTGGGTACCACCATCACCCAGGACCTGAAGTGGGAGCCCACCATCACCTCCGTCATTAAGAAAGCCCAGCAGAGGATGTACTTGCTGAGGCAGCTGAAGAAATTCAACCTGACAACACGGACGATGATGCAGTTCTACACTGCAATCATCGAGTCCATCCTCACCTCCTCCATCACCGTGTGGTACGCTGGAGCCACTATCAGGGACAAACAGAGACTGCAGCGTGTTGTGCGCTCTGCTGAGAAGGTGATTGGCTGCAGACTCCCATCTCTGCGTGACCTGTACACTTCCAGGACACTGGGGCGTGCAGCTCGGATCTCAGCTGACCCTTCTCACCCTGGACACAGTCTGTTTGACCTGCTCCCCTCAGGCAGGAGGCTCCAGTCCATTCGCACCTGAACCTCTCGCCATAAGAACAGTTTCTTCCCCTCTGCTGTTGGACACATGAACAATAACCGTATGACTGTTCCCACCACTAACACATGACCCTACACTGTGTTCACTGCATCATTCCATGTTTGTCACTGATCACCACCTGCACACATGTATATATATCTACCTACTTAGCACTTTTAATTCTTATTCTTATTTTTATTTTCATGTCTATTTAAGCGTAATTTATGACAGTATTTATAACAGTATGTTTGCACTGAAGCACCGCAGCAATTTCCTAATGTTGTAAACCTGCTCAACATTTGGCAATAAAACCCTTTCTGATTCTGATTCTGAAAAGCTCACACAAGAAGGCTAACCTAGCTTACCTTGAGAAGGTAAGGGAGCACACTCAACCCTCATCCCCAGAAACACACGCTAACCCTAGGCAAGGCAGCGTGATGCACCCCAAGACAACAGGACTGGGATATCTACATAACTGTGTGAGTCAATTGCCTTCAAAAAATTTATCAATTCACTTGAACCAAAATTTTGAACACCTGGTGCTGCAAGAGTTAATAGTCTCATTGGGGCCAAGATATACATTTTATAGTTGTCTGGTATCAATGGTTGTTCATCTGTCTTTATTTATTTATTTATTTATTTATTTATTTATTTAAAGAACCCATAGGTGGGAATGTGAGTTGTCTGTCTCTGCGTGTTAGTCCTGCGACAGACAGGCGACCTGTCCAGGGTGCAGGGTATGGTAGCTGGAATAGCAACATACCCAAGCATAAGCAGAAGAGCATGACTGATATGATGAAACTGGGATTTTGTTACACTTAATTATTGCAAACACAACTAAAACTATAACTGAAACTAATCAAAACTAAACTGAAACTAAGGATTTTCAAAAAAATAAAAACTAAACTAAACTAGCAAACAATTGGTAAAAACGAATTAAAACTGATATAAAATCGAAAATCTGAAGTCAAAACTAAATAAAAATAAAAACTAATGAAAATTGCAAAACTATTAAAACCCTGGTCACTGTACATCTGGAAGCATAGCAATCACACTGCCAACCAGCACTCTTATTTCCTGTTTCTCTTCACTGCTAAACAGGGGCAATGACCTGTTTTCAAAATAGACATGTCTTCTTCTTATCTGATCAGTTAGTACTCAGAAGCTATCAGGTTCTTCAAGTAGACCATCAAGCTGCTTGACACCTGCTGATGAGAGATTTTTTTGCTACATGCACCATGCACATAACACAATCTGGAGATCTAATCTGAAGATCTGAAACTTACCACAAAACAGTAGACTGTTCTGTCTCAGAACAAAGAAAGGTTTGGCTGATGTTTTCTCAACAACAATGTCTGGTGCAGAGGTGAAGTCATGTTTTTTAGGTCAACCATGTTTCTGGAGCTGAAAAGAAAAACGTTTTCATTGAGGTTCCTCTTTGAAAGAACCCATCTTCATACTTTGTTGTGTTTAATCAATTCAGTTTGTTGAACTCTACTAAAACTCTCTTTGAGTTGCAATTTTGATACATGGCCTCTTCTAAGGGGTGTTTGCTGACAATTTCTGTCATTTAATTCATGACAGTTGTCTCAGGGTACTTTCTATGTGATGTATCCAAATAGTCTTACAGCCTTAACCCTTTAAGACCTACCAGAGAACCAAGTCCGCCAGAGCTTATATTTTATTTTTAGATGCTGTAGAGCCATTTTTGGGAGCATTTCAAGTTGCTATAAATTAATACAACCATTATAGCCCAAATTGTAATAATTTGTATGCATTAAGTGCATAGTAATTACATAAATTGCAAAAAAAGTGCAATAAATTACAAAAAAATTAAAACTGTTTTTTGTTTTTTTTTAACATATATTTCTAGTTAGAGAAATTTAAGAGGCTTATCCCTCAAAACTGCAAATACAAAAAAGTTGCACAAAATAGTTTCCTACCACTTTAGTGTCTTTATAGTTTTATTTTTATAGTGGGGCGATCGTGGTTCCACAGAAACGAGGCACGAAAAGAAAAAGCACGCTCTCAAATTTTTAGGTGTTTTAGTAGGTGTTACAATAAAGTTTAATGAACTTTTAGAAGGCCAGAGTCCTGAGATCGTAGAGCACGAGATGGAACATAAAGGTGTAAAGCCAATCAGTTTAAAGCCTTGTAGGTGAGCAGCAGGACCTTAAAATCTGCTCGAACCTAACAAGGTAGCCAAAGCTGAGATCTCAGAACAGGGCTCAAATTTCTCAGTTCTTGTTAAAATGCGAGTAGCTGCATTTTGCACCATCTGTAGACCGCTAAAACTTTTCTTTGGTAGGCCAGAAAGAAGAGCATTGCAATAATCAATACGGCAAGACACAAATGCATGGACAAGAACCTCTGCAGTGTCTGATTCTGGCGATGTTCCTCAAATGATAAAAGGTGGTCTTTGTTATCTCTTTTACATGAGATTTAAAGGAGAGCACCATGTCGAACCACACACCCAAGTTTTGTTCCAGCAATTTATGGCACTGTCATCAATTTTCAAGATGAAATTTTGGGACAAGTGCTGAAATTTGTGTGGCCCAATGACCATCAACTCTCTCTTATCAGTATTTAGGAGCAAGAAATTATCCGATAACCAGCTCTTAATTGCAGATAAACAAAATTCTAGTTTAGAGACTTCAGCACGATTTCTAATGGTTAAAGGAACATAAAGCTGCAGGTCATCAGCGTAATAATAAAAGGTTAATTAAAAGAACATAAAAGGACACCAAGAGGCAGCAGGTACATAGAAAACAGCAATGGTCCAATTACGGAGCCCTGAGGGACCCCATGCCTCACTGCACAAGTCTTGAAAATTAAACAAACTGGTCAGGAGGGCCAGTTCTATCCCAAACTGTCCGCTGAAGTCCGTTGAGCAGGTTGGGGAGGACAGGATGTTGTCTAAGCTAACATCCATCATGGACAATGCCTCCCACCTCTTGCATGAGACTGTACGAGCACTGAGCAGTTCGTTCAGCAGTAGACTTTTACACCCACAGTGTAGGAAGGAATGCTACTGCAGGTCATTCTTACCAGCAGCTGTCACTCTGTAATGCAGCTTAACATTCCTTTGGCCATCTTACTCATCAGCTTGTTTGTTCACTGTACATTTAATACATATACATAATACATAGGAAAGAAGGGTTTCCAGTTCCTGCAGAGTCTGGCTGATCTTGATCTGGAGGACATCTATAGTGAAATGGACCTGTCTTATCCTTTCACTTAGAAGCTCTCTGTAGAATCAAGTCTGCTCTGTATCCCCTGACAGTGGATCCAAGGCACAAGCTCTTAGTAACAACTCTGCTTTGTCTGCATCTTAGGTTGAAACGGAGATGGTTCCTATAATCCGCTTGTTTTCTTGATTCCCTTTCATACTCCCGCACCAGTTGAAGGGTGTTCCTCCCAAAATGTACGGCAATATGTCTGTGAAGTTTCTCAGTCATCCAGGTCATCGTAGTCTAAGGAGCTTGGAAAGAATAGCGTCTGGACTTCTTTAAGTTGCTTGAAGACGTTTTACCTCTCATCCGAGAAGCTTCTTCAGTTCTAAGGTCAAATGGCGGAGAGTTCCCAATTTAAACCCAGTGGGAGTTTCCCCCCAAAGAGGGACAAAAGGACCCCCGATGACAAGTTTGTGGACAAGGCTCAGCGGGCCCAACACGCTAAAGGAAAAGAAAGACAACACAAGAAATTTCACATCTTGCTTTCAAAAACACTCACTCCTGATTCTGAACCTACACAACTCGGAGAAGAAAACACACCTGAAGACAGTCAGGAGAAATGGGTAAAGAACTTTTAAGACTGGAACCTCACTGAACCTGAAAAGAAAGTGTTAGCCAAAGGACTCAGTTTTGCCATTTCTCTGCAACAGTTGCCCATAGTGGACCTCATCACAGCCACAGAAACTGCCATACGGATTAATAAATTATCACAGACAGAAGCAGAGCAAATCAGGATGAAAGTCTCGGCCACCCTCTCCAGCGCCAAAGTCGCTCCGTCCAACCTCACAATACGAGAAAAGAAGGCCGTCGCTTCCCTGAGCAAAGACCACAACATCACTATACTACCAGCGGATAAGGGAAGGTTCACTGTGGTCCTAAACACTACGGATTACCACAGTAAGATCACTACTCTCCTCAGTGACAACAATACTTACAAAGCCTTAAAGCTCCACCCCACAAGCAGCTACAAAAAGAAAGTTATAGCTTGCCTTCAAGACTTTGAAAAGGACAAAATCATTGACCGCCTTACATATCACCGCCTTTACCCAGGGGATGCCATACCCTGCATTTTCGGACTTAGATCCACAAAGAAGGGGTCCCATTCAGACCCATTGTCAGTAGCATAAACTCAGCCACTTACAACACCTTGCTACCATCCTTGCACCTCTTGTGGGGAACACACCACATCAAGATCTCCACCGACTTCACCGACAAGGTCCAGAACTTACCCTGGCTCCAGATGAAACCATGGTGTCCTTTGATGTAGTCTCTCTCTTCACCTGCATACCCACCATGGAGGCAGTGGAGACTGTCAGAAAACGACTACAAGAAGACAGCTCCTTGGAGGACAGGACCAACTTCACACCGATCAGATCTGCACACTGTTAGACCTCTGCCTCACCACTACATATTTCAAGTACAACGAAGGCTTTTACAGACAAAAACATGGCTGTGCCATGGGCTCCCCCGTGTCACCTATTGTAGCCAACCTTTACATGGAGGAAGTGGAAAGAAAGGCTCTTGGCTCTTTCAAAGGAAGAGTACCCAGCCACTGGTACAGATATGTGGACGACACCTGGGTCAAAATCAAGACACAAGAAGTGGAATGCTTCACTGCGCACATTAACGCTGCGGATTGACCTTAGAACTGAAGAAGCTTCTCGGATGAGAGGTGAAATGTCTTCAAGTAACTTAAAGAAGTCCAGGCGCTTTTCTTTGCAAGCTCCTTTGCCAAACTTGGAGTAATCAGGACCCTACACCACCGGGCAGAACATGTTCCCTTTAAGCCTGAAGGGAAAAAGAAGGAACACACACATGTAAAGGAAGCACTCAAAACATGTGGTTATCCTAATTGGGCGTTTATAAAGTCAGCAAAGAGGCACAGAAAAGAAGATCAGACACCAGCGAGGAAGGATAAGAAAGAAAGACGCAAGAACATTGTCATCCCCTATGTAGCCGGTGTATCAGAGAAACTCAGGGGAGTTTTCTCCAAGCATGACATCCCGGTGCATTTCAGACCCAGCAACACACTCAGACAGAAACTGGTTCACCCAAAAGACAAAACGCCAAAACACAAACTTAACAATGTGGTGTATGCTGTACAGTGCAGCGAGGAATACCCAGACCTCTACATCGGAGAGACCAAACAGCCACTTCACAAGCTCATGGCACAACACAGAAGAGCCACCGCCACAGGACAAGACTCAGCAGTCCATCTGCATCTTAAGGATAAAGGACACTCTTTCGAGGATGCCAATGTTCACATTTTGGACAGAGAGGACAGATGGTTTGAAAGAGGAGTGAAAGAAGCCATCTATGTCCACTGTGAGCGACCATCTTTGAACAGAGGCGGGGGTTTACGACACCAAGTGTCTGCCATCTATAATCCAGGTTTGAGTTTCCTTCCCAGACGCCTTAACGCCCACTCACATCCTGGGCCATCTGACCTCAGGAAATCACATGATAGGGTGGGGCCAGGTTTCACAATGAGCTCACCCGAAACCTTTGCTGATTGTGACCCACACCTGCTTTCATACCTTGGCTCATGTGATTAGGTAGAGGATCATGAGGGGGTCCTTTTATCCCTCTATGGGGGGATACTCCCACTAGGTTTATATCTGGGACTCTCCGCCATTTGACCTTAGAACTGAAGAAGCTCCTCGGATGAGAGGTGAAACGTCTTCAAGCAACTTAAAGGAGTCCAGACGCTTTTCTTTGCAAGCTCCTTAGACTACGATGACCTGGATGACTGAGAACCTTCACAGACATCTTCCAATCAGTAGGAGACCTGCTCTGCTTCCTGAGCTACAGCCACATCTTACACATGTAACATTAACTCAGGTTTATGTGATGCACACCATTCACAACAGACACAGGATGTTCTATTTGCTTTCCGTCCCAGCAGCTCTCTTCTGCATTGTCAGCCCAGGAACTAAGTCAGGCTCGCTAACTCAGGAGTCCCATGAGTCCTATGACCTTACCAAGGCTGCTGGGTAATGTAATTCACGCTGACACATACTTTGCTACAGTGGATGTGTAGACTGGGGACTAAAATTAAGGCACATGTGGCCAGAAGGGGACAGAGGAGGAATGCCTCCCCTGTACCTCAGTGACAAACTTGTAATCCTCTGCAAGTGTGGTGGTGTGATGGAGCGGGAGGAGGGACAGGAGGGGTTTCCGCATGCTCTCCAGCAAACTCTGGGATACCAGAAAACAAAAGGTTATCTCTTATGTCTCCAAAAAGTTGATTCTGTTCATCTGGACGTAACGGTTTGTGGGAGAAATGTTTCGTCACACATCCAAGTGACTTCTTCAGTCTCAGCTGACTGCAGGTTTCCCGAATCTTATAAACAGTACATTTGCATAATGACTGAAACCAGCCTGTAGGAACAATGGGCTGGGAGGTCAGTTCCTTAATCATAATTATGCAAATTCTCATGACCATTGATCAACAACCACTGACCAAAACCCACTGATCAATGGCCATGAGTACCATTCACAGAGAGTTGGGGAATGGTTGCAATCAAGCATTGTAAGATGGTGAAAGATGTACCATCATGGTGAAAGATCACCATCTTGCTTTCACATAAGTGTTGCAAGTGAAGTGGTGGCAATAAACTTTTAATGTGAAAAACAAAATCCAGGAAGCATTTAGTTTATGTGACATGCAGGCCTTGTGCTATTCATAACACACTCTTAAAGAGTACAGTACAAACCCAACTGAGCAGCTCAGAAAGTTCTTCACTTAAACAACAGCCAATCAGAAAAGAGCATCAAACCACATGAAGGCTGTGAATTTTGCCTCCTTGATGACACTCGAGGTCTTAGACTTTCAAACTGCTTCCTGTGCTCACACTGAACGTTAACACACACACAAACGTACAGGACAGACACACACTTTCCCACAACTATACACACTCTATTATTAGTTTTGTCTTGAGAAATCTGACTGTAGCCTCCGCTGTTAGCTCAGTGGAAACAGTAGGAGGAAGTAGCTGATGTGTTAGTCATGGGCAACATACAAACATACAAAAAATATAAAACATACAGAAGCCCAGTGGTCATATTGTTCAGGGTTATCTGTGCCTCCAGTGTATCCATGTCTGTGGAGCCTGAGGTCTATGCAGAATAAATCTGAGACCTGAATTTTTAAAAAGTTTGGTTTGTTGCAATGTTGGAACTGAATTTAAGACATTTATATTTATATCAGTGTCTCAGTTTCACATGTCACGTTGTTAATGTACACATAAATAAAAAAATCTTTACACACAATTTAAAAACCTTTAGATTATTTTTTACAATATCTAAAGAAAATGTGACCGATAATTAGTCATATACAGCTGCAAACATTATATTATTGTTGCAATAGCTACAAGTGCTGATGAATAGCTCATATTTTGATATAGCTCATATATCTTTCTTCTCTTCATGTAGACTGCTGCTGTGAAACCATGTAAACCAGAGAGTTTACAAGGTGATGCTTCAAAACATGCTGAAGCAACAAGATGAATATAAGAACTGGTCAACATGTCAGGATGATTCATGAAACTTGAATCTCGCAACTTAAATACTGTCACATTTCCATTAAACTCCTCATAGTTTAAGATTTACTGTGTGTGTGTGTGTGTGTGTGTGTGTGTGTGTGTGTGTGTGTGTGTGTGTGTGTGTGTGTTAAAGGTAACCACCCTGCAGTAAAACTTGAGAACCTGTAGTCGCATCAGAAACAGGACGCTATGACCACAGAGTTAATGTCAGTCTGTGTGACACAGATTAACGACATAATCCAGGTCACAAAGAACAACGCTCATTTTACTCTCATACAAACAGTAAAGAACAACAAGGTGATCATTTATCAATTTTGACTACATTTTGGAAAAGCAAATGAAAGATGAAAGGTTAAAAACTAAGCCACGCATGCAGGAGAGAGGTTCAGTTCTCACGGCGCATCCAGAGAGTGTCCGGAGTGGTTCACGTTTTGTCATGTGTGGTGGAAGATTTCTTTTCTCATGTATTAATCACATATTGAATCATATCACATTAGTTATAGTAATATCACTTTCTCACTTTACTATAGTAAGAGCACTCCTGTAGCTAGTTTGCATGCATGTGGAATGTAAACACAGTGAGGCCATTGTAATGGGAGAGGTTAAACAGATAGTGGGACTCCTGCTTATCAGGGATGTAAATCCTTAGGTGGCGGCCAAGCAGAAAACAAGGTCATAATTCTCTCTGTGAGGGAGGAGGTATAGCCCCCCCGTGAGAGGCCAACATATGAGTTGTGGAATGTTCTCTGTCTGTGTCTCTGTTTATAAGATGTAAGGGCTTTCTCCACATTGCAATGTGTTTATTAAACCCACTTCAAATCAAGCTCACTGGGTGTGTTGCAGGTTATTGTTAAATTCTCCACAACACATGTTACAGCCTCATTCAAGATTGATTCATTTTTTTCCTTCCACCTCTAAAATATTACAAACAAAATAGCTGTTGATGGTAGGATGGAAAAGGTTTCCTTTAAATTGTTTCAAATTTATTGAAAATATATTTTTTTTAAATAACATGATGTCATCGCCTCCAAATGAATTGCTGAGTTGAGCCTCATATTGACCTCTGAACTCAGCAGAAACTCTTTACTTTACAGCTCACTGGTTTGCCTTGTTGCTCTTGATGCTCTCTCCCCTTCTCTTTGTTGGATCGTTGACTCTCCTGGACATCTTTCTCACCTGAGCCCGAAAAGTCTTACAGATGAAAAAGTAAACAAGAGGGTCCAGACAGACATTAAAAACTGACACCATGGTGGCAGCCTCCTTCAGGTAGTATAACACCCCACCCACAGAGTTATTCCAGAAAAAACTATAGGGAACACGAACCAGGTGATAGGGCACAAAACAAACACAGAAGATGCTGACCAGCACCAACATGTTTCTGCAAGATTTCACCAGCTTCTCAGAGCTAGAGGAGGCCAGCTGCCTCTGCTGTGCCTGCAACACCTTGCGGGAGGTGCTGTAGTAGAAGAAGACCAGGGATATGAAGACCAAGAGGAAGATGATGGTGCAGCTGATTTGAAATGTTTTATGAAGGACGCTGAATGACGTACTGAAGAGGGGCCCACAGTAGCAGCGGTCAGAGGCCAGAGGATTGTGAGTGATGAAGAACATAATGTTGTAGGCGATTGTTTGAGCCAGAAGAAAAACCCAGGTGACCGTGGAGACGACGTGGGCAGTTCGTACTGTCTGCAGGATGTGAGTTCCTGAAGGATGGACGATCTTCAGATATCTGCAGAGAGAAGAGAAAATGTGGTAAAACAAACTTCACCAAAAAAAGTCACAGTGGTGCCAAATATGCAGAAGTCACTATACGGTGAAAATAAATATTCGTGTTGTTGCTAGGACTGAAGAGTTTGTAAATAACCCAATAATCTGGTTTTAACATTCTCGTGAACTGCAAATGATACTCAGTAAAGGTTCCTTACCTGTTAACAGCGATGTACCCCATGAACAGGATGCTGGCGTACATGTTGAGGTACAGGGAAGTAGCTCCAATGCTGCAGTGGAGTATGTAAACAATGCCAGAGCTGCTGGCATAGTGGATTATCCGCAATGGCAGAGAGAGGCAGAGCAGGAAGTCAGCAGCTGTCAGGTGCTTCAGGTAGACCATCAAGCTGTTTGAGGCCTGCTGCCGAACTTGGTGAAAGTAAAACTTTAGGATGAAGCCATTGAGGAGTAAACCCACCTGAAGAGACACCGAGAGGATGAAGAGGACAGGACTTTCAAACATTCAGGTTCTAACAGGGCGCAATCTGAAAATTTTAACCGTACCAGAAACAGCAGACTGTAGACCAGCATAAAGAAAGGGTTGACTGATGGGATAAAAAGATCATGCGTGTGGTTGAGAGGTGAAGTCATATTTGTTGAGTCAATCATGCTTCTGTGGCTGAAAAATAAATACAAATCACAGAGGTTCTTCAAGACCAACCTTCTTTCATCTGATCAAAGTTAATTTATGTGTTTGAGGATGATTATTGTATTTAATCCTCAGAAAGCTTTCACTTGATACAAAAATGACGGCACATGTAGATTAAAGCAGTCACTTATACTATCACATTACCATAACTTGATTGATTTTTTTTCTTGTGTTTTACACTTTTCTCCCCGACACTCTTGGTCGTGTTTTATTTGAAGTGCAACTGGACATTGACCCACAAATTTTCATGAGAGTAGTAGCATGCCTTCTACTCTTTTTGGGACTTTTCACCACCACTTCTGGAGAACCTCTAAGCCACCCCATTGTTTACAGTAGGGAGCAGCTACTGGGCAACAGGTGCTCCCGGAGGAGCAACCCAAGATTGCGAAGAAATTACGGCGTCGGAGGAGGGGATGCAGGGCTGGAGTGAAGTAACGGGAAAGAAGGAGACGGTACAAACCAAGCATTCAATCCATTCTCATGGGTAATGTAAGATCTTTACCCAACAAGATGGAAGAGCTAATTGCGCTAACCAGACTGTAGTGGGAGTACCAGCAGAGCAGCCTCCTACTGATCCCTGAGACATGGCTCACGGACCACACACCGGACTATGTCATAACTCTGGATGGCTTTCAACTGGTTAGAGGAATGCAATGGAGAGTGGTAAGAGGAGAGGTGGGGGACTGCCAATGTACATCAGTGAGCGATGGTGTAACCTGGGCACATCACTGTGAAGGAACAGCGCTGTACCAAAGACATTGAACTGTCAGCAGTTAGCGTCCAGTATTTAGTCAGCCACCGATTGTGCAAGTCCCCCCACCTAAAATGATGACAGAGGTCAGTAATTTGCACCAGAGGTACACTTCAACTGTGAGAGACAGAATGTGAAAAAAAAAAATCCATGAATCCACATGGTAGGATTTGTAAAGAATTTATTCGTAAATCAGGGTGGAAAATAAGTATTTGGTCAATAACAAAAATACAACTCAATACTTTGTAACATAACCTTTGTTGGCAATAACAGAGGTCAAACGTTTACTATAGGTCTTTACCAGGTTTGCACACACAGTAGCTGGTATTTTGGCCCATTCCTCCATGCAGATCTTCTCGAGAGCAGTGATGTTTTGGGGCTGTCGCCGAGCAACACGGACTTTCAACTCCCGCCACAGATTTTCTATGGGGTTGAGGTCTGGAGACTGGCTAGGCCACTCCAGGACTTTCAAATGCTTCTTACGGAGCCACTCCTTTGTTGCCCGGGCGGTGTGTTTTGGATCATTGTCATGTTGGAAGACCCAGCCTCGTTTCATCTTCAAAGTTCTCACTGATGGAAGGAGGTTTTGGCTCAAAATCTCACGATACATGGCCCCATTCATTCTGTCCTTAACACGGATCAGTCGTCCTGTCCCCTTGGCAGAAAAACAGCCCCATAGCATGATGTTTCCACCCCCATGCTTCACAGTAGGTATGGTGTTCTTGGGATGCAACTCAGTATTCTTCTTCCTCCAAACACGACAAGTTGAGTTTATACCAAAAAGTTCTAATTTGGTTTCATCTGACCACATGACATTCTCCCAATCCTCTGCTGTATCATCCATGTGCTCTCTGGCAAACTTCAGACGGGCCTGGACATGCACTGGCTTCAGCAGCGGAACACGTCTGGCACTGCAGGATTTGATTCCCTGCTGTTGTAGTGTGTTACTGATGGTGACCTTTGTTACTTTGGTCCCAGCTCTCTGCAGGTCATTCACCAGGTCCCCCCGTGTGGTTCTGGGATCTTTGCTCACCGTTCTCATGATCATTTTGACCCCACGGGTCTGGAGTCTGACTGTTTGAGGCTGTGGACAGGTGTCTTTTATACAGATGATGAGTTCAAACAGGTGCCATTCATACAGGTAACGAGTGGGGGACAGAAAAGCTTCTTACAGAAGACGTTACAGGTCTGTGAGAGCCAGAGATTTTCCATGTTTGAGGTGACCAAATACTTATTTTCCACCCTAATTTACGAATAAATTCTTTACAAATCCTACCATGTGAATTCATGGATTTTTTTTCACATTCTGTCTCTCACAGTTGAAGTGTACCTCTGGTGCAAATTACTGACCTCTGTCATCATTTTAAGTGGGGGAACTTGCACAATCGGTGGCTGACTAAATACTTTTTTGCCCCACTGTATGAACACTCTGGAAGGCACACAGAGTCTTTACAGACTGCTAAGGATCAAACCTCTATCAATATGCAATTGATTATAAAACTCTAAGCATATATGAGTAAATATTTCTAAGCATAAATGACAATCAACCATATAAATCTAACAATTGTGGCTCCAGCAAACATCAGCTGATACTAGAAATTAATATTAAATAAATTCTAACAACAGCTGATCAAGCTTAAACGTGCTGCTGTTTAGCGCTACATCTGCTGGTTTCTTCTTTCTGACGCAAAGTGGGCGATAAACAAACAAGAGAGCCGATCAGCTGATCATTGATCAGTTTCATGATTGAAGTAGAAACAGGAGAGGGAGGGTGAGAGGATGAGAGAAGAAGAGGCAGCTGTGCAGCAAATACACAGAATAACTCCAGCTGTGTGTCTTTTTCATTGTAGCTGAAGTCCGGGACAAACTGCATTTCTTTTCACCTCAAGACGAAACACGTAATATTTTCTATGAATACGAGACGATTCTGGGATCAATAAAGTCTTATCTTATCTTATCTTATCTTATCTTATCTTATCTTATCTTATCTTATATATACTGAATCTTGAACACTGGCAGAAGGAGGCTGTGGTCCTGAGGTAGCTGTGTGAAGTGCTTCTCTTTCCTGTGGCAGGAGCTACTAAAAGTCATCTTTTAAGTTAAGTATGAAATCAGTAGAAATACAGATGATTTGAGGATGAGGAACCGGCAGGACTCACCTGTGTTTTTCCAGTTTTCGGTGAGCAGGAAAAGCTGCTTGTGTCTATACGTCCTCTCAGTTTAACAGTATCGCCGTTGATGAGGAAAAACACAGTAACCAAACTGCTAACCAGCGCTTTGACTTATTTCCTGTTTGTCTTCACTGCTATAAACAGAGACAGTAACGTGTCTTGAAGATGTGTGTTTATTACATACTTCACGTGTGTGCATTTCTTTACTTAGATGATCTCGTATTTAGTCACATCATTGATATTTGGCAATATTTACAGGCTGAAATCTGCCAGAAGCACCAACAAGACAGATGATTTCTGACCTGTCTGTGCTGGACTTCAGTCCTTTTGGCTTGTTTTTGTTTTAAAATATTGCTGTTTTTAATTGCACTTTGACATTAACTTTAATTTTAAGTGAACTTGTTACTCTATTTATCAAAACCACCAACACCAGCTGCATCATCATCCTTCAGTTGTTTTTTCATTTTCCTGGAGTTCTTCTACTAGAGCACCTCCTACAGGGTGTTGCTGGCAAAGCTGGCCTCTTCTGCCTTTCATATTCAGTTGAGACCAGTGAGACCACTGCCTTACAACCCAGGCCTTCATAAACAACACAGGTTTTTACTGAGATTGGAGATCAATATGAGGCTCAAGTCAACACAAACATACGCCCAAACAGATAGCATGAGTTTATGTTCTTACTGTAGCCAATCAGGTTACAGTGCCACACAGCAAAATCTCCAGTGTTAAATTAACACTAGAGAGTCTCTATATGGGTCCACACCTCTGAGTGTTAAATACAACACTGTTGAGTGTTAAATTAACACTTTTGACAGTGTTATATGTTTAAAAGTAATCTAGTCAGTTTTGAAGATTAACAATGGCTAACACTGAGCAGTGCTGATTTTCTAACACTGGAAAATAACTCAAAATGTTAGAAATATTCCAATTCAAGTTGATTTTAAATTGATCTTGTAAATAAACATTAATAGTTCTGTGTTTGCTCTGTGACAAACTGAGGACCTGTCACAGGGTGTACCCCGCTTCGCAACCTCTGACAGCTTAAATAGGCAGCAATGTTTGGCTGTTTTAGATTTAAAATTCTAACACTGAATCATTTAAACAGCACTTAACATTTGTCAGCATCAGAAAAAAAGTGCAGAAATATTTGGTTTTCTTTAGCTGTCACTTTAAGGTTTCTTTCAGGTGTTAAGTTGAATAAAACTGGTTTAGTAAATTTTCTGGGCTTTAATCACTTGGCTTTAGTTCCCTGCTGTAGCTCCACAGTCTCAGGGATGGACAGCCTGAGCACTGACAGAAAGCAGACAGCAGGTGGCAGCACATCACCAAGAGTAGTTCTGCTCACTGTGAATCTTCATCCCCAGTCTAACACAACAGAGGCCTAAGGTGACATTTAAATGTTCCAATCAGGGCACATTCAAACAAATAAAAATAGAAGTTTATCTCTAACACTGATAATTCCCGCTGTCAGGACAATGCTTTTAAAGAATACCAGTCAGCTGTAAAAATAGCTTTTAATCTTTATTTATATAAAAAAAAACATTGAAAACAAAATGTAAACCAGAAAAACATTTACATGAAACAAGTATTTTGTTCTGAAAAGTGCAAAATGTTTAGGAAACAAGATGACAAAGATTTTATTAGAAACTATGCTCAGTGGTGACATCAGCCATAGCATCATCATACGGATGGTCTTCATCTTCCTCAGTGGGTGGAGACATTGTTCTTTGATGTGAGCTTCTTCCTGTTAAGTGTATAGTGGGCATTAATTGTGTGAAACAATGCAAATGACCAAAAACTGACAGCCCACATCTCACTGATTGTTTAACAAAGAGAACATATCAAAAGTAATTCTTTTAGATTCAATTCTCATTTTGAACCTAATGGCCCTTGATATATGCACACTTCTTGTTTTCCTTGCAGTGTTATCTGCCTCTCTGCAGCTTCTCTATTCCTGCCATCCCCCCAAAACCTCATCCCTATGGAGACTGTCTACTTCTACACCACCAGAAATCAGGCAGAAGAATCCAACCTTGGTCACAAACCACAGTTTGCTAGCCAGTGGATCCAGAATGCACTACTTCCAGAGACAGAGGATGACTATAAATCATAGCGTTTATTTGTAATAGCAAATAAAACAAACTAGACAGAGACTACACGCATAATGAGGGAGGACGCGACAAAGAACAGCAGCAGACACAGACTATAAATACACTGGAGGTGATTAGGAACGAGTGGAAACACCTGGGAGCACAGCTGGGCAGCAGACGGACAAAGGACAAAACATAGATGATAATGGAAACAGGAACGGATAAACACAGGATTTAACTAAATGGATGGATGGGTGATATTTGAACATAATAATGTTACCTGTAGACCCACGATATATAGAGACCATGAGGAATGTAGAGATTATATATGGAAAGTACACCAAGATGTGGCGCAGCATTCCCAGAGAAGACAGGTTTTTGTCTGAATCTGAATGTGAGGCGGGAGCATCAGGATCTAGAAACAAACAAGCACAGCTGGTTCAGTAAATAAAGAAAATAAATTTAAAAAAGATGACAGTCACTTGATTCTTTGGACTTTCAAAGCTTTCAGTCATCCTGTTTTACCTATAATGAACAGCCAGCTGGATGGAGACTCTCCCACACTCATGTTACACTTGTAGATGCCTTCATGAGACTTGGTGACATTATAGATGATCATGTGACCTCTAGGCTCAGTACCAACAATAGAGTTATCTTTGTAGAAAGTTGCTGGGAGGGTGGACTGAGTGTTCTTTGTTTCACAGAGCAGAGTAACATTATCTCCCTTCATCATGGGGAGGACGGGACTCTGCAGGATTACCGGAGTATCTCGACCTGCTCGGAGATAAAGTCCATCATTCTTCAGTAAGGAAGATAACTCACAAGTAAACAACATTCAAGAGAGTTGCAAACTTTCCCAGGAGTGTAAATCCCAACAGAAGTAGGGTCTAAGGTCCGACCGTGCAAGTGTCAGCCGTCATCCACCTGCTTCCCTTTCCCTCGTTCCTCTGTGATTTTCCAGGAGATTTGTGTAAATGAGAGGACAAGCAAGCATGTTGCACGTAGACACGCAGGGAGCGGAAACTAGGACCACGGACACTGGGAGAAGACACAGCATGGGAATCGGGGACGCACACTCATCAGGATCACGCATGGGATTTATCGGGTCATGACTATTTGCTGCACTGTAAATAAAAGTGCTGTATTCATCATACAGAGTCCTGCGTTTGGGTCCTATAATCCTGACAGTCAGTTGTTTTTCTTCCTCAGTAGAAAACAGCTAATAAAAGCTGCGAGTACTGCTTTGGGTTACACTTCCTGCCTGCCACGCAATGGTTACAAGACATTCACAATGATTTCCCTTCAGCTGGTTCAGAAAAAGGTTAGTTTCTCAAGGTTTCATGCCCCCCTCCCACACACATGCACCCTTCAATTGTATCTGCATCTGTCTCTTGGTTCTTTTACAACAACTTGCAGTTGTTGGGACAATTATGTTTACTTTTAGTCGTCCCTCATTCTTAGAAAATTTGAAGAGTTTCTGTTTCTAAAGGGTTTTTTTACTGAACATACCATGAACAGTGATGTTGACTGAGTTGCTCCGCTGCTGTGTAGCAGACTCGCACCAATAAACCGCGCTGTCAGGCTGCTTGGTCGTAGGGAGGACGCAGCCATGGGAAACGACTTGCCCCCATGCTTGACAACTGGACAGGTCTTCAGCAAATGTTGTGAACCTCTTTACTGTCCATCCTTGAACACCACAGTTCAGGCTCAGGCTCTTATACTCAAACAGCTGAGCTGTGTTGGGAGACGGTGTGAGAGTTGGGGGGTCAGCATCATCTGGGGACAGAAGCAGACTTTACATCAGTGTGTTTAAAAATTTGTTCAGCTGCATTCAAGATGGTAAAAAACTGCACAACCTTAAGATGACCCTTTGATTGCTTTTCACTTTTTTTCTTGGACAAAAACTAAACTAATCTGAAATGAAAAGCACACAAATAATACTCCAGCAGCCAAAGGGATCACAGGTTTTTTGAGTGAGTGACCTCACCCAGCATATTTTTCCCTAGTGACCGATGGTTATCAGATGTTCTCCAGTCCTGAGTAACTTCAGCTTCAGCTGCTCTTATTCAGTCACTTGATTTTAAAATGTAAGGAGGTTTCTGGTAGCTCGAGACTATAATAAGAGTTTGTACAAACCACCAATTGTGTTGTTTTGTTTTTCCATCTGTTAGACACCTCTAAAATGTTTAGATCTACGGTTGACTTGATTCTTCGTTCTTTACCTTGTATCAGCAGCCAGCTGGATGGTGAATCACGACCACCAATGCTGCATTTGTAGGAACCTTGATGAGCCTTTGATGCTTGGTAGATGGTCATGTGACGTGCATTTTCCTTTTTGATGAAGATACCATCTTTAAAGAAATCAGCTGATTTGTTGGAGGGATTCTTTGTTCTACAGAGCAGAGTGATGTTATCTCCCTCCACCACAGGGGCAGCAGGAATCTGCAGGATGACTGGGTTCTCTAAACCAACAGAAAGGCAAAAAATGTTGTTGCTTGACTTCAGGTGATGAGACAGCCTAGAGGGAAGCAGTGACTGACCTAGAACAATGGTGGTAAGAAAATCAACTGTCTCTGAACGTCTCCAAGAAAATAGGTTACTATTTTCTTGGAGACGTTCAGAGACAGTTGATGATGATGATGATGATGATGATTATTATTATTATTATTGACCGGCTTTCAAAAAATGAATTAAAAATTTGGGTCTTAATTCATTAATTAGCTGGAGTGAAAGATTGCTGCCACTCCCCCTCCTGGGCTTTTGCTTTGGGTATATAATACATTTATATATTCCTATGATGCCCCTGAGACAATCCAGCACATTACAGCAGGGTGCAAGATGCTAGCAGGCAGGGCATACATGGAACGCCATAACACAACACAGGACCCTCAAGCTCCCAGGCCTCTGGTAGAGGACCTGAGCTTGAAGGATAGATCGCCCGCAGGGGCAAGAGGGGAACACACAAATGTCAATGTTGATGGGATAATAATGCATAAATGCAAAAACATTTAAACAGCTTTATTTATTTTTTTTGACACAGAATTAACAGCCTGTGATCTTTGGCCCGCCCCCTTTTTCAGAAATCAGGAAGCAACGCAGCAGTTGTAGATTTGAGCAGAAATAGATAAAGGAAAAGGTCTTTTGAACAGCAAGTTCAATTTTGCCATGCAATGCCAGATGGTTTTCTTGACAACAACAAAGTAAATTGAATTTGAATTTACTGTCGATGTGAACTGAGTTATCACCATAGTACATCCAGTCTCAAATACCACTTGCTAACCAAGCACATAGCTAACACAGAGAGACCTCCTCCCTCTCGCCAAAGGCAGACCACGCTGGATAGTTTTCAAAGGAGACGTCTGGACAATTCTACAACCAACAAATTTTCAACAGCCATAGCAAAATGGGTGGCTACAGCATGGAGGCCAATTATCATTGTGGAGGATGAGGGGCTACTTGAAATAATTTGCGACTGCACGTATGAATTGCCTTCGAGAGCCACCACTGTAACCAAGATACACAACTTGTATGAAGATGAGAAAACCAAAGTCGAGGAGGCTTTGGGGCAGACCAACACAGTTGCTCTCACTGGAGACTATTGGACTTCTCCAAGTAATCATACCGCGATCGTGACTCAAGAGTTGGGAGTTCGCCTTGTAATCGGAAGGTTGCCAGTTCAAGCCCCGGCTTGGACAGTCTCGGTCGTTGTGTCCTTGGGCAAGACACTTCACCCGTTGCCTACTGGTGGTGGTCAGAGGGCCCGGTGGCGCCAGTGTCCAGCAGCCTCGCCTCTGTCAGTGCGCCCCAGGGTGGCTGTGGCTGCTTGCCATCACCAGTGTGTGAATGTGTGGATGACTGGTTGTGTAAAGTGCTTTGGGGTCCTTAGGGACTAGAAAAGTGCTATACAAATACAGACCATTTACCATATACCCTGGAATAACAGCACATTATTTTTTCACCACAGAGGGAACTTCACTCGCATGCTTTGACTGTTATGAAGATGGAGGAGAGGCACTTCGCTGACACGTGCGGCGTGCACTTTAAGCATTTAGCTAGACAGTGGGGAATTGAACATACAAATGAATGTAACAAATTCTTAATGAAGTGTGTTTCTCTAAAACTGCAGGTATATATCTGAACTTTTGGGAGGGGAGAAGTTTGTTTCCTGGTTCAGTGGTGCTGCCAGCGATGTGTCACCTGTCGCGAGTGATGGAGGTCTCTGAGGATGACCCAGCTTACATGGTTAAGTTCAAGGAGACCTTCAAAGCAAAAATGGAGAAGCACAAGGAAGAAACTGGCGTCATGTGGCTCAGGGTTGCGACAGCACTGGATCCTAGGTTTCTTAGCAGACCTGACAGGGCTGAGGTGTGGCGCTTGATCAGTGCATTGCTGAGGGAGAGGGAGAGGCCTGCATAGCCTGAACAACCAGCAACATATGGTAAATGGTAAATGGCCTGTATTTATATAGCGCTTTACTAGTCCCTAAGGACCCCAAAGCGCTTTACATATCCAGTCATCCACCCATTCACGCACACATTCACACACTGGTGATGGCAGCTACATTGTAGCCACAGCCACCCTGGGGCGCACTGACAGAGGCGAGGCTGCCGGACACTGGCGCCACCGGGCCCTCTGACCACCACCAGTAGGCAACGGGTGAAGTGTCTTGCCCAAGGACACAACGACCAAGACTGTCCAAGCCGGGGCTCGAACTGGCAACCTTCCGATTACAAGGCGAACTCCCAACTCTTGAGCCATATGAGCCATCTAAGAAAAGATCAGCTCTCACGCTTGCATCACAGTATTCATCTGATGAAGAGGAGGACTGTATTGAGAAGTGTGTGGCTCAAGCACTGAGATGGTACCTTAAACGCAAGTACGTGGCAGCACTTGCCACATCCATACCATGTGAGAGGTTATTTTCACTTTCTGGCCATGTTGTTCAGAAGAAGCGCTGCCCTGTCGTCTGAAAATGTCAAATGCTTGAGCAACTGGTTCAGTGCAAAGAAACAAATGCACTGTATGTTATTAGTTCTTTTTTTCTTTCTCCTTTGTGGTGTTTCCATGTTCATGTTTTGTTAGGAAAACAGAAAAAGGAAGACGCTTGTGTTGCTCAGCCTCTCCTAAATACAAGTGGAGAGCAACAAGAGGTATAGCCAGACTGTTTTATATAGACTTATGTATAACACTCTCCACAGTTACATATGCTTTTTATTTATTGTATTATGGTTTTTAGCGTGTATAGTGTCTCCCTGTTTTGATCCCACTTAGATGGGAATATGTTTTTTGAGCTTTAACAATCTAATGGTAAATTAAACAGTCACATTTTATAAAACACTGCCGTGTATAGTAACAGTGTTACAGTTGTGTTGATTTATTTGTGCATGTTGCAAAGGTTCAATGAAGAGAGGAAATCTAAATCACGCATATAAGAGTCACATTGAATTTCACAACAAGCCTTGAGTATGTGTATTGTCCTAAAACAGGAAGCAGAAGGATGAAGTATTTATGTGGCTTTGCCTACAGTCATGCTGAGATGCAGTTTGATGACGCTTACCACTGACAGCGATGTTGATGGCATTACTGCTGTGACCGTGTGTGGACTGGCACCAGTAAACACCTGAATTAGAACGCTTGACTGTCTTCATTTCACAGGTAGAGGAAGACTCAGTACCCCAACCCGAGGTGCAGTCAGACAGTTTCAATCTGAGGACACATTATACATTTTAATCAGTTACACATGTGAAATTTATTTATTTCAGTTCCTAAAATGATTAATGAATTAAGTAACAATTTATTTCTGTAATGGACTGGATTTAACTCTCCATGTTACACTGAACAGTTTCTAAATTATTCGAACATTCTCAAACAAGGACGAGGACATGATATAATAGCATTTTCCAGATATCTCCTGGTATCCTTATCACTCACAAAGTGGTTCTGTTGCTCTTATTCCAACTTACTAAATATCAGTTTTTCAGTAGTTTGTCACGAGACCTTTTGAATTTGTTCTTCATTTTTCTTGCTGATTTGTTTCTTTTCTTCTGCTTTTTCTTTGCTTTCACTGAAAGTGATACGACTGCTGTGAAACAGCAACCCTACTCACTGAAAAATAAAGATACTGAAACAAAAGGGTAAATGAGCCATACGTGAAGGTTGACAGCATTGACTGACAGCCCAAGAATAACACAGTACCAACTTTCATGGTTACATTTGTAACAGTTGGTAACCAGTAACCAGTTTGACCTTTAAAACCCAAGTATTAAAAAGGCGGAGCTTTCCAGGGTGGCTGAAGGTACACCAGGTAGAGCCGGAGCTTTACTAATTAGGTTGGTGGTTCCATCCCAAATTTCAGAAAACAATTTAAGGCAAAGAAGGGTTAACATGAGTTAACATTAGTTAATCTAACTCCAAAAAAGCCATGAAAGAGAGGCTTTGGCTACCGGACAGAGTTAAATCTCTACTAATGCTTTTATCACTATACTTCTCCAAACAGGGTGAAGTGGTAAAAAAGATTAAGTCTTAAGTCAGATGCTGTGTTTTTGTTCTTGTTTTTTGTCATGAAGATGGCTCTCCTTTTACCAAACTAGTTCACTGTAGTAACTGATACTAAACGTGCAATATGATCTGTAGTAGGCCAAAAGTTCAAAATCAGCAGGAAGTGCCACAGTTTTAGTTTATCTGCAGTTATAAGTGCTACACAGACTCCCTGCTCAAGGACTAGGTTTCTAAAAATGTCAAAATCAAAAGTTTGGTTGTCCTCATAGCTTCAACTTGTTAAGCAGCAATAATTAGCTCAAGATGCAAATAGAAGCAACATCACCTAAGGATAATTCAACTTTGAATACAACTATAAGAATAGTGATAAAACTGTATTTTACTATATTTCTTATTATATGGATGGATTTATGGATTCTTAATATGTATGAACAGATAATCACAACCCAGACTAACATTATCTGAAATAAGGAAACACACCTAAAGGGCGATTAATAGCGTCTGGAAATTAAATGTATATTGGATTTGTTGTTAGTTGAGTGAAACATTAATAATGGTCTTCCTTTAACCTGTCAGATTTGTTCTGTGTGCATTTTGGTATTTCAGAGGTAAACTGACCCTTCTGTAGTGTATCTCCACACCGTCCATTCACCAGAGGTTATCTCGTCACAGCTGAGAGTAATTTTCTCGTACTCAAAAAACTGAGACCAGTTGGGAATGACCTTCAAAGAAGCTGAGAGAGACAGAAGAACAGTAACAGTAACAGTTTTAGTTTAGTTTAATTTTACAGTTTACAGTAACAGAAGAACAGTAGGGTTTTTCCTTTCAGTATCAGTCATTTTTTGAGTGTCTAGACACAAAGACACATTTCACTTCTTAATATTTTGCTTTGAAGGAGAAAGACTTTCTTTTAATTTTTTTAAAGAGGTCTTGATCAGCAGTTCTCCAGGCTTTCTGAAAGTCTATCAAAGACTTTACTTGGATATTGGCTCCTTTGGCACTCATTTCTCGAACCATTTTCAGATAAATGTTTGTTTTGGGGTTTTTTTGTTTGGTTTGGTTGTAAACACTAAGTAATGAATCCTTCCAACACCTAAGACATGACCCAGTATTGTGTCACCACATAATAGACAAATGGTAAATAGACTGGCGCTTTTCTACTCTGCCTGAGCACACAAAGTGCTTTATACAACTAATTCATTCACCCAATCACACCCATTCACACAAGCACTTCTTCCAAGATTAAGTGCTAAGTATCTAACATTCAAACACATTCACACTCCGATGGATGCATCGGAGAGCAACATGGGGTTAGTATCTTGCCCAAAGATATTTGCCATGCAGACTGGAGCAGCCTGGCATCAAACTACCGACCTTCTGGGTAGTGGCTGATCTGCTCTGCCACCTGAGCTACAGCCACCCCGACAACTTGACAAAGAATTTAAAAATGTATCTGTAGACACTTTGTTACCTGCTGCTAAAAGCTATAATTTGCTCCAATTCCTTTAGTTGAGTCAATAAAAATTGGAACAGCATGAAATAGTATTTTTTGCACCAAATACCTATTAGCTAAAAAACTAGTCATGTACCCTTAAAGAAGCTAAAATAAAAGCCATTCTTAAAGAAGGGAAAGAGGGAGAAAAGGCAAAGGTATTGACAAAAGAACTGCACTGAAAGTGACAACTTTTAGCCATAACAGATCATGTGAAATGATAAAACGTTGGTTTAAATCATCATCAATATGTATGGAGGTCAGGAGAGAGGTGCAATAGTGAGTACAGCCATCTGTGCTATGGGGCTTCAGTTGGTGGTGTTGACGTTCTTGTCAAAGAGCAGCATCAGATTTTTCATCTATCATGAAATACCATCTGAAAAGCATCTGATTGATAGCAGATTGATTTTTCTGCATGGAAATGAGCTCAAACACTGCCACTGCAGTAAAAGTACACCTTGATAGAAAAACACGCCATCAGGAACACCATGAATCATAGTCATCAACATCCAAATAAGATTTTTGATCCTTCGAGGAGCCTGGAGAACTGTTCCTGAAGACTATCTAATGCAGCTCAGAATAATAAAGGATTTATTTTAAGCATTTTAGAATTCGACAAATTCTTTCCTCTTATAGGGTATTTCTATTTTCCTAGCAAAGTATAAAGAAATGAAGGGTGGATCACAACTACATCACAGAGGTGATGCACAAAAAAAGTAGCTAGAAATGGCAGTAACAACAATAAACAAAAAAATGTTCTTAGCCTTATATTCTGTGTAAGAAAAGAGGCTAAGTGGGTAACTTTTGTCGTACCATCCTACGTATGAACAGTAGTTGAACAGTCGACCCCGTGCTGAGAAAGCTTCCTCCACTACAAACTCTGGTGTCATGTAAACTCATGCAAACTTTGGCCTAAAGAAAACGCGCCTTTCTCTGTTGAACCTGCACCAATGAGAGCCATGCCTCCTAAGTCGACTGACTTCCTGTTTCCTTCCCATGCAATGGCCTAAATAAAATAAGCAAGTGGTTCTTTTGGGCTTTCTGAACATTTGCTGAATAAAAATGCTCAAATTTTGATTTTTCAGCTGAGTGCTGTTTCTGAGGGGTTATTATTTGAGACCAGATGTTAGCCAAAGTGAGTAAATGCACTCACTGAATTAATCAAAAACCCAGAGAGTTACCAAGTTAGTGAAACAGGGGAACAACTGAGCTTTGCAATTGCTGTCGTTACCATAATGAGTCTGAGAGATCTGATGATGGTGTGCTTCACTTCACACACACACAGAAGAAATGTGATTAACAGAACTCATGTGTTATGTTGCCCCACAGCAGTAATAAACAGTAAAGTAAGGCAGCTATTTGTTCTTGTGCTCTGATCGGACATTTATCTGCTGTGTGACATGTTGTCTTACAGATCACTGGTGGACAACTTGACAAAGAACTTGAAAATGTATCTGTAGACACTTTGTTACCTGCTGCAAAAAGCTGTAATTTGCTCCAATTTCTTTAGTTGAATCTATAAAAATTTCTGGAGTTTGACAGGCATGCAATAGCATTTTTGCGCCAAAGATCTATCCAGTCTTTAAGTGATGCCGTGAGGAATCCTGCTTCCGGGCCCAGACTACCCTGCATTTAGTAAGGTTTTTGTGTTTTTAACATGTTTTAATGCTTTGTATCTTGTTCTATTTAATCTTAAAAAAAAAAAAAAAGTGATCACTGACTCTCGGCCTCCCTTGATTTTTATGACCACTATTAATTTTAAAGCTCAGTTTTTAAACCCTTACGATGTAACTCCAGCCCATGCAGCAGTATATTAGTGACTAACGAAAAAAACTGACTGACGAAAAAAGTTAGTGTTCATCCTCCAGCTTCACTATGCTAATCTCATGCTAACATAGCTGTGTAGCTATCATTATAAACCAGCTAGTCCAACTTCAGTAACCTTACAAACGTCACTGCTGTTTAGTTTCCTGTTTTCATTTATGTCGGAAGTGAGAGCAGAGCTGTACGTCTTAATTTGTTTAAGAAATCTTTCAGTCAGCACAGGCTATATTATATTTAGATGGAAACTAGCGCGCTAAGTCTCTGCTAACTTCTAACTCTGTTAAATGTAATAAATTCTGTTTTCATGGATGCCTGGATGTTAAACTTAATTGTTACACCTGGTGGAGCAGAACGCTGATCATTTTATTACAGATGAAAGAATTTAGACAGTTTTTCAACTCTCAGTAATGCTGCAGTGATCATTTGACTTTGGGACCTGCAGCGGAGTTTGGGCCCAGACACAACTAATGACGTCAGACTTAAAGACCAGATGAAAACCTGGCCATGTGTACTGAAATGAATGTGGTTACCAAGGAACAAATGTGCGGCTCAAGCTAAGGCTACAATAACAATGCTTAGTTTGATAAAAGATGCTTCATCAATACGGTTAGGGGACGTTTTTTTGTTTTGTTTGGTGATCGGTGAAACATTTTGGGACATTTTCCCATTTCCATTATTCCAAATTGATTTTGTTTTAAAGAAGAAATTACTCATGCAGCTGTTTCTCTGTTTCTTTGGCCTCGTGAGTAGACGAGCAGAGACCGTTGGAAGAAGCAGAAGAGAAAATTTGGGATTTTTAAAAAGAAAAAAGCTTCCAGTAACTTCTTAACATATTCACTCCATAATTACTTTACTATGAAGAGTTCACATCTATAAACCTAGTGTTTCCAAAGTATAGGTGAATAAAATGCTCACATTTTTTTACTAACATTACATTCACACTAGCATACACACACACACAGGGCTGAACCTTACCACGACTGTGGGCTGACGTCCGGCAGGTGCTCAACACTGAAATGAAAGTCAAACCACACAGTGTGTGAGTGCTTCTGAAAACTCCCAAACATTTGAGTCTATGTATTTGTGTTACTTATATTTGACACAAAGTTACGGGTGAAGCTCAGTCGTTATTTAACTTTCAGAATCAGAAAAGGGTTCATTGCCAAATGTTGAGCAGATTTACAACAGGAAATTGCTGCAGTGCTTTGTGTGAAACATACTATTAGACAAACACTTAAATAAACGTAAAAACAGAAATAAAAAAAAGTGCTAAGCAACATCAGATAAAACATAACCAAGTATCACAATTACGTAACTCAGTGTGCCATGTAAACAAAGAGATCAAAATACATGTAGCAAAAATCCAAAACCATCTCTGTGGTTCTTAAGCTACAGTATAGTATATATAGTATGCTGTTTGTGATGAAAAAGTTTTGGGTTTGTTGTTCAGTACTTACAGAGCAGAAGCAAAACTGTCTTCATAGCGTCTGCACGCTGCAGTTTCACTGACCGTTTTGTAGCAAAAGTGGCGACAACATCCTGTTAAAAAACCACATACTGTTGGGGGGGGGGGGGACTTTAGCAAACCAAAAAGAACATGAGACATTTTAACCTTTACCTTGCATACCTCTGGTATTCATTAACATTTTTTAATTCCAATCAAAGCATCTTTTGTCATAGATGAGCTTTTTCCTATTATACTATCTTAATGTGTTTGTGAACAGAGCGAACACAGGAAAATAAGACACAACACACATCCTCTCTCTGCATTTTTGAAAGGTCAGCGCTTGTTTTGACACAGAACAGTACAAACAGGCAAAAGCCAACTGCATGGACAAACTGTACACTTGTTCCGTGTCTGTGTCTGTGTGTGGTGACGATGGTGGTGGTGGTGGTGGGGGGGGGGGGGGGGGTCGTCACTTATTACTCATAGTTTCAAACCATGTGTAACAACAAGTAATCAAAAATCACAAGTTTCAAAAACTGCAGTTCCTCTGAAGTCCACTTGAGTCAGACCACAGTGCCCCTGCTGGGCAGCAGTTGATGGTGGAGGCCCCAGTGAACCAATTTCACTGTTAAAGTTGGCACAACGATCATCGGGCATCTAATAAGGATGCCTCCTGGGCATGCTGTTCTGACCATGTGATTCCGTGAAGTGGGAGATTACATCGCTTAGCTGGCTCTCTTGAACCCACCCCAGAATGCAGCAGCAGATGGTTATCAGGTTGTCTTTTTGCCTTCAAGTCACATCAGGTTCTAGTATTTTCTCATGATTCTGTTTGGGGCATGTTCATATTTCAAGCCTTGTTTTGTCCTGTAGCGTCCATCATGCTCCTGCTCATAATCATGTTCATGTCAGTTATCATAGTTTAGTTTTTCCAGTTTAGTTTTACCCCTGTTTGCCTTTTTGCTTTATTTTTGTATTCATGTTCCGCCACAATAAAAGGCTCGCTTTTTGTTTGTGATTTAGTTCCTCCTTCTCTCAACACACAGTCAGCTCGCACCTGCTCTGTCACATGATCCAGGATAGGTGGACATGTGGAGACATTTTTCATTTTGTACAATTAAATGAACCAAGCTGTTTGTTAACAGAGTCTTGCTATACAATATATGATTGGATACACAGAACTGTCACTGAACACTTTGAAGCTTCCCCTCTGGACTAGTTTTCTCACTTCGATAGTAAGATCCACCCTAACCAACCTCACGTGGGTTCAAAATACCAAGATGGTGATGTAAATATAGCTCGAGGCTTCATGCATGGACTTAACAGGGACTTGCATGTTTCTGCTCTCCCTCAGTGATGATGTCATGGTAGCTATGTCCATTACACATGCTTTCACTTGGTCTGCAGCAAATAACAATTAGCTCTTGAGGTTAAATGAATGCAGAAAACACAAACAACTTACATTAAACATTTAAATAAATCCAAAATTTCTTTGTGCCTACAAGTCTTGAATGACTTTCTTTCTTGTGGCCATCTGGACAAATTGCTACTCATGCCATTACTGTCCAGTAACACTTTTCTCTTTAGATGTCTTCCACCCACACTCACACATCTAGCTTCCTGAAAATAGCCACAGTTTGGCACCATGGTGCCAAACTGTGGCAAGTATTTTATCACAGTATGTCAAGAATTAACACCTGTAGAATTGGAAAGCCCATTGTTTGTGCTTTGTTGATTATTTCATCAACCTGAGCATTACCACCTGTGATTTATGCATGGCCTGAAACAGCGATATCACCTTAACCTTTTTGCAGCACATTTCAGTCATAAAGTATTAACTATGGTTGCAAAGCGAATGCTACAAAAGCTGATATTGGTGCCTTTATGCAAAAATTTATAAAAGACCACAGTTCCACTTCGGGGGTTTTCTTTCCACTGGTGTCTGTCTGACTGACTGTGGTTATGACTGAAGATGTTTTGTTTGAGGTGACGAGCAGAAACAGGAAACACACGCGTCTCATTGTGTTTGTCATGCAACTCAGTTTAACTCAGGATGGTTGTGAATCTGAGTGAGATATTTGAAAGTGATATTTATTAGAATAGAATAGGATAGAATAAACCTTTATTATCACAAATTAGACATTTTGATGTTAGATAGTTCTTATAGCAAGAGGAATATAGACACAAAGTAGTCCTATATACTTAAGCAACTGAAATTTGTTTGTACAGAACTAAACTGTGTTCTTTAATCTAACAGCTGCTGATGAGAATGACCTGCGGTAGCGCTCCATCCTACACTGTGGGTGTAAAAGTTTACTGCTGAACGAGCTCGTACAGGCTCAGGTGGAGATGGCTTAGACCCTTTTTGTGGAGTGCATTTGTGTTTGTGGACCAATGCAGTTTGTTATTGAGGTGAACACCCAGGTATTTGTACTCCACCCCCGTTTCAATGCCCAAATCCTGGATGTTCACTGTTGTAATAGACAGTGACTAAGACCAACACTGCAAGTCTGGAGACACACAGCGTTTATCTGCATGTGGCAGGGTTGGGTTACAGACTACAAGTATGTGTGTGGGATGGTTTATAATCTGCACTGAAATCCAGTAGCTGTGTGATAATGGTTTGGTACCAATATTACATGAGATCCCAAAGAATATATGAAAAAATATTTTAAAATATGTGCGTGAATATTCTCACCTCTGTTCTTGACTGTACCTGGTCTTTGGTTCCTGTGGTAACGTGCTGAGATTGGTGCGAACTGTTTGCAAAATAAATGGTTTGTGAGGTCTTGTTTCGAATGCCTGAGCTCTGGGATTTTACCATCTTTGCTTTTTTAAACCACATGTATTGTGGTATACATACATTCAAGGTTCAAGGTTCTTTATCTGTCACATGCATAGTTATACAAGTATAACACACAGGGAAATGTAGCCTGACACGCTCCTCGACATGTGCAAAAATTGGGGGGGGGGGGGGGGGGGGGGGGGGTAGAGGAAGAACATTATATATATATATAAAATGCTGAGGATTTTCTATGAGTCTGTTGTGGCCAGTGCGATCCTCTATGCTGTTGCATGCTGGGGGAGCAGGCTGAGGGTCGCAGATGCCAACAGACTTAATAAACTGATCCGTAAGGCCAGCAATGTTGTGGGGATGGAGCTGGACTCCCTCAAGGTGGTGTCGGAGAGGCGGATGCTGTCCAAGATAAAGACAATGTTGGATAACACCTCCCACCCACTCCATGACATGCTGGTCAGTCACAGGAGCTCGTTCAGTGAGAGACTGAGATTACCGAAAAGCACCACTGAACCACACAGGAAATCATTCCTGCCTGTGGCCATCTCCCTGTACAACGCATCCACTTAACACACTGTTTGCTGCTACAGCTACACATGTTTCTTTTCCAACTATTTATTTATAAGTGACTTATGTATGTATGTATGTATATATATGTATATATTGTACTATTCTTAGTTAGCGTATTGTCTGTCTTGTCTTAATGTTGGTTTAAAATGGAGCACTGTAACAAAAAATAATTTCCCCCAGGGATCAATAAAGTATTCTGATTCTGATTCTGATATATATATATATAATATGTACATTGGGTGAATGTGCAGTAGTAGCAGCAAGCAGGTTAATTCTGTACATTAATATGAATAGACATCTGACTATTTTACAGGATAGACAATATAAACATATTTAAAATTTAAGGAATTTGAAATGTACATTGTGCCTTGGTTTAGTGTCTGGAAGAGAGTCCTGTCTCAGTCAGTTAGAGCTGGGCGATATGAGATTTTTTCATATCACGATATGTTTTTTTCATTTCAGGCGATAACGATATCTATCATGATATAAGCCAAATAACTATATTTGTAAGATTTAAATGTGCCGTTGCTCACAAGTAAAATGTGAAATAATCAGCAGCTTGTTTTTATTTAAATATTTATTTCCCATAATAAGTTCAACAGGGTAGATGTACTTAAGGAACATGAGACTTTTTCAGATAAATAAAGGCAAATATTGCAAACTACACAAAAGGCAGCCGCTAAAGCGTTTAAGTTTCAAAACAGAACAAACAAAACAGACTAAATTGTCAATTCCACTTAGAAACAAAATATTAATTCTAAAAATAAATCTTAGTTTGTTTTACAGAAGAACAGACAAAACTAACTTTTGTCAATATCAAATAAACTGAGAACTAAAAGGAAATTCTCAATCTCTCCTTGTTGTATAGCTGAGCTTTTCAAACAGTTTTAACAGTTACTTTAGTCTGACAAAAGCCGAATGACGAATTAGCGCTTCCAGTCAGAGACTGAGGCTACGTCCACACGTACACGGGTATTTTTGAAAACGGAGATTTTCCGTTTTCGTTTTAAAAAATAATCCCGTCCACACATAAAGGCAGAAATGAAGGAAAACGCTGCTATGAACATGCCAAAGCAGCAGGTGGCGCTAGATTCCTAACCGTACCGAAATGTTGGCCAATCAGAAGTCTAGAAGCCTCGGTGGGAAAAAGTAAACAAAGCTGGGGCATAGAAGCAGAACCGAGTCGTATGTGTGGAGGGACAGTAACTTTGTGTATATGTAAGCATTTAAACACTGCAGAGAGTAGAATTAACAGTATTGTAGAAATTCATTTCACCGAAACAATAACGTGGCGCACAGTGTGACGCATGCACCAGTTTATTGTATTTCCAGACTTGCTTTCGGCACAATTTACAGTGCACGCTACTCTGTTTTTTGTCAGACTTGAAATAGCAGAAATACCTTCACACTACGGAACTTCTATGGCTCTTCCGTTCGACAATCTCTCCGGCATTGGAACCATCATCGGTTTTCTCTTCGGTCACGCTCGGTTGATTTTTCTAGTCGGCACACTCATTTCCTCCATTACCCGCTGGCTGCTTCCCAAACAAACACACGTGCGGCGTGGCACTTGTGCTGTATGTAACAAGTCACGCGACGTGACGCTGTGGCTGTGATTGGTTCGGCTCTGCGCTACTTGATTTGGATTGGCTGACCCTTTTTTTTTTTTTTTTTTTTTTTTTTAAGAGGACAAGAGCGGCGAGGTCTATCGCGATAGCTTAATTTCTCTATCGAGTAAAAGTTATATCGCGATACATATCGTTATCGTTCTATCGCCCAGCTCTACAGTCAGTTATAGATGATGTGAGAGGGCGGGTGTGTGTGTTTAGGGCCCGGATGGCTTGGGGATAGAAGCTCCTCTTGAGTCTCTCTGTCCTTGCCCAGATGATGTGGAACCTTCTACCAGATTGCAGAAGTTGGAACAGTTTGTTGCCAGGATGGGACGGGTCCTTCAGTATCTGCGCTGCTCTAGTCCGGCATCTCCTGGTGTAGGTGTCCTGAAGCGGGGGGAGAGCAATCCTGCAGCAGCGTTCTGCTGTACGGATCACTCTCTGGAGAGCTTTTTGGTCCTTCACACAGCTGTTCCCAAACCACGATGTGATGTTCTGTGTGAGGATACTCTCCACAGCGCCTGTATAGAAAATCCTGAGGATCTTTGGAGAGACCCTGAACTTCCTCAGTTGTCGAAGGTGATACAGGCGCTGCCTAGCCTTTTTGGTCTGGACCTGAATGTGGGCAGACCATGTCAGGTCTGAGGAGATACGGACACCGAGATACTTGAAGGACTGCACCCTCTCCACTGGAGCTCCATTGATGATAATGGGCTTGTAGTCTCTGTGCTGACCCCTTCTGAAGTCCACCACCAGCTCCTTGGTCTTGCTGACGTTCAGCTGGAGGTGGTTGTCCTGGCACCACGATGCCAGATTCTTCACTTCATCCATGTAGGCCGCCTCATCGTTGTTGGAGATGGCACCCAACACCACTGTGTCGTCAGCAAACTTCACAATGGTGTTGGAGCCATGGGTGGCCACACAGTCTGAAGTGTAGAGGGAGTAGAGCAGTGGCGAGAGGACACATCCCTGAGGTGCTCCTGTGTTGATGGTAGCAGGCTTTATATTTTATAATTATTATAGATGTTTTAAGGCTGTAATACCCCTCACTAAATGCTTTATACACTTTTCTCAGACAGGCATGAATATTTTCATTACTTTTAAACACTCTCAAAAGTTCAAACCATCGTAGAAAAATAAGTCCAGAAATAGAATGAAACTAAAGATCAAACCCTGTTTTCAGGTCCAGGACATGGGAATAGACCAGCTGGCAGAGAATGCAACATTTCTGAATCAATCGTACGAAGTAGGGGAAGCAAGAAGAATGAGCTGAGTAAAGTTTAACTTCTCTGACTGTTTTGTTTCGCTTAATGCGCCTTATAATCCGGCGAGCTTTATAATCTGAAAAATACAGTAACTTCTACCTTTCTTTAGCATGTCCAGATGTCCAACTTTTTGTGCGATGGTTAGCATCTTCCTCAGCCTTTTGGGTGCTACCACAGATTCCTTTGACTGCAAAACGTTTCGTCAACATTGTTGTTTGTTGGGGAGAAAACTTACAGTAAAACACTTCAGAGTCACACTGCTAGTGATCGAAGATTAATGGGAATTTGACAAGCTGAATGCATTCTGTACTGTACAGGAGACACGGCACGAGACTGATTGACAGTGGTCTACAGCCAATGAGGAAGCAGAACACTATGCGCTGTTTAAAAAAAACCATGCAAAATTGCACACAAAAAATCCACGAAACAGGGAGGCCACGAATGGTGAACAGCAGGTAATGTTATAGCGTTACCTGCTCTAAAGCACACATTCAGTGTTGTGGACCATGATATTTTATTATAGCAACTAGAGCATGCTGTAGGTATTAAAGGTACTGTGCTGCAGTGCTTTAAACGATATCTATTTAGTAGACTCTAGTTTTTTAATGTAAATCAAAAGTCCTCTTCACACACTTAGATGTTGTGTGGCTGTCCTGGCACACCCAAGAGCACAGCTGGCTCATTCAGCACTCAGCCAGATAACCAGGCAGTGTTAATCAGGCTCTACAACAGTTACAGGTGTTCTCGTCCTCCTCTATACTATCCATTTTATTGGTTTATTAAGCAGTGTAGTGACTTATTTGCTTGCTTATTTGTGTGGTGGGGAGGCTTGTTGCATTAATACTGGCACTTGGATTTAGCTATTAGCTTAAGCTACTGTTATTTCTAAGACCTGATAGCTGCCAGTCATTGCCTCCATCAAGCGGTTGGTGTTTAAGTGCTTTGGTCCAGTCAAGTTGAGGAAACGCCTACAGCAGCTCAGTTTTTGCTCGTTTCCTGTTGACGTCCACTTTACTAACAAGCAGCATTAAAAGGTATTGATACTGCTATCACTGGTGGACTTGGGGGATCTTAAAAGTCCTCTATAATTAAATCTCAGTGTGTTCAGGCAGCAGCTGGTGGATTTGAGTAACAAACTCAAGTACATGTCGTTTTTCATCTTTAGACCCATGATTAGTGTCAAGTTTGTGCTGCCATTGGTTTTTCAGTAGAACATCCAAGGCACACATCCAGCCTCTGAGAGGAAAAGCATCAGTTACTGCCATAATTTACTTAATCTGTATCTAATATTTGCGTTTTGCATGTTTTAAACAAATATAACAGTAAAAAAAAAATACCTTTTTATAACAAACCAAATCTGAAATCAGAAATGATTGCTTTGTTTTTTGTTATTGAATGTGGTGTAATTTTAAAGACCTGACTTCCAACATCAAGTCTATCTACATAAGTCCACCACACCAAAATAACCAAAAAACAACAACACATCAGACTAGCATGCTAGCTAAACTCTACCACTCCCCATATGATGAATGGCCTCAGCTGTACTTCATTTATTCAACAGACAAACAGAAAAACAGAAAAAACTGAAGTAAAAAAAATTAAATCTGGTGTGGCAAATATATTTTAGCTTATATTGACACTAATGGTAAATGGCCTGCATTTGTATAGCGCTTTTCTAGTCCATAGGACCCCAAAGCGCTTTACACTACATTCAGTCATTCACCCATTCACACGCACATTCACACACTGGCGATGGCAAGCTACATTGTAGCCACAGCTGCCCTGGGGCGCACTGACAGAGGCGAGGCTGCCGGACACAGGCGCCACCGGGCCCTCTGACCACCACCAGTAGGCAAACATGGGGTTAGTATCTTGCCCAAGGATATTTGGCATGCAGCCAGGAGGCAGCCTGGGATCGAACCACCGACCTTCTGATTAGTGGCTGACCTGCTCTGCCACCTGAGCTACAGCCACCCCATTACTAGCTAGCTACACTAGCTAACCAGGAATTGGTTTATAAAACACATACTGTCACTGCTAATGAGCTGATAACATTATAGTGTAATGTAAAATTAATAATTGGATTAACAAAAACAAATGCTGCATAAAAATCAACATAGTATAGTTTACAACACTACAAAGGACATGTTTGTGATGCCCTTGCAGAGCAAAACCACTGACGTAGTAACAATACCTGTAAAAACATTTCACTGCCACTTGGCCAGGAGTGGACGAGTGCTTGCAGACGAGTCCTCATCTTTCATACAAACATGGAGGTTTCCACCAGTATATCTAAGACCGGTGTAGCTCAGACATGTGACGCTTAACAAACAGAGTTCATTTCAAAGGATTGTAAAATAGCTGAAATATGTAAAATGTTATAACACAGAATATATCAGTACTTTTAACACATTTGCTTTATTAATAATAGCCTAATAAAAATATGAACATTTACAAATTTACAGTTTCTAACCTGAGTATATGAGACAATAGGAGAAACCTACAGCCAGTATATATAAATGAACTGCAGCTAAACTCTGATTATCATTTACATTATGTGTGGACATACCAATATATTGTATATACAGTTTGTATATAAGGAGTTTTTTAAGCGGTCTTTTTCTTGAACGGCCCCGTTGCGGTATGTTAAATACCCCAATTCTTTCATCTGTGGCGATCGTGGCTCAAGAGTTCGCCTTGTAATCGGAAAGTTGCCAGTTCGAGCCCCGGCTTGGACAGTCTCGGTCGTTGTGTCCTTGGGCAAGACACTTCACCCGTTGCCTACTGGTGGTGGTCAGAGGGCCCGGTGGCGCCAGTGTTCAGCAGCCTCGCCTCTGTCAGTGCGCCCCAGGGTGGATGTGGCTACACTGTAGCTTGCCATCACCAGTGTGTGATTGTGTGGATGACTGGTTGCGAAAAGCGCTTTGGGGTCCTTAGGGGCTAGAAAAGCGCTATACAAATACAGGCCCTTTACCATTTACCATCTTTGGGCTGAAGGAGAAACAACACTCGGTGTATAAATGGTGTATAAATGCTCAATCAAAAATCTCTTTATTCTATACAATTCTTTCTATACAACACTTTGAGCATTACCGATGTCCAGACGGGAGATGTGCACAGGAGGGTGTCTGGCAACATCTCGAAGTGTCCAACAGTTACAAAGACTCTTACAGCTTTTTCCCCCTCCCTTCAGGGCCATAAAGCCTAAACCCTCACATTCTTTCTATCTTACAGCGCCTAAGTGACGGCCTTGGCTTCCTGTTTTATCTCCTCCTGATGAGATGGGGCAGAAAAACTCTACAGTATGTTCTGTTCTCTTTGTAATCAGAAAAGGAAGGCCATGATTCTACACAAACAGCATTTCTTATAACTCAGCAGTAAAATGCATCATAAAACAGTGTAATGATTTCACAACCTTTAATCAAAGGCATAATGTGGCCTATGGCCGTACAATGATTCAACAATTATTTGATTAGAAGTATAAGGTGGATAAGATGGTGTAATACTCTCACAGGTAAGATGGTGTAGCTTCACCTTCCATCTCTTCTGCTGAGGTCGGGAAAAAAAGACATTCAGTGATTTTAGAGTAAAATTATGAAGCCACTACACAGTGTGTAGATGTGTATGCCTGCTGACCTTTGACCTGCCGGGCCAGGAGACGTGGTCCTGCCAGTCCGATACCCAGTGCACCAACTGGAGCTGTGATCAAGATGGCTAACACCGCTAATGTTAGCACATCCGAACCAAACTTAATTAAGGCCTCGTCCCCTTCCTTCCTCGCCATGTCCAATGCCTTGGAGCCAATGGCAGCCTAGCACATACAGACATAAATAACTGCTCAGGAGAAGTGCAGATTAACAATGAAGGCATGTATCATTAAAGTCACAGAGGTGGTTTTAATGGAAACAACAGTACTTTTTTAGTTCTTAGTCATAACTGAGGAAGATGTATAGGACCTTGGGTTTCATGACTAATGAAAAACTAGAACATGTTTATGAGATTAACGTAGTAATTTAGGTTTTCGAAGTCAATAAAGAGAATTCAGGAGCCATGTAGGTAGTTCTAATCAATTCAATCTAGTGATTTCAGTGGTTTATAAAAGACACGATGTGTGTGGATAATTTTAGTGGCTGTTCTGGACACCAGTGGCATTTTAGGAGTGTTAAGAGACGTTATGGATCCTTTAGAAGTTTCTGGATAAGTCTGAGGTGCTTCTAGTTCTGGTTTAATAAAGTCGGGCACACTATTCTTGAAAAATGAATATCTTCTAGCAGTCTAATATCAGGATTACACACTCACAGACCTGCACAGTAGCTTTAGGCAGCCAGGCCACAGAAATGAAGAGCTTCTCTTTTAAGTTGAATCCTCCGTAATGAACCAACAGGAAGGTGACAAGTAGACGGATCACCAGACCAATAAGAATGCAGGCCATACCCAGACCTAAGGGCATAGACACAACAACAAAGAGGAAACCAGTATCTTAACTTTCCTCAAGCCGTGAAATTTTTTGCTCTGCAGGTTAAAGCTCTTTGATTACTGGGCCCACTGGGCTCCTAGTAACTGAGAACAAAATCTAGACACAAATGGAGCAAAGTCTAACTGAAATATACTGGTAGCATAATGTTCTTACCCACAGTACTTGGGCTGAGTGCTTTAATCGTGATCTCAGCTCCAATCAGACCAAAGAGAAGTGGCTGAAATACATCCCATGACCGACCAACTATTTCTGCTACTGGTGCCTGATTGCGAAGTTAGAGATACCTGGATTAACCACATTCCATGGTGCCAGCCATTAAAAGACATGTTAGTTTAGGGTAAACATGACAAAATCCAAGGGGCAGGATACAGGTTAAAGTGATCCTGATATATGATACCTTTTCAGTCTTCCAGCCCAGTGCAGCCAGGAAAGCCAGCACCAGTGTACAGAGACTTCCAGCTCCAGCAAAACCTATAACATTACAGGTGAAGACTGAAAATGTGGACAGACCCAGCAACATGAGGGTCCTCCTCAATACCAGATCCTCCTGCGATCAGACAGAAGATATTAAAGACACATTTTATGAACAATTAAAAAAGGAAAAATCATATTAATATAAAAATGTCAGACCTGGTCATTGCTGGGGAAGCAGTACAAGAACATGCCCAGGATCATACCAGCTACGATGCCTCCCACCACCTCCAGCAGACCCTTCAGTATGTTCATCCATGTAGAACCTGCAGGACAAACACAACGAGACCATGTAGACTAGAAAAAACACAAACCATAAAGCACAGGACAGAAAAACTTTCTTTGACCTGTAGAGAAGGCGATTCCCAAACAAGTAGAGAATCCTGTTATGGCGAGAATAACATCAAAGCTTCCAGCTGCAAGCAGGAGGGTGGGGATTCCCTGAAGAACAACACACAGTGACATTAGAGCTTTAAATGTTCTTGACCCTTTGGAAGCTCTTGGGTTGGTGAAGCTTAACTATTAGTCAGTCCTGAAGGAGCCTTGAGCTCTTTTGGGTGATTAGGAGTGTCACTTTGATTTAAATAAACTTCAAGTATTTTAAGACTTTTAGAAGTAGCTGTAGCAGCTACTACTAAGTAGCTGAAAGTACTTGTGTATTACAAGCTTATGAATTAATTTGGAGGGATAACTGATAAGGTTTACAAATCCTTTAGAAGGCTATTGTTACTGAATCACTATCCTATTAAAAGCTTCAAGGGATGCTCCTGACACCCCTCCACCACCCATCACTTTCTCTCAAGACCAGGTTCAGATGCAAATGAGGAGACTCCACTCAAGCAAGTCTGTGGACCAGGCGAAGTGAGTCTCCGCATCCTCAAGGCCTGTGCCCCCCAGCTGTGTGGAGTCTTCCATAAACTGTTCATGCTGAGTCTGAGTCTGCAGAGGGTCCCAGTGATGTGGAAGACATCATGCCTCGTCCCTGTACCAAAGACGCCACGTCCCAGTGGCCCCCAGGATTACAGGCCTGTGGCACTGACCTCCCACATCATGAAGACCCTGGAAAGGCTCATCCTGCACCAGCTCCGACCCATAGTCAGACCACATCTGGATCCCCTTCAGTTTGCTTACCAGCCTTGTCTCAGAACTGAGGACGCCATCATCTACCTGCTCAATCGTGTCTACACCCATCTGGACCAGCCGGCGAGCACTGTGAGGGTCATGTTTTTTGACTTTTCCAGTGCTTTCAACACCATCAGGCCGACCCTCCTGGGTGATAAGTTAGCAGCGATGCAGGTGGATGCTTCTCTGGTGTCCTGGATTGTTGATTACCTGACAGGAAGACCACAACATGTACGTCTCCCACAGTGTGTGTCTGACAAGGTGATCAGCAACACAGGGGCACCACAGGGGACTGTCCTCTCCCCCTTCCTCTTCACCCTCTACACCACAGACTTCAGCCACTGCACAGAGACCTGCCATCTTCAGAAGTTTTCTGATGACTCTGCGGTGGTTGGATGCATCAGCAGGGATGATGAGACAGAGTACCGGGCTGTGGTCGACTCCTTTGTCACGTGGTGTGAGCAGAATCATCTGCAGCTCAACGTGGCAAAGACCAAGGAACTGATCGTGGACTTCAGGAAAACCAGGAAACACTTGACCCCTGTTTCAATCCAGGGGGTCAGTGTTGACATTGTGGAGGACTATAAATACCTTGGAGTACACACTCACAATAAACTGGACTGGGCTAAAAACACCACAGCACTTTACAGGACGGGCCAGAGTCGTCTCTATTTTTTGAGGCGACTGAGGTCCTTCAACATCTGCCAGAAAATGCTGAGGATTTTCTATGAGTCTGTTGTGGCCAGTGCGATCCTCTATGCTGTTGCATGCTGGGGGAGCAGGCTGAGGGTCGCAGATGCCAACAGACTTAATAAACTGATCCGTAAGGCCAGCAATGTTGTGGGGATGGAGCTGGACTCCCTTAAGGTGGTGTCGGAGAGGCGGATGCTGTCCAAGATAAAGACAATGTTGGATAACACCTCCCACCCACTCCATGACATGCTGGTCAGTCACAGGAGCACGTTCAGTGGGAGACTGAGATTACCGAAAAGCACCACTGAACGACACAGGAAATCTTTCCTGCCTGTGGCCATCTCCCTGTACAACGCATCCACTTAACACACTGTTTGCTGCTACAGCTACACCCCTGTTGCACATGCTCTTCTTCTTATCCAGCTATTTATCAATAAGTGACTAATGAGTGACTAATACCTTATTGATAAGTGATCAATAAGGGATCAATAAAGTATTCTGATTCTGCTTAAGCTTGTAACTTTGTAGAAGGTATTAAGGGCCACAGTGGGTCTCCTAGAGGTCACTGTGGGTCCTTGTAAAGGGGCTAGGACACAATTAGGAAGCTTAGCAATCACTCAGAATGTGTTGATGGAGCTAGAGCCATTACAGCAGTTCTAGAGTCCTCTAGAACTGCTGTAATGGCTGTTATTTTTAGGTTATACTTGCTCTGCATAAGCCTACACACATGTTTTCTCATTTCTATAGACTCATCTCAGGCTCATCTCTTTTTCCACCCATACGCTGCCCCTTCTAGCAGGATGAACCTTTCATTAGTCAAATGTAGTGATGATAGTAACGGGTGATAATTTACCTTCTCCACTCCATATCCTTCTCTCTGCAGAAGCAGCATTGAAGGAAAAACAACTGCTGGAGAAACGGCAGCCAGTACAAAACTGCACAAACACACACACCACAGATACAGTGAGTGTCACTTTACTTAGTTTGGATCAGCCATACAGAAAGAAATAGCTGCAATTAACATGCAGAAACCACCTGTTTAAAGTCTGTTTAAGAGATTCCAACATGTCAACTAAAGTATTGACTAAGACCATTGTGTGTGTGTGTGTGCAAATTACCCCAGTATGAAACCCCAAACCCATGGCAGACCCAGCAGGAAGTGAGAAACCACAGCACCAATGCAGGCTTCCACCATACAGGGTCCAACTGCAACACGTACGCACACTGCTTTCAGTCGACTTAAAGCCTGCATGCAAACAAGGATTTAAGAGACTGCATTTGATTTTCTGTGTGTAACTACCAGCATGTCAGGAATTGTATGCTGCTACAGTATTTGACTGTTCGTGCACCTCAGGGTTGAGGCCCAGACCAGCTCTGGTCAGGATGATGGACAAGGCGATGTTCCTCAGAGCTGCAGACCAGTGAGTGTCAATAAAGATGGCGTCTGTTATGTAAGGAACATTACGCAACAGCAGACCCGCCAGCAGCATACCTACACGCACACACACACAAGTTTGTACAGGCATGCTGTAGTTGTAAGGACCATAACTAACATAATGTGTGGTAGCACTTTGTGATATGGCCTGTGACTGAGGGTGTGATCCCCCTAAAATTAAATGGAATTTAATTGTATTTTATTTGAAATCACAATGTACGTCTAAGTATCTACATATACTTACTGATAGATACTGTACATAGGATAAGAGAACAACAATTCAAGTTTTACTGACATGAAGAAATAATAAGCAGTGAAGATTTTCAGGTAATTTAGTGGAAAAAGTTTGTATGCATGAAGTACTGTTAGGGATGCAGGCTGTATTATAGAGTGGATTAACATTGCCTTTATACTTTCCTATTATGCATTATTTTGGTGTTTATCATGGATGTTCCAATATTCAAATGTCCATTTATGTCACATATGAGGACTGTTCTCCTTCTCCTTATAAGAAAATAAAATAGCATTGTACACTGAATAGCAGAGGCCCATGTGAGAAAACTGAGCCAAGTCGAACTTGACTTTTTCTTTCACAACCACCGACCACAACTTTCAAATGGACTACAAAAGAACTTTAGTAAAACTACAAAAAAAGCAAAATATGTGGCAGCTTTTGTGTTTGTGTTTTTCAAACAAAAGCTGCTACATAACATTGCATACACCCCTGAAAGTAGAACATATTTATAATGCAAAACACTGACTGAAAGCAAGTGGTTGGATTGATGGAGAATGGATCATTCTCAAAGAGAGAAATCGCAGCACCCCCTAGTGTTCTACCTGCACAATTGCAGCACATAACAGCGCTCGAGTATAAACGCTGGGAACTTGCATGTGCTACACTGTAAGCTCTACATTTAACACAGGAAGTATTTATTACGTTTTACATGACCTCTATTAATCTGGATGAGACTACAACACAATAAGTTACTGGGCTGTACCAAGTAGCGGAGGAAAGGGGGGCAGTGTGGGCAGCTGGATCATTCCCACCAGCTTCCCTCCCAGCACGGAGCAGATGAAGAGGATGATGATGCCGAACAGGTTCCCTCCAGGTAAACACTCTTTTCCCGTGATGGACCAGACGACTCCGAACAGCAGAGCAAACAAACACACTGCAAGCAGACGGGAAATCTTTTAGACTCGTTAAGTTTCATAGTTTCTCTATTTCTCTGATAGTATGCATATTCACAGTCAGTGTTGGGGAGTAACGGAATACATGTACCGCCGTTATTTAAAATACAAAATATGAGTAACTGTATTCCGTTAAAGTATACAGCATTGTCACTGGAAGTGGTTTGCATTGTTTATATATTTATATTATTTACTGTAGATACCGATTAAAAAGGTTTTATGTTGTGAAAAACTGAAATCTGGAAATTAGAATTGGTTTGCCTTATTTTGTTGATGTTTTTACAATGTACAATTTTTGGATACTCGACCCACTTCTGGTCCTTGGGCTGATAATTCTCACATTATGAGTGTTTGTTACCTTTAGTGATGAGCAGGTTGACGAGTCCCTGAGGTCGAGGACATCTGTCCTTCAGACTGATGCAGGGCGCGCAGCATGAGGAGGGTGACTCAGATGATGGCATCGTCATCTGTCCACACACAGATTTTTTTTTTCTGTTTTTGATTTTTATTTAATACATATGATCAAGTTAGATAATTGGACCTTAATCACCTGATCACACTTGCCTAGATACTGCCTGGTAATGCCATGGCACCCACTAAATGCTAGGGAAAAAATATCTCAACAGATTACTGCAGTTTGCATAGAAGACTCCACCTTGTCTGAAATATTGCCGATTATCGGACATTTGTCTTTCAAGTAAAAGTTGTGCCTTTTTATTGCAACTTCCAACTGACAAAGAGCACAAGTTGCAACAAATTTCAGCTAGAGATTGCTAGCAACTACTTCCTTTTGCAACCAGTTTCATAGTTACTACCTCCTACTACCACCCACCAACCGGATGGGAAAATACATTTTTTTTTAGCAATTGATCATTTCCAGAACATTGCCAACCAGTCTTTATGTCTTAAGCTGGGCATACACTGTGCAAGTTTTCTTTTTCTTCAGTCGCGTTATTCAGCTTCTGCTCTGCTTTTGCACAATTGACTCGCAGGGTTTAGAAGTTCATAGGTCACGATGCAGGGTCTCACACTATACGGCCCGATGCTCAGATACGACCTGAGTGCTCACACTGTGCATCCATAACATGAAGCTTATAACACAAAATCTGTCGCTTGCTCACCCTCTCTGTCTTTCACTCACACAGACACACACACCCAGTGGTCCTAGCCTGTTAGGCGCCCTGGGCGAACACCCCCTCTGCCCCCCCCCCCCTCCACACACACACACACACACACGCACACACCTCATACATATGAAGAGAGAGAGAGTATGCATAGTATGCAAACGGCTACTAAACAGACATCATACTTCGTCATGCAATGAGAACAGGACAAATCAACAATTAAAATTGACTAATTAATATTATATTATTGTATATATTGTTAGGAGTTTAGTCTGTTACTGTTGCTATTTTTACCATTTCTTCTTGGAGTAACTGTAACCCACATAATTTCCTTAGGGATTAATAAAGTATTCTGATTGTTTCAGGATGACCTGCCATTATCCAATCGCACATCTGCTTACCTGTATCTTTTGCTCGTTTCTCCTTGTAGGAGCCATAATTACAGTTTTTTCTGAATGCTTAAACACTAACTGTGATTCCTGTAGCACAGTTTCTAAAACTATTCAGACTTATAGCAAAACCACTCACTGAGTTTGCAAAACTAAAAGCACAAAAACTGCTTTGCACTCAGTTTGCAATTTTGTAACACACACTTTGCAAGACTGTAGGCACAATTCACTGCACAACACTCAATTACCAAATTTCCAACACACTCCTAGCAAAAGTATACACATGTATGGCTATCATTAACACTAATTTGCCAACTGTCTGACACACTTTCACATGTGAAAACTGTTTTAGATAATTAGTTCACTTTGCAATCAGCCTAAGCACTATAATACAGGTAAGCTGTGTGTGCGGAGTACAATGGAGGGAGGAGAAAGTGTGAGAAGTAGAGGAGGCCGAGGAAGAGGACGTGGAGGTGAAGAAGTAGGATGAAGAGGACGACAAGGACAAGGAGGAGCAAGAGGAAGACGAGGAGGGGGCAGAGGAAGCATGTTCACTGCAGACCACGTAACCCATATAGTCATTATGGCGATTGCAAATAATCCTGTACTTGGAAATAAACACTTGTGTTTGTTTTGATGTGTTTGAATAAACACCAGTACTTGAAGTTTGGATCCCTGTATGCTTATGGATCTATGACAGAAGTATGAGCTCAAACTGACATAGCCTACCTTGTGCACAGGGAAAGCAAAAGCCAGATGTGTTTTGTATTCATACCATCGGTGTGCAGTTGGCGCATTGTGTGCTTAGTAGATGATGGCTTGTGTGTACTGTTTGATACGGAAACACCATTTTTACGAAGGTGTGAAGAGTTAATCTAGCTGTGTTTGCTTTTGCAAGAGAACTACAATGTTTTGATGATTGGGTGACAGGTTTTCTTATTTGTGTGAAGAGTTTTGCAAAATTAGCCAATAGTTACAAAAAATGTGCTTAAGCAATCAGAAAAAACTGTAAATGTATTGAATTTTAAGGATCACTGGGTTTTCATTTGTTTGGTTGCTATGGTGATGTGTAACGGGAGTCACGCGGGTGCTAGCGGTGACATTAAGAGGGCGTTGTCAGTTTGTCTTTCACTGGTTTGATTTTGACAGAGGGCTGGGTAGCCGTAGTTTTTGTTGACCGCAGCACAACGAGTTTCCCCTTAATTGTTGCGTTAGAGCCTGTGATGTTTTATTGCTCTGTAAACTTTTCAAGCACTTTAATAAACAAGCAATTCCACCTCTCGCATTATGGCGTAAAGTTGACAGCGCGTCAGGCAAATAGGGAGGCTCAGTCCCCGGCCTCTAGCGACTGAGGAAGTCGCTACACTCCTCCTCTTCTTTTCTCTGTTTTTAAACTTTAAAAACGGGTTGTGTGTGAGACTTTAAATCAACAAAATATAAAATATACATTTTTAAATTGTTATTGATCCCTTTACCCCGAGTCCTAAAGTGTATATTTATTTATATTTATTGTTTGTTTACTTGCACCGCTGTAACTGGAGCCTCCTCGTCTCGTCTCTCTATATGCTGGACTGTATGTAGCGGAGATGACAATAAAGTTTACTTTGACTTCAGCAGCGAGCAGGCGCACCGAGGGCTCTCGCGCTCACTTTTCACGTATAGAATTTCAAAAAAACATCGGTGCAAATTATAAGTGCTCATCTGTCCACGTGCATTTGGCCTAAACCTTTATAATCACAGAGTCTGGAGCAAGAACAACCCCAACACATGCATATGTTTTCTATAAATAGCCTTTCAGGGGTGACTCATCAAGCCCTCACCGTGGTCGTGCCGTCCAGCTCCTCCGTCTTCCTCCGGGGCATTTCTCTGTCCTCTTGACCAGCCTGAACTTTACTCCCTACCTTTACCAGGAACAGGTGCATGCACGCGCGCGCATGTGCAAGAGAGAGCGCTAACTGGGTTAGAGACATGGACTGTGAGTAAGGTGGTGTCTTTATCCTCTTCTTGCCAAACCTCTTAAAGTGGGTGCATTTCATGGTCAAGAATTATTAAGACCCTAAAATGTACTCCATATAATTGCTGTTAACATTTAAAAAATGCTAAAAATAAAATAAAATAAAAAAAGCTAAAGAAAAACAACAATCCTCAAGAGGCGGGTGGACAAACAAAAACCCATAAATTCTGACATACTCCAAGAAGTGATTGTGGCAGAATGGGTTGCTATTAGTCAGGATTTGGCCCAGAAGTTGATTGAGAGCATGCCCAGTCGAATTGCAGAGGTCCTGAAAAAGAAGGGCCAACACGGCAAATACTGACTCTTGGCATACACGTCATGTAATTGTCGATAAAAGCCTTTGAAACGTATGAAGTGCTTGTAATTATGTTTCAGTGAATCACAGAAACAACTGAAACGACGACTGTAGACTATTTCGATTCAGAAAAGTTTAATTATTTAGCCTTGTTGTGCAAACAAGCCTGCATAACTTAATACATATAGAATTTGAAAAGTAACAAATGTTATCTAAAAAGTTCTGATGAGTTTTGGCAAACATCAAAGCAAATATCAATAGTGTCGATACCAAGTCGGCATCGGTATGGGATCGATACTAGCCTGGTGAGATTGATCCTTTACTTTGAGTTCTGCTTGTTTACAACGCTGTGCAAAGACGAAACAGCCAGGTCGCTGTGTCAGCGGAGAGCAGGCACACTTTGCTCCCTCTCCCCCAACGTTATGTTTTGGTGTTGCGCTGTCACGTCACGTGACTTGCTAATTTTGGGGGTTGTTAAGTTGTTTACATATTAATTATGTTTTTACCAGTTGTTTTTGTTGTTGAGAATTTTAATTGTAATTTTTGTATTATAGTTTATCAACAGCATTTGTTTTAATTTGTTTACTGGTTTGCGTGCACTTAAGATAAAAAACAAAACAAAGATCACCACCACAGCAGACCCGATGGCTTTTTCATGGTTCACAGCACCGTTTATTCTTACAATAATCACACAGTCGCTGTAACAGTACATACACATCACCACCAAAAACAACAACACGAGCAGAAGGTGACGAGCAGAAGCAGGAAACACAAATGTCTCTTTGTGTTTGTTATGAGACTCAGGATGGTTCTGAATCTAACTTGAGATATTTGAAAATGATATCTAAGACCAACGCTGCAAGTTTGGAGACATACAGTGTTTATCTGCATGTCCCAGGGTTGGTTTCACATGCTACTAGTATGTGTGGGCTGAAACCCATTAGTTGTAGCTGTGTGATAATGGTTTGGTACCAATATTACATGAGACCCCCCACGAATATATAACAGAAATATTAAAAAATTGTGGCCATATGCTCGTCCTCCTCTATCCTATCCCTTTTATTGGTTGAATATGTGGTGTAATGGCTTATTTGACGCCCTGTTTGCGGAGTGACTGATTTGCTGGAGTAGAGATTTCAGTGGTTCTTGTTTTTGCTACGTTTGCTTGTTTGTTTTTTATTGCAGTGACCGAGGATAAGCCAGTACCCACGGGACCTCTCTGGTGGTGGAGTCCTCTTCCACACTGCTTTTGCTACACAGCAACTTGGGTGTAAAATTTTAGGGTATTGTTTTATTTTTTGTTTTTTCTTCTTCTTTGGTACATAAATGTTGGGTCTGCGCTTGCAGGCCCGCTGGTTGAAATGAAACAACCCCCCATTGTAAAACCATAAATGGTGTGTCATAACAGTTAAAGCACTGTGTGCATGTGTATGTGTGTGTGCATGTTTATGCATGTGCGAGCATGTGTGTGTGTGTGTGTGTGTGTGTGTGTGTGTGTGTGTGTGTGTGTGTGTGTGTGTGTGTGTGTGTGTGTGTGTGACATCCTGCTGATCACAAAGGGTCATCTCCTCTCACCCTTTTATATGGCTCAACTTTAATGGTTCACTATATACAAGCACAGATGAGCTCTTAAATGGCTAAGAGTGATCATCCTTTACAGATAAGACAACCAGAACCTTTAGATTGGAATGTGCCTGCAGTTTAACACTATAGCCAATTGCTTCGATGTGTAGGGGAGGAACAGAAGAATATCTCAACATGCAGTTTAAGGCAAGGTTTACAAGTGTAAGTGCAACAATGACAACATTGATCAAAATGAACCTAACAATGTGATTTTCCTCTAATACTGAAACCAGACTGCTTCTGTGTATTTTCATCTTCTAGTCGGTTTGTTTGAAAATCGCCTCTGTCAGTGCGCCCCAGAGCAGCTGTGGCTGCAATGTATCTGCCATCACCAGTGTGTGAATGTGTGCGTGACTGAATGTGTAAAGCACTTTGGGGTCCTTAGGGACTAAGTTAAGTGCTGTACAAATACAGGCCATTTACTGTTTATATTTCCTGCGTTGAAATTCCTCTAGGTGGCATTATTGCGTTGTTTTTACACTTGTAAACACTTGTTTTTCACAATTTGCAGTATGCTTTTGTCCCTTAGCATTAACTCGGCTTTTGCTCGTTTCCTGTTCACAACATCTACTCAAAAAGCAAACAAACAAACAAACGAAACAATCTGCGTAAAAGCAATGGATACTTTTATCACTGGGTTTGTATGGGTGTGGGCTTTTTGACTACACACAGCTGGCTATATACTTAGAATTCTTCACTCTTTTAACCAAATACTTTTGCAAAGAAACACAATGCTGCCATGGATCCCTCATTAGGGTTAGGCCCATTTACACAGTTAAAATAAAACTCCAGCTCTAGATGAGTTGCTTGAAACTTGGTGGTTGTTAAAAGGCTCATTCCACATCCATTAAATTTCAGTGTGTTCAGGCAGCAGCTGGTGGACAAGGATTTGAGTAAGAAACTAAAGTACATGTCATGTTTTTCATATTTAGGGCCAACTTGATACCAATCATGGGACTATCATTAGTTTTTCAGTAGAAAATCCAAAACACACATCCAGCTGAGAGGAAAAGCATCAGGAGATCTTACCTTCACAATCACCAACGTAATCTTAGGTGGAATCACTTGGATCAGTTGAACCACAGAGTGAAGGAGAAATGGTAAACGCTCAACAGACTCACTGGCCAGACACAAAGTGTGACAATCAAACACATCAGATCAAGCATGGATCCATGGTGCAGGCTGGTACTGTAGATAACTGTGCCCTAAGAATCATGACACACTGACATCTGTGGTGAATGTGGCCATGTGAGCTCATAATCAGTTCAGATACGTGTGTCATAGCTTCGTCATGTCATCCCAGCAGAACCTAAAACCTTAGTTATATTACGTTTACCAATTAAGACTGAATTGTGTGGGACTAGCTGCCATAACTTAAGTAAATAGCATGTAGTCTTGATGCATACAAAAGAGAAACCTTTTTTAATATTCTAACTTTATTGATAAATGATTATTGAGCTTTGAATTAAAGCTCAATAGGACATCACACAATTACAGCTGATCAATAGGACATCACACAATTACAGCATGCTTAATGATTACACGATTACTGATACAAGCTTCCAGGCTGGCAGCCGTGCGTGTAATGAAGTGTGTCTCAAAGATAAACATTCAGATTATTTTGTATGAATATTATCTAAGAATATATTAATATATCTTTGAAAATGTCATTAGACAATAGATTACCCACCCAGTTAAGATTAGTCACTTGCACATTTGAAGCTGTTTAATGAAGCTATCTGTTACTGCCATTAATTACTTAATCTGTATCCAATATTCGCTTTTGTAAATAACCATGTTTTAAGCACACAAAACAGTAAAAATGAACATTTTAGCTTCTTATAACCAAACCTGACACCAGAAAGAATGTGATGTCAGTTTAAAGACCTGACCTCCAGCATCAAGTCTGCCTTTGTTACTCCACCATAGCTAAACTCCAACACATCAGATTAGCATGCTAGCTAAACTATCTGCCAGTCCCCATATGATGAATGACCTCAGCTGTACTTCACTTATGCAACAGACAAACAGAAGAAAATAAAAAATGAAGTAAGAAAATGAAACCTGGTGTGGCAAATACGCTTTATGTTAACACTAGCTAGCCAGAAATTAATTCATAATATAGATTCTGTCACTGCTAATGAGCTGATAACATAATCTTAGTGTAATGTAAAATTAATCATTGCACTTTACCAAAATGCATAAATATCAATATAGTACACTACACAAACATTTGCACATTTACAGTTTCTAACCTGAGCATATGAGAAAATAGAAGATATTGACAGCCAGTATATATAAATGAACTGCAGCTAAATTCTGTTTATGATTTACATAATGTGTGGACATATATATATATATATTGTATATACAGTTTTGTATAGTCAGTTTTTCCACTCAGATGCTTCATAGCTTGCTCTCGAGAGTCCCGTTGTCTTTTTCTTGAACAACCCCGTTGCGGTAAGATGGTGTAGCTCCACCTTCCGTCTCTTCTGCTGAGGTCGGGATTTTTAGAAAGGGGAAGAAAAGACATATGTTGTTTACATATGACTACATCTGACACTGTTCAGTGATGTAAGCCACTACACAGTGTGCAGATGTCTATGCCTGCTGACCTTTGACCTGCCGGGCCAGGAGACGTGGTCCTGCCAGTCCGATACCCAGTGCACCAACTGGAGCTGTGGTCAAGATGGCTAACACCGCTAATGTTAGCACGTCCAAACCAAACTTAATTAAGGCCTCGTCCCCTTCCTCCCTCGCCATGTCCAATGCCTTGGAGCCAATGGCAGCCTAGCACATACAGACATAAATAACTGCTCAGGAGAAGTGCAGATTAACAATGAAGGAGTTTATCGTTAAGATCACAGAGGTGGTTTTAAGGGAAACAACGGTACTTTTTTAGTTCTTAGTCATCTAGATCTAAAGGCCTTTAGATCATAACTAATGGCGAACTAGAACTTCTTTGCGTGGTTATTGTAGTAATTTAGGTTTTCGAAGTCAGTAAAGAGAATTCAGGAGCCATGTAGGTAGCTAATCAACACCATTACAATCTAATGATTTCAGTGGTTACAAAGAAAAATCTATATGATATCTTAGTAGCTGTTTTGACCACCAGTGGCATTTTAGGAGTGTTTAGAGGCTTTATGCAGAAGTTTCCGGATAAGTCTGAGGTGCTTCTAGTTCTGGTTTAATAAAGTCGGGCACACTATTCTTGAAAAATGAATATCTTCTAGCAGTCTAATATCAGGATTACACACTCACAGACCTGCACAGTAGCTTTAGGCAGCCAGGCCACAGAAATGAAGAGCTTCTCTTTTAAGTTGAATCCTCCGTAATGAACCAACAGGAAGGTGACAAGTAGACGGATCACCAGACCAATAAGAATGCAGGCCATACCCAGACCTAAGGGCATAGACACAACAACAAAGAGGAAACCAGTATCTTAAATTTCCTCAAGCAGTGAAATGTTTTGCTCTGCAGGTTAAAGCTCTTTGATTACTGGGCCCACTGGGCTCCTAGTAACTGAGAACAAAATCTAGACACAAATGGAGCAAAGTCTAACTGAAATATACTGGTAGCATAATGTTCTTACCCACAGTACTTGGGCTGAGTGCTTTAATCGTGATCTCAGCTCCAATCAGACCGAAGAGAAGTGGCTGAAATACATCCCATGACCGACCCACCATTTCTGCTACTGGTGCCTGATTGTGAAGTTAGAGATACCTGGATTAACCACATTCCATGGTGCCAGCCATTAAAAGACAGGTTGGTTTAGGGTAAACATGACAAAATCCAAGGGGCAGGATGCAGGTTAAAGTGATCCTGATATATGATACCTTTTCAGTCTTCCAGCCCAGTGCAGCCAGGAAAGCCAGCACCAGTGTACAGAGACCTCCAGCTCCAGCAAAACCTATAACATGACTGAAGAAGACTGAAAATGTGGACAGACCCAGCAACATGAGGGTCCTCCTCAATACCAGATCCTCCTGCGATCAGACAGAAGATATTAAAGACACATTTTATGAACAATTAAAAAAGGAAAAATCTTATTAATAAAAAAATGTCAGACCTGGTCATTGCTGGGGAAGCAGTACAAGAACATGCCCAGGATCATACCAGCTACGATGCCTCCCACCACCTCCAGCAGACCCTTCAGTATGTTCATCCATGTAGAACCTGCAGGACAAACACAACGAGACCATGTAGACTAGAAAAGAACGAACTGAACAGCACAGGACAGAAACATTTTGTCTGACCTGTAGAGAAGGCGATTCCCAAACAAGTAGAGAATCCTGTTATGGCGAGAATATCATCAAAGCTTCCAGCAGCCATCAGGAGGGTGGGGATTCCCTGAAGAACAACACACAGTGACATTAAAGATTCATATTAGAGCAGAAGACTTGATCTTTCTTGACTCCCATGGAAGCTCTTGGGTTTGAGGAGCTTTACTGGAGGAGCCCTAGATCTTTTTGGTGATGCTTTCCCTTCCTTTAAATAGACTTGAAGTGATTAAACGCTTTGAGAAATAGCTGAAGGGATTCTAGTGGTGTATTATAGGTATTGGGGTTGTTGTGAAAACCAATAAGGTGTACAACGCTTTTAGAAGAGTATTGCTACTTAATCAGTATCCTATCAAAGTTTCAAGTGTTGCTTAAGCTGGCTTTAGTGACTTTGTATGAGGTATTAAGGACCACTGTGGGTCTCCTAGAGGTCACTGTGGGTTCTTGTAAAGGGGGTAGAGCATGATTAGGAAGCTTAGCAATCACTGAGAATGTGTTGATGGAGCTCGAGGATCTCTAGAGGCCCCTATATTGATTTTATTAATGGTGTCAATTGTTATGTAATATTTACAGTCCTGCAGGTGGTTCTGCTGTTATTTTTATTTTATACTTGCTCTGCATAAGCCTACACAGATGATGTGTCATGTCTATAGATTCATCTCAGGCTCATCTGTTTTTCCACCCATACGCTGCCCCTTGTGGCAGGATGAACCTTTCATCAGTCAAATGTAGTGATGATAGTAACGGGTGATAATTTACCTTCTCCACTCCATATCCTTCTCTCTGCAGAAGCAGCATTGAAGGAACAACAACTGCTGGAGAAACGGCAGCCAGTACAAAACTGCACAAACACAAATATCACAGGCACAATGAGTGTCGCTTTACTTACTTTGAATCTAGTCATACAGAAAGAAATGGCTCTGTGTGTGTGTCTAGGGATGGGTATCGTTTAGGTTTTATCCGATACCGGTGCCAAACCGGTACTTTTGAAACAGTGCTGGTGCTTAAACGGTGCTCAAACCGGTGCTTAAATAATAGAGAACACAAAATTCAAAAACCTCTCATGTTCAGCTGTTTTTTTTGTAAAAAGATAACAATGTTAGCCTTTTCTGCAGCTATAGTGCATATATGGTATCACTCTTGGCTGGAAGCAGTGCTTAAACAATGGAATAAATACAAACTTTATCCAAAAACTTCTCATGTTTAGCGGTTTTCCACTTTTTCTTTGGTCATTTTAGCCTTTTTGGCCAGGGTGAAGGGAGTATCTGCCATCAAACAAGAAGACAGCCGCATGTAGCTATGATGATGTTTGCTAGTTCACCTTACATGCATTAATGTAATAACGTGGTTAGCCTACTCAACGTAAATTACACACGAACAACATGAAGCTACTCACACAAAGAAGAACGGATGCTGCTGCATCATCATCCTCATCATTTGTGCTACACTGGCAGGGCTAGGGGCCAGGACTCTCCTGTTTGTGTTTTTGGGGGATGTTGCTAACTCCGGGTCCAATAACAGGCACCATACCCACAGTAGATGTGCTCGGTGTGAGGTCTCACAGCAAGCTATCAAATACGGCGCATTTCTCGGCTTTTAAAAAAAAACCGCTATGCATCGCCAGGTGTTTCATCGGATTTGAGGTGTTACCTCCTTTGACAGTATCACAGTATCAGCTTAAAGCACTTGTTGCAGGCTGCTGAGTTTGTATATTTTGCTGTGAAGTACAGCCAGACTTTTGACCGCTTCGCCTTGGGCATTTTTAATCTGTAGCTCTGCTCTAAAAGAACCTACGTACCTGGGCCCGCCCACTATCCTCGGAAACGTAAAATGATTGGCTAGAATTCAAAGTGTATCACAGGTCAGGAAAAAAAAGCACCGAAATGTGCGCTGCTTTTCGGTCTGGTTACTACCGTTTATGTCAGAACCGGTGCCATCATGGCACCGGATACCGGTACCCATCCCTATGTGTGTGTGTGTGTGTGTGTGTGTGTGTGTGTGTGTGTGTGTGTGTGCACTTTACCCCAGTATGAAACCCCAAACCCATGGCAGACCCAGCAGGAAGTGAGAAACCACAGCAACAATGCAGGCTTCCACCATACAGGGTCCAACTGCAACACGTACGCACACTGCTTTCAGTCGACTTAAAGCCTGCATGCAAACACAGAGTTAAGAGACTGCATTTGATTTTGTGTGCAACTTAACTTAGACTGATATTTAAATGTACACGTACCTCAGGGTTGAGGCCCAGACCAGCCCTGGTCAGGATGATGGACAAGGCGATGTTCCTCAGAGCTGCAGACCAGTGAGTGTCGATGAAGATGGCGTCCGTTATGTAAGGAACATTACGCAATAGCAGACCTGCCAGCAGCATACCTACACGCACGCACACACATACACAGGTTTTTACATGGTTGCCACACCTGTAAGTACCCCAGCTAACATAATCTGTGCTAGCAAAATACAATGATTCAACATGCATCTGAAATTACAATTAAATTCTTTTTATCTACAAATGCTTCCTGGAAAATACAGTATGTTATAATAAAGGGGTAACAATTCGTGTTTTACTGGAATTAAAAAAATAATTACAGTAATTTTAAGTAGTGTATCAATATTTAAGTAATTTACACTATGCTGTACTTTTAGAGATGCAGGCTTTATTATTAAGGGGATTCGCTTTGCCTTTTTGATTTCTTATTATGTTGGTGTGTATCACTATTCAAATGGCCAAGATAAAATTTCAGATAAAACACACAGAGAATCAATTTAATTCCAGGGGAATTACAGCCATATGCTGTATTATAAAGTTCTACCTAATCACTGTCTTATTAAATCATCATCAAATGGACCTACGTCTCCTCAAAGCAGTGATTGGTCCAGTGTTTCCACCTTTGCATTTTTGCTTACTTCTAATGTCACCATTTTCTCTTCTAATTGACTCAAGGAGAATGGATGAACTCCAAGAGAGAGCACAAACCACCCTCTACTGTTTATGCTGCATATTGCAGCACATCACAGACACACAAGCATAGCTGCTGGGAAGATCTACATCAGAGGCTCTTAACACAGATTTTATAAACTAGAGCTGGGCGATAAACGATAACGATATGTATTGTGAAATAACTTTTCCCGATAGAAAAATGAAACTATTGCGATAGACCTCATCTCTCTCTCTCTTCCTCTCTTATAAAAAATGAATAGCCAATTCAAATTAAGCAGCGCAGAGCCGAACCAATCACAGCCGCAGCGTCACGTCACCTAACTTGTTACGTACAGCTCAAGTGCCAAGCCGCACATGTGTATTTGTTTGGAAAGCAGCCAGCGGCCGGGTAATGGAGGAAATGAGTGTGCCGACTAGAGATGGACCGATCCGATATTACGTATCGGTATCGGTCCGATACTGACCTAAATTACTGGATCGGATATCGGAGAAAAATAAAAAATGTAATCCGATCCATTAAATATCACGAAAGCACCTCACAAAACTTGCAACACGCGTAACTCACCTCAGAACGTTAGCACATCGGAGCAGTATGCATCACGTGATAGAGCGGCTGTGGCATGCGGGACCTGGTCTGGATAGCATGTGGAGCTTCGCTAGCAACCCGGCATTTCATCTCCGACAAAGTTATCCCCGAGAGAAGTAAAGCAAGTGTGTAAGTCCATCTCTGAATGTTTGTAAAGCATTCCTCCTCCAGCTTATCCAGGGGAACACCAAGGCGTTCCCAGGCCAGCCGAGATATATAATCTCTCCAGCGTGTCCTGGGTCTGCCCCAGGGCCTCCTCCCAGTGGGACATGCCTGGAACACCTCACCCAGGAGGCGCCCAGGGGGCATCCTTGTCAGATGCCCGAACCACCTCAGCTGGCTCCTTTCGATGTGGAGCAGCAGCTGCTCTACTCTGAGCCCCTCCCGCAGGTGGCCGAACTTCTCACCCTATCTCTAAGGGAGAGGCCAGCCACCCTTCGGAGGAAGCTCATTTCTGCCGCTTTTATCCGCGATCTCGTTCTTTCGGTCACTACCCACAGCTCGTGGCCATAGGTGAGGGTAGGGACGTAGATCGACCGGTAAATTGAGAGCTTCGCTTTTACACTCAGCTCCCTCTTCACCACAACGGACCGGTGCAGCGTCCGCATTACTGCAGCTGCAACCCCAATCCGTCTGTCGATCTCCGGCTCCCTTCTCCCATCACTCACGAACAAGATCCCGAGATACTTGAACTCCTCTACTTGGGGCAGGAACTCATCCCCGTCCCGGAGTGGGCACTCCACCCTTTTCCGGCTGAGAACCATGGCCTCAGATTTGGAGGTGCTGATCCTCATTCCCACTGCTTCACACTCGGCTGCGAACCGTTCCAGTGCGAGCTGGAGGCCCTCACCCGATGAAGCCAACAGAACCACATCATCCGCAAATATCAGAGATGAGATTCTGAGGCCACCAAAGCGAAAGCCCTCCGCCACTTGGCTGCGCCTAGAAATCCTGTCCATAAAAATTATGAACAGAACCAGAGACAAAGGGCAGCCCTGGCGGAGCCCATCACCCACCGGGAACGAGTCCGACTTATTGCCGGCAATGCGAACCAAGCTCTTGCAACGGTTGTATAGGGATCGAATGGCCCGTAGCAATGGGCCAGACACCCCATACTCCCGCAACACCTCCCACAGGACACCCCGAGGGACACGGTCGAATGCCTTCTCCAAGTCCACAAAACACATGTAGACTGGTTGGGCAAACTCCCATGCACCCTCAAGTATCCTGGAGAGGATAAAGAGCTGGTCCAGTGTTCCGCGACCAGGACGAAAACCACATTGTTCCTCCTGTATCCGAGGTTCGACTAGCGGACGAACTCTCCTTTCCAGCACCCTGGCATAGACTTTCCCAGGGAGGCTGAGGAGTGTGATCCCCCTGTAGTTGGGACACACCCTCCGGTCCTACTTCTTAAAGATGGGGACCACCACCCCGGTCTGCCAGTCCACAGGTACTGCCCCTGAACATTGCAGAGGCGTGTCAACCAGGACAGCCCTACAACGTCCAGAGCCTTCAGGAACTCGGGGCGGACCTAATCAACACCAGGGGCTCTGCCACCAAGGAGTTGTTTAACTGTCTCAGTGACCTCGCCCCCGGAAATTGGCGGGTCATTCCCCTCATCCCCAGACTCTGCTTCCTCCTCGGAAGACGTGTCAGTGGGATTAAGGAGGTCCTCGAAGTATTCCTTCCACCGCCTGGCAATTTTCTCAGTCGACGTCAGCAGCGCTCCGCCAGCACTATACACAGTGCAGGTAGAGCACCGCTTTCCCCTCCTGAGACGCCTGATGGTTTGCCAGAATCTCTTTGAGGCAGTCCGAAAGTCTTTTTCCATGGCCTCCCACACCCGAATTTTTGCTTCAGCCACTGCCCGAGCCGCATTCCGCTTGGCCTGTCGATACCTGTCGGCTGCCTCCGGAGTCCCACAGGCTAACCAAGCCCGATAGGACTCCTTCTTCAGCCTGGTGGCTCCCTTCACCTCTGGTGTCCACCATTTGGTTCGGGGATTACCACCGCGGCAGGCACCAACCACCTTGCGGCCGCAGCTCAATGCAGCAGCTTCGGCAATGGAGACGCTGAACATGGTCCATTCGGACTCAATGTCCCCAGTCTCCCTCAGAATGCTGTTGAAGGTCTGCCGGAGGTGTGCGTTGAAGATCTCGCAGACTGGGGCCTCTGTTAGACGTTCCCAGCACACCCTCACTACGCGTTTAGGTGCACCAGGTCTGTCCAGCGTCCTCCCCCGCCACCTGATCCAACTCACCACCAGGTGGTGATCAGTTGACAGCTCAGCCCCTCTCTTTACCGGAGTGTCCAGAACATATGGTCGCAGGTCTGGTGATACGATTACAAGATTGATCATCGACCTACGGCCTAGAGCGTCCTGGTGCCACGTGCACTTATGGACACTCTTATGTTCGAACAGGGTGTTCGTTATGGCCAAATTGTGATTAGCACAGAAGTCCAATAACAAAGCACTGCTCGGGATCAGTTCAGGGAGGCCGTTCCTCCCAATCACGCCCCTCCAGGTCTCGCTGTCGTTACCCACGTGAGCATTGAAGTCTCCCAGCAGGACAACAGAGTCTCCAGGTGGAGCACCTTCTAGCCGGTATCTCTCAACCTCACGCACTAACTCAGGCTCCTTCCCCACCAGAGAGGTGACATTCCATGTCCCTATTGCCAGCCTTGGCAGCCGGGGGTCAGTCCACCAGGGCCTCCACTCCTGGCCGCCACCCGGCACACAATGCACCCGACCCCTATGGCGCCTCCTGCGGGTGGTGGGCCTGCGGGAGGATGGGCCCATGTCTCCTCTTCGGGCTGTGCCCGGCCGGGCCCCATGGACTAAGGCCCGGCCACCAGACGCTCGCCCTCGGGCACCCTCCCCGGGCCTGGATCCAGGGCGGGGCCCCGGTAACCCTATCCCGGGCAGGGTAAACTGTTCCCTCGATAATCTTTTCATAAGGGTCTTCTGAATCGCTCTTTGTCTGGTCCCTCACCCAGGACCAATGGGAGACCCTACCAGGGGGCAAAGCCCCCAGACAACATAGCCCCTGGGATCCCTGGGACACACAAACCCCTCCACCATGATAAGGTAGCGATTCAAGGAGGAGTTCTATTTTGAAACTTAAATGCTTTAGCAGCTACCTTTTGTGTAGTTTGTAATATTTGCCTTTATTTATCTGAAACTGAAGCCTCATTTTAAGTACATCTGCCCTGTTGAACTTATTATGGGAAATAAATATTTAAATCAAAACAAGCTGCTGATTATTTCACATTTTACTTGTGAGCAACGGCACATTTAAATCTTACAAATATAGTTATTTGGCTTATATCGTGATATACTGTATATCGTTATCGCCTGAAATGAAAAAAACATATCGTGATATGAAAAAATCTCATATCGCCCAGCTCTACTTGCTTAAACTATAAAAGGAATGAGTGATTGGGCTGTACCAAGCAGTGGAGGGAAGGGGGGCAGTGTGGGCAGTTGGATCATTCCCACCAGCTTCCCTCCCAGCACGGAACAGATGAAGAGGATGATGATGCCGAACAGGTTCCCTCCAGGTAAACACTCTTTTCCCGTGATGGTCCAGACGACTCCGAACAGCAGAGCAAACAAACACACTGCAAGCAGATGTGACATCCCATTAAGATTCAGTGTGACAGGACACATTTACACAGTGCTGCTGGTCAGGTAGAGTATTTAATGAAGACACATAGTTGAGGATGTTACCTTATACAAACACACAGGCATCATGAGTGTTCGTTACCTTTGGTGATGAGCAGGTTGATGATTCCCCGAGGTCGAGGACATCTGTCCTTCAGACTGATACAGGACGCGCAGCAGGAAGAGTCAGATGATGGCGTCTTCATCTGTTCATTAGATGTTTTTCAGTTTCTGATATTCATCATTCATTTGGTCACAGCAACAGATTGCTGCAGACACCAGTAGTTTGCATAGAAGACGCCAGCTTGTCTGAACTATTGCCAAATGTAGAACATTTGTCTTTCAAGAAAAACGTTTTCATTTTTGCTGCAACCTACAACTTGCAACTTATTTCACCTAGAGACAGCTAGCAACCACTGACCAGCTGTTTGGGAAATATACATTTTTTCATTTCCATTTTTATACCGGCCTTTCTCTCGGTCAGCGCAGTGACCTACTGAGTCTTCAGCAATAAGTTAAACAGTGTCTGCCAGCAAACTCCAGCAACCAGATGGTGAATTTTCATTTTTCCCTAGCAACGGACTGTTTCTAGGACATCGCCAACCAGTCTCTACACTTGTGTGACTGAGCACTTACAGGACACAACGCCTAAACCACAAACTTTATTATCATTAATATTCATGAGAACTTTAAACCCTCAACTACAACCAGGTTGCTGAGGTTTCATTAGAGTGAGGTTGCATTCGATCCATCTGTAGTTGCTAAAAGAGCACAGATTCAGTAACTATAAGGTGTTACCCTTCAAATTAAGTGTCTTATATGAATTTTGTCCTTGGAATTCTTATGTTCTAACATTTGGAAAGGAAAATTCCCAATAAATGGGTAGAAACTGCCTTAATAACAACAATTCTTGGTCTTTTTTTTTTTTTCGTTGTATGCATGCTGGTCTCCTTCACTCTGACTCCAAAGTGTTTTACACATATTTTCACATGTAGAGCCCACTGCCCAGAGGTTAGCTGCAGTTCTCATCTGTCCACCTACATTCAGTCTAAACCTTAAAAATTACAGAGCCCCAACACTTGCATATGGTTTCTATAAATAGACGGCCTTTCTCAGAGCTCAGAGGTGAATCACACTCACCGTGGTCGTGTCGTCCGGCTCCTCCGGCTCCTCCGCCTTCCTCCGGGGCAGGACGGTGATCTCTCTGTCCTCTTGACCAGCCTGAACTTTACTCCCTACCTTTACCAGAAACGTGCATGTGTACAAAAGTGAGAGAGAGAGAGAGAGAGAGAGAGATAGAATGGGTTTAAAGACATGGGCTGTAGGGTTTTGTCCTTTGTCCTCTTCAGCCAAACCTCTTGAAGCAGGTGAATTTCAATGGTTGGCGAATTACTAAGGCCCTAGAAGTTACTCTGTTTGCTCTTTATGTTTTGCTCAATACTTCCTAGATTTTCTTTAAAAGTTGGCAAAAGACTGCTGATGCAGGACTTTGTTCGTGTTCAGAGATCTTTTTAAAAATAGTAATAATTTTATTATAACATTTAAGTGATGAGATGAACAGAAAGAAATAGGAAAACCAAAAAAAAAAAGTAAAGAGAAATAAAACTGGTATGGAAGAACCACCAAAAACAGAGAGCACTGTAAAATAATTGAAAGCTGATTTCAAAAAGACAATCAAAGGCAGTAAAAGATCATAAAGGATTCAATCACAGCAAAACACCAATACTTCTGTGAGCCTTATCTCCTCAGGCTGGTCATTTCAAAGCTGGAAAGCCCTGATGGAAAAATTTATGGTCACCCTTTAGATATATAACAAGCCTCATCTTTGGAGGATCAGAAGGTGCCAACAAGCTCATAACATATGGGGTCAACTCTCTTCTGTATTACATCTTAAAAATCCATGCATTATTTAAACCACTTATCCAGTTTAGGCTTCCTGCAACATATATATCACCTATAAACCAAATACCACAAAGTTACTTTCGCAGTTTTTGAGTAAAGTCATGCTTTAAAAGTCTGACTAGTACAAGGCCAGCCACCTCATTCCTGCAGGTTAGTACAACGTCTGCAGAGGCACCAAACTGCTGTGAACCAAGTACATTAATTGGACTCGTGCTGCAAAAACTTGTCAGTGATTATTTTTTTCATTACTATATCGTATGACTACCAAGGTCAAAAACCTTTATTGAATATTGTGACGTAGTTGTGTGGTGTAATCTCTGATTGGGTCATGTGATGGCTTCCTTACTGACATACCTCCTAAAAGTCAGATAACGCAGCCAAGAAACTGGGGTGTGTTCATTATGGTGTGCTGGTATTGGTTGTTGTTGGTCTGCCCATTTGCCCCACTAACCTGTGGAAGGCCACACCTCCACCGTGAGACTGAGTGAGCACATGTCAAAGAGGAACGCACACCTATTCCTGTTTGTTTTCCTCCTGTTTGTCTGTTTACTAGACAAACAGTTATTGTTTTATCCCATCAGTCACTAAACGAGCAGATACACTGTCCACCTCTCACACACACATACAGATCATGAAAAATGTCAACATTCGACATTTTATGGCTCTGGACCCTCACTAATGTCTAAAGTCCGCTGGTTTCCAGTTGATGTATCCAACCTTTTATGTTTTCAGAAGAACTTTGATGATTTCTAAACACTCTGCAGCCACATGGGTGATTTACAGCTTAAATGTGACAGACAGCCATGCACGTAAAGCTGACTTTGTTTCTAAGAATAACCGAACAAGTACACGGGTGTTTAATGTTTGGTGATCCAATTTCATGAACTTAACAACTTTTTATGACCAAATAGCAGCTTATCTGTACCTCTAAATCTGTTAATTGTTTTATGATCTGTCGTTGCCATACATTGGTCCACTGTGACATGTGATAGCATTACTGCTCCGGCCTTCATTCACTTTACATGGTTAAAATGACCTTTACTGAAGCGCCAAGGGCCAACTGGAGGTGGACGGTGGAGGAGTGAAATATCAACACGCTGCATTAAAACTATGAAATATGTAAGAAATCCTGCTTTACACAAAGTGTTGTCAACCTATTGTATTTCAAGTGTCACACATTGTGTTTGTTTGTTTAGTGCATATATGGCAGACATGGTTTATGATTTACTATCAATAGTCTTAGATCCTCTGCCCTCTTTTCTTGAACAGAGGTATCCATCTGATCATCAGCCCGTCAGCATTTCAAGTTCCAGGTCAATGACTCCTTGTCATTTATTAGCTCTGCTTTGAGTCGCTGTTGGTTTTTGGCCTCTGCATTCCCATATTCATAGTTAATAGTTAAGTCTGGCTTTGAGGCTACAACAGCTCAGGCAGGTCTCTCTGGTCCTTATTCTCACTCACTTGTTTTACTGTCAGTCAGGAAACTTGTGCCAGTTATTCAGTTGTTCAACTGCTCATGAATGCAAATATTACATCAGCAAGTCACTGGTGACGACTCAAGATGACCTGCTGAAACTCAAAGAGACTTTGGTTATCAGAGTATTTCATAAACTGCTGATCTGTTGGGATTTTTCCCACACAGCCAACTCTAAGGTTTACAGAGAATCATCTGAAAACATCCAATGGTCTTCAAGTCTCTGGATGAAAATGCCTCAGTGATGTCAGAGGTCAGACTGCTTCAAGCTAACAAGAAGGCAACGCTAGATCAAAGGCATGCAGAAGAGCGCCTCTGAATGCACAGCGTGTTGAACTTTGAAGCTAACAGTCAACAGAAGTCTGCACTGGGTGCACTCCAGAGAGCTAAGAACTAAAGCTACAATTCACAGACTCATCAAAATTGGACAGTAGACGGTTGGACAAACATTTCCTGGTCTGATGAGTCTCAGTTTCTGTTGCAACATTCAGGCAGGGTCAGAGCGTGGATCCATCCTGCCTTACATCACCTGTTCAAGCTGCCAGTGGTGTGGGAGAGATTTCACAGGTACAGAACAAGCACCCTGTCAGTTTGTTATCTCAAACAGACTTTAAAGTGACCATCTCCAGTCTTGGATGACAAACTGGTCACACGTACTGGGCTAGTTTGATGGCTGGAGCAGTTGTGTTTTCTTTACCATGTCAGAGCAGAAATAGAAGGAAAGATAAAGTTGTAGGCCACGTGACTCCACGTGTGTGGTTTTAATAGGTGGATGTTTTGTGTGATGTGAACAGTCGGTGGTACCTCAGCCTGTTCCTGCTGCAGCCCAACGTCGCTCACCCGAAGGTAACGCTTGGTGGCCTCTTCATCCATCATCTGAAACAATCACGCATTTCTTCTCATATATGTGAGGAGCCACATTTAAATATTTCAAATAAGTCTGATTTCAAACTAACAAAGTCCTTAATGCTAAATGCCATTGAAGTCCAATCAGTCTATTCAAGTAAGAATAGTGAAAATGTCATGGAAATCATGAACAAAATGAGCACCCAAATAAACTTTTTAAAACGTCTTAATGGACGGTGTCAGTTTACTTTGTGTGACCATTCAGAAAATCCTCATCTAAATCCTTGTTTCATTCACCTTTTTAAAATTTTAATAAAGATGTTCCACATTTCATCTGAGAGGATATTTCAGTTCTAAAGGCTCATGGACACATTGCAGGCGGTCCAGAGACTCGCAGAGCCGCCCTGTAATCATGTAAGTAGGTGCACTTTAGTCCCACCAACACCTTTAATCACGGACACTTTTCATTGTTGTTACCAATCAAATCTGCCCGCTGCAACCCTTTCGCTCTTCTCTGCGGTTGATGAATGGACCAACAGCAGTACAAGCAAGAGTGACGCACACACTAGTCGGTCCACATACAGGCCTCCATTTGTGCACCGCCTCCATCTGACATCAGCTTTTTGCAGGCAGACAGGCTATCCCAAGACTGCGGTGGACAGTGAACGCACCACCTCTGCTTCACCAGAAATTCCACTTAATGCTGTCCTGAGATCCCTTCTCATCCAATTTAATCTCCACTCACACCTTAGCCAATGTGCTCCTAATGCCTCAATGCCTCACATGACTGTAGAGCGATCAGCGACTCATAAGAAATTCACTTCAGTGACCCACGCCTTGATTCCCACCTTGGCCCCTGTGACCCCAAATGATTCTCATGATTATAGGGTTGAACCCTCTGCAAGGTGACTCTCCAACAACGAGTAAATACCTGAGAGTCTCCACCAGCTTTTAGACCTGAACAAACCTCTTGGATGGATAAACAGTGAAACTTCTCCAAGAACCTGAAAAGAAGTCCAAACTCAAGAAGTACCCGGAGTGACTTCTTCAAAGGTTTTAATGCCAGCTGATGATTGTTATTGTCAACATGCTGATAATCCTCACTATAGATTACCAGATTTAGCAGATTAGAAAAAGCTTACACTTGGAAATCTTTCATCTTTAACGCCACCCTTACTGTAATCTCTTAATCTACTGCATGACTAATAACTGAAGCCTTCAGAAAAGCAAAGTTACATACAATGTGCAGTTTTACCTGGAAATACAGTGATGCAGGAGTAAGACATATCAGGCAAACTTTAACTTATTTCTAATAGAAATTATTTTTTTAAATAATATATATAAACAATATATGCATATATATAAATATGCAGTTTTTTCTCTTAAAAATGTGAAAATTGGCATTTCAAGTAAAATAAATAGTTGGCCTCAGTACTTGATCAACACACTGCTTCATTAATTGTGCATAAGCAAAAGTAAAACAGTATAGTCCAACTACTCTCCATTTCCACTTCAGGTCTTTTCAGCCCATCACAGAAATCTCCACGTAAACCCAAAACAAAGGACAAATGTTCCCTCCAGTCCCAGCTGACAGCTTCACTGAAACCTCACACACTTCCCATCACGTACCCATAAAAGCTGAATTATTCTCATTTTCTCAGGCTCTTACCTCGAGCTGATGAAAAGTTGTGTGACTGGAACAAAGAGCAGCAGGCGACTTAGTCATCAAGCAGCAACAAGAGACGGAGGACGCGAGTGTCTGCCGCGTGTTAACAACAGACGGTTTTAACTCTGTTGTGTTTGTCGCTGTGCAGAATGACAGACGTCACACACAGACACACACGCGTGGTAAAGCCTGGCATTATGGGAACACAGGTCGCAGTAACCCTGAGTCCTCTGTATTAATGCCAGGCTGCAGGGCAGCAGACACAAACATTATCATACACATAATAGCAGGTGTGTGTCCGTGTGTGCGCACATGCAGCATTTACACTGGACGCCTGACGTTAACACGCCGCGCGCAGGTGCTGAGGTGACGGCCAGCTTTGACCTTTTTGTAGAAACTGAAATGTTCATGTGAGGAGTTAAATCAGAGCTGAGAGGCACGATGAAACGATGAAACCACTGCTTTGTGATCCAACAACCACACCTGTGCACGCACGCCGTATCTGAGGATTAGTGGTTTGCTTCTGCAACTAACTATTAAACCATCAGGGTATTATCTTCTTAAGAGTCAGGAAGTTGTGACGAATACTGTTTGTGATGCTCGCCAAGTGAGACAAGATGTTTGGACGTTCTACTTTGTTTTGTTTGAGATGTTTGCTTGGAGAATCAGCGGTTACCAGACTGAGGATGTGAACAACAGGACGGCAGCAGCACTCTGGACTGGGAGTAAGATGCTGCCCCAATGAGGGAGTTTAAGTATCTTGGGGTTTGTGAGCGAGGGAGAAAGGAGGAGACTGGTGGATGGATCGGTGCAGCGTCTGCAGTAATGTGGGCACTGTAACTATCTGTGGTCGAGAGAGACCTGAATGTGAATGCAAAGCTTCTGATTTACTGATCGATCTGCTCTGTCTGTGAGCTGTGGTTGCAGGTATGAGCTGCCTCTGAAGGCTGTCCACATCCACAGGAGCCTGCTGAAGTGGTTCAGGGACCTGACTATCATGCCTCGTGGATGCCTCCCAGCTGAGGTGCTTCCTTGTAAGTCAACAGTCTGGGCATCTCTGCTTAAATGCACACAGCAGTGACCCGGACCTGCAAACCTGTTCATTTAGACTGTTGTAGTGACTCCATGTAGCGCCTGCGATGTGACCAGCACCACTGCCAGCGTATTCATGACTGTGCATATTGTATTAAGTATGAATTAAACTTGTGGTCATGTCCTGGTGTTTTAAACCCGATGACAGAAACAACGGAAATGCAGGGACCTTTGTCGCTCTTGGCTCTCTGCTCTTTGTTTGCTGTGACATAGTCCACTGTGAGTGAGTCTATATGGCGTACACAAATATTTGATAAAAAAAATACTACATTTTTATATATCTGGTAGATGGGTGAATGTAGGAACACCCAGAATGTGAAAGTGAAATGATAATTGCATTTTCATTTCAGTTTGAAAACATCCATGCATGGAAACGATATTTGTGTGTTGTGATTGGTTGTGCTCTCACGGGTTTTATGGATTATTCGACTCTTCCAGGCAAAATCAAAGTACTGCCTACTTCAGTCGTAGACATTATCTATACAGTCTATAAAGCATGTAATGGAAAAAGACAACGCTGACACTGCGAGTAAATGAGCAATGCTTCATATGTTTATATTTTTTTACTGCAGGACAGCAAAGTGGTGATACCACAATGATGATACCCCCACTGCCATCTTTTTCTGTGGTACCTTCTTCAGGTTATTTCCACCTCTGTTCTTGGTGGGATCTTTGCAGCACACTCGGAGACGTGGGTTTCATCTGTTCATAGACAGTTTGCTTGGATTTAAATGATCTCCTGGGTTTTTAGAGAATATTTGTTAGCACTGATCTTGTGTTTGAAATACTTTGTGAGCAAAGCAAAGCAACACATTCACACATTGTAATTGCACTCGAAGTGTGGTTTCTGTGCTCAGTCTTTGTCAGCTAACAGACTTTCTCTGTCTTTATTTATTGGGGAAGGGACCCTCTACAACCCAGACAACTAACTCCAGGTAGCTTTTGAAGGAAGCACAATTGATAAAAATGTGCACCTGTTTGTGTAGCAAGCCTATTGGGACGGTGCTCGTCTTTAACTAAACCAGTGTGTTTTTAAGGCTTTTTATTATTACCAGAGCACAGTTCTCCAGTCTGAGCACATTCTATTTAATCTCCATCTAAAGATACTTCTGACACTCAACATCTCCATTATTTATCTCTTTTTCTGGACTAGAGGAAGTGGAAAGAGACGTGACGCCTCTGCAGACACGCCGTGAGTCACATATGCAGTCGCACATTACTTAATCTAAACATAACCCTCGACAAACCTTTCATGACTTGCGTTTAGAGCACTTTAGGTCAAACACACACAGAGGAGAGAGTGTGTGTATAAGTTTATTAGTGTGATACAAGATGATATAAACCAAATATTCACTGTTTACACAAACATTAAAGGCTACAGTCTGTCCATAAAGCATTTGAATCCATATAATCAAACATTACTCATCATCATCATCATGATAACAAAGTCATAACAGCTAAATCAGGAAGAAACAAACACACAGTCCTTACATGTGACTGTGTGCTCACACACACATACACACACACACACTAACAGCCCTGTGTAAGAAGCATGACATACAAAACGCTGTAGAAAAATACTCTTAAAAAACCAAACACACAAAACAACATCAGCAGCAGCAACTTGGAATGTTCTGGATGTGAGTCCGACCTCAGCACAGAAGGTCAACGGGGCAATTCGTTGGGCAACTCTTCCACTGGGTTAACAGGGAGTCAAAATGGGGAGAAGTGCTAAAATGTTGATCTCGCCAAGTGAAACAAATTCACAGCCTCCAATTATTCATTAGTGGACACGATGAGTGAAACATTTCCACCTTAGTTTTAAACTTACGTCTCAGGTTTAACAAACTCAGAGTTTTCACTAAACCTGCTTTCTGAAACAAAAGCCCAGATAACTGCAGGGTGTATTATGACCAGCATTCAGCCTTTTGGAGCCTCTGGTGGAGAAAAACAGGAATCACCGCCTGCATGTCCACTAGCTCCACCAGATCTCCCAGAAGTCTAAGGCTCCAGTCACAAGGCCTAGAGACTGGTTGGCAACCACCGGGCAACCACTGTGTGCCAGGGAAAAATGAGAAGATGTCTTGCAGACAAATTAGGAGGAGTCACTGCAAACTGCTAACAACCAACCATCACGTGGAGATTTTTGGTGGTTCACCTTTGTTGTGACTGATTTCACCTGGCAACAGCTAGCAACCACTTGCCAGCCGATTGAGGAATACACGTTTCCCCCTGTGACCAGAGGTTGCTGAGTGTCTCTAGGCCTGTGTGACTGAGGCCTCAGTATGAGTCAGGGTTTTACTCTGTTGTATTGATGCTTCTTTGCTGTCTGTGTGAGTATTTTTGTCACACATATGAGGCAAACAAAACAAACAAAAACAGTTACCATTAATATTTCAGTGAATTCAGTGTGAGGCAGTTAGCTTAAAGCATAAATGTGGTAAACATGTGTATGTAAATAGAGGCAACACCCCAGTGATCACTCGGAGTACTGCAACAAAGAAAATTCAACCTTTTTTCCCACAACCCTCTCCATGTTTGAAGAGTCATCTAAAAAAACGCCGTCAGAACACGTAAACTGCAAACAAACCGTCCGTTGTGAGTTTTAATGAAGTCTTAATATCTTTTTTCCTCCTTCTAGTTCAGCTACGGTGTGAAAACTGTTACTGTTGAACAGTTCGACCTAAACGGCTTGTAAATACACAGCAAAAGCTAATGTAGCTTAGTGCTAACGCTATGAAAACACATCATTAAACGCTCTATACTGTGCTACATTTGTGCTTCGTACTCTAGCTGGCGCTAATTTGGCAGTTAATCGTTTGTGTTAGTGAGTCTGCTAGCTTTAAACTACAGTCTGACCGTCTGATACATGAGATAAAGCTCATATGTCTTATGTTAACATTTGGATTAACACTAATGTTTCCACATTAGCAATACGTTAAAGTTATACTTCACAGGCAGTTTAAATATTTGCTTTTTTGCGCTTTATCCACTTTGATGAACATTTAGGTTACTTTTAGATAAAAACTGGGTAAAACTTTACTTCAAGTCCCCTGATTTATCATTTATAATAAGCGTGTTATTAACTGTTTACGTTACTAACGATATATCTGTAAGCCAGAAACTTTAAAGGCTAATGATCTGCATTGTTCTAACTTCACCTCTGAAGACATTTTTCATTATCGTAAACAAACATGAATAAACACGGCTTAAAACTACATCGGTGTATGCTATATACAAAAATAAAGCTTGTGTTACATCTTCATGTGCCATTATACAGCACGACTGGGGTCGGGGGGGGTCAGTTAGAGGTTTCTGTCTGAAAGAAAATAAATGTAACTAGCAGCTGCGAGAACAAAGTTACATGTTGACCATCAAAGTTGCCTGATATAAATTGCCAGTGTGGTTTGAAGCACTTTCTGACGCTCACACAGCAGCTTACACTCACACACACACGTACAGTACGACATTGTACAAGTAACAAATTTTTTTTTGTTTTGTTTCTTTTTTTTTTACTGCTAGGCACTATAGAGTGAAGCATTGTGGGAAAATGAGTGCTCGGCTGGTCTGTTTTAGCAGCTTCAGCGCTAAACGCCTTAATATCATTAAAATGTTCGGTTTCACAGCTACAGTCCGGGAAACAGTCCTCAATCTTCTCTGAAATAGCAGATTTAGCTTCTGCTTACAGGATGTTTAGCACAAACACAATTTTGTATCACAGCTGCAAAACTATCATTAATCTGTTAATTGCTGTTATTAAATAATTTTTAAAATAGGGATTAATGAGTTAGGTAAGTAAGTGAATCTATCCTGCTCATTTCCAGCTCCATATTTGTATTCCTTGATGTTTCTAGAGTAGCTGTGCATGAGTCACACTTTATAATAATCCTTCTTTAACTTATACTGGGCCATGTCTGAAACAAGCTGTTTTAGCTCCTCCTTAAGACAATGTTCTTCAGAAACCTTGAGGAGTATTTCCGGCAAAGTAGCCGGAGAAAATGACTGTGAAATGGAGTTTTTCTGCTTTAATGCTGATTTAAAGTTTGAACAAGTAGTTTATGGAGTTCTTGGAAACAGACCATGTGCCATCTGATACACATGAACATCACAATGTTGAGTTTGAACTACTGCTCTAAGTCCTCTCTCACACAGGGCTGGAGGCTGGTTCGCAACCTCCAACCTGCAACTACTTGCCGACTGCACGTCAAACATCACACTTCTATGTTTTCCTTCTGCTTGGCGAGCAGTTGCAGACAAGCTTCGATGCAACCTTTGCAATCTGTTTGGCTTGGACTGATTGAACTGGTCAAACTAGAGGTTTTGAGCAGCATCTTTTTAACCAGTTTCACCCATCCAACTCCAGTAACCACTCACCAGCTGATCTGGGGATACACTTCTTTGAGTAGTTGTTAGGTCTGTGTGAGGATAGTGTAGTTTGTGACAGAAGCAAAAAGCTGTGAAATGAAACCACTGCTGAATGTCTCATGATGGAGTTTAACCAGAGTTTAAACAGACTTTACTGTTTACCTTACAATATAAAGCATCTTGATGTATCTGTTGTTGTGATTTGGTTCTATATAAATAAAGTTGAACTGAAATAAATTGAATTGAAAAGTGAAAGTGTCCTGGGTGTTTTCTGTGACTTCAGTTAGCTGAGATGAAGCCCAGCAGAGGAACTGCCGTCTTTGATGCTTCGTCGTTTTTTCAGCCCCAGGAAGTTTAACGGTTGGTTCGAACTACATAATTTAAAAGTATCTTGGTATAAAGTCCAGCATGAAGCACTGAGCGTTGGTTAACCGTCACAGAGGTTATGTTTTTGTTTCTGTGATGTTTGTAGGTTTGAATGTGTCGAGTAATAAAAACAATAAGGTCAGAGTTCAGTGACTGATTGTATGGATGTAACTTTCAATCACCGACAACATCAGCTGCTGCTCACACAGCGTCTGAAGGCTATCAGTATAGGCACAGGTTAAGGAACTGAACGTGTGTTGTGGCTGATGATGACATCACTTCCTTCTGGAATGAATGAGAGCTTGGAGCAGGAAGTGTCAGGTGAGTGAGCGTATGTGTCAGTCGGTCAGGTATGTGTGGATGTAGATCTGCTGTTGGATCCAGGGGGTGAAGTGCGTGACGTTGCTGTAAACCCCGGGTCCGAGCACTTTACTGAAGCACACGCTGCCCCACGACGTCAGGCCGAACAGCGTCCAGCGACCGCTGCTCTCCTCACACACCAGTGGGCCGCCGCTGTCACCCTGAACACACACGTTAAACACACACACACTGAGAAACTGTGTGGCCTCGGTACTTCATGCTGGACTGGTGCAGATGTTACCATGCAGGAGTCGACGGTTCCAGCTTCATAGCCGGCACAAAGCATTCTGGGAGTGATGGTCTTCATGTCGAAGTAGGACTGACACTGAGACAGAGAGATGATCCGGACCTCCCCTTCCTGCAGTTTAAAGGGCACTGCACACAAACACACAGGATGAAGAGGAGGCTTTAAATATAATAAGAGCGCTAAGGCTCTCGAAGTACTCTGAGCTTTCCTTTCACAGGACGTTAAAGCTCAAAGATCAGAAGGAATGAGCGCTGTTTTCACACGGAGGACGCTCTTGGCGACTAACAAGAGCACGTCTTTTATGTCGTTTTGTTAGTTCCAAGTGTCCTTGGACATAAAAATGAACTCCGAGTTGCCCCTGATGCATCCACTGGTGTCTAAGTGTGTAAATGTAAAAGCTGCCTAGGCGTACATAAAATCACTGCATGAGTGCATGATTAGGTGATTGAGACGTGGAGTAGAAAGCGTTTTGAGCACTTAAATTGAGTGAAAAGGCAGATTATGATTATGATTATGGAGACTGAGGTGAAAATAGAATAAAAACGATAGACTTGGTGTTATTTTTGGAGCCACCTGTGTGACCCTTCTGAAACATGCTGGTGTGTATCTGGTGGAACATCAAATATTTTCCTGAGTGGAAACAACCAGCTGCAGCAGCTGCATCGGAGCTGGAACGCGACCCGGCCACGCCTGGAGCATTCCCAGGATCGGCGTCGGTCCTGTGACACACGTGTGGGTGCAACAGTGAGACCAGACGCGCTCCGAGCTCGTCACATTTCAATCCACACAATATCTTTGATAAGCTACGCGAAGAGTCTTCTTGCTTAACTGCTAGCTAATCTGAAATGAATGAAACTAGTTTGAGAGTTTAATGAAACATCAGTTACAACTTTACAAGCAGGAGAAAGCTTTGTAGTTTCAAACCAAGCTGCATGATTTCAAGTTTATGTAACTTTCGCGGGGATGGAGTCTAGATTTAGAGCGCTTGAGCACAGAGCAGCATGAGAAAGTGAGTTACATCCACTCTCTCTCAGAGTGAATCTGAATAACGAGGGCAGAGCCTCTCTGACTCGGCTCGTTCTTTCTGCTTTCAAAAAGAGCTGCCGGCCTGATGTTTTTCAACCAGCAGATGAAGACAGAGAGCAGGACTCTGCAAAGTCTAAATGCACCGACTCTACGTGACGAGAATAAAACTCTGGTAGACGAATGATTGAAAGATGTGTGCGTGCCTACTTGTGCTGCAAGTACAAAAAGCGAGTTTAGTCTAAGGTTAGGAGTGGGATACGGCCAAAGACTGAAGTGTGTATGTACTCACTCCTGTTGCCCATGTGACCCCAGCCGGTGATGTAACAGTAGGAGTCGGGTAAAGGCAGCTGGCCCGGCTGAGGAAGACACACCGGTCTGACGAAGGTCGTCTCCTCAATCTGCAAACATTAACACGCCTCATCAGTCCAGTGCGATTACAGCTGATACTCGATCCTGTGCAGCAGCACGCTCTGACCTCAGAGTCCAGCTCCACTATACTGATGTCGTAGTCCACCACCGCCCGGTTGTAGCGCGGGTGTACGATGATGGAGCGCACCCCTCGGCTCTGACTGTGAGCTCCTGGGTGGTCCAGGTTGTTAATGCCCAGCACCACCTTCCACAGGTCTGCACTCTCTCTCCTGTGACACACACACACCGTTAGTGTGTGAGGTTAAAATAAAATGTGGCTCACTGACGACACATCCTGAAGACTTACCCCTCGAAGCAGTGCGCGACTGTCAGAGCCCACTTCCGGGCGATGAGGACGCAGCCGCAGACGTGTCCGCTCTGACCGCTCTGCAGCGAGCACTGCCAGGGCCACGCCCCCCGCCGGGACACCCGGCCACCCAGAATCCGCTTCTTCCTGTGAGGGTGAAGGCCCACCGCCTGGCGTAGACCGCACTCTGACGGCAACAAAGAGACAAAGTGGATTTGTTTATGATGAGCCATCCAACCAGCAACCTCACAGCCTGCAGTTCCTCCAACGTCCACTTGAGGCTCCAAAAGGGCAACAGCCCACATAGACTCCCGTGTTAAATGTCCACTTTACACCAGAAACAAACATGTTTACAGCCTAATACAGAAAACGGCTTTGGTCTCTGATGCCATGTTAATTATTAAAGTTATATTCATGGGGGCGTGGCCTCTTTGGCTGACAGCAGGACGGCGACTTGAGTTCCTGAGCTGTGTTTGTACAGTTGGAGCCTTTTTGAAGCATTTTTAATGCAATTATCTGATAAATAATAATAATAATGATGATAATAATAATATTGATATACCTGGTGTGTGGTTAATTGTACTAACAGATCGTCACTTCAGGCTCCAATATGGTGGCAGCCATACAGTTATAAGGTAAAGGCTTTAAAATGACGAGGCCTCTGCATCACGCTGTGATTTATACAATCTATAATTGTTATGTCTGCTTCAGTCAACCTACAGACAACCTGCAGGTTGTGACAGAGAACGCAGTATAATTGGTCAGAAGGTGACCATCTCTGGAATCTGACAGTCAACATCAGTCAGACAGCAGCTGGACGTCTGAACTCCAAAATACCAAACTACACTGAAACCTTGAGTGCAGGTCCAGCTGTTGATCAGCATCAACAGCTGGGCCTCATACATAACGGTGTATAAGTGACTGTAGCGCTGAATGTGGCTGCTTTGACAGTTTTTGAGATTAAACTTTTAAATTTGAGCTCCATCTGTTGGTAGCAGGAGGAGTGACAGTGCTGATCTACTCCTGCTCATACAAAGTACCTCCGTTTGACTCTTCAACTCAACTACAGTAGCTTCAAAATCACACTTCTTTATCTCACACTCGGCCTTTGCGCAGCCCCTTAAAAACAGGCATTTTTAGCTCCATCCTTTACAAGTCAAACCCTGAATGGCTGGAACATCAGAGATAACGATATAGATGCTCTCTGTGACATCATACAGAGCCAGAGCAGAAAAAAAACCATTATTGACCTCATAATTATTTTATGAGCATCCACCACCAGAGCAAGACTATGAGGGAAAGGTTAAACACGTCCACTTTAACATGCTTCTACAAACACACTGATTTGAGAGAAATCAGTAAGTAAGGGATAAAAGAAGAAGGTTTACCTTCTCTGGTACACAGGACTGAAACTCTCTGCCTGGAGTGACACGCATGACTGCAGGACAGACAGAGAAACATCTGTTATAAACACATCACCGCGACACCAGCTCACAGTGATTCTTCAAAACAGCCAGGTAAGACAACATCCTGCCTGAACAGGTGTCCTGTTTCCTGCCTGATGGGCTCAGCCCAGATACTGCAGACAGCTTTTAACATCAGTGACCGGCAGATAAACTCAATGCTGGACTGAGGCCCTCTTATTAAATCAGCCTCAGTTTGGTCTCTTTGACCGACTCACCACAAGCTTCTTACCTTCTCTTTTCCAGCCGGGCCTGCAGAGCAGAACCGTTCCTCTGGTGCCACTCGGGGTGGACGTGTAACCAGCGTCGACGGCCTTGGACGCCGGGCTGATCGGGCACCCTGGAAACAGAGGAGGGAACCCTGCAGAGACAAACACAATATGCTTATTCCATCAGAAACTCAGAAATGCTCACACTGCAGGAAACAATGTGTTTGCTTTGGGTCAGTGAAGCTGTCTGGGTGGAGTGTGCACGAGACAGAACGCCGAATTCACCTGACAATTACCTGCTCTATTCTCACAGAATAAATCCACAAATAATTACTTTTACAAGGATAAATCTGACAGGATAAAGCCCATCTGTGAGTCAGACATCTGTTTTCACCTCCAGCTCCTCTGGGTAATGTCTACAAAGATCAATGCCTCCAGTGCACGTCTAAAAACTACTTTTAGATGGTTTGTGTATGTATTTAGAGTTTCCCTCAGAATAACGTGTCTCCAGTCAGTTTCTCATCCCGAGGGCAGACTCCAACTCCACTGTTCTGAACTGCAGTAACTGAGCCGTCTCAAAACTGATTTTCAGAGCAGAGGACAGTCTGAGCCTGTCAGCTGCAGTCCGGGATGATGCAGCTGGAGTCGGAGGTGAGATTCTGAACGAATATCAAGGAGCTGGTCAGCCAGGCGGGGAAACACAAGACAGGAAGTCCAACTGGATGTTTTTACTTCACACTTTGGGGACTCGTCTCATTTCTCTCCACATCATAAATAAAAATATTTGAATGTGAAGAAAGTCTTTAATAACGTGTGCGTGTGTTACTAACCTTACCCTAGTCCCAGCTGGTTGCAGGTCAGTTCGCTCAGCTCGTCGTTCCACTCATCTGCACAGACCTGATACTCTGCCGCCGTCTTAAACACCGTCAGCACAGAGCCCGATCGATCGGACAGAGACACTGCAGAGAGAACAGATCAGCGCATGTTTGGGTAGTAAATACTCATCAGAGATGAAATACTGTAAAATATTTAGAAGTCACGTCCGAAATTCCTTTTTTTAAAACCAGTAAATAAATGTTCCCTCTGCAACTTTATCATGTTGAACTTCACTTTACGCAGATGATACACAGCTTCCTACTACAAATACTCTCTGCTGTTTCATCATTATCAATAGTTAGTGAATGTATAAATAAGCAGACACAGAGAGTGATTTTGCAGGATGAAAAGTAGAAGGACCAAAGCTGCACTCAGGTGTCCCTGTTAACATATTAAAGAACAACCCAACGTTTTAAAAGTGGGACTATCCTACCACAGTTCCATTCGTCGGAGCTGTCTGAGCAGTGCTTCTTTCCATCACACCACAGAGTGCGATGGACACACTGATGGTTGTTACAGGAAAGCTCGTTATCCCTGCACACCGCTGAGGAAATATGAATGGATATCATTAATAATACAGTCAGGAAGGGGATTGTTGGCCCAGCGCAGAACAAAACATAATAACATCAACATCAGGGAGTCTTACAGCAGTTGGTCTCGTCCACCAGCTGGGGGCAGTCTGGGAACCCATCGCAGATCATGCTGGCTTTAATGCAGACTGTGCTGCCGGGACACTCCCACAGAGCACGCTCAGAGCAGCCTGACAGACAGAAAGGTGAGATCATGACCTGCTGCACTAAACTGCTGAAGCATTCGTCTCGATGAGGCCGCGGCGGCCTCGATGACTCTGACATGACTCACCGCAGTTGTCCTCGTCGCTGTGGTCGTCACAGTCCAGGTGTCCGTCACAGCGTTTGCTTGCCAGCACGCAGCGACCTGACCTGCACTTGAAGTGGCTCGGAGAGCACTCTGTCACCACGAAAACACACATCGAACAGAAGATTTTAGTTTTAGGAGCAGAAAGTTTCAGCGACCGTCTTCGGGACAAACGGAGTGTACCGTCGACTCCGGCCTCTGGCAGCAGGCAGGTTGTGTTTCCTCCCTCCTCTGGAAACTGACTGCAGTCTGAGTCTTCCGGCCACTGCAATCCCACAATGCTGAGCACCGACTCACACTTCTCCTTTGCACTACGACACAACGATCTGCAGGGCGAGAGGGTGAGGACAGAGTGAGAGAAGGAGAGAGGAAAGGTATCTGAAACCTTCCAGAGGAATAAAGTGATGATTAACTAGCTGACTGTGCGCTGACCTGCAGGGCGGCACCCTCTGCAGGCTGACCGGGTCACACTTTGGTACCAGCAGCGTGCAGGCGTAGAACATTAGGTACTGGTAGCAGCCGGTCTGGACCAAAGCGGGGAACAGAGAGGACTCCCAGGACACGGAGCTCTCTCTCTGGGACAGGTGACCCAGGTAGTTGGGGAAGCTGGTGAGGTTGTAGGGCAGATTCATACACAGCTCCAGGCTGATTGGCTCACAGCGAGCTGGGACACAGAGCGCAGAGTGAAGACTAATACGAGAGGGAAACCTACACACTGTCACCCACATAATGCATACGACATGACTAACTTCCATTTTTAGGTTTAAAATACATCCAAGCATGAATCAACTTCAGCCTGTAAGTTAGAAGCTAATTACTTTAAAATGTCAAAATAAAAGCTAAGAAGTAAAAAGAAGGAAACACACAGTGCAGAATGTTTTTAAAGTCATGTAGGAATATGTGAAAATGTGATTTTAAGTGTGTGGGGACTGATGAGACCATTTCCTCAGGAGCTAAATGTTTCTGCTTCATACAGAATTCCAGCTGCTCAAAGCTCTGGACTTCCTTTATTGTGTTTTTCATCTGATAAAGCTCCAGATGTTTTCAGACAATAGCAGGTCTGACCTGCAGACAGGACAGGTTAACAGTCAGACTCTTTTACTACAGAGACCTGCTTTTGAAATATGAGCAAAATGATTTGTTTGCCATCATCATGCTGAAACAATCTTTACAAACAAAACAAAAAAACATCATCTGGATGAAGCAGATGTTGTTCCTAAACATGATGATATGGGTCGGCATTAATGGAGCCTCACAGATGTACCAGGCACAAGCTTCACTGGGCGATTCGCAGTATCAGATTAGGAGTATCAGATTAGGATATTGGATTCAGAAGATGCTGCTGTGTGAACACAGAGGCATCACCGCCTGCATTTTACCATCTGTGCACCTCATTACTGTAACTCCGCATTTTGGGTTAAATAGAAAATTCAACTGGAAACTGAAAGATGAGTTTTTTGTAATTTTACAGCCAAAATTAAAAAGTAAATCCAGGTATGATACTTGGGTGATAAAGGGTTAAATGTGACAAGCTTCTCATTGTCAGATTTATCTTTGTGAGGACAGTTTGTTGATGACTCACTGCAGCTGCTGTTGCTTTGTGGGTCGCACACGGCGTTGCCGCCAGCACACATGGGCTGACAGGAAGTGGCAATACAGCTGGGCTGACCGGGAACACATCCACCCTGACCTGGACACACACACACACACACACACACACACAGGTAAGGCGCTATAGTGGAAATACTGGAAATAGGATGTTGGAGATGTGTGACAGAGGAGGATTGCTGGGACAGGGTGACATGCAGGCAGAAGGTGAGACTTTACAAAGTGAGTCAAACCAATCAAAAAGGCCCTGATAGCTAATGAACTGTGTCTAGTTTGAAGAACAGTCAGTATATATAACAGTTTGGCTCCTGTAACTTGTTTTAAGTTTTAAGAATCTGCCTCTGTGCAGGAAAGCTGCTTTATGAATAAAAGTGTTGTCTTGTGGTGACGATTAGGATGTGATTAGCTTTGAAAATGAATTATTATCTTAGTCATTAGGGATCTAAGATTTACCAAGTCATGTGTGAGATGTTTGTTCATCTGAATGATCTTCTGTCTTTTATAACAGCTTTTATGGTCAAAAGGTTAGTTTGTCTGAACTTTCTTTTAGTGTGATTTTGCTTCTAATGACAGACAGAGTCTCACTCTGGTCTACGGTGCAGTTGTCTTCATCGCTGCCATCTTTGCAGTCGTCCTCGCCGTCGCAGCGAAACGCGGAAGGAATGCACTGACCGTTCCTGCACTCCAGCAGACCCTGACTCTTACAAGCTGCAAACACACACACACTTACTGTCATTTTTGATGAGTTATAGTAACACGTGACACAGCAGTAAATCAGCTGAGCGCTCACAAGTTGTCACGTTTCCCTCGGAGTGGAAACCATGTGAGGCAGACTAAAGCTTTCTTCACATTCACTATTCAGTCCTTTCATCTATATGTACATTTGTTCCTGCTGCAGTTCCATTTTTTTTCTTTTAACTGATCCAAAGATGCTGTTTTTTGGTAGTGCACCACATGAAAGCACCACCAGAGGGCAGTGTGTACCACTGGAAAGTTTTGCTGAGCTCAGTGAGCTGTGAAAATGGGAACAACCAGTAGCAAACAAAGTGTAAGTAGTAAGTTGTTTAAATTATGAGCGAAGTTAAACCTCTCATTTCTTAGTTTAAATCCTTCTGTGGTTGTCTATGGACAGTGTTGGGGAGTAACGGAATACATGTACCGCCGTTACGTATTTAAAATACAAAATATGAGTAACTGTATTCCGTTACAGTTACCGTTTAAAAAGGTGGTATTCAGAATACAGTTACTTTGTTGAAATAAATGGATTACACTGCGGTACTTTCCTGTTTCATATTGTCGCGGGTCAGGACTGTTTGGGTTTGTTTGACAGCTACGTTCTGTTGTTCCAGGCGGCAGCGTTACGGTTGCCATGGTTACAGGGCGACGCTCTCTCTCTCTCTCTCTGCGACTGTGTGTTTCCTGGGTGAGAGAGCACCTTTTCGTTGTTGTTGTTGTGCTAAGCTAACAGGCAGAATGCTACAAGCATAGCTCTAAAGAATGTAGCATCATGGGCAGTGTAGTCCGTGCTGCAGGGAGAATGGACTGCCATACACGTTATGGGTCTGTGAGCGCGAGGAGGGAGAAAAAGGGGAGTGGAAAGGTACGAGTTGTCATCGAGGAAAAACGGGAGCTGGAAGCATGTAAATATAATAATAACCACTTCAGCCAAGAAGAGTGCCTGACGAGCCCAGCTGTAAGTAAGCTATTAAGACTCGACTGTACACCGTGTTCGTGTTTTCCTCCGAAAACAATAAGTTCTGTTGGAGCAGCCTTTCAACGCCTCTCTCTGTCTCTCACAAGAAAAGTTGACCCAGACAACAAAGTAAAGCTATTTTTCGGCTATGAGCCGACAGGGACCCCGCCGTATTAGTCAGAGGTCCCTTTACTACAGTTCGGAGTCGCGGACCTTCAGTAATAGTAATAAATCACACAGCAATAGTACATTCACGTTGTTGTAAAAAACATGATAATATATTAAGTAATCCAAAGTATTCAGAATACGTTACCGTCATTGAGTAACGTAACGGAATACGTTACAGAATACATTTTGGGGCATGTATTCTGTAATCTGTAACGGAATACATTTTAAAAGTAACCTTCCCAACACTGTCTATGGAAAAAGTCAGCAGTTGCCATGGCTACTATTTTCCTAATCAATTAAATATCGATTTGAACACAACTTTAGATTAATCACCAGTTATAAACATGACTGATGTCTCAAAGCTAAGCTAGCTGTCACTCACAGCAGTTGAGTTCGTCGCTCTTGTCCAGACAGTCGTGGTCCCCATCGCAGAGCCAGTCTCTGGACACGCAGCGCCCATCACCACACCGGTGCTCCCGGGCCACATCACACACTGTAAACATACAATTAGCTACACTCAGATAAAATAAATAACATGAACGACCTCCAGAGTCTGGACTGAGCTAATCTTCTATTAACATTTAACATTACAGTTAAAGCCTTTATTTAAAGGATAGGGATACAAAGACACGATATGAAATGATGAGACTCGGAAATTTGATTGATTTAATGCTCTAAGTGCTCCCTTTTGTCCCTATCCTGGATCTTTAGTGTCCCAGAGAGGGATTAGATACTGTTATATCCTTCTGCTGGTGAGGGATATCAGAAGATAGCTGGCTTTAAAGAGGAGCTAAAGTTTGTTCGAGACAGAGGATGAACTGACTGGCTGCACAGAGGACCAAAATAATACTTTTTAAAAAGTTGATTTTGAACTCATGTAAAGCTACTGTAGTGTATGAAGAACAGAAATACAAAGGTAAAAATGAGCAGAGCAGCTCCACTTTTAATGAATTTAGCTTTGTGGCGTTCCTGTAATTTAGCAGTTAGACTGATATGTTGCATTGCCTCAGTGCAGGAATGATAACTGGCTTCGATCTCAGACTGTTTATCTCAGCTGAGCCTGGTGATGCTTTCAGCGTGGGTCCTCACAGAGATACAAAAATGTGTCTCTGTGTGTGTGTGTGTCTGTGTGTGTCAGATGGACAGGTGGTGGATTCCCCCGGTCCACACTTCCCCTCTCTCTGATTTCACAGCTGATCCCGAGCTGCCAAACTGCGTCACCCTGAGTGTGTGATACTCTGTGATGGATGTGTGTGTGTGTGTGTGTGTGTGTGTGTGTGTGTGTGTGTGTGTGTGTGTATGGTCTTACCACAGTTGAGCTCATCACTCAGGTCTCCACAGTCGTCATAGCCGTCGCACACCAGAGCGGGCGAGAGACACCGACCCGTGTTACAGTGAAACTCGCCATCTGCACACACTGATAGAGAGAGAGACATGATCAGCACTTCTTCTTCATGTGTTTTTTCTTTTCATTACACTTTTCCTCGTGCTTTCCTTTATCTCATGTTAGATATTTATTTTTCTTCATAATAATAATCACGTTCCTGAGAGAGCACAGAGTAAAAAAACAGAAGACAGATGTAATGGAACATTTTTTAACAATCCACAAACCTTTTAAATAACCTGTTTTGTCAAATCTTGAAGCTTTTCAGCAGCACTGTGGTTCATTCGACTGATTTCTTTATTTTGTTTCCTCTTGTTTTGTTTCTGGCTCCCTGTTTTTGTTTTGCTTTTTCTTTTCTTCACATTTATGAATGGTTAAGTCTGGCCTCTTTTGCACTTTCTTTTGTCTTTAACCTCTTAAAACCCTAAAAATTATAAATAGTTCTAAATACTAGAAGATGTAGATTTGAAATCAGCTCTCTCGTGCCCCTGCAGTTTGTCTGTTATAACATTTCCATAGGGAATGTGAAACAGGTAAAGACTCCAAATAAAGGATGTGAACTTCAAACTAACGCGTCACAGGAGACCTGATGAATATTGGTTAAACTGTCTCATGTTTAATCTTCTCGTCCTCTCCCTCCTGTCCTCTTCAGTTCTTCCTGTTGTGTTGGTTTCTCACTTTATAGCCGTTTGTCGTTCTTCCTTCATTCGTTGTCATGTGTGACTTTTACAGCCACATAAACCTCTGCTGGTTAAAAGAAGGCTGGGGTCACAAAGAGGGAGAGAGACATTAAAAGACAAAGACAAAACTCTCTCTCTCTCCCCTTTTGCCTTTCTGATAGTCGCTGCCTATAGATTCTTTATATTACCATGGCGACCACCTTTCTGTGACAGAGCGACCATACCACTGTCATCCTCTCAATCACCTGCGAACACCATGACAACGGGCTGAAACGTTTCCTGCTATTTACACAGACCACAATACAGTGTGTGTGTGTGTGTGTGTGTGTGTGTGTGTGTGTGCGCTCACCACAGTGTGTTTCGTCACTCCAGTCATCACAGTCGTTGTGGCCGTTGCACACCAGTTTCTGAGGGATGCAAATCCCAGTCGCACACAAGTAATGATCTTTCCCGCCACATACAGCTGCCAACCAATCAGAGAGAGAGTACAGCAGTGATGTACAACAACGATATTTATTACGTATAAAAAGTTGCAGTCCCTCTAATGTCCACTTGGCCAATAGAGAAACTGTTTTCAGTCACGACCAGAAGTATAACTTAATGAGAGACCGAGACAAAAAATATGAATGCAGATGTAAAGGAAGCCTGTAAGGGTCATTCTATACTCGCACTGCCTCGTGAACAACGTTGATGTGAAAATTGACATCATGTCCACGTTTTGCTAACTCCCATGTCTTTAGGTTGTGTGCCTCTCAGTTTTTGTAAGCTGGCACGATGTGGTTTGAAGCTGGTTCGAAGACACGAATGTGTGACTGTGTTGGTTTTTACTGCAGTTTTAATGTCTCAGTATCATTATTAGAAGCTCGGAGTTTCACAGATATACAGACGGGGAAGTTGTACAAGTTTGAATACATGAGACTTTGTGGAAAAAAGACTTTGGCTACATGCATCGTAATAGCTAGCATAAATGGAAACTGTATTTACTGGTGACTTCAAGATCTCACCTGAAAACGTTCAAACCCAAATCATTTTTACTCAGTGCAGTAACCAGCAGATTAACTGTGAGAACAGGGCGTCACAGACTGTTTTCAGGTTGTGGAGTTCCACAAGGCTCTATCATTGGTCCTCTACCTTTTATTCAGATTCGAATCATATTCTTGTCTAAGTCCATTTCCACAAACTCCCATTTTAAAACTTTATAGGAGAAATTAACATGTTTACTACAAAAATAGGTCAAAAACTGGTCTCTGTAGATAACGATTATAACAACAGGTGGAAATTTCATTCACCTTTAAGAAGTTTAAGGCTTAAAGTTTGTACTATTACAGGTCAGGTGGATGATAGCTGCTAACTGGAGTTCCTGACCTGGACTCTGGATTGAGTTTGGAGCCTTTAGAATGTTTTAATGACATTATCTGAGCTAATACATTAGCTGATTGGCTCATTTTTCCAACTGGCGGTCCCTGAGGTCTGAGCTCCAGTTTTTGAGTGAAGGATTTTATGTGTGGTTTGTACTCACAGGGTTTCCCTTTAATCTGTCGCGGTGTGTAGCAGGCAGGTGACGTGAGGAGACCTGTTGGCGAAGGTGATGATGGTGATGACGGTGGTGACAAAGCAGAGGTGGTGTTGCTGAACTGGGAGCAGCGCAGGAAGTCAGGCCAGGAGGCGTTGAACATCTGTAGGACTGGCTCGCAGCCTTCTCTCGCTGCCTCGCAGAAAGACGCACAGGGCAACACGACCGTCCTGCACACACACATACGCGGACGTCAGGGAGCAGTTAGCTGGTAGCATCATTAAAACATTAAAAGTCCCATAATCCTCCTGTCAGAGGTCGTCTGGAGTTGAAACCACTGACACTGAAGGTGTGTGCGTGCGTGTGCGTGCGTGTGTGTGTGTGTGTCCTCTGAGTTTGGAGGGTGTGAGGGTGTTATTATTAGCCATATACACACATACAGCTGCTGTCCCACTTACTGTGTGAACAGCTGAGTTTCATGTTCTTGTTTGTGTTTTATAGGAAGACAAAGTTCAGTCTTTGCTGAATGTGCTGGAACTGAAAGACAACATTCGCATTAGAGATTCAAGGTTTAGGTAAACTGAAAGAAGCTGCTCGGCACTGTGAGGCTTTTAAAGAAGGCCTGAGCATTTTGGTACCTCCAACATTCCTGACGGTCACCTGACAGCTTTGGAGAGATGCACTTTATTCTGTGTCTTATCAGACTGTAGCTTCCTCCTATGGTTTGGTTGTTGTCAGCAGCAGCTGGACATTCGCTGAAACTAATCCAACATGCTGTCGTGCTGTTTGAACAAAGCAGCATGCTAGGGAACGAGGACAGGGAAGAAGAAACGCTGTTTCACTCTGGACCGAGTTTGCACCTGGAGCCTCTGGCACTGTGCTAAAAGCTGAAACTGAGACATAATAAGGGCGCCACCTGTTTGAGCGTGCAGCGCGCTGACGGTTTATTAATGCCCTGGGATCTCCCCTCACCCTGAGCAGCAGAGCAGCTGGATAGTGTTGCTGATGAGAACATTTGACACTGCGATCAAACAGCAACCTAACACTGAGCTCTAATTGTCTAATTATGAGTTTTATGAGTGTCCAGAGACGACTGTGATATCTGAGAAACAGATAAGACCATATTTCAATCTTCTCAAAGTTCCACTCAGGGTTCAAGCTGCTTTTCTAGTCACAGCAAAGAAGCTTAAAGATAATATAAGGGACAATCTGTGGTAACAAGTAAAGGAGCAAACATCAGCTTCAGTTCTGGACAGATTAAAATAGGTGGACATGTTGTGGATTGAGAAGAAGCAGACAGCAAATAAACAGCTTGCACGGTGCAGCAGGACTTGTTTTTTCTCACCACCTTTCTCTTAATATAAATAGTTTCTATATTTTTTAGTTTTTTATGTTTGTCGTCTGGTCAGAGCGGCCCTCCAGCTCACATCAGACTCTTCAATCAATCTTCAATCCCAGGTCAAGTCCAGAAAGGTTGACACTGACGACTCCACAGCAACGAGCTGCTTATATGGAAACTGGAGAGGCTGTGAAATAGGCCAAGTAAGGTCTGTGTATGGAAATAGCTGACTGTAGGTTTGTGTGTGTGTTACCTGTTGTGTGTGCCGTCAGCTGCGATGCACTCGGGCAGAGCCAGCGAGCAGCCAAAGAGCATGATGTGTCTGTAGCATGAGAGTCTGCTGAGGTAGCTGAAGAACCTGAAACACACACACTGGCGTTCAGTCACCGCCGGGAGCCCAGCTAACACTCATCTACTCATCGATTCACTGATGAATCGTTTGGATCATTTAAATGTTAAAAGTAATGAAACCCTGACATGACACAACCTGAGGTGATGCCTTTAATTGTGTTGTCTTCTTTTCAGTATGAAATAGCTGTCTGTAGACAATTCAATGACTTTTAGTGGAAGTAACTGTTACCTTAGCAACATGTCCACCTCTGAGCTCTTCACCACGGCGACGGAGGAGGACAGCCACGTCTGATTGTAGGGCAACATGTGACACTGAGGCTCCACGATCAGCTGACAGCTACCTGCACAGAGACAGCTGGTCACGAGGATCAAACCCTGAACGCTGCCCCTGCAGGCTGCTGTCGTCATTACAGCCTCGTTATAAAACATGCTTATGTTATAGTTTCTAATATTTTATGCTTCTCAACAACAACTTTTTGGCGCATGTTTGGTTTTCACAGATCTTTGTTTTATTAGTGATATTTCACTTCATTGTTGCCCATGGCGTGATGTGTTTGGTGGACGTTGAGCAGTAGGAGTCCCTGAACTGGTCCCTTGGATTGTGTTTGTTCTGTTGGAGTCTTCAGGAGAATTTTGATGGCTGCTCTGGAGGTAACTGCACCAGCAGCGTCTGGTGGCTAAAGTTTGCTGATCTTGTAAAAATGATGGCAAACAACACTGAGACCAAAACCAGCAGGTGAAATTCACAGTTATCAGATTTGAATCCACTGAAATCTAACCTGTCGCTGGAGTCAGACAGGTTTATATTTTTTACACCTGTAGCTCCCGTAACTCCTGAACCATTTGGTCAATTGAAAGAATTCCAATGGTTCCTGAAAGCAGTGAAATTCGGGTCATTACAGTATCACAGGCATGGTGCTGCAGCAGTCAAAGGTTGGGTTGAAAGTGAGGGAGTGTGATGGAGCTCTACAGGAAACAGACATTTTATCAGACATTTGAGTTTTTACTGTCTGTTTATTGTTTTGTTTTGCTGTTTGCTTTTTCTTCTCTGGGTTATTTGCCAAGAGTTGGATGTGACGCCCTACTTGGGATTACCATAATAACCCTAATATCACTGAAAAATCTATGCAGAAACATTTGCATTCGGGAACTGTTGAATTCTTTTGACTGTGCCAGTGGGTTGGATTGACCTAAAGCCAATGTGAGCACCCGTGCTTAATACGTGTTTGATCTAACCAAAACTGTACTGGTATTTTTCACCTGCATGATTTTCATGGAATGTCAGTGTTTATTTTTAAATACTATGGTTATAATAAAAGAAAAACAATCTTTCGTCATAATGGTCAATCTATAATCTAACCCTCACCTGTGGTCACGAGCAGTCAATTCAGTTTAATTTATGTAGCTCCACATCACAGCCACCTCAAAGCAACATAGAGAAAAAACCCCAACAATCAGACGACCCCCTCTGAGCAAGCACTTGGTGGGAAGGAAAAACTCCCTTATAACAGGAAGGAACCTCCGGTAGAACCAGGCTCAGAGGAGCAGCTATCTGCTATGACCAGTTGGGGTGAGGAGAGGATAGCAACCAAAAAAAGGAAGTGACTGAAACATCAGGGAGGCTCCCAGACTGACTGTTAGGGACAAAGTAAGAAGTGCAAACATCTGGTGAGCTGAGCTGCTGCTCCTTCGGAGGAGCCAGCCAATCAGTTTTGGCATCTGATCAGGATGTCCTTTAGAGGTTTTTGGGGACACAGGCAAAAAGGGTACACTCAGAGATTATATAGTAACTGGAAAACTTTGCTATCTTAAAGAATGACTAGAATAAGCTGCTGCCACAGTTCCCCAAAAGAAAATGGATGGACAAAGGAATGGCCGTCTGGATGGATAGATGCTTACAGTAGGCCAAACTAATGCCTTCCAGGATAAGTAAGACCATCCTTCTGAGATTTTTAGGGGCAAATAACTTAGTAAGATAACAAATAACTAATAACAAATGACAGAAAATTGAGGTCTTTCTGTGTTTAAACCTCGCCTGTAATTGGTTGGATTGTCCACAGTTGGATGTATCAATGTCAGTGCTTTAATAAGACACTTGTAGCTAGCATTAGCATGGCAAACAGCCAGGTGACACCACCGACACCTTCAGGGCCTAACTTGTTGTCTCAGTGGGAGAAATCTAAGTCATCAGAGAGTCGGTTAATCACGGAGCGTGACCTTTTTTAACAAGGTGGCCGAACTGGGCAGGAGGTCAAACGTCCACCAAATCTGGTGAGTGTTCAGTGTCCAATCAGAGCGCAGGACAGACTGAGGCTCATTAGCATTCACCTCGACTGCACATTAATACATGGGAACAGACAGAGCGACACTGAAGGACAGCAGAGGAACAGAGAGAGACGGAGACGAGGGGAATTTTAAAATAGCAACCCAACAAACGATTTATCAGCACAGATGCACACACACACTCTCGCTCAGCCCATCAGGTCAGTACAGGAGAGTAGAGGACAGCAGATCTGAATGCAGCTCATCCTCTCCAGCTACTCTCAGGTATCAACTCGTCCAGTCGACACTAATGGAGCCTAATAAGATTTTACTGTTTGACGGGAAAGGACACAACAACAGCAAAAGACAGACGGATAACAGGAAGGACACAGACTGCAGAGGACTGTGGGATTTGTAGTTCATCCTTAGCCCTGGCATTACTCAGGTCTTTTAAAAGCTGCGTACGTTTCCCACAACCCCCTGCTGCTTCCATCTTTCCTGCTCACACCTGATACCTGTGTCGGGTGCAGAGGCGGTGCTGCTCGGCCAAGCGGTGCTCAGCGATGTCACAGAAGCAAGCCAATCAGGGGGCGTTGTGTATGGCTGAGTGGGCGGAGCCTGAGAAGAGGTCACCGGGGGAACGCCGGTGGCGGCAGGTGTGCTCTCACTGCGGTTCTGCGGTGAAGACGTGACGGTTTCCACCGTGAATGAGGAGGAGGGGTAGGGGTCACTTGTGCTGTTGCTGTGGTAACCAGGGTTGCCAAACCCATCGCTGTCGGCGATGGGTTTGGGTGAGGGGAGGAGGCTGGGGTCCAAGTGAGTGCTGCCAAATATACCTGCAGAGGAAGACACAGGTATCAGCCAATCATAGGAGGCGGTTCAGGCATGATTCTGAGCCACACATGAACGTCCATGAGCGTGGCTTCAAGGCTTCAGTTCATGAACGAATGAGTGCTGTGTGGTGTCACACGCTGGATCCACATTTTTCCACAAAAAGTCTGAAATTTCAAATAGTTTTAAGGAAATAACAATTTAATAATTTAGAAGATATAAAAGCTAAAAAGTGCTCTCCTTTCACAGAAACCTAAATCTCTGTATTCTCCAGGCATGGTCACATTTAACCTAAACGTCCATGAACACACTGACTCTTTTCTACAGGTGTGTCATCAATAAAGCACCCCAGAAGCAAAACTCTCAGTTATGGCGAGAATGGAAAATTCCACAAAATGAAGGGACAGGAATCCCAAGTTCTTAATGGAAAAGAAGCTTTTGAGTTGATAAATGTGTTCCCCTCTCTGCTTTTGAGTCTCATTTCTCTTTTATTTTGAAGGTCAGGTCCTTTTTGGCTTTCTCTGTTTTCACTTCCTGCCTTTTTTCTCTTCCTGTCTTGAATATTGCCTTGACAGACTTCATTGTTGCCCCTCGCCCTGCTGGTGTGTGGTTACAGTACATCTTACAGTGTCGATCTCACAGTGAGTCTCTGTTGTTTTGGGTGCATTTTGGACCCCACCCCTTCCTCTCTTCCTCCCTTTGTTACTTTAGAGTTTTTACAGCACTGTTTTTCGTCCCCGGCCGCGTCCGTCTTTATGAACTTGAACAACCTGACATTTCTGGCAAAGAAAAAAAAACTATTAATGAGACAGCACAGCCGTGTCAGACAGAGCTGGTTACCATGGTAATCTTTTTACATATTTTCTGTCACACACAGCCGTGGGTTTCATATTTGCATTTCTGGTATAAATGTTACAAATGAGTCACTGACAGATCATCGGCTTCACCCCCTCAAACACTACACAGCGAATTACTGCCGACATGTGTGAGATTCCTCTCAGCTCAAACAACAAACAAATCAAACGAGGAATTTTCATTTTGCACGTTTGTTACATCAGTTTATGACAGAGACGTCTTCGCGTATGTGAAGGAACATGTTTGCGTACATAAGTCATGCACTTGGAGGTTGTTTTTTTGCAGCGTAAGGAGGGGAGTGGGTGGGCGAATGCGTGTGCTGTAAATATCAGTGGGTACGAGTCCCAAGTGTCTCCCTGAAATCTACACCACATGACTGTGAAACAGGCCACTCATCACTGTATATAAATAATATAGCTACTGATAAACAGCTACTGAAGCTCTGCCTACAGACACAGATCTCAGGTCAGCCAATAAGTCAAAAATGAACGTGAGTGGTCTCTGTTTGACTGAGCAAAGCGGCGCCTGACTTCCATCAAATAAATAAATAAAACTGGTGCCAAAGTGTAAGTCCCACAGCTGGAGCCATTAATCAGAGTGAATGCCACAAGAAATTCAGGAAGGAAATCAAGAAACGGAGCGCTGGGACAGACAGACCTGTCCAGGTGTACCCTGCCGCCGGATCTGTGACAACTTGAATAGGATGGATGGATCCAAAAATGATAGTCGATGGTTTTCAGACTGCGATTTACCGAAAGCCCTCCTTCATTTGCTCTGTGCTCAGGCTGTTTACCTGCATGCAGCAGAGCCATTTCAAAATCATTGGTCAGTAGATCTCGAACTACAAATATGGTTGTCAGACGGTGAGCTGGTGTGAAGGACCAGAGAAAAGCTCTGCAGTGAAGATGAATTAACCAGATTTTATCTGCTGATGTTCTCACGCTGACTTTAATTTGACTAAAACTGAACTTATCATTTTTTATTTGTTGATTAGATTAAAAAAACAGACTGATTCCTTCCCCCCACGCCTGCAGCAGATACAGGAGCAGATATCTGCAACAACCAGGAGTACTAAAAGCTGTCGGTGTGATTGGTTTCCTGCTGCGCTCAGCAGAAAGTTCACTTCACGCCCCTGAGGAGGACACATGTGAGGCTGCGGGCTGCTGCTTTTGATAAAGCTCAGAAGAACACTCTGAAACCTTCTGCTGCTGCTTGTGGAGACTCAACAACACCATCCAACAGTGAGAGCCAGGTGTGCTGTGCACACAGTGTGACTGTGGATCATCGTTCAGTCAGAGGCTGAGAAATAAAAACTGCTGAAGAGTGAATGTGAAGGCTCTCACTCACAGCCTCACATTAAAGCTGAAAACAGACGGAGGCAAGCAGGAGGCACTGCAAAGACCATTAAGTGTGTAATGGGGAGAGAAGCCACACACACACACACACACACACACACACACACTGTGTGCAATGAGTCGCGAAGAAGACAAAAGAAAAACAGCTGCAGAGGGAGAAGAAACCAACGAAGAAGAAAGAGGAGCGGAGCTCTCACTGCGAGGAGAATGAAAATAAGTTCTCAAATTTTTTAAAAAAGTTTATTCATTCAGACAATGTTTGTGATATTTGTGTGTGTGTTTGTGTGTGTGTGTGTGTGTGTGTGTGTGTGTGTGTGTGTGTGTGTGTGTGTTCAGAGAGAGAAATAAGACTGAATTGAATACATTTGAGAAAGAAATGAATCATCAAAGCAGACACGAGAAAATAAAGAAAGGAAGGAAAATCCAGTGGAGGAAGAGAAACGATGAGGGGGGAGGCTGAAAAGGTGATGGAGGTGAAGACCATAGCTGGGGGTGGAGGAGGAAGATGGTGAAGGTCTGAATGGACAGATGCTGCCGCGTCTCTTTTACTACCTGCGTAAATATTTGAAATCCTTTCAGTCTGATCCTCATGCTGATTGGCTGAGGGACTCCCTGCTGTCATGGTGACACACATGCACACTTCTCCTCCTACACACATCAGTCTGTTCTCCGTGCCTCCATCATTCCCCCCTTATCCCTCTGTAGCTCCTCTTCATCGAGAGAAAGGAGGGATGAAGGAAGAAGGAGGATGACTCAGGGGAAAGAAGGAGGACGTAACAGCGACGGAGGGAAAGATGGAAAGCAGGGAGGAAACTAAACTGAGGAACGTAAAAAGAGAAATAATGAAATAAAAGCCAAATAAAAAAGAAGGAATGATGGTGTGAATGGGATGGAAAAAGAAGGGAAAAGGGAGGAAAGAGACAAAGGACGGGTGGAGATTAGAGGACAGAGAAGGAGGGGGATGGAGTGATATCAGGGTCGTGTCCAGACTGAAAGTGAAGGTGGAGTCTTTGTCAGGTCACTGAGAACACCTCTGACCTCAGAGGTCATCAGCCAGACTGTGTGTTTGTGTGTGTGTCTCTACCAGTGAGGACCAGGACGAGCAGCAGGAGGCCGGCCAGCAGGCTCACGGTGGGAATCAGGATGTAGAGGAGAAGCCGAAGGTGATTGGTGGAGCCCAGCTTGTGGGGACACGCCTCCCCGCCCATCCTCGCCTGGGGTCCTCGAGCCAGATTCTTTGTGGGACACAGAGAGACATTCAGAGGACTCATAAAACACCAGGATCCAGGTTATTAGAGCACAAAAGAGGAGGCTTCTGGCTCTATACTGTCTGTTTAGCCCCGCCCCTTCTTCCACTGAAGGTTATTTTTACAGAGAGCAGAGGTGTGGGTGCTCGGGGTGTTTCTGCCCTCTCAGAGTTTCCGTTGGACACGCTGAAGTTATTTTTGAAGAGATATGACAACGAGCCGACACCTGACACCACACAGCAGCCCCCCGCCTTAAATACTGCTCACTCCACCACCCTCTCTCTCTGTGGAGCTGCTCTGTAATGTGCTGATTGGCTGATTCATTACCACAATGTCTGCCGTGCATGTGCATCTGAAAGAGTGTGTGAGAGCTGCAGCTTGGATCATTTTCTTTTTATTGCATGACAATAACAAGAAGCTCACTATTTGGGTTAAATAAAGTACAAACCAAACATGCACGTTATGTACATCTTACACCTTTTAGGACTTTTAGGCGAGGACTTTTACTTTGAAGGGTAAAATTAAGTAAGGAGTAAAATTAAGATCAGAATAACAACAGCTTGGAGTACGATGTGAATCATATATATTTAATCTCTGCAACACATATTTAGAATTGAGCTATTTGTATATATTTTGTAATTTTATTTGTATTTTATTTATTTCAGTCGGTTACTGTTCGTATGTCTTGGGGAAACTGAAATCACACAATCCTCAGGCATCAACCTCTTAAGCCCCAAGCCTACCTGATCTCCTGCATTTTGCCCCCGTATCAGGGGGCGTTGGGCTTAAGAGGTTAATAAAGTAAATTCTTAAAACTGTTCATATTTATTGGTTCTGATATTTTCTGATGCCTGATATATTTAAATCATCAAAAACACCCAGTTTACTGTCACACAACATAAAGAAAACACAGTTTAAATGTCAGCTTTCTACAACATTATCATTATATCTTAATCTTAATAATGTTTTTATTTAAGAAAAAGAGTCAAAAATAATAACTGTTTGTTTTGTTTTGTAAATCACTACGTGATTATTTTAATTATTAGCCGTAGTTATTAAACTTGCTCTAATTCTTCCAGCACTACAACTATCTGTTAATAACTAAGTTTGTAATCATTTAGTCTCCGAAACATCACAAATGTACTGATTAGGAGGACGGCGACGACCGTGTTTAGCAGGTAAACGAGTGCACATCATCAGGTCTGAGAGCTGAGCGTGTGTGTGAACTTTCAGCTGTTTTCTGGATCATCTTGTAGAAACGGAGACGCGTCAGCCACCCGAGGAGCTTCAGCTGGAGCCACAATTAATATGACTTCTTAAATTTTACATCAAAATAAATCAAAGTCTTTATGAATAAACAGAGATCCACGAATCACCCAAACATGATCAAATCTAAGGTGTCATTGAGAAAAGAAATGAAGTTTATTAAGAAGAAATTAAATTTATCAGAGTTATTAATAAAGAAATGAAAGTGTAGCTGGGTGCAGTTTTATAACCATCAGAGCTCACATTCGCTGAAAACTCTACACAGACGGACATCACTACATCACTACACGACATTAAAAGTCAGATCCTGTTTCCTACATGCTTCATGCTCCTGAGCACACCTGTGCCCTCGGGTAAATGTTACTGCAGGAGACAAAAGTGCACTGACTTCTGCACAAATGTGACAGTAACATTTTTTTTATGTTACTGCTTACCTTTTTTGGTAAGCAGCTGATAGATTTTTTTAAACAGAAAATAAATCTGTAATTATTTCTGTGACAGGTTTCAAACAGAGATGACTCAATGAGATTTGACTGAAATAAAACAGAAATAAAAACATATTTGCGTCAGTTTTCTGTTGACGCTTCTCTGATTAAAGCCTTGAAATATCTTTGAAGTGTTGCAGAATAAGAAGAGTCTGCAGCAGCAGCAGCAGCAGCACAGAGAGGCGGAGAGGACAGAGGACGGACACCAAGGACAGCAGCAGAAGCGGGGACAGAGGTAGAGAGAGCTCCGCAGACAGCGGGGACACAGAGAGAGAGAGCGAGGGGGGCACTCACCGCCGCAGTTCCCGCTCCGCTGAAGGTGACACGCGGGCAGGTCTCCAGCCGCGCGGACAACATGACCTGCTGCTGCCCAGCGCCGAGCGCGAGACCATCCCTCTGTCTGCTGCCCGCGAGCTGCTCCGCTAACTAACCGGGCACGAGACACGCTGGCTCCGCCCCTACCCCGTCTCCTCCCCCTCCGCTGTTTACTGTCACACAGCTCAGGTCGTGCCCACGTGAGGAGGTCTTAACGTGGGATTAAAGCTCCTGGATTCAGGTGCAGGGCCGGAGCCTCCTGAGCGCCAGCTTCAAAGCTGCTGCCGCACATGTGCGCTCCTCAGCAGGGGGGACCCGCAACGGGTGCGAGACACCTCCGAAAGTTCTGTCAGGAATACAAACACAAATCAGACTCTGAACTCTCTGGTTACATCTGCATCCACCTGGGGAAGTGGCAGGGAGAGGGTGGATGGGTGGGTGGAGATGGGTCTGCCCTGGAGACAAACAGAAGCAGCATAGAGAGTATGAGATGGGTGGAGTTTACTATCATAGGATGGAGGTAAACAGGTGCATTAAGAGTATTAAGAGGTGCCCCAGTTTCAACAGCAGGGGCGTTTCCAGGAGTCTTTCAGAGCTGTGACCCACCAGTGAGGAGTGGAACCCCACAGAGGCTGTCTGTGCTCGCTTAATGTTTTAAATGCTAAAAAAAAGTCTGACAGCACCCTTTACAACATACATGTAACGTATTCATGATGCTAACTTGTAATAATGTTTCTTTTTTGATGACTTTGATGGTCGTAGTCATAGTTACGATCTTCTATAATGTAACTACAATGTTGCAGATAAATCTGTTGTGTGGTGATTTTGTCACCAGCTGTTGCAAACTCAGATGGGGAAGAAATGCTTTTAACCATGGATGGAGCGCCTCCTTCTGTAAACATTCACCATGATCAAGCTTCAGTGAGAGGGGCGTTTCCTGAAACTTTGTTTTAAAGGTCACACAAGGGGGATTACAAACGAGCAAGGAGGGGCTCACAGGAAGTCAGAACATTAACCAAAAAAAAGAAGGTGGTTGGTGTAAAGTGATGGACATAGTTTTTGTTTCTGAACTGAAGCCAGCACACAAGTGCATCAAACCTTCTGATTGGAGAACAGAAAGACTTGTGCTTATTGAACGCTGCTCCTTTACTCAGTGACCTGATTAAGTCTGAATGATTTCACAAGTTTATCGGTTGTGGTATTCAGCTCAAACTAAGTGAAACAGGAAGTTCAGAGAGAGTGTGCTCGTTGCACGACGCATCGTTGGCCTCACGACGTCCCTCTCTCACCACCTCCAACTTCCCAAGGCAGCTTGAGGCTTCATTAACCAATGAGTGACATCACAGTGTCCATCATTTATGTACAGTGTGTGTACAGAAGACATTTACATTTATTTTGATGCTGAAAAGTCATAATCCTAAAACTTGTAGGATGAAGATATACAGCAGTACTTATTGTACTCAAGACTCATATTTGTGATGTGACGAGATCATAATTTTTGATATCTTAACATTTGCATCGCTTTAATATTGCAGCTGAAGGTGGTTTTAATTACTCTGAGAAGCGTAATACAAACATAAATGGGTGTAACCACGGTGACGCAGCCCATTAGTTTGTTTTTCCTGTGATTTCACACCGTATGTGATGAGCGAGCGGTGGATCTGACTTTGAACAACAGAGTAGCCAAGAGGCATTTTCCTGTTGACTTCCTTATAACGGGAATGTTTTTGAAACAGCAGAACTGGCGTTCATACTTCAGCATTAGTTTGAAGAGTGGGCGTGGTCTGCCTAACAGAATTCTGAAGGTTACAAAAAAGCTCAATTAGGAAAATGAACACAGGGGTTTTTGTTTCATTTCGATTTATTTTTTAAGTCTTTAGGACAAAAGAATGAAAAATAAGAAAGAAAAATTTTAAATCAAAATCAAAACAATTGAAACGTTTCAGCATGAATATTAGACAGTTGAGTTCCAGTATCTGATGGATTCCTCACAAAAATGACTCTAGATTTCAGATTTTTCCAGTCAGAAACTTCCTGTTGTTCATTTTCTACTTTAAACTTACACAAACATAAAGATTACACATTAGGGAGAATAATGAAGGTACATTAATGAGGAAAAGGGAACCAAAGATATCAATTACTACAACTTAAGCGTCAAAATGTTCATCTCTTATTTTCATTTTGAACTTGAAACACATTAAAAAACAATTATGGAGAATATTAAAGGTTGATTAGAGGTTTACCAGGATGAAAACAGGAATCATTAGGCTGTGTTGTTGTTGCAGCATCAGTCTCTCTACTACAACCTCAGTTTTCACGTGTGCATGCTTTCTGTGCAGGCATGCACACACATCAGTGAAGACACCCAGCAGGACAGCAGGAGCTGGTCTGCAGGTGGGCACAAAGCAGCTTCTAGACACAGAAGCTAACGTATGCAGTTTCAATATCGCCCCACACTGATGTGTAGTGAGGCATGAGCTGACTTCATGGCCTGCCTGATCTAACACTGCTCCATGTCAGTGTGCATGAAACTGATGATGAAACTAGACCAACCCAGTGGTTCCCAAATCTTTATTTCTGTCCCAGTTAAACCTCCACCACGAAACAGACCCAGTCTCCAAAGGCTCCAACAGCATAAAGACAGCCTAGAGGTCCCACAGAGACCACGACCCACTAATGCAAACGTCAACCCTTTAAACAGGTGAGACATCATAAGAGCCAACAACCTTACAGTTGTGATGAAGGGGTAAAGACAGCACACTTTGAAAAACAAGAATATAATTTAAACCAGAAGAAAAAGTAGAGGACCTATGATAGAGCCATGTGGAACTCCACAAACAATGTTTAGCCCCGCCCCCTTCTTCCACTGAAGGTTATTTTTACAGGTTTCAGGTTTTTGATACTCTCAATTACCTTGTTGGTTACTGCATTTCTGTACATGTGTTATGCTATAGAACCCAAAAATATATTTATATCAGATTGTAAACATGTTTATTTCTGTAATGTTAGACAAATAAACAAAGGACTGGCTCACTGGAACCTCATGGGACATTATTAAACTGCAGTGCTGCTTAGTTTGGGAACCACTGGATCAGGATCAGACCAAATAATTTGACCTTTTTTCACATAATTGAGATATTTGGTAGGTAGCAGAGGGGAAAATCACGTTCCCATAAGTTTTGATCAGCCTGAGTCAGTCATGCCTGTTACCATGGTCACTGTGTCACATCAGATTATTCCAGAGCCACAAAGTCTTACTTTATGTGATGGAGTGACAAACCACACGTAGCTCATCTCTCACAACAATTTAGTCAGAGTCACACTTAAAGCAGCTATTTTAACGTTTTTCTTCACTGCTTTCAGACTAAAAATCAATTAAACTTTTCACTGAATGAAAAAGGAGAAACTTCCTTTTGTTCTGAAACATGAGGCAGCGCTGTGTTCAAAGTTCTAACCATCCAACCTAACCTAAAGCCACTGCTGCTATGGTTAACACAAGGTTCGCAAGGGAAGAGTCGCAGCGAGCGTCTGAATGGCGGCAGGAAACAGAAGCTTGCACGCCGCCGTCTGCTCAGGCCGACTCCTGCAGGTAGTAGTAGGTGGCGGCAGACAGCAGCGCGCCGCCCAGCGGGACAAGGACAAAGGCGGCACACCTCCTCCACCACCTTGCCGCCTTTGAGCGCTCGTCGTCCACCTCCTCCCTTCTACCCCGCTTCTTGTTCCTCCGCCCTCCTCGCTGCTGCCGCTTCTCGAACGCCTCCAGCTCCTCCTGCACAATAACACAGTTTGAACCGACTCCGACCACATCAATTCAACATCCACCGTCATTAATCACTCGCAGTTATTAGCTTTACATGTTGAAATGAACGTTTGAAAGTCTGAACCTTCTCCAGAGCTAAAAGGTGGTGCAGGTGGAACAGCATGAAACTCACCTGAAGCTTCCTCTGCTCCTCCTCCTGAGCCGCTCTTTGCTCCGCCTCCTTCAGCTAAACACACAAACACACGCAGAGTGTCAGTGTTTGTGTGTCCAGGTGTGAACCACTCAGAGTCTGTACAGGTGTGTGTTTATACCTGGCTGACTTTCTTCTGCTGTTCTCTGCAGATGTCGTCACACTCAACAGCAAACTGAGGCGACAGCGAGCACAGCACCTCCTACACACACACACACACACACACACACACACACACACACACACACACACACACACACACAGCTAATGTCAGAGTCCTGCAGTGTGGAAATGGTTAGTAGAGATTCAACCCTTCTGATCCTGACAGATGTCCACAGTTACATTATCATCAACACTTACACTGCACAGGTATTCCTAATAAAGTGGCCACAGTGCGGAGTGCTACTTTTGGTTTTACCTTCTTGATTCTCTTGCAGGGACACCGGAGCTTCACCTTCTGCTGACACGTCTCCTCACACACACCTGGATGGCACACCTGCTTACAGCGATGGCCACAGCTCAGCTGCACGCACACACACACACACACGCACACACACACACAGATTAATTGTGGCTGCTGCTGTAGCGAGGCAGAGCAAACTTCAGCTCTGTCCAAGAGAAACATGAAGCAACCGTCGAACAGTGAAATGAAACACTGGCCGCTTTGATCCTTTCACGGTGGAGGAAACGTCACCACCATCAGTCTTTAGCTCCGAGCAGCTGGACCGCAGCTTGAATCGGACTCTCAGCAATGTCACATAAACTAAAGGCTGAAACTCAAACAAGTTTTTTTGTGGTTTCTTTTTTGTTTTGAAATGATTGTGAAGAGTTTCAACATCTCCAGAGGAGACGAGCCGACTTCTGAATTTATTTCTTTTAACCCGGCGAAGTCCAAGCCAGCGTCTGACGTCTTTGATGGTTAGCAGCACAGAAAACACTGAAGCTTAAGAACCATCAGCTGGAGTTTGTTTTCATGAAAGCGTCACAGACGCCACCTCTGTGCCAGATACCTCAAGTGTCACCTGGACATTTGTAATGCTGACAGCAGCAGCAGCCACACAGTGACCAACAGTCTGACATGTGCTGGTAGCAATGCAGTGCACAGGGAGGAGCTCAGATCAGGTGATGAAAGTTGTACAGGATGAAGCTTAGATAATAAAATAATGAGGATGATAATTCCTCAGGGAGGCTCATCTCGCATGCTGCAGTCTTATTGGCCTTTACAGGCTCAAAGATGCCCCCCCCCCCCCACACACACACACAGACAGAGAGGAAACACTCTTCATAGAGTTCCTAGAAGACCTGATGTGGAGGTAAACTCAAATCCTCATGCTTTAACTTCTGTACGATATGAAAAAAAGAAAAGTTCTCTTTTTCTTCTGTAATGATTTATGAAAACACACATCCACTGCTTCAGGACTTCACAGGGTTACACCGATCGACACGCTGAAATAAACACCTGAAGGGTCTTTAGACACTTTATGTTTCTTACTTCACGGGAACATTTTGGGATAAATCATTTTTCAGATCAGCCAACTGAACGGAGAGAAAATCGAACTGAGAGGCTGAAACCTGCAGAAGAAGAGAGTCTAAACACCACAGCGCTGCGGCCGCTCCATGTTTGTTATTCCTGCTGTGTGCGTGCGTGTGTGTGCGTGCGTGTGTGTGTGTGTGTGTCTTGGCTCTTCAGAGCTGAAGTTACAGCTGAATGAAAACAGTGTTCTGACAGAAGGACGCACACGAACCACCGCACTGCTCAAACATTTTACTTCAACTGTGCTTGTGCGTGTTTAAGTCGCAGAATGAAAACACTAAATCACTCCCAGGTGAAAGGAAAGCACGAGAGCGAGACTGTTGGTGTTCAGCTGGCGCCACACGGCTAAAGCGATCAGAGCGATGGCGCTGAGCGGACGGCGTTGTGTTACTTCTGCTGTGTCACTGACGATTATTGACGATTGATAGGAGGGAGAAAAACAGGAGGCGGGAAGAAGAAGAAAAGAGGAAAGGAGCGTAGCAAGAATGGAAAGAGCTGGGACCTCCAGAGCAGTCACACTTTAATGGCACTCAAGGCTGATAAACTAGTCCCATGATGCACTGGGGCCCTTAGGGAGGACACCACAGATGGAGTGGGGTCGGCGCTCATACCTCTTTGGGACACTGGTTGTTGCAGGAGCTCAGGGCCTCCTTGGTCTGCTCGTCGGCTGCGGTCAGCTTCCTGCAGAGAGCGATCGATCGGTCAGCAGTAACACTGTTAGTTCACACACGTTTTATTAGTGATGAGCTGCTGATCACCCGGAGCTCACAGCAGATAAGGAGCCTCTGTGTTTATGCTGCTGCACAGTGACACTGGCTGAGCGTCGGCACCTGCAGACGGGCTCTGACACACACCTGGAGCAGCGACGCTCTCAGGCTGCCCTCTTTAAAGCCTGCTCACTGACACAGCTTCACTGATCCAGGCCTCACCTGAGCAGCACTCACCTTTGACCTTCGTGTTTCAGACGTGTTAATGTGCAGGCCAGCGGGTCTCAAACACCTTGTCCACACACGTGTTTATATCAACAGAAAACAGCCTCACACACATCGCCGGGCCTTCTTTTCACAGCCTGAATTAGTTTGAAATTGAACCGACTGTTCAGAACGTCTTGTGAAGCTCGATGTCACAGTTAAAAACATCCAGCTGGAACAAGCCTGGACTTGCCTCACGGCACGGTTTGGAAACCACAGCTGGAAGTGAGTTGGGCCCTACAGAAAACAACTTCACACTCGTTCTGTTGTTGTGTTTTGCCCCTCGGGGCCACCGAAGACTCGGGAGAAGTTCCAGATTAGTCGCCAAGTGTCTGAGTATGTGCCAGACTTTAAAAAGGACTTCAGTTTCCTCGTAAACAAACACGCCTCCACTCATACAGACATTATTTTACACATGAAGGTAGGCAAGAGTGCTTCAAATAAATCTTCTATTGACGAATAAGTCAGACCACAGAGTTACAGTCCTGTGCAGGTCTTAAACCACCCCACACTTTGTTGTCAGGTTTAAAGAAGCAATGAAAGGTCTTAAATAATCAGGCCACATCTGATCTTAATGAGCTTAGAGAACTGTAGCACTAGAGCACCTTCGGTGTACACCGGGTGTTTCATCTTTCCTCACTGTGTGTTTGCCACCTCTGTCCATTGAATTATTCATTTCTATTAATCTCCGGCTCTCTCCCTCAGCTTGCCTTCGTCCTCACACCTCTCACAGATGCCCCCCTCCCTGAGTCTGGCTCTGCTGGAGGTTTCATCCTGTTAAAGGCAGTTTTTCCTTCCCAGAAATGTTTCTTATTTGTTAAACCACTGATCTGTAAATCATTCCAGTGCTGCGGCTGCACATAACAGAAAACCTAACAAAGAACCAAATTTAAATGGCGTCTTTGTTCCCTAAAAAACAAACACACATCACTCGCTCTCATTCCTTTAGTTGAATCTATGAAAAATGCCAAAGATAAAACAGTTTTACGGACATCAAATGGGATTTTTGTACCAACAAGGTGATTCCCAAAGTGCTATTAGCTGAAAGCTTGGCATATCTCAGCATGCTGCACAGTGTGTCCTTAAAGAAGGAAACTGGACACGTGGAGGACAAAAGAAGAAGTGGCAGACCTAAAAAGCTATCTGCAGCAGCTGGACGGTGTCTGAGCGCGACACAGGGCCTGTCGCTTCCCCTGATCCAGCTCCACGTTTTAATAAATCACTGTCGCACATTTTCTAAGCAAAACAAAGAACGATGGGTGACGCGAGACTTGCTCTTACTCATCATTGCAGTCTGACAGCTGGCTCCCTCTCCATATAAAACACTGATATTACTTCTCTTTAAACGCATTAACATCGACCATCCTGTTAGTCTCAAGCATTTTTGTTCCTTCTGCTTCAAATTATGCAGCAAGAAGCTCCGCTTTGATTTAAAAAGAGGAAGTTAAGAGAAGAAAAAGCTTCTGATGAGTCTGCCACCTTTACACAGCAGTCGTGACTTTATCGTGCTTTGTTTTGTCATTTCAAACGAGGCCGTTCATGTTTCCAGTCATGCCATCACTCTGCCTTTGTTTACATCATGTAGTGAGTGACTGGTTTTGTTTATTCAGGTATGATAAATCATGTGTTTGTACTGACGTGCACTCCACGTAGAGCAGGCTGATCTTGCAGTGGCACCGCTGGCGGATCATCTGGCTGCAGGGGGGGCAGGCGCCTGGGTGACAGGGGCGGGGGCAGGAGTGAGGGCAGCCGGATGGGCGGGGCTTAGAGCAGCCCTCCTCACACACCTCGCACTGCAGAGAGATGAGATCAGGTGAAGCAACCAGTAGGATTACTGTGAGTAACAAACACCAGAACACTTCACAGTTTCTCACAGGTCGCGGAGTTCCACAGGGCTCTGTTACCGATCCTCTACCTTTTAATTACTAAAATATATACATGCTTGCAAAAGCACAAGGTGCCTCATATTTAACAACTGTACTCTATAAATTACCTGTTTAAATTTTAATTGGGCTTACAGATTGTATTATTAAGGCCTGGCTTCTGTAACTGACAGGTGGATGATGACATCAGCTATTTGGAGTCCCCGGACGTGACCTCGGCGCATTGGAGCATTTTTAATGCACTTATCTGACCAATAACATGGCTGCTGTGTTTAACTTTACCAACAGGTGGTTCAAGACGTCTGAGCTCCAGTTTTGGTGAAATTTGAGGATTTATTTGAATATTAGAGCACCAGTTACCAGGTTTCTGTGCGATGGCAGAATCCAATGGGTAGTGTCATAGTGGCTGTTAGTGGAGACTCAAAATTAAACACAATATTTCCAGGATGTTTGTGATCATACTGGATGATGTTCTGTTGGTGACTGTAGCTTTACTAGTGCAAACAAAAACAAGGGGATTTTCAGCCTCTTCCAATAAGATACTGTTACTGATGAAGTCTAAGTGTGAATGTATTGAATGTATTGCTACAAGGTGCCGCCAGCAGCAGCATTATATCCTGTAGTCCAGGTCGTGTTCTCAGTAAAGTACAACATGAGTGTTTAACACTTTAACAACAGAGTAACTAAATCTTGTAATAAATTACATTTCAGTCCTGTTGACCTTCATCGGGGACTTGATTGCAATTCCTTGAATGTGTTAGTGGTAACCCAGACAGTGGGACTTACATTTAACTGTAAACATCACCACCGTCAGGCTGCAGCTCCAAGCAGCTCATACCAGACTCAGTGATTTTAACTGTAATGTAAAGGCCTGTTTAACTGCACTCCTTCACCTGCTACACCCGTCGCACAGTCAGGTGATCATAAACGTGTAGTTTGTCACATAAAACAAAACTATAATACATTTCCTGTTGGGAGGTCGTACTCTTGGGTCGCTGTGTATAACCAGCTGCTTACGGCCCTGCTTTTTCGTCACCAGTATCCAGTGTCATTTGAAATACAACTACAGCGCTCCACCAACGCTCGCTGGGTCAGTAGTTTCCTGCTTCACAGTCCAGTGGTGCTCAGTGGTGTGTTTGTTGTTTCCACCTTCAGCAGGACTTTTCTTAGATGTGTGCAAAGGATTCTGTTGGTGCCATCATTCATCATTTCATCAGATTTCATTGACAGACATCTAAACAAGGTCCTTACTGGATTGCTGTTAACCAGATGACACTCTCTGCTGCAGGAGTGGTTGCCGCAGGTCAGAGGTCGTCCGCAGGGTCGCTTGCAGGAGAAACGACCCTGACGATGACACGGCACCGGGCTGACCTGCCGAGCACAAACAGAGTTCAGCGCAGACCCTCCATCATTAGATCTGATGACCTCGTCTGGAGGTGAACGAGCGCCTGTATACGAGTGTGTTGAATACCAAACGACTAAATGAGATGAAACGCAAGAGACTTAAAAGAGCGAGAGAGATACAGAGAAGGACAAAGCAGATGAATAGAAGGAGGAAGGAGTGAATGAGGAAGAGGAGGTCAGAAGGACAAACTAATAATAAACGGCGTTTGGAACGAGGGAACATGATGGAAAGGAAAACATTAAGGAGGGGAAGGACGGTGGGAAAGTAGCACAGATAAAAAGAGGAGTGCAGGGAGGAAGTAATAAATCTACAAAGACAGATACGTGGAGCCTTCGTGCTGGAAACCAGTGTCGATGACCAGAGAGGAAGAAGTGCTGAAAGCGTTAAGCCGCATCATCGTCACTACAGTTTAAAGAAACAGAAGAAGAGTGAAGATGGAGGCTGTGACCAGGCTGGCTCTTACCTCGTGTTCTCCAAAACAGGCCCTGAAAGACAAAAACAAAGACTCACTGCACCGCTCACCTCCACTCACTATTCACACGAGTGTCCTCGTTAGGCTTCAAATGTTTACTGCAACCACTCAAACTCAGCGTTCGCTCGTTTGCAGACGATCAGATACTCAAAGTCTGTGCAGTTTTATGAAATTCTTCCACAATTTGTAGATGCAGTTTATTTCCTCCGATCGGTGACGCTCTGCCTCTATAAGATGCTCTTCTCGTACCCACTCATGTCACTGACCTGCTGCAAAACAACCTGATCATCTCTAACATCTCCCTGCAGCTGATCGTCTCTAACATCTCAGCTGTTCTCTTTTGCTGGGACGACGTGTTGGTGCCAAATTCACTACAATATTTAGAATATTTTTCATTAGATTTAAAAAATAATAATAATAATAATAAGAAAAGGTGTATCTGTTTAAACAAACAACTTGGATATGGTTTTATGATCACAGTATTCTGCTTTTTGTGAGTCCAGACTTCTCGTAAACATTTTTTAGCCGTTTGGGGCTTTTTCCTTTAACTTTGCTTTTTATTTTAACCTTAAACGTATCCACCCGTTGCAGGCATCCATTCACTTCCATTCAGCTGATTTATTTCCATATTTTCCAGTGGACGAAGAGATTGACATTGACCTTAGAAAAGGTCAGAAGCTGGAGCAGCTGGAGGTCGAGGGATGATGAGAGACGTGATGGAGGAAAACAAAAATAAATAAAATCATTGACTTAATTAAATTGAGTTTGGCTTTTTATATACGTCATCTTATTTTGACTTCGTTACTGTTCAATTAGTATTTTAATGGCTGAATTGTTTTATTTTAATGTGCGCTGAAGTCAGAATGGACTTTACTGCATTTATTTTCTTTTATAATGTTTACAGAACATCACGGGGGGTTGGGTTGAAATGTGCTCGGCTGTTGGTTGATTATCTAACGCTTCCTGTTTTTCCGTCGGCGCAGATGAAGACAAAGTGTTGATACACGCTGCTTTGTTTGCCGAGTTGCTCCGATGCTGTTCTTTCCACATTTTAATGAACTTTTATCACATCTTTGCACATTATCCATCGACTTCCATGCATCTAATTCACCTCCATATCTACACTTGCCTCGTCAGTTTTACATCACAGTCCATCACTTCTCTCACATAAAGTCCTTTCGCTCCCATTCTTCCCATTTACTTCCATATTTTCCAGTTGGTCCACAGCATCACTTAGTTTATCTGATACTTTTTTCACACTGTAAAACAACATATCATCACCCATCAATTTAAAATCACCCACTTTCCAGCTGCTCATGCTTTTACTTTCACTTCAAACTTCATCTATTCCGTCCTTTCTTTTGCGAGCATCCTTGTTATTTGTATATTTCCCAGCTGCCTCAGCTTCTGCTCCGTTCATTAACTTTATTCCGGTTAGCAGCTCACATCCTGTCACTACTGTGAAAAACTCCATTTATTCTACTTAATTTCAAACATGTGTCTGTTTTGTTTTTACCGACTTCAATCACTTTTTTAAACGATCGTTTACTTTGGCTCATTACGCGCCGACCTCACGTCACCTCAGTCAGTTCGTGTAAACGCTGTGTGATGGTGAAAACAGCTTTTTCACTTCGCTTCTTTCAACTCAATCGACTCCCACCATTCACGGCCGCTTGGTCACATCACACGATCACTTTCTGGCACATTTTTAGAAAACGTGACTCTGCGCGACCCCCGGTTCATTTGTGTTCGCTTTGCCTCGACATGCCGACGCAGAGCCGCGGACGACCGGCTCCAGCAGAAGTTTGACTCAACATCGTGTGTGCGTGTGTGTAGGGGGGATACGGCGGTTCTCACACACCCACACAGATGGCTGATGTTGGTTGTTGGCTGCGTCACTGAGCTGCAGGCAGCTGGCAGGCGGAGTGTTTTTTAATCTCAGGTCTAATGATTCGTGACGGGACCAAAGCACCTCAGTGTGTGTGTGGGTGTGATTTCTGTGTGTGTTTAGGGGTTCTGGGCACCACATGATGAAAACACTTTAATTATTTAAAAGGCCTCCAGCTCCTCGGTTAAGCGTGGTTCGGCGTCTGCAGGGAGCCCGGCGCGTTACATCATGTTTTACATATTCATTGAAATCTAATTTAAGGAAATGTGAAGCACTGTGCGCTCGCCCCGGCACAGAAACACTTTGATTTTCTGGTTCTGCACATGTTCAACGTTCTGAAAAGTAAACCGATCCACGTTTGCTTCTTTGGCGATGCTGATCAGAAACATGTGACCGCGCTTTCTTCACCGCTCTGCAGCAAATGTTTGCCTTTCATGGACATACGGCTCAATCCTAAAAGGAAAAACACTTTTCTGAGACCAGGTTCACATGTTGGCGGGAAGCATGCACTATGAAGCAGGTTCAACGTATCCAGGACATCTTTCTGTTATCGGGGCTCTTTTACTGTGACATGACGCTGGTTGTCAATTACAAACTCCATTTAAAAGAGTTAGCATGTGTGAAATAGAGCAACGTGAATGAAGAGCTGTCGTTAAACAGACTGAAGCACCGGCCAGTAAAGTCCAGCAACCTCCAGCAACCAGTCATTCCAACTTTCATTCACAAAGAGATTGACGTCGGGAATATACGCTTTCCCCGAGCGACCGCTGGTTGTCATGGATGCCTGACAGGTCTCTAGGTCTGTGTGATGCTGCTTAGGATAACATAACCAGTTTAAACTTGTACGACATTAAGATGTTTTCAAACACTCTGATGAACAGAAAAAACCAGGGTAAGATTCCTCCTAACAGTCTCTGACCAGCTACAATCTCAGGGATCTTCCAGAAATGGTGATGCTATTTTCCATAGATCTGATTGGTCAGTAGGTGCTGATGTCATACCTGTTAACCTCTTATCTAAAGTACGACCTACACTGGAGCAGGATAGGTGTTAACTCAACAACCACTAATCCTGTTTTGTAGGTGTCTGCAGACTGCTCTGTGTTAGAGCTCACGTCTACCTGCTGCTGTGATCAAGAAGAGTGTGTGTGTGTGTGTGTGTGTGTGTGTGTGTGTGCGTGCGCGTGTGTGCGTGTGTGTGCGCGCGTGTGTGTGTGTGTGCGTGCGTGTGTGCGCGTGTGTGTGTGTGTGCGTGTGCGTGTGCGTGCGTGCGCGTGTGTGTGTGTGCGTGCGTGTGTGTGCGCGTGTGTGTGTGCGTGTGTGTGTGCGTCTTACGTCGGTAGGGGGACTTGGCATGGCGGGCAGGGCAGAGCCTTCTTGACAAACGCGGGCTCAGACGGCTGCTCCCACGGTCCAGCTAAGTGAACCTAAACCACACGGAGAAAAAACTTGTTGGTGGAGCAACACAAACACTTTGTCCTATGTTTTCTCTCTGAGCGGAAACGGGACATTTTCTGCTTTATGGAGCTCGTGATGTTGATAAGATGTTTGACAACGGCGCTCGCAAACACACAGAAGTATGCGCTCGAGTCCACGGCATCCAGATCTGAATAAAAAGTACTTCAGCATCAGCTTTAAGCACCAAAACTCTGAGAACATCTGCAGATTATTAAAGACGCACTCAGATTTATGAATTATATTTCATACTAACCATCTAAACCACGATACACGTGCAGTGTCACACAAAGTGAAACTTCCTGCTAAATCTGACTGTATAAGAAACAGGAAATGGAAGTAATAAAGTATTTAGTTACTTTCCAGTAAAGCAGTCGTTGTTTTTTATTCGTTTAATTCACTTTATTCACTTTTAAAGCTCTGAAATGATTCTGGTGATTGATTCTATTTAACACAAAGAATCTGGAAAATAAAATAGTCTCAGCGCTTTCAGAGTAAAAGCATCTGAAGCCACAGCTGCTGCCTGCACCTCAGTGTTTGGTGGTTTTGTCGGAGGTCAGCAGGCTGCGCATCATTTTCCTCTCTTATCACACAGCCTGGGATCAGCACAGATCCCAGAGAAACAAGAGGACCTGAGGTGGTCCTTTACCTGCTGGGACTTGACCAGCACCACGTCGTGGCAGGGCTGCGGGCAGGTGTGGCTGCAGCTGGGCAGCGGCAGCAGGCAGGGCTGCTTGCAGGGGGGGCAGGTGCCGGGGTGGCAGCGGTGAGCCTCTCGGGTCGGGTGGTGGCAGGACGGAGGACACCTGAGGACAGCAGAAGAAAGTTTAGTGAGACCTTTCTGATTCCTGCTTTTCTTCTCTGCCCGTAGCCAAAGCCAACAGGAGCAGCTCATTACGGGTCAACGGTCGGCCTCGTTACAGCAGAGCACGACGAATAAGGGAGTAAAAACAATTAAAACTCAGTTAAAGCATAACCCGCTGTGGCTCTCAGGCACGTTTTAATCAAAGCTCTCAGGAGACGTTGCATAACTGCAGAACTGTTATTTAAGACTGCAGGAAAACATAGGAGTGCTGCGCTTTTAACCTCCTCACTGCAGGTTTGCCCTCAGGATCTAAAGCACAGGTGTGTGTGTGTGTGTGTGTGTGTGTGTGTGTGTGTGTGTGTGTGTGTGTGTGTGGTTACCTGCAGGCCTCCTTGCAGCGAGGTGGTTTGGTGGTCCTCTCGCGGCCACAGGGGACGACAAGGACCGTCGAGCCGCACGTGCACCGGACCTCCACCGACTCTGGACACGGATAACAGCTGCCTGAGTCAGAGAGGGCGACATTAAAGGGCAAATTCACTCATTTTCAGATAAACCGGGGGGAACGTGATCATCAGTAACAGAGTTTATCATATCCTCCTATTACAAATCCTCCACTGAGCTGAGCAGACCGCCCACCTGTAAGCCACACAGATATAAGCGAGGCTGCCATATCGCGGCATCGGCCCCTCTGGCCGTCACCAGTAGGCGGCAGGTGAAGTGTCTGAGCCGGGGCTCGTAGATATATATATCTTCTTCCACTCGATGATTACAGAAAGCATTCCCTCATCCGGTTTTGTCTAATATGTTTAGTAATATTACTACAAACACATTCATGACAAACACGAGTCTTTCCTGTTCAGCAATCAGATAAACTGCTGCTGCTCTGTGAGACGTTGGCAGGTCTGCCTGCACGGCGTCAGTCGACACTCACTGCTGTGAAGACTTCCATTAAAATAACACACCGAATGTTTGGCAACAGACAGGACTGAGTGGGAGACTCGTGTCTCACAGCTTGTGCAGATAAAGCCTGAACAGCAGATGCTTTTCCTTCTAAAGGAGAGACGTCCAAACCAGGAGCTCTGCTTATTTTAGACTGTGGGGCAGGAGAACATCTGTAGTGCCATCGATGGACAAAGTAATGTAGGCTGAACTTAAAGGGGACATCCTCTTGGACTGCAGCTGGTGGTGCTAGTTTTGTTCTGCACTGGAAGCTCGAAGTTTGCTCGGGCTGATGTGAAGAGGTTAGAACAGGTTCATGAGCCGATCAGAGGCCGCAGAGTGGAACAAAGACAACCAGCTGCAGTCCGAGACTGAGTTCCTCTGCAGGATGAGAGACTCAACCAACCAGCTGAATCTGGTTACCTGCGTCTTCCTGGGAGAGCCCAGACATCCTGCTGTCACCACGTGCAGCTGATGGATACAAACGCAGGTCAACCAGAGAAACCATCAGCCTGGAACAGACGCCAACCCCTCACTTCCCCTCTGCGCCTCTCTTGACTTTTTCAAGATCTCGACACACATGAAGATCTAAACTTGCAACTCCACCCAAACCACGAGCACCACTCAACCCTTTAGCAGCCAAGAACCTCGGAGGTGCATTCCAGCCGGTTTGACTTTGACGTAAACTACCCAAGTGCAGGTCAGAGGTCACTGCTTGATGACCTGTGCCCCTACCTAATGAAGGTCCCGAGAGCACCGAACAAAACCGGCTGTCCTGAAATATCCTGAAACCAGGGCAGCGTGGTGGAGTCCTGCAGTCCAGCAAGGAGGCAGCCGATTATGTCGGCCTGTTATTTACTTGTTGCAAAGAAATCAGCAATTAAAATCTCTGCAAACTTTAATCACTGACTGAAGAAAACATGTCCTCCCCTAACACCACAAACAGGATCCACATCTGTGGGAAACAACGTTCCCACTGAAGTGATGTTAAAAAGTAAACACAGGGTGGGGTGGTTTTATAGTTTCCATAGTTACACCAGTCACAATATCAAAGTTCACCTCTGCAGGTCAAAATATACCGAGTGAGGGGACACACACACACACACACACACACACACACACACACACACACACAGGCAGCTGTTATCTGCGTGGCAATGCGTTGGCAGTGCTGCAACCTTCTCCCTGCTCCCTCTTGAAAGGTCAGAGCAGCCAATCAGCACGCAATCACACCAATAAATTGACTTTAATCTATTCAGCCAATCAAGAGGCGGATGGATGAATAAATTATCTGTTATCGCCCAATCAGGGAACAATAGACGCAGGAAGCTGTCTGTTATTCAGACACAGACACACACAGAGCTGAATGTTTGGGAGAAAGTTGACCTCTGTTTCCTGCTGATCGTCATTAATTCCCTTTATCAAGGACTCGAGAGTGTGTGTGTGTTTTCTCCTGTGCTATCAGCTGGAAGAAATGTCAGCGCACACGCACTCACACACACACTCATACACACTCACACACACACACACACACACTCACACACACACACTCACACACACACACTCACACACACACACACACACACACACACACACACACACACACACACACACACAGTCTCTTAAGTAGGCCAGAACTTCTCGGTTTGACCTCTCACCTTCATCCAGCTGTGAATCCTTCAACACTTCACAGCCTATCTGACAGACAGGAATGTGATGTGACGTGTGTGTTGAGAAGTTTCAGGTCCGTCCACGTCTGCTCAGAGACTCAAACTTTCTTTACTGCTGGCCCCTAAACGTGTTTGTTTCTGCTGTGACGTTTAACACAGGTAGTCTGACTGCTGGAGCCTCCGGTGGACACGAGAGGAGCTGCAGCTGTTATCACCTATGAACCTGAGCCTGTTACCAAACGAATGATCATCACTGATCCATTCATTCCAACTGATTTGAATCCCGCTGTGATTCTGCACGTAATCTAAATGTAATCAGATTACTTACCTTGGTGACAGACTGAGGGACACTTGTGGTTCCGACAGCCCAGGGTTCGGCCGCAGCTTTGGTCGCAGGGGGGACAGTTACCGGGGCAACACTGAAACACAAAGCATCGTGGGAAACAGGTTTATCTCTGAGGCACTTCTTCTTCTACTTCTTTAATACAGGCGACCGCAGCTCGTCCTGCTCTGCTGTTTGGCGCCAAAATCATCAAACATGTGCAACACACGTCATCGCGTCGTGTTATTTCACACAGCTACGAGTAACTCTGTTCACACAGGACTAACAGAGGTGGAGGGCGGATGCAGGCTCGTCTGGGTTTTGCACCCTAAAGGTCATCTCACGAGAGAAAGCGCCGGCCCCCGCCACCCTGCAGCCTCCGTCAGGTGATAAGGAGCTTTTATTATGGAAATGGAACCTCCTGTGATTTAATGTATCAAAGGTCGTATGAGCTCCGCCCCCAAATGTTCCAGATTAATAACAGTTATATTAATCAGCTGACTACTTTGTACTTGCTGTCTACACTCTGTTAGTCATGAAGCGTGTGGACTCAGTGTTTATTTGATCAGGTTAACGTCACGGCCGCTCCTCTGCAGGGAGCCGGGACTTTAAGAACCGGCCGTTTTGAGCTCTGCACATTGAAGAAGCTGCAGGTTTCTGACTGCCTCGGTGAGTTCAGATGTAACTGGGACTCCCACGTAGCTGGACTGGAGTTTGGCACAATCCATTTTTCCAGCTTTAAAATCCTGTAAATGTCACGTCTCCACTGAGAAAGAGATTTTCACGCTGACGTTATAAACGCTCTGCTGGGTCAGACGGAGTAGAGGGGTCTCAGGTGGCAGACACCAGCTGCTGCTAACCATCTTCCACAGCTTCATAAACATCTCTTACTTCTACGAACACGCTGTTGAACTACACAAAGAGCGACTGTGGGCTTTCAGAGCGGGGCTCACTGCTGAGAAGCAAACAGATGAAGTAGATTTATGAGATAAAACGAGGAGTTTGATGGGAAAATGAAAGCTAACGAGACCGTTTTATAAAAGAGCAGGTGCAATAACATTTACGGTGCCAGAATAAAAAGGGAAAATCTGCAGCTGTTTGGGCTTCATTAAGTATTTAAATGCTGTTGGTACCAAACAACAGGCTGAGCCACAGGATGAGACAGCGAACATTAAAATGACTGAAAGCGCCCATTTACATCTGAGCAGGTTGGCCCCACGGGTCTGACAGCGGGCGGATTATTAAACCTCATCATGTCACATGTCAGACGTGGCGTCAGACAACCTTTTCCTATCAGATTAAACTGATCTGATGCCATCAGGGTGACATTTACGCCACAAAAACGAGACATCGTTGCCGTCACGATCAAAGCGAGACACCGGGACGAAAGCGTGGGGTTCCCTCTGCGAGTGGGTCCTTCAGTCACTGCTCAGACGTTTCATCAACCCTGCGTTGAGCTCGCCTTCGCTCTCTCCGAGACCTTTAATCCACCAGAGAAGAGGAAGGCGGAGGTATGAAGGGTCTTATGTGTGTCATTATGCAACCAGCCTCCCCGCAGCTGATGGAAAATCATTTATTTAACACCGAGAAGATAACAACTCCAGAGGCTCCAGATGTTTCACTGCAGGAACCATCAGAGGATTTGGTGGAACATTAATGTGATCACACTCAGAGTGGAACAAATCTGAGACACTACACACTGAGTGGGCGATCCACACACACACACACACATCCTCTGGGTCTAACTGTTCCTGCCTGCTGCATCGCTTCCTCACTATTCTGATTCCCACCTGTGCAGACTCACAGTTTGTACCCTAGAGGCCATGTGTAGGAGTTTTACTGGTGACATGATGATTTCTTTGTGCAGCTCTGCTTGTTTTGTGGTATAAATCAAGTGTACCTGCTTTCTTTATAGCCGTGCTGTTTCACTGCTTCATAAAAACTCAAATTCGCTGAGTTCAGTTGATCTGGAGCCAAGATGAAAGCTCCAAGGCTCAGCTTCCCACATACGGATTAAATCCAGGACCACAAACCTTAAAGAAAGTTTTATTTTATCCTGGGAGTCGATCCAGTCGTGTGTGGGAACCTGCTGAAAGGTTTCTGTAGGTGAACCAGGAGGATTACTAACAGTGTGTACTGTGGCTGCAGCTCTCTGTCTCCCTCTGTTGGTTACTGTGCCGCTCTGCTCGCCTTCATTTGAATTGTTTCATCCACATTAATGACTAAAATAATCCTGATTATCTTTTTTTTTTTCAATAATCTAGAAGCCCAGACTTCACAAATGTGATGCTAACCAGTGAGAGCTGAAACAGGTGAAGCATCTCCTGCAGCCAGGGGTGAGTTCATGCAGACTGATAGCTTCTAATGAGAACGTGGACTGACCTTCCTCCTGCACTGGTGTCTCTGACAGTTCCTGGTTTTGGGACACTTGGAGTCGCACAGGTATTCTTTATGACACGGCATCTGCTTCCTGTATCGGCCACACCTGCACTCCTTCTCCACCTCCTGCAGAGACACAGAGCGGGGCTCAGCGTGTGTGTGTCTGTGTGTGTGTGTGATCAGTGTGTGTGTGATCAGTGTGTGTGTGTCAGAGACCTGTCTGCAGGTTTCGCAGCTCCCTCGGTGACACCTCATTGAACAGGTGTGCTTCAAACATGCCAGACGGCGATCGCACGTGTCGCCGCATGGCTGCACTTCCTCTGTACACGGCAGAGACGACTCTACACACACACACACACACACTTAGAAAACAGTAGCATGGAGTGGAAACCTGTGTGTGTTTGCGTGAGCACTCACTGGTCTTTCCGCATGGACACGTCCTGCTGATGGAGCGAGGACATGGAGGACAGTCGCCATCGCAGCACACCTCCTCACAGGTGTGGTTCCCACAGGAGAGCGGAGCGCCGCACACCTGCGACAGACAGACAGGTGAGTGAGAGGAGGCGGGGCTTCCTGCTCTCAGAATAAAACTAAACACATCAGACGAACCACACCGTCTCCACAGCTTTAATGACTCATGTTACACTTTCTGACCCAGCGAGCAAAGACCACACAGAACATCTCGTCTGGAACATCTGGAACATCTGCAGATTCTGGCAATAAACAATCACAAATCCAGCTGTGCGCTGCTGCTGACACACTGCAAACACACCTGCTGGCAGGTCCAGCGGGGGCTGGCGCAGGGCCTCTCTGCCTTCTCTCTGCCGCACACACACTTCTGAACGCTGACTCTGGGACAGGGCGCGCACTCTGACACACACAGGAGAGGGGGGGGTTTCAGGCGGGCATTTTGGACAGCTCACTCGGGACTGTGTTGAGTCACAGTGAAGCTTCACACATGACTCCGTGTGTGTGTGAGAGACTGTGTGTGTACCTGTGTGACACGGCTGTGAACAGGTGTGCTGTTTGCAGAGCAACAACTTTCCACACGGCTGCTGACACGACCAGGCCTGCAGAGAGAACACACAGTGAGCATGTCACCAACACCCACAGCACGCTGTAAACCTGCAGACGGCGAGGCTCACCTTGTTGCTACAGCGACGGGGGAGGGGCTGTGCTTTGCCACACAGACAAGACACCGACACCATCTTTGGACATGGAGGGCAGGGGCCTGAAACACACAGCTTTAGGAACATTTCCACGCTCCCAGCTCAGAGCAGTTTGTGTGATGTGTTTACTGAGGATGCAAAACTGTAAACCTGCTCGTCCTCTGGGGACGAAGCCCAGTTTTTAAGGATTTCCAGGATAACTCCATTTATCCTTTCTGTGTGTGTGTGTGTGTGTGTGTGTGTGTGTGTGTGTGTGTGTGTGTGTGTGTGTGTGTGGTTACCGGGGTGACAGAGCAGCAGGCAGGTGTGTCCACAGGCAGGTTTGAGCTCCTTCTGACAGATGGAGCCGCACGAGTGAGGAACCAGCCACGGATCAGCTGGAGGATCCTGAAGCTTCCCACAGTAACACGTGTACCTGAACACACCACACAAAAGCTTTTAAACTCTGAAGTTTACAGCCAACATTTATTTTTTTTAATTCAGCGCCTTCAACACACCGACCTGTACCATGTGATGTGTTTAAAACTTCCCACAGTCTGATTAGTGATTATTTACTGAGATAAAAGATTAAGGACAGAAAATCCTCAGCTGGGAAGAACCCAGTCAGCAGAGACACAAAGAGACACAGGTGAGACATGCTTAAACTTTTAAAGTGACTGAAACTAAACTGAAAACCTAAATTCAAAAGACAATAAAATGAATCCATGACAAATAATTACAAAAAAACTATATGTAATATAAATTAAGCATTTCTAACAGTAAATACTGAGATTGAAGCACAAACAGCATGAAACTACAGTGTGGAGTGTGGCTCCCCCTGCTGGAGAGCAGCAGCACAGCCGCGTTGTGTGAAGCTGGACAGCGTTCACATGAGATACAACAAAGTGATGCACATTTGCTCTTTCTCTCCAACCTATGGGGCGATAAACACTGCAGCAGGTGGCAAGTTACAGACACTTCACTCGTCAGAGCTCACGTCCAAATAACCTCCCACAACTGGAGCTCAGACTCCTAAATGGCCCGTTGTTATAATTAACAACACATCACAAAAAGCTCCAAAAGGCACCAACAGCACGAACAACAGCAGCCACCTGTCAGTCAAAGAGGCCACGCCCCCAACAACAACAACTTCCAGCCTTAATATAGTTTAAACTGAAACAAGTGAACCAAAACATCTTTGTGTCAGAATGTCAACATGTTTATCTGTGCTGTAAAGCTGGAAATGTTAACATGGGCCTGAGTGAACAGAGTGTATTTCAGTGCTTCAGTGTTCAGCCATACAATCTGTTAAACAGCTTACTGCTCTCTGTCTGCTTCAAGATGGATTTAACTCGGAACTTTGAAACTTTGATTAAACACAGGAAACAAAAAATATCAATAAAATAAAAAAAATCAATAAAAAAAAAGAGTACAAGTTATAAAATCGTTTCCAGAAAGAACTGAAAACTGAATAAAACAGAAGACTGTGGAAAGACAAACCGATACTGAGGATACAGGAACACTAAGCAGCATCACCTCACAATGATCGCATGAAGGTTCTGTAGGGATTTTGACATTAATAGATTCAACGACCGTGTAACACCTCCAGCAGGGACAAAGTGTTGAATGAACGTCAGATATTTGAAAGAGTCAAACCTTAAAACCAAAGAATTTAAAAGTCTGTGTTCATATTCTTGGAGCCTGTTAGGAGTCGGTGGGGCAAGCTCTCACTAATACTTTCAATAAAACAACATTTCACATTTATATTTAACACATTTGAGTCAAAATATCAAATATCTGTACTTTAGCCATATTTGCTTCAGCCTGTGGGGATGAAACATGAACTCAAGCACTCACTCTCCACAGGCTGACATGTTACAATATCCAACTTTACAGCCAGGAAAGCTGTTCATACCCCCTTTATAACAGCTGTACAGCCGAAACAACCTGCAGAAGCTTCACAGAGTGTTCGTGGAGTTCCACAGGGCTCTATTATTGGTCCTCTACTTTTTAAAAAACTCACCTCTTTAAATTGTATTAAGGCTTAAAGTTTGCATTATTATTGGTGTGTTTTCTTTTAATGACACAGGCAGCTATAGCTGTTAGGTAACTGGAGCCCATGATTTGAACCTTTGCACTGTGTTTGTGCTGTTTTAATGCAATTATCTGACCACATTATCGCTTAATGTTTGTTTTTAATGCTACTTGATTATGTTACTGTTAAAGTGAATTTGCAGAGTGGGTTTAGCACTGAGCGTGGCCTGTGGTAACTCTAAAGGGCGGGTCGATAAAACTGGGCACACAGGATAAAGAAATCAAACGTACCTGTTGGGGGTGGCACTGGGTGGATACTCTGCACGGCACTTTGGACTGAGGGGAGACAATCAGACGCATTAACTGATGATTATTTCCTTACAACCGCCCAATCTCAAAGTGAGATTTTTTATTAACTAACAAATGAAACATTAGAAAACACGAGTCCATTATACAGACAAGTTTAGCTAGTAAACAGAAACCACAAAGAGGAAAACCAAAAAAACCCAACTATTTCCAACAATCAATTTTAAACACAAATGTAACACAGAACTTTTCTCTGGTTAGACAGCTTTATCAGTGTGATTTTACCAGCTTATCAGTAATTAGTTCCATTTAAAATGATGTAATTGTACTGAAGATTCACCCTCATGCCAAATAATATTTAACCCTCGCCCATGTTTATGGATTTATCACGTTGGGCTATAGTGGTAGTGGAAGGGCTTTTGTTCCTCACCAGGGCCACGGGTGCTGCTTCTGACCAAAGTCTTCATCGGTGACTGAGGAGACGAGGAAGACCGAGTCTTTGGCCCACTTCTGGATACAGGGCAGGTGGAAGAGGGAGAAACAGCTGGAGCAGCTCCACACCTGGACGCACACACCAGATATCAGAGTTCAGTCTAAAGTGGTCTCCCTCTCTGGGCCTTTTAATATTTATAAGACTTTAAAACAAACTGTGTAAAGAGCACATCACATTACAACCAGCCAATCACACAACTTCACAGGTTTGTAGAAATACTGGAAAAAGTCACTACAAGCTGAGACTCATGGGCAATGTAGCATTATCTACTAGTAGTGGTTGACTAGAGAAGGAAATAAGTGATGAAAGCAAACAGTCTCCAGGGTCAAAAATAGTTCACTAACTTTTACACAGAGGATGTCTGAGAAATTATCAAAGAAACATCTTGAAGTGACCAAAATGACCCCAGACACCTCTCCAAGATATTTACTTTTTCCAACTACTTACTTAAACCTTTTACATAAATACAATCAAGAAGTAAAAACTAAAGAGAAAAAGACAAGATGGAACAATTCTTTTTAAAAAGCACAAAAACCTGAGAACCACATGATTACAATGCTTCTGACTTTCTGTGAGATCTGCTTCTATGAATGTGACAAAAGGAGAAAATCGGCCTCAAGCTGTCGTTAAATGTTCTTCAGAAACCAGAGAGGTGACGTCAGATCAGTGAAGCTGAATCAACACACAGCAGGAGATCAAAGTGCACGTGTCTCACCGCCTGTGTCCTCTTCACCGAGGCGATGCAGATCAGACAGGTGAGCGCTCCGGACTGAAACAGGTCGCTGACGTACTGACCGGTCCTCTGCAGGCCAGTGGCATCCCCGCCTACACACACACACACACACACGCACGCGCACACGCACACACACACACACACAGGGAGTGAGCGGGAATACCACAACATCTGCGCAGCTTCATATCAGGCTCACCTTACTGTCTTCAAACATCTGCACACCCGGTAAAAACACTGGTAAAAAAATCAATTTAACCAGTTGATCTTCACAGTGGTGTTGCCACGGCAATGCCTGGCTGCTCACCTGTCTGGTCGGTGTAGGTGGTGAAGGCGGACGCCAGGATCTTCCCTCTCTTTCCTTCCTTGTGGTCTCCATCATCGATGCTGTTGTCGTCTTCATCATCAGAGGAGGAGCTGAAGTGGCTCTCGACCAATCGCTGAGCAGCAGCCTGGTTGGATTTCCTGATCTCCTCAAACTTGGATTGGACAGCCAAACCTGAGGACCACAGGGAAGAATTAATAAACTCACACCAGCCACACAGCCGACAGGGGTGGTTCATGGAGCGTTTCATCACCATGCGGAGGTTCAGGCGCAGAGCCCGTCTTCGTCCTGACTCCTCTTCCCGTAGCAGTGCCTGGCCTCTCTCTCTCCCTCTGCAGGGGTCGCGACCTTTCAACCTGAGCCTCCTGACTCCGGCCTCGCCCGCGGCCCTGCTGTCGCCAGGCGGGCTCCATGGCAACTGCCTCTTGCCTCTACAGAGAGCAACATATGTGAGAAATGATTGAAAGAAGGATTCACAGTTTATCAGTTTACCCACAATGCACCTGAGATTTTCTCAGTACTACAACTCAGCCTCCACCAGGATTTACTCTGAGGGTGCAAATACTGGATGGCTTCATCAAATCCTCAAAAGTTATTTTTTGGACACAAACAATGAGCTGGGGCTGAGGTGAGAACTTTTCACTGATCTGCCTGACTTTGTATGGATGCAGCAGCACAAGAGTTTCCTCTGTACCATCAAACACACACCAATACTCCAATACTGCATTTTATCAAGGATACATCAACAAGCTTAGAAAACGAGTAGAAAATCCAATGAAAACACTGCAGCAGTAAAAACAGAAGTTCTGAGAGGTCTCTGGTGTAGACATAGAATGAGAGCATTGATATATGTACAATTTTCAACTATTACAGTACTTTTGGCCTTGCATGCATTTAACCAGGTATCACCACTCTCAGGAACTTTAGGAGTTCAGCTTTGAGCCCGACGTCTGCAGATGTTGCCACTCATTCATGTTTATCTGTCTCTGCAGCAGCAGCGTGTTTTTGTTAGTGGATTTAATGCTGCAGAGGTGAATTAGCAGATTTTTGGCTGGACCCTGGTTTGCGCATTAGGGCACGTTTCCACGCAGCAGAGGGGTTTTATACGTGATTCAGAGCTGCCTCAGCCTCACCGGAGGCTCTGCGCAGCCTCAGCTTGCCCTCCTCAGGTGCTCACAGCTGCCTGACAGCTTTACCTGACACCTGGCTGGGTCTTTAGCGGTTACCTGACTACCCCAGCTGTCCCGCTGAGTCACAGCGACACGAAGCCGGACTGTGTCTCTCTCCGCCCGTGCACCTGACCGCTGCACCTGAGCACGTACACCGCAACACGTTTACACCGCGCATGCTCACGTTAAAGGCCAAATTCACTTCAAAAGTGCTGCTAGCCGGCTAGCTGCAGCAACCCAACTGCCATTCAAACTCCAAGAAAAACCAGGCGGAAACAAGCGTCACTTCCGGTAAACAACATTCACCAAACTCTAATTATCCACACAAGCTTCCGGAATGTTAATATTTAACTCCAAAGACAATCAGAAAACCTCATTTAATGAGCAGTTATGAGCTAAACACACCTCAACACTCAGCACAGTGGAGCCAGGTGCCTGATTGTCATGCGTAGTGCAACGCGGTGCATGCCGGTTCTTGTAGTTCTCACAACCAAACGTCGTCTGTTTAGCGATTTATCCAGGAGTAAAACTACATATCCCACAACCTCACACACACGCACACGTGTACGCAAACGCACACACATACGTGTCACTGCACAGCTGCAACTTTAGTAACTTTTTGCTTTTTGGTTGTTAATTTATTAACAATATAAAAAGCTCATTTAGGGCTAGGGTCTTAGATCAATAATACAAAAATGTGATCAACAAATAAAACTTTATCGATCCCGTGCTCCGCGGTAGTATTAACATTTCCTACAGCACATTTACCTACATTAGTTTCCATCTGAGCTCATCAACATTTCTATGTACTTTTAATCAACAATAATAATAATAATGAGAATGCACTGGAAATGAAACAAGCCATTCTGATTTTCTTATAAAATATCTTTATTTCAGCTTTTTGTTCCAGATTCAACATAATTATCATTCATATTTTTTGCATAGTTTAAAAAGCACAAGTCGCAGCATAAAAAAGGCGATGGATGTAGAGAGCATTATATGCTTTGAGTCTGGGGTTTATTCAGGTGTGCAGCAGCTAACCACAGACTGTATATGTGAAGATGGATGCAGCTGCCCAGTATGAAAAATGATGCAACGCTTAAGTGTTAAACCTGCATTCTTTCTAATAGCCAGCAGGGGGCAACTCTGATTGTGTGGCGCCTACTTCCCACTCTGACCTGAGTAAACATGCTCCCAGTGTGTTTATGGGGGGAGCTGATACTTTGAAGTCTTAATGAATAAAAAATATTTATTTAGTAAATGACAGTATTTATTACAGTCAGAAAGGATTATAGTATGCTGTGGTAGAAAACAGCAAAGTCTTCACAAACCAATATGTATGACCATTTTTGGTATGTACACATTTAATAATGTTGGGTTTTTCCCTGGGACAAACTGGGCTGATCTTCAAATCATCTGTACCTCACCCCAAATTCACCTTAAAGCTTTAAATCCCTTTCCCGTGTGATAGCCACTGCTTTAGTTGAACTGTAAATGACAAAATATTAGGTGCAATTTAAATCCCATGGCTGTTTTTAAATCATCTCTTAAAAAATGTTTTTGTAATTACAAAATTGAACATTGCAGTTCTTTCAAGGGTCACTGGGAGGCACTGCGTCGCACTTTAGGAGTCACTGCTGCAAAGCAAAAGCTTGAACTATGAACAACCTCTGTAACATCCAGAAAAGTTACTGCTCATTATTTATATACATTACAGTTACAATGTTTTACAACTTAAACATGGAAACAGTACTACATGGTGTCACATTAGTTTCTTTTGAGGCCTAGTTGTCCTTCTTGTGCTCTCTGAGTGTAATCTGGAGTCAGCTCCACTTCCAGTTGTAAGTGCTGACATCACAAATCCAGCAGGTGGTCGATACTTTACGAAGAGAAGTTTATCTCTAGAAGATGTCATGTGAAGGGATGTTACATAAATCTGAATGCAAGAAACAGATTTTGTCCTCTTTTTTCCAATTTGTCTTCAAAACTTTAACAGAAACTCCTCCAACTTTCCACCTGAGGTTCAAACATCTTGATCTCCACCCATCGAGCTGACTCAAGCTCTAAAATCGAACACTCCAGTCCTCTTATTTGTTGTCTTCTCCTTACTTCTCCTCTTATTTGGTTGCCTCTATCTCAGGTGTTGGGGGTGGAGCTTCACCTGACGGATCAGCTTGTGGGGGCACCAACTTCTTCTCCAGCCGGGTGACTCTGTGTTTGAGCTTGCTGTGAGTGGCGTCGTGCTCGGCCAGCAGCCGGGCGTAACGGGTCTGCAGGGAGTCCAGGGTGCTCGTCATCCGGTCCACCTTCTCCTCGATCTCTTTGGGGTCTGGGCCCTGCGCTGCCACCTGGAGGACAGAGTTCGTTTTAATAAAGTTTTTATTTCTGTAGACTAGATGTTTGCTAATGTTTCTAAACGAGATAATGTGACTGTACCTCGAGGTCCAGCAGCCCATCCTTCATTAGAATCTGCCTTCCTTTCTCCTCGAGCAGAGCTTTAGCATCAGGATATTCTGTCAGAGCTTCCATCAGGTCGTCTTTGGAAAGACAGAACAGGTCGGAGTAACCGATGCTTCTGATATTAGCTGTCCTCCTGTTTCCTGCCTTACTGCCTGTTGGAGAAGACGCGAGGCTGATTAGGTAACAGAAGCAGTCAGAAGGAAACAGCGCCCAATCCATCGATAACATTTTATGGGATTTTCATTTTTCCCCAGTTTTCTGCAGAAACAAACGTACTTTTATTAAATATTAAACCAGCTTTGGCTCAATAGCAAAACCCATTCTAAAGTTTTGTACATATTTGGGAAAATCTTTTTAAACAGTTCGTCCAAAGGTTTTGGTTTTCTAGCATTAGCACATTATCATTCTAGCATTAGCACATTATCATTCTAGCATTAGTTACTGCCATTGTGACCGAAAGGATTAGCTTGCTAATAAAGTCATAAGGCTTACCTTTGATAGCAAGAATGCTGATCTCGCCAAAGTAGCTTCCGTCGCTGAGAACAACAAACTGCTTGAGACCATCGTCAGAAACGACAGCTAGTTTTCCCTCCTTGATGATGTACATCTCTCTGCCAATATCACCCTTCTTACAGATGTAGTCTCCAGGACTGTAGACCTGAGGCTGTAGTTTTAGCACCAGTTCCACCAACAGACCAGCCTCGCAATCCGCAAAGATACGGACCTGCCACACCACACAGAGGAGAAGACCTCATGCTTAGACTTTTTACATTTCTGTTGTATTTATGAGGGGTGCTTAGGAGCGTGCAAAGACCTTCTTCAGTGTGTCCAGGTGGACGTTGATGGCGATCTCAGCTCTCAGTTTGTCAGGGAGGTATTTCAACACTTCCCTCTCATCTACTGCTTTCTTATTGGTCCACAGGAAGTCAAACCACTTGATCACTCGCTTTTCCAGGTCTTTTGTTACCTGGGTTGGAAACAGAAGTATGGGGGAAGGGCTCAAGCAGTGCTTTGATGGGCTACATTACTGGTGTACTGATCATCAGGTGCATTGATACAGAATCTGTTTTCTGGTAAGTAAGAGTCATTTTTGTCTTTAAAAAAAGACAAAAAAGCGAAGCAGGTGTTATGTACAAGCTGAAGCAACTTAAATGGGATGTAAAAAAATGTTTTATTTCAGATGCAAATACAATTAAAGGATCATTATGATAAAAATCACAGAGTAACTGACCTTTCGGAAACTCATGTACTGTTTGATGGCATCAATGCGAGCCTGAAAGTCAGCTCTGGCAGCATTCATGTTGGTGATCATGGAGCCAACGTTACCGACAATGGTAGCAAAAATCAACACACCCACCTGTAGAAAAGCACAGGATATCCATAAACATCTATTCATTGTTGTTTTATATAGTATTAAATAAATAACATGAAAGCAAACGCAGATTTTTCTATTTTATAATCTCTGTATTGTATCAGTAAAGAAATATTGTCAAATTATGCCTAACATCTTACCATCTGTCTGTTTAAGCTTTCAAAACCAACCAAACCTCTTCAGGTAAATCCCCCACAACGCATCTGCTCTCAGGCTTGGGCATTTTTAGCCACATGCTACACAGTCATATACTAAAGCTAAAGTTAGGCCGGACCCACCAGGAAGTCTGTGACGACGAAGAAGTACTCAGAGTTCTCTACAGGTGGTGGTGTTTCTCCAATGGTGGTGAGTGTTAACGTGGACCAGTACATACTGTAGGCATACTTCCTCACCAGACGACCGAACTCTGGATCGGTCGGGTCAGGATACACAAACCTGTCAGAACCGAAACCTGAAAGGACAGGACAGATTAATATGTTACAGCCTTTATCAGGGCTTCCTCGGGGCTTAAATCCAGATAAGGAATGAATCCAACAACCCCACCGATGGCTTTGGAAAAAGAGTAGTAAAGACAGGCATTCCAGTGGATGATGATGAGGATGTACATGACGAGGTTGGAGATACGCAGAAAGTTGGGGTAGTTTGTCCTGGTTTCTGTGCGCTGGAAGAACTCCATCATCCTGAAATGATAGGAGGTTACTCTTGTCACTGCTGAGAAATTCTTAGTTATGTTTGCAGAATAGCAGTAGTGAGGGTTAGACAGTCCAAAACCTCTGTGACATTATGTGTGTATTCAGTATCCTTAGAAAATCATTCTTATTCATTTTATCATCAAATCTCTGACTTTTAGGAAAAGGAAAAGATTCATATTTGTACCTTTGAGTTAAACATCACAACAACTTTTAGTTAAACTGTAAAGAAATGTTGTTCATAAATTCATGGAATTCAAAAATATCTTCCTACTTAGTCCAAAGACTGGTTAGCAGTGATTAACCCTTGTTTACCTGTTAAACCTGAAGAGTTTGTTGAGGCGGATCTCGGGGTAGGTGACGCCGATGGCAAGGTAGAACACGTCAGTGGGAATCATGGACACCAGGTCCAGTTTGAACTGAAAGCTTTTCATGTACCGTTCACGTAACTTCAGCTCGTCCTTCACCAGCAAACCCTGCTCCAGGTAACCTGCAATCACATAAACAAGCATTCAAAATTTGTACATGTTTGTACCATTATATTTGTGTGCTTACATTAACGTCTACAACAATCTGTGTGTGTGTGTTCAGACCGGTCCTAGTTCTGAAGACCATGTCACCAAGGTAGATGAGATCTGCCAGGAAGTCCAGGAGGAACCAAAAGATCAAGTAGTCAGTCTGCAACTCCTCGAAACATGCCCTGAAATGGACATGCATGTCACTCAGCACAGTAGTTACTTAAGTAACCAAGCTCTCTGGCATTGTTGGCTTTTATTTAACGGCACTGGGAACTTATTGTTGATATTAAGCTGTTGTTCTTCTGATGCTGTGGGCACCAAAGCCTTTAGAGCACTGACACAAACACATTGTTAGTAAGAAAGTGTGGATTTCATGTTACCTGGCTATAATCAGGGTCCAGTTGTACATGACAGGGATAGTGATCACACCCAGCCAGTAGTAGTACATGTTTCCTGCAGGATCAATCACTGTGATCTCCTTGGGACTGCAAACACATAACCAAATATAATTTGTATTTGCAGCACATGTGTACTTCAGCCTTACACAAGCATTCATAAAATCAGTTTTTCAAGACAGAGCCAGTGTTTCTGTTTAAGAAGATCAACTAAACATACGGGGCCTCCTTGGCTTTCTCCTTTTCTTTCTCCTTTTCTTTCTCCTTCTCTTTCTCCTTCTCTTTTTCTTCTTTCTCTTTCTGCTTTTTCTCCTTCTTCTCTTTTTTCTCCTTTTTTTCTTTCCTAGGAGAGATAATTACAAATAAGCAGTTTTCAGTGTTCATTAAAGTTGAAATATATTGAGATTTATGTGAAAATCTATATATCTGGATATGGACTCAAATTTACTCCTTTTTCTCTTTTTTCTCTTTCTTTTCTTTCTTCTCCTTCTTCTTTTTCTTCTTCTCCTCCCTGCAGGAAAGCAGGATATAAGAGATAAGTTTATATATGCCAATACATTTTACATGTAAGTGTATTTAGTCTGTGTGCGTGTCTTACTCTTCTTCATTGTTGTTGCTGTTATTGACGTTGAAGAGAAACCCCGGTCCAGCTTTTTGGGAGGCTCTGAAACAAAGAAAATGATCCGTTAACCTTCCCATCCATCAATAACCCTGAACAGTTGCCACTAACTGGTGTCATTCTTCAAGAAATTATGAAACTTTAACTTTAGACACTACAGCAGCTGCTAATGGCCTCTGAATCACGATAAAGGTCCATTAGGGTCTCTTCACGAGGCCCACGGGCACCTAAATCCTCTAAAGGACTCCAGAACCTGTTGGAAAATTTGTCTGTGAATACATTTTTGGTCCAAATGTCTTTCAGGTTACTATTTGTTGTTTGTTTGGATATAACTCTGGTAGGCCATTGGCTGGTACCCAAGCCCGATAAGTCCATGAACCTGCTGTCCTATGGCCTACACAGATTTAGCAAGAGGCCCTGAATCATTTTAAACCCATTCGAAAACCTCTTCGAGGACCCACTGAGCCACACTTGAACTACACTTCCCACAGGTGGCTCACAATCATCACTTTCATTACAGTTTTTGAGTCACATTTGTATGATACTCACCTGTCCTGTGCACCGACTTCACCTGGCTCCTCGTCCATATCTTGTAGAACTATGGAGGGTGGAGTTAATCTGGAGACTTGGTGTGGGAGTAACGGTGCTACCTTGGCCATGGAGATGTTTTTCTTTTGGCTAATTTATGTCCAGAAAGGGAGAAAAAAATGAATTTTGGTGAAACCTTTGCAACACAGAATGTCATAAAGTCAGGACATATCCACGGTGAGTTTAGCATGATGGCATTTTATTTGAACACTTGGATGTGTCCAACCGGGTACCACGATGTCATAAAATACTGTCTTTATGCAACATCATTACAAGTTTGCTTTCCCAGCTGTTCAGTGCTGATGTTAAAAATCTTCCTGGGCCTAAAGAAATACAAGCCTTGCTAAAAACTTTAGACCTGACAATAACGTGGTCATCGGTACCCGAACTGATTAGCCTCTGGCATCCCTCTGTGATCCACATTTAGTAGGCCCGCTGCACCATGTTTGCAGCACAAAGTTAGTTGTCTGACAAATTTTCTTTGACCCAAAATGGTATTAAAATAATTGTATTTAAACAACACGAAATTGTCTTATTTTAGCTTATTAAACATTCTTTTCATGAATAATTACTAACGGTTAGAGCTTTACAAAGACTATGAGACTAAAGGAGACCCGGGTGGAAAGGATGGTTTTTAGAAAGACGTTTCATTACCAGGCGTTGTTTGGCCCTAACTGGTCGAACCACATAGGACCTACACAGGATCCAAAGCTGGCAGCTCAATGGCATTTTTGAGGCAGTGCCAACACCTGTATGAGCCATATTTTGCAATATAAGGGTAAGACAGATTTTGTTGTTGACACCTTATCATCTAAGTAGGCCATGTGTGGCTAACTAGGAGCCAAACTGGCTGCTTTATGGACCTGAACCCGGGAACATAAACTGTTTTTATTAGAGATTATTACCGGTTCTTTCTTAAGAACTGATTAGTAACGTTTTAAGAAGATTCAGGTAAATAAAGACCCTTTGGTAACACGCAGGTTTTTGTGCTGTAGTGTGGGGTCACCAAGAGTTTAAACAAAAGCAACAGGTAAATTAAGATCATACACACATGAGTATACAACATATCCACTATCAACATTGGACCAAATAAACCTACATTGTTCCCTCACGTTTCCATTTTTATTGTTATCAATTCTATTGAACGAAAACGTGTATGATGTTTAAAAAATGTCTTGCATAATGTGCGGCCTTCTACCCTCAGTCCATTATCTCCTTACTCACCAGCTGATAATCCAACACCCGTGGTTATGTGGCCTAGATCCACCAGCAGCCCATCAAACTCATCTCCATGGAAACAGAGGAGTAACCTCCCATAAACGCACTCCTGTGGAAGCTGGGACCCTTTAAATCCTCACTGGTTTAGAGTCTAGAAGGAAAAAAGGAGAAAAGGGACGGAGGGATGGAAGGAGTGGAGCGTTCGGAGGGTCCAGCAGACGAGTCTCCTCAGTCACCCTGACCAGGATAAAGAGATTAGAGGAGGGATGATACTGTGTGTCTTACGTACGCCTGCACTCAGAGGTGGGGAATGAAACTACTACCATGTGGTTACACATGAAAATATACAACTCCACCTCGACAACTTTAATATTTGTTTCAGTGTTGAGCAAAGACGTAAAACAGCATGTAAAAGTGAATGTGATGCAACGGAGGAGTTCAAGTTAGACAAACAGGAAGCTAGGAAAGAAGGAGAAGAAGTGAAATGTGTCACAGAAGGAGGAGTTAATCAATGAAGCGATTAGAAAGGAAAGAAACGGCTAAATGAGAAACAGAAGAATGTATAACAGCATTACAGGAAGGAGGAAATAAAGAGAAGGATGAAATATGGTGGAGGAAAAAAGGGGACAGAAAGAGTGTGAGGAGTGGTGTGAAAGTAGTGATTGCAGTAGTGAAAAGTGAGGAAGAGCAGATTAGAAAGAGCCGTGCTGGTTTTCCTCTGATCCTCCTGAGTCAGCAGTGTAGCCTTAATAACACACAGCAGCCTTTAGCGGGCAGCTCTGATTGGCTTATTGGGAATTAGTCCGTGTGTGTGTGTGTGTTTGCAGCACTGTTACCTTTACTGTCACCACACAAAGACTATAATTCATGTGTGAGTGAAGTACCATCGGCTCTGCAGGGCTGAATCTTCATCCCTTTATATCGCACTAGGAAAATGAACACATGTGTGACATAATCTCCACCACAGTCTTCAGTAACAGGCTTCTTGAAGCTTTTCTTTGGATGTTGGCAGCCTTTCTTTATCATGATGATCCCACACTGTTGAGTGGAGGCCAATCCTATGATAGTGTTTTCTATCCATGCTTTCACTGCACTGGCGGTGTGTTTGGGATCACAGCTGAAAAACGAAGCTGTTGCCAAGCAGGCTCTTTCCAGATGGTATTAGATGGTGGATGGTGGGACATCTCAGCCTCTTCTCCCCGATTCCCTTCCTGAAGAACGGCTTCTTCTTCCTCTGAGACCATTTCTGGCCTCAGCGAGCACCTCGGCAGTTTTAGGCAGTTATTTTAATTCCACTTTAACCGCTTATGCACCAGTCGCCTCAGATTCATTGAAGACATTGACATTAACACTTTGACTTTGAAGAAAATCTTTGGAGTCTTGCTCAAAATTTGAGAGCTGATAATAGGACCATGTTTATAAACTATTTCTTATAAACTTCCTGCTGTTCCAAAAGTGGCCACAATCCAGAAACACATGGCTGCAGATGCAGTTTTTCATTTTAAACTGGGATTTATCGCCCTGCGCTCATGATCCTAAAGCTCCTGTTTAATTTGCAATTACATTTGAAAGAGGGAAACCTGGACCTGGTATTACCTGCTCTGTCATTTCAACAGAGAGTTTATGGCTATTGCTAATTTCCAAACTTTGTCCCTTGTGGGGCTTTTACATTCACACACATGCTCGGAGTGATGAGCTGTGTGGATCCTGTGTCTGTGACTCCCCCCTCATCTGCTGCCCTCTGCTGGATGCTTCTGTAACTGCTCTACTTTGAACCAATGAGTGATTTGTGATCAGTGAGTAAAGCAGTTGAGAATTCAGCTCGGATGCTGTGACAGGTTGAAACCACTGCAACAAGTTCTCTTTGATGTTCCACGATCAGCTGGATGTGGTGTTACTGCAAAGGTGAAGCACAGCAGCTCAGTATTCAGGTGTCAGACCATGAAAAGACACAGATCCACTGCCCTGCAGACCTTTTATAGATTTTTGAAAGTTTAACCTGACATTTAAACTGTTTTTAACAACAACCCCACAGTTACTGATTTATTGTGTTTTACATTATCTGACATTTCTGATTAGTGCTGATGTGCATGAAGTGAACTTCTTCCACTGTTTTGGCAGCCGTTCAGTAAATATGTACACCAGTCCCTCACACTGTTGCACAGGTCCCATCAGTAATGATGACAAAGGATGCTGTCGGTGTGTGTGATGCTTTCGTGTGTGTGTGATTTCACTGTGATGAAGCCAGTTTATTGTGGCTATTTCACATTGAGCTGTGATACGGGGCTGTCAGAAATACTCACACCATTAGAAAAACACAAAACCACTGAGCTATGGTGGCAAGAAAAGAGGAAGAAGAGGCTTTTTCCCCTGATCTAGTTTTTTTCTCAAGCTTTTAAAAAAGATTTTCAATCCTGTTGAATAATTTTGTCCTATTTTCTTCTGTTTTTTTGGATACAAAATAACAATCGTATATTTGAATGTCTGTTTGGACGAAATGTCCCCGAGCATGAATAAAAGACTTCAGAATTTATTTTTCACTTCTGAGAGAAACTTTCTAACATTTCTGTTTCAGGTCATCTTTTTGTAAAACTCTTTATAAACTTACCTAAAACGTAGTGAACAAAACTGCGATCTCAGCCAGACGAAGAGTTCAGTAGAACCACGTTATTCCTAAAATAAGTTGTATCACCGCGGCTCTAATTCTCCGTCCTTCCATTAAAAGTCTTTAATCTTCAGTTTCTTAAATGAGTCACGTGGTACGACCAACTCGCGAGACCGTTAACGTAGCTAAATTCGTCATCGACACAAACTTCCACGCGCGCTCCGAAGCCTCACAGCCCCGCGGAAGGATACACTATCCATCGACTTCAGCGGAGCATCCTCGCGCTGAGCCGCAGGTAAGTTCAGCGCCCCCGGTCCCCCCGGTCACACACACACGTCAGACTCAGCTCAGGCGAGAAACGTGTTCTTTTATTTCTCTGGTGGAAGAAAAAAAACCTGTCGCGTTAAATAGTGCCGCGTTTGTAAGGAAAAAGCGCTCCGGGGGGAGAAAATTGTCATGCTAACATACTTGTGGGGACCAACAGTCACTAACGGGGACAACGTGTCTGTCCGCACGAGTTTGAAGTTATTTTTGAGGCTCAAAATGTGGTTTTAGTGTCAGGGTTACAGTTAGCATCATGTGAATAAGATGTCCTCACTAAGATATGAAAACGAGTGTGTGTGTGTGTGTGCGCGCGCGCGTGGGCCGCTGTGACCTCTGACCCTTAGAGGAGCGGGAACATTAGCTGGTGTTTTTTAGAAGCTGGCTGCAGTTAACTGCTTACAGGCTGTGGTTTCCCTAACAAAGCTACAAGTTCACCGACTCACCGGCTGATGCGTTCCAGATTAAATGACCTGTGGGTGTTTAAAACCACAGTGAACAGCTACAAGTACAAAGGGTTTTTACCTGCTGCCTGTATCATGACATACCAGGTGAACAGGCCTCGCCTCAACATTAGACTGCTGTCAGCTATCCAGTGACTTCTGAGCCTCTGACAATGAGAGACGCCTCATGTCACAGTTTAAGTAAACGCCTTAAATAAAAGTTGTAACTTTGCACTTCAGTCACATGTTAACGTTTCATCTAAACGATGTACAAAACCCGTGTCTCGTCTTTTATTTCGCAGCTCACAGGTGGAGGTGACATACCTGGGGAGGAGAGGAAGGTTGGCGGAGGTCAGGACCACTGAGGGAACAGAAGCAGCAGGATGGCTTCACCCGAAAAGGTGCCTAGAAATAATTGCTGTAAATAAAAAAAGGAGCATTTTCTAAGTTAAGCACGGCAGCGTACAAAAAGAAACCACATGACGAAGCGCTGCTGCTTGCTGAGCCTGAGAGAAGCGAGACAAAATCTAGACTTGGAGTTTGAAGAATTAGTGGCTTCATGATTTGTATTTTCACATGAAATAAATAACAGAACAGCTTTTCTCAGTGGAGCGTGCTCTGGACCTGAGACTTGTTTGTAGGGCTGGACGATGGAGAGTTTGTAACATATACTGATTAGCAATGAATCAGGAGTATCACTCGACTTTTATCTGGGAAACTTTCTGTAATGTCTCTGATAACTGACTAATAACACACTAATTAAACAACATTGCACACTCAGTACTCTTACCAGGCAAAATAGCCAACACCATTTTCAGTGTGCCTGCAGGGAAAGAGTTTAAAACCAGGACAAATAAAGATTAGAACAAATTAAATAATAACACTAATGGCAGTTTAAGTCGTGTAACTCTAGCCTGTGAATCATTCAAGCATAAAATAAGGAGGTAATACAGGGATGTTCCATAAACATCATTTGTTTTCATTTCTTTAGTCAAATCTATGAAAAATGCCAGAGAAACAGTTTGACAGCATACAATATATTTTGCGCCAACAATGTGATTTCCAAACAGCAGTTAGCTGAAGGGTGTCATTTTGGACACGAGTGTTTCTGGGAATAATAAAACATAGATGACTTGTTTTGACAGCATTTCATTTGGATATTTACTGATCTTAAAGTATATATGATCAAACACAGCCGAGCATTTTAGATGTTTAGTAGAAACCTTTTACTCACCTTTCCTGTTTCTTCAGTTTTTGTTCTACTGCAGAATATTTTTAAGGTTATCTGCTATAAAAAGTCAGGAAAATCTCCTTCATGTTTTTTTGTTTTGTCCTCAGTTACTTTGACACACAGACATCTGCTGTGATGCTCACACCTCTGATGAAGTCTCACAGTGTCAGTACTGATAAATGATCAGAACTATAATACTTCTGACTGTCTGATTTTAAAATTGAACCGAATCGCATCGGGACCTTGTGAACCTGAATTGAATGGATTATAGAAATCAGTAACGATTCTCACCCAACAGAAGTGGATGTAGCTCTGGGTAAGGATGAAAAGATCACTTTTTCGTTAAGTTAAGGCCTGATCTGTCTGAAATTCATAGCCAGTGCTCTGACACGGAGCCATTAAGCTTTGAACGCTGAAAAAGCACTGCGTATCCAAAAACAAAATTATATGTCGTGATAAATGCACTGCCCAAGTGTCCCCTCTCCTCACTGCCTTTCAGCGGCAGGTAGCAGCAAAGATGATGATGATTAAGTTTAACATTGCCAAAGCACTTTAAGCTCGAGCACTTTTTCAGTAACTTATCTTTCTTGTAGATCTGTGCTCCAAATAAAGAACTTTGTGTTCACAAGATTGTTAGTTAATCATCATTACAAAAGATTGAAAAAGCATGCTGTGAAGTTTAAGGTTTGTTAGGCCGTGTTTTGAGTTTTGTTTGAAAAAGAATAGCTTCATATAAGAAGAAAATATATATCACATATGCAGGACACCTTAAACTAGTGTTTTTAATTAAGCAGCAAGGCAGAACAAAATCAGGGCTGTATCAAGACGCGAGGACTAAACCCCAATTCAACCAGAACTGAACATATTTGTTAACTTTAAGAGTAAAGAGAGAAACTATCTGTATTTCTTAATTGTAAATGGCACCAAATTGTATTCAAAACTTGAGCCACACTCATGGAGCTCCACAATCCTTTTCCTGGTGTTTTGGTTGACATCTCTTAATTTTCCCATGTCAAAGAAACAGGCTCTGTGTTTTGCCTTATATGCATCCACAGCTGTGCCACCAATTTACTCACATGGACTCTACTAACCTATCAGAAGCTTCTTCAGCTCAGAATGGAGTCGTCTGGAGTTTTCTTATTAATTAACAATAAACTTAGTGTATATGTACTCCTAAATTTGATGAAAGTGATAAAAAACAGAAGGCTCTGTCTCTCTTTATTCTGACATTTAACTAATTCAAAAGATATTTCAATATTTATTTATCTAAAACAAAAGTTTACTCTAAATTGATGTTTAACAGTAAAAAAATGTTTTTATGTTTTTTTTTTAATGTTTTTTCACTAAAGTTTATGTAAATATCTGGTTTCAACTGTGAATATACTGCTGTGTATTGAAATTCCTCTTGATTTGCATAGAAATATATTGAACAACATCCAAAGCATAATATATAAAATTTCTAAATTATTAACTAACAATCTTGTGCTTAAAGTGCTTTGTCAATATTGTAGAAAATGTTAAACTTAATCATCATCTCGGCTCCTCTGACGACCTGTTTGCTGCTGCATGCTGCTGAAAGGCAGTGGGGGGAGGGGACACTTGGGCATTTATCACAGCATATAATGTGTTTCCTGGATACACTGTGCTTTTTCAGCATTCAAAGATTGATGGCACCATGTCAGAGCACTGGCTATGAATTTCAGACAGATCAGGCCTTAACTTAACAAAAAAGTTATCAATCGTTCTTTTCATCTTTTCTTATTACCCACAGCTACATCCACTTCTGTCAGGCCTAGGCTGCTCATAGGGCTGGGTATCATCACTGATTTCTATAATCCATTCGATTCCGGTTCTCAAAGTCCTGATTTGATTCAATTTAGCCTCAGACAGTCAGAAATATTATAATGAGACTTCATCAGAATTGTGAACATCACAGCAGATGCCTTTGTGTGAAAGTAACTGAGAATAAAACACAGAAAAACATGAAGGAGATTTTCCTGGTCTGGCTTTTTATAGCAGATAACCTTAAAAATATTCTGCAATTTTGCATAATTTTAAGAAGTTTAAATTTCTTCAGTATTGAACAGCAGAAATTAGGCTTTCTTGTCCGAGGTCATTGAAGTGAAAAAAGAAAAAGACAGCGCTGTAAACAACAGTAGACTGGTGGGTAATAAGCAAACAAATAATGCAGAAAACAGAGATTTGAGATTGGAAACTGTTCCTGAAGTACACACAGAGAGAGAGCTGTGCAGGAAGTGTGATTTTTATCGTGGCGGAAGCAAAACAGCAAAAGTCAGAGGGAATTCATGACGACATTGATCAAATGTGAAGCGCAGTTTGCTGCTTCTTTTGCTGCTGGCTCTGCAAATTTTGGTTGGAGAGAGGCAAAACCTGCAGCTCAGAATCAGCGCAAAAAAGACGTAAACACAGCGTGGACCGGACACATCAGGATCGCTAAGCGTGTCCGTCTACGGGCCGTCGGGTGAGAAAGCCAAGAAAGACAAAGCTGATTCTGATGCGTCCACTCTGTGTTTACGTCTTTGTGTGGAATCCGTTAATGAATTGATATCGCTTTATTCAAGCTACTCACCTCTCTCTTCCACCTGCACTTTCAACTGGACCATGGCCAATCAGAGAGGTCCCGCCCCTGACTATCTCTGATTCGTTTAGTCCATGATAGGGGCAAAATGTGTGTCTGTTGTTGACCACACGGAGAGTTGCAGAGATTTTTTTTTTTTTGTTACCCGAACAGTCCACACTCCAAAAGACCCCGGGTTTCTGAAAAAACAACCCGGGCTTAAGCCCAGTAAGCCACCCCCCGCTCCGCCAATGGTGCTGGCGCACCAGTGCAACCATGGGAAAAAGTTAGTCTAGAGCCCTGCTGACTTCTGGAAGTGTCACCATGTTGCCAGTACCTGAGTTATAATCTGTTTTTGTTTTTCTGTTGAATTAGGACAAGACCGGCAAAGAAATGCGGAAAAAACACAGATGTCAGCAATGCCAGAAGGCTTTCCACAACCTGAAGCAACTAAAGAGTCATCAAAAAAGTCACACTGAAGAAAGACTGTACAGCTGTGATCAGTGTGAGAAAACATACAAAACAGTACGCACGCTAAATGTTCATAAGAAAACGCACAGTGGAGAAAAACCACATATGTGTCAGGAGTGCGGCAGTGAATTTATCTCATTGAGAAACTTATCGACTCACATTCAACGGTATCACACTGGAGAGAGACCGCACCATTGTCAGCAATGTGACAAAGGGTTTGTGACCCAAGGAGAATTAAAGCATCATCAGAGGGTTCACACAGGAGAAAAGCCCTACAGCTGCAGTGAGTGCGGGAAAAGTTTTTCATGGCTTTCGAGTCTTGTCTATCACCAGCGCATCCACACTGGGGTGAAACCGTTCAGCTGTGAGGAGTGTGGGAAGAGTTTCACTCGACTATATTATTTAAAGCGCCACAAGAACATCCACACAAAAGAAATGATTTTCTCCTGTGAGCAGTGCGGTAAAGATTTATCTTCATCATCTAACCTTAGAAGGCATGTTGTTATGCATACCGGAGAGAAATCACACAGATGTGACCAGTGTGGGAGAAGATTCACCTTGAGGCAAGACCTGAGACACCACACACGTATTCACACTGGAGAAAAACCATACAAGTGCAGACACTGCGACAAGACTTTTAGTTCACAGACTAAGCGCACAGTACATGAACGCATCCACACTGGAACGAGACCGTACAGCTGTGGGGAGTGTGGGAAGAGTTTCACTCAAATAGGTACTTTAAAGGTGCACAGGAACCGCCACACAAAAGACATGCTTTTCTCCTGCGAGCAGTGCGGGAAGGTCTTCACTTCTCGCAGTGCATTAAATTATCATAAAAGGATCCACCGAAAGAAACAGCAATAATGTGAACTTTGCAGAAAAAGATTTGAAGGAATACAAAGTCACTGCTGTACTCTCACTGAAAATACAACCTGAAAGTGTAAAAACGCTGTAAACAAACCTTCATTATGCAGTTGTTATGTCAACATACTTCGTCTTTCCTGTTTGCTTGTTTTAAAAGATGTTTTTGTTGTTGGGTGCTTTATTTCATTAAAAAACGAATTAATTCTATAAATATCATTATACATTGATCTATAATTACTTAACTACAGCTTTCCAAAGTGCTGTCTTTTATATGTCATACATACGATTGTTAAAAATGGCAGGTTTGTTTGAACCAACAGATTTCTTTTAAATGAAGCAGTTTGTCTTTCTAAGAATATTTTATTTGTTTATTACTGTGAGTTTTGTTGTGACAGAAACATCATTTTCTTGAGGTTTTCATTATATGACACTTGCTATGTACTTTTCTTTGAAACATGGATTCGAGTTGTTTTAGGCACATCGTTCAGGCCTACATCATTATTGTGTTTCTGTTGCATCAATAGAACTTCGTTTTGAGGCAGCTAAAGTTGCAGATGTTGCAGACTTTGTAAAGTTACTTTGATGTTAACAAAGTTTTACACAAACTGATGTGTTTGTTTAAACTGTTTTTGGAGGTCCAAACATGGCCGACCGAAGTGTTCGTTGTTGATACAGTTACTGAAAATGATTTGATTTGTCATTAGGACTCAGAGAGGACCTAACTTCTGCTGTCAGTGACGTGAAAATACTGACTGCTGATGTTTGTCAGGGTTTGTTAACTTATAGCAATGTTGATAATAATAATAATAATTTTAGGATCTTGCGTTTAAGTTTTTTCCTTATTGGCTGCTGTCCAGTCATTTCTAACATGCACTGTTACAATGCTGTTTGTTTCTTGCATAAATAAAAAGTATTTATTGATCAGTGAGTAGAAGGATGGGTGACCCCTCCCACTCACTTTCTTTGTATCCCATCTGTTCATCTGTTTTCAGTGAATCTCCTAAATATAAATAAACAAATACTATGTTCAGGAATGCTTGGACTCTTATTTCTTCTGAACAAACATTTCTGTAACTCGGTGTAAGGGCATCGTTTCTTGCTCATAGAATCGTCTAGAATTCAGATCTATGACATTGAGATAACTTATCATTAAAAGCATGAGGCCTTCTGATGTGATCTTGGAAAACCGCGACATCCTTTCCCCTCGTGTGTCCACACAACGTTCAGATGTGTGACCAAAGCATTTTATTCCAGTCAGTTTTTTATATTGTAAAGGTAAAACACTGCGGGAAGGAAAAACTCCCTTTTAACAGGAAGAAATGTTTTGGCATAAGTAGAAAACTTCTGCTGAGATAGTATAAATATCAACACTTTACCGAGTTCTTTTGATTCCTCAGAGGCATCCAATAGAAGACAAAACACTGGTCAGTAGACCATTTAAGACTTTATTACTTCTAGAAGGGAGATGCGTCCTGCATGACACGCTGCCGCGGATCTGAAAATTGTGGTGTGCCCCTAACAGTTTTATTAGAGAAGCTCTCTCATTTTAGTCTAAACAACAGCTTTCCAGTAAATTTCCACAGACAATGTTCCCTCTTATCTATATTTTCCCAGGCAAGCATGAGCGAGAGTCTGCAGCTTTCTACTTCTCAAGGACACGTGGTCTCATGCCTTTATTTTTCAGGCTGTGTCCACTTAATACTACACTATATAACTTTATAACACTTTTTAATAAAAAGCATAGCATTATTGAGGCACAAAAATAATGACAACAATAGTCATAACCTCAAACCTAACCCCCAGCATCTTTTGTTTCTTGTGTTTTGTTTACATGTAAAGTAAATGTAGGAGCGTGATGAGCCGTGCTTGCGGGTCCCGCGAAAATTTGCAAGCAGATTTGCGTCGCAAAAACGCGTTTGGCTCGTGAATATAACCACGCGTGTCAGTTTTTGTGTTGCACTTTGTACCCCTCGAGTTTGAAAAATCTGAGCAGAGTGAAGCTGACCCCCCAGCCACTTGAAACGTAAAGGCAAATAGGCGGAGCGGTTAGTGCTACGTTTGTGCAGATTTGTGCAGGTAAAATGAGCGTTTGTGCTGCTACAGTTTCTGAGATATTAAACTTTATTTTATAGGTCACCATCCCCCCAGACTGCTCCAAAACCGGCCAAAATGGTCTACTTTTTTAGTGCTAAGTTTGTAAGTAAGTTTGCTAAGTTAAGTCCCTGTCCTCCTCTTCAGTTCGCCTCAACATACGCTCGTCATATTCTGTGACATGATTTACTCTGAGGTGTTTGACAAGGTTGGTGATGTTGCCACAACCATACATGCCAACCCTCCCGATTTCTCCGGGAGAATCCCGAATTTCAGTGCCCCTCCTGAAAATCTCCTGATTTCCCACCCGGACAACAAAGTTGAAAAACCATATCACAGAATTCATAGCGCGGCCCAGCCAATTCCAGTCTCCAACAATGACGGCAGCTACTTAGTTTTAATATTACTCTTATTTCTCTTTCTGGGTCGCAAAAAAACCTTTAACATATTTTCAGGTGAGAATGTAGCTGTGGAAACTTCAAATATCTGAGCCGACACATCGTCTTCAAACCCCCGCGGTCTTTCACTACTCGGGTTAAACATGATATATGAGTCACTTTGATAACAATAAAATGTTATTGTTTGGCATTTTCAGTGTTTTATTTGTTCGTGAGTAAATCGGTTTGGCTGAGATTAAAGTTATTAGATTAAATTAAATTAAACTTTATTATTCCCTCGGGAGGATTCCTCCGGGGTTTTCACACAGCTGAATAAACGTCAAACAGAAAACTGACTAAACAGAAGTGTGAGACGGTCGAGAGTTTACGTCAGTGCCCGGTTATATTTTAGATAGCAAGAAGCAGACGGCAGAGTTTCACTCCACCGAGGGAGCTCGTGACGTACTACGCGGCTTTCTTTAGACCGCGAAGGCCGGTCCTCAGGTGGAAGCAGCCTCTGAATTTGGACACCCCGCTGTTTCCGGGCCGGCCAATAATAACGGTGACATTTAACGTATTTTATCCGATAAAGAAACACTGTAAAATGTATTTATCACCCCAAAACAGCCCTTTTGATTGTCTCCCTAATTCTGAGGTCTCAAGGTTGGGAAAGTATAACCACAACACCTCACTCTTGGGGCACTTTTTTGCCACATGTATCGCAAACCACGTCTCAGCTGTTTGTGGAGGTAAAATACGTCCGCACATGACTCCAATTACGCTCAGCCATTGTTGGGAGTGCGCACGCCAAGGGGCTGCGAGACATTTATACAGCCGTATTTCGCACATGACTATGAAAGGCGGAAGAGGAAGTAGTTCCTTTGAATGTAGACAATCCGAATGATATACAGTGGGGCAAAAAAGTATTAGAATTAGGGGTAGAAAGAATCTAACCATCATGCATTCTCACTAGCAGGTTTCAAAAGCATTATGTTTAGAAATAGAAAAAAATTTTTAGAAAAGAGAGAGACCCAAACAAGTAAAAAGATGTATTTGGACAGTGACTCAGATTTTAGTTTAAAAATGACACGAGAAAGTTTCCAAGAAATAAAATAGTCATGAATAATAAATCTGGAATGCACATGTCCTGTTAGCTGTTTGTTTGGTTTAGTCATTTTTTATTCCTCTTTAAATACCCCTAAGCATAGAAAATAAATACAGATTTTTCAGGTTCTCCAAACTCTCAAAGTCACAAAGTCACAAACATTTAAAAGACAAAAAAAAAAAAAAAAAAAAGAACAAATAACAGAAGAAATAAATCTTTCTGTTCGTTTCTGGTTTTCCCATCATAATTGTTCCTTTTATGTTCTTACTAACATAAAATACTAAATATTAAAGACAGGTCTTTAGCCCAGTTCTACCAAAACCAGAAGAAAACACAGAGCTCAGATTTCTTCTTCTCTGGCTGTTTCCTTTTGGGATCACAGTTTAATCCAGTTTGAGTTTTTCTGGAGCTTTTTGCTGCTCCTGCTGGTTCCATAAAGAAAGCAAACATGCAGAATAAAATGTGAATTCAGCAATCTTTAATAATTTTGTTTCCAAAGGTTAAACCAGTGCTGTTGTATACCAGTAAACCTGCCGTTTAAGGGGGATTTAAAGCTGATTTATGGAGGTAGTTTGAATGTGAGTGACGTGATAACAGCGCGCTGGCTGTCTCACTCTCTGTGGATCTGCTACAAAGCTTACAGTCTTTAGTTTAGGAGTCTTCAGTCTGAAGATGTTTCCACCTTAACTTGCTCTGAATATCTTTGTGTGGTGCCCGGCCACTCTGAGGAGTTCCCCAGACATCAGTTTTGGGTCCTCATCTGTTCACATTAACCAGAGATACAATTTAGCTTATCTGCATAGATTGCTGTTTTTTGAAAAGCTAAATAACTGGTTGTTCTTATTATTTCATGTGATGATATACACTGACCAGGCATAACAGTATGAGCTCCAGCCTAATATTGTGTTTACCCTCCTCTTTGCTGCCAAAACAGCCCAGTCATCAAGATATGGACTCCACACAGGCAGTGTGTTAACAAAAGATCCCATAAGTCCTCTCAGCTGGGAGGTGGGACGTCAGACATGTTTGTCCAGCACGTCCCACAGATGATTGTGTGAGTTGAGATCTGGGGAATTTGGAGACCACCTCAGACTTGTTGTTGTGCTCCTCAAACAGTTCCTGAACCATCTGTGCTTCATGGCAAGACGCATTATCCTGCCGATGGCAGTCACAGCCATCAGGGAATACTGTTTCCCAGCAGACCAATACTCAATACCATCTTCTGTTTACTTTCTATCAGAACCAGGACTTTATGTCAGCAATCTGAGCTACAGCAGCTAAGGTTTGGACCACAGAGCCAGCCTTCACTTCCTACGTGTATCAATGAGCCTTGGCCACCCATGACCCTGTCTTTGGTTCTTTCTGTTGTTTCCTTTTGACCACTTTTGATAAAGACTGACCACAGCACACCAGGAACACCCTACGAGTCCTGCAGTTTTTCAGATGTCCTCACTCAGTCATCTAGCCTCACAGTTCAGCCCTTTTCAAACTCGTTTAAATCCCTACACTTGAATTTTTCCTTTACCTCAACTTAAAGACTAACTATTCACCTACTCCTGATGTAGCCCTCACACTAACAGGTGCCATGATGAAGCGGTAATCAGTGTTATTCACTTCACCTTTACCTTCACCCATGATGTTATGCCTGATCGGTGTATGTCGGACAGCTGAGCCTTCATCATTTGTGTGGATGCGTGCTCTGACACTGAGCATTTGTGTGTTCACACGCTCAGCTTAAACACACGTCTGTGTGCTTTCACTGTTTGTGAACGAGTTCTTGAGTTGTTGGTGAAATTCACAAGTGATGCTCTTTGTTAGCATCATCATCATCCTCAGTTCAGGTGAGCTCCTGCAAGACACGAGGTCAGAAAGGAAATCCAGATTCTTGTTATTATGATTGTTATTGTATTATTCTAACATGAAATATTAACAAATTAATTCAATCACCCACAGTTCATTGATTGTTGACTGACAGGTTAGAGTGTTACCTGTGGCTCTCTGTCGATATAAGGACACCATAAGAAGAGTGGAGATGAAGTACGGACAGAACACCAGCAGGTAGCGCATCAGTGCAAAGTCAGAGTGAAGATGACTCGAGTTTGGGTGTGGAGCTCCTGAAGTGGGCGGGTTTGCAGTCTTAGGTTTACCTGCAGAGAGAATCACACCTGTTTAGGTGAAGGTGTTGATGAAAAAAGAGCTGAAATCAGAGTGAAGCTCCTCACGTTTGACAGTGATCCAGCTGGGTGGAGACTCTCCATGACCGCTGATGTCACACTTGTAGAGGCCTTCATCAGACCTGGAAACATGCTGGATGGTCATGCGACCTGTAGACTGGTTCCCAATAAAGACACCATCTTTATAGAAAGCAGCTGGGAGGTTGGAGCCGGTGGTGTTTGTTTTACAGAGCAGAGTGATGTCATCTCCCTCCATCACAGGGAGGACAGGACTCTGCAGGATCACTGATCCACCTCAACACAGAGACAAACTACAGCATTTCATCCATTTACACACAGCTTCATCAACACTAACTCCACACACTCAGCTTACCAGTGACTGTCAGGTTAACCATGTTACTGATGGGACCCTCTCTGGACTCACACCAGTAAACTCCACTGTCCAATGTGAAGATGTAGCTGATGTTACACGAAGAATTAGTCGAACCAGCTGGTTTTCCCCACCCATCTCCACACCGAGTCCTCTGTCGTTTGCTTGTGTTTCTCCTCAGAGTCCATCCAGCAGAGCTGTCGTCCTCCTCACAGCTCAGAGACACAAACTCTCCTTCAAACAGCTGAGAGCTGCTGGGACTCACAGTCAGGCGAGCTGTGAGGAAAAGTAGTCAGACATTACTCACTGAACCTCACACTTTTACACTTTGAGTCTGTCTGTCGTACTGTCAAAAATGTATTTTATTGTCATTTATTCCAATAATCTACAGCAGGGGTGTCAAACTCCAGGCCTCTAGAGCCGCTGTCCTGCAGGTTTTAGATCTCACCCTGGGCCAACACACCTGAATGACATGATTAGTTTATCACCAGGCTCCTGGAGAACTTCAAGACATGTTGAGGAGGTAATTTAGCCATTTAAATCAGCTGTGTTGGTTCAAGGATACATCTGAAACCTGCAGGACACCGGCCCTCGAGGCCTGGAGTTCGACACCTGTGAGTTAGTTTTCTTATTTATATATAAATTGTATTTTACCAACTTATACGCTTTAACTCTAAGCTAATGTAGAATTGTATTCACTTTTTTAAAATCAAGTCTTTGACTTCATGAAAAGTAAAAGTGGAAATTCTTATTTCTTCCATCTCAGTGATTTTTATTAAATTGAATTAAAGATCCTCACTGGTCTCTGAAGCTGATGGACATGTAAATAAACTGCAGTTTAATTAAACTGATTTTATGTTTCTGCTGATTATTTGAAGAATAATTCTTGCTACAGTAACAGGTATGCGCTGCTCATAACTGAACCTCTCATGCTGAGCACATCTAATTACAATTACTTTCCAGAAACACTAAAGTCAGACATGGTGTCAGAAAGAAAATGCAATACTACCAAACAACCAGAAGAGGTCAGGATACAGACATTTGTGAAACAACAAGTGGACGTACACGGCTGACACAAACACACTTACTGTAGTACTGAGGTCCAGGATCTAAAAATGATGCAGTGGGACCGACTATCAAAAGATTCCAGTGAGTGTAAATACAATGTCTTGAAAAAGGATTCATACCTCTTTACACATTTTATCACTTTATAACCACAAACTTAAATATTTCATTGAGATCTTCTGTGACAGACCAACACAAAGTAGCACATAATTGTGAACTTGTATGACAATGATACATGGTTTTAAAAAGTCTGAAGAGTGTGGCGTGCATTTGTATTCAGCCTCCTGTACTCTGATACCTCCAAATAAAATCCAGTGCAGTCAGTTGCCTTCAGAAGTCACCTAACTAGATCATAGAGCTCACCTGTGTGTGATTTAGTCTCATTATAAACACATCTGCTCTGTGACGGCCTCAGTGGTTTGTTAGAGAACATTAATGAACAAATCATGAGGACTGAGGCACTCACCAGACAGGTCAGGGATAAAGATGTAGATAAAGTTATAGTAAGGTTAGGTTATATATAAAAAACAAAACAAAAAGCACTCCAAGACATGACCATCCACCTAAACTGACAGACCGAGGAAAGAGAGCACTTATCAGAGAAGCTTCTAACAGGCCCACTGTCCATTTGGAGGAGCTGCAGAAATCCACAGCTCAGGCGGGAGAGTCTGTCCACAGGACAACTGTGAGTGTGTATTCCACATATCTGGCCTGTATGGAACAGTGGCAAGAAGAAAGCTATTGTTGACAGACAAACAAAGGCAGTGTTGGGGAGTAACAGAATGCATGTACCCGTGTTACGTATTTAAAATACAAAATGTTTTCCATTCGAATTACCTTTTTTAATCGGTGGTAATCAGAATACAGTTACTTTGTTGAAATAAATAGAATACACGGTGGTCATTTCCGGTTCCATATGTTTGGCTGTCCCCTCTCTATGCCTTCTCCAATTTTGTGGATTGAAAGCAGTCGGGCGCAGGTTTAGCTGGGCATGTGTCATATATAGCATGGCTGAGAGCGGGTTAGAGAAAAACACGTGTCCTCTTTTTAAAACATTTTTATACTCAATTTCCATATGGGATGAATACAGTTTCTCTGATTCTGATTGCTGGAAACCGAAACAAAACACACAGTAAGGCTCTAATGTAAGCGTCCTGTTATTGTTGGTGGCGTCAGTTACACAATGGACCCAGAGCCAGCAGTGCACGGGCAGGAAGGCATTTCTTCATTGGAAATGGGCTGATCAACGTACTATTGCTTTGCAGTTGTTATTACTATTAGTGAAGGATACTCGCGAACAAGCTAACATTGTTAGCTGGCGTTAGCTGAGGTTAGTTCATAGACTGCAGACTGTTAGGCCAAATACTCATGTACGCCCGTCTGTACTTGTGTTTTCGCCGGACTTCATAAGTTTATACGGTGTCTAGAACGCAGTGTGTGATGAAATCACAGCTCCTGAGTTTTTGCAGCCATCTCCTCTTAATTCATTTGTGATTATTATTTGCAATGGAATGACACATGGCATAAAAAATATACATGATGTAGAAGATTTCTTTAAGAAAGAAAAAAAGAATTTGAACTGATTTGAATTGAACAAATATTTAAAATATAATTGATCATATTTGGAGCAGCTTTCAGGATCTCCACGTATTAACATGCTGGTTTTAGACTTGAAGGATAGCATTAACAACCTGCTAGCAGCAAGTAATCATTTTTGCATAAGTGCTCCAATGTTTTTGGTTACGTCTGATACCCACCAGCTTGATAGCTAGCTGGGGGTTCAAGGCTTGCTAGAGACGGCGAGAACACCGAATTCCCAGCAAATCATATTTTCAGACCCCTGCATTCTTTCGCTGCTCGGGTTGAACATGATATAAAAGTCACTTGGATAATTGAAAAATGTTATTGTTCGACTTTTTTCAGTGTTTTATTTGTTCCTGAGTAAATCAGTTTGGCTGAGATTAAAATTATAGTTTTCACAGCTGTAGGAGGCTACCAAGGACTTGAGACTGGGAAGGAGATTTGCCTTTGAACAAGACAATGACTGGAAACATACAGCGAAAGATACAATGGAATGGTTTAGACCAAAGAATATTCATGTGTTAAAATGGCCAAAGTCCAGATCTAAATCCCATCGGTGGCGAGACTTGAAAACTGCTGTTCACAGATGCTCCCCATCGAATCTGCCTGAGCTTGAGCTGTTTTGCAACGAAGAATGAGCAAAGATTTCAGTCTCTGGATGTGCAAAGCTGGTAGAGACATACCTCAAAGACGTGTAGAGGAAGGTGGCCCTACAAAGTATTGATGCAGAATCCAAAACACGGCAAACCAGATTTGATTTGCTTAAAATTTTGAAAACCATGCATCTTCTTTTTCTTTTTTGTACCACTTCACAATTGTGTGCTACTCTGTGTTGGTCTGTCACAGAAAATCACAATAAAAATTATGTTTTTGATTGTAAGATAACAAAAGTGTAAAAGTTCAAGACCAACAAAATCAAAGTTTTTCAAGGCACTGTGTACAGTTCACTCTGGATTAAAGGAAATCCAAAATAAATTCAAACTTGCGCTCACAGTTCTTGTTTTTTAGATAGATAGATATTCGGTACTGTAATTAATCCTTCAAAAAGAACATTTCAAAGAAATCATTAAAAGCTAAAATTTACCATGACGTCTGTGCTCTCTGCGATTATGTGGAAACTATGATGTCTGTAGTGGAAACACAAGGGAAGTGAAAAATCTCACTTCATCATTGGATGTTCCCTAGAAGCCTGAGACTGTTGTATCCAAGGGATGATCCAGCCCTAACTATTGGCTTTAGCAAAAAAGAAAAGAGTTTCTGTCTCCTGAATCCAAACTGGAAGCTGGTTCCACAGAAGAGGGGCCTGAAAACTGAAGGCTCTCCCTCCCATTCTACTTTTAAATACTCTAGGAACAACAAGTAGGCCTGCAGAGCGAGAGTGAAGTGCTCTAATAGGGTGATATGGTACTACAAGGTCATTAAGATAAGATGGGGCCTGATTATTTAAGACCTTGTATGTGAGGAGCAGGATTTCGAATTCAACTCCTGGATTTAACAGGAAGCCAATGAAGGAAGCCAGTGTCAGACCAACAGAATAGACCCAGCAGAAGAAGCTACTTCCATTTAGGAGTTTTCACGGCCTCTGAGGATTTCCTCCAGTTTTTATCCATCTATTGGTATCAAGACTGCATCTGTGAGATTTTCTGCCACAGAAGGAATTTTCCGCGACTGCTACAGCTGCCAAATATTTCAAGTGTGTACTCGTCCATAACTCAAATAGAAGAACAAATATAAGAGGAGGAAGACTCTGATTTTAGCCCTGCTTCGCAACCTGCTCTTCTACAAAGAAAAAGAAACATCCTTGACCTGAGATTTTCATCATAAACTGGTTTCCCTCTTATTGGACTCAACTGACCGGGGGCAACATCCAGAACCACGTCTAGCCTTCCAGTGTCATCCAGGCTGCCCAGCTTTCTAGCCTCATTTCCACCAGTCTGTGAGGAAGTCTTACTGTGAGGACCTTACAGGGTCCAGTTGTTCAGCACTCCAGTTTGCTTCATATCAGGTCCTCACCGGTGAAGCTATGAGCCAACTGCCTTCGTTCCACCTGCGCCCTCTTTAAAGAAGAAGCTCTCACAAGCATCTGTCTGCCGCTCTGCCTGGGAACACTCCAGACACTGAGCCACTGTTATTTGAGCCTGAGCGTCCAAAGCTGCCTAAATGTCCTGAGCTGGCAAACCTCAAGCACTGAGTGTCCTGAGTGGGTCGAACCTGAGCAGCCGGTGTGCTGGATGGTCCTGTGTTGTCTGTTGTTATATCCTCGAGTAGGACTGGACTGCTACCATGTTCCTGCCAGGCTTCCACAGGGTCTTCACTGCCTTTGTCACCAGCTGACTGTCAAACCACTGGAGGGTCCTCGCCTCGTTCTTCTTTGACACGTTTCTCATCTATCTGACGTGCCCCGCCTCCACAACCTCCAGAAAAGTCCCATCACCCTGCTTTACTCTTAACTGCCCTTCTGCTCTGCTTGGTATTTGAGTCGACCTCCTGAACTGCTTTTCATCAGGTAGCAGAGATGAGCAGGCTTGAAGGAGCTTTACTGTAACAAACTCTGGCTGTTTTTGTGCTAAAGTTCTGAGAGGCTATTAAAAGAAGGAGCCACTGTCCTCTCTAACAGTTAGATCCCATGAAATACATCAAAGATTTGGACAAATGACCCAACACCTGTAACAACATCCACCCAAGATACACAGACTGGTGTTGCTGCACAGCAGCGTATGTATCTGCATGTAAATGATGTTTCTGTCATTGTGCATTTGAGATGTGAGTTGAACACTTGAACGTTGTTGTTTCCACGTGTGTGGGCATCATCATGGGGTTAGCACTGGTGCCTCACACGAGGGAGCGTGGGTTTGACTTTGTTCATGAATTTGCAGAAGTGTTGATTTTTTTCCATGAAATTTAGATGAAAATATTTTTCCAAAGAAATAAAGTTTCAGTTTTAATGTTGTTTAAACATCTTTCAGAATCAACATCTTTGTAACTTGTTTCCACGTTAAGTTATTTTGTACTTGTGGGATAGTTTATCAGTTTTGTTGTCTATAAGACCCACAAACATTTCTAGAGAGCAGCAAACATACAGATTTTAAGCTTTGGGTCTTTTCTTTCTTCCTTCTTGCTCAGGCAGCGGTTAAAGCTGGAAAGTCTTTGCATGACAGCTGCAGAGAGGATGTGGTGTCTTAGAGCTGCACCACAGCCTGACCGTCAGTACATCAGCAGCAATAAATGCACAAAACATGAGATCATTTTGCTTATTTCTGACTTTCAGACACTGGTAACAGAAGCTCACTGACCTTGGTGTGTCGTGCAGATCAGCACTGCAGTCAGAACTAAAAGAAAGCAGCAGGTTAGTCTGAGGTTTCGCACTCATGAAGACGACAGTGACACCAACATTTTCCACTTCACTTCTCTCAGTGTGGGGCTGTCTGGTTTGCTCCAGTTCATAACTGTCCCTCTCCTCCTTACTGCCAAAGTTTAAACTCTTTAAACTGGTTTGTGACTAAAGTCGGCTTCGATTATCTTTTAGGCAAATGTTCAGAAACTTGCGAATACCAAAAGGAAAGAGATCTTAAAACTGTAGATAGGTGTGGATCAGCCTGAAGGATAAGGTGTGATTGTTTAATACTGCAAACATCGGTTACCAGTGATATCATTTACTCTGAACTCAACCTTAGATTAGGGCAGGAGAAAGGGATTCATATCTTCTCTCAAAAATCCTAAAAACTCTGAACACGACGACTGTTTTAGAACATTTATTGCAAAACCTGCAGACCAGCTTTACACTCTGACATGTTATAAACCCGCAAACTTGCTGAACACTGAGTTTCTGAGGTTATTGTTAAATCTCAGCATCCATAAAAACATATTGTACTTACAGAGGAGACACAGCAGCGTTGTTTCCTCCATCCTGTGTCTCGGAAATGTTACCAACACTCTGGTCCGCTCATGCTCACGTCTTTTAAACCCTCCTCCTTCCTGTGATTGACTCTGTTGTGGTTTTCTCACCTTTTACCTTCTTGCCAGCTTCTTTAGTTTTGCAGCATAAAGTAACAAAGAAGAGATAAAACTTAAAAAAAGGTTAATATGAAGAGAAAACAGCCACAGATGATACGTGCATGGTGCGTTCACTGACAGGAAAATAATGATGGTTTTTTTTTTTGTGCGTTTAAGCGAAGAACCTGAAATTTCTATTTTTAATCTGAAAGATTCATAAACTTTTATTTGTCTTGGTTTTTTTTGTTTTTTTGTTTTTTTTTTTAAGTATTGAACCTAAAACATGTTTTCTTATGTAAATTAAGTCTCCAGCTGGTGGGAAGAAAAACACAAGCTGCATTTTTTCCTTTAGGTGTGAGCAGTTCAGCTGAGAGGAAGTGAGCTGCGGGTGGGGGATTTTCTTTTCTTTAACAGGAGTGTGAGAACCGCTCGCTCCTTTAACCACTAACATGTACATTTCCTCAGGTTCAGTAGAGCAAAAACATACACATGATAAACCCTCAAACCTGAGGTCTGACATCTGATTGTGGTCCTGAATCGACATCACTCATCCACAGGCCTCAGTGCACAAACTAAACGGCACTTTTCAGGTGTAGCTGGAGGTAGAAATGCAGTGAGGACAAAGGAGCTTCTGAGCGCGCTCGGAGCGCTGTTCTGTTCACGTCACTTGTTTCCAGGTGAGATGAAGTTCAAGCAGAGCAGCGATGTGGAGCTGAGTGTCACTTTTCTTATTAATGCTCAGTTAATCAACAAGCATCACAGCACACAAGAGCTTCCCGATGATCCTTTTTTCATTTGTTTGTGAAGTAAAGTTATTTTCAGCACAAGTTTACTGATCTGTTGAATCAGCTGATGCAAACAAACTGCTGAGCAGCTTCATGTGGAACAAGCTTGAACACCTCTGCTCTTAGTGCAACAAACAGGAAACCACAAACGTATAAATGATTAAATCTTTGTGTTATAAAATAAAAGCATCACTGAGGTGAAGTGTGGAGGAGCTGCTCAGCGGGTTCCCTCAGTTTTCCACATAATGTGGAGGCGTTGTTTCGGCACATGGTTCAAACAGAAAACACTTCTTCTTCTTCAATGGAAAGCTATAAATAGACACTGATGTGACAGACAGAGAGGTGCTTTATGTATGATCTGTATACTGTGTTACGCCCACTGCAGGCCCCACTGTGGGTCTCTCTGTGCTTAGTGTCAGCCTACTCTATGAGCTCCACACGGGCCTCAAAGGCCAAACAATTCAAAAGCTTCACCAAAACAAGACACCACTCATGTAGCTGGACCCAGGCTCACCCCACTTATGCTCAGCAGCGCAGAGCTATCCAAACCAGAAAGGCTTTTACTTTGAAGGATTCTGCACTTCCCTCTGAATGAAGGGAGCTCAGAGCTCTGATTGTGGAAGAAAACATCAAAGGCAATCTGAGTTATTTTTACTGTCACGTTATAAAATGTGATGTTCTAGCATCATGTTATTCTTCTTTAGCCTTTCATGGAGGAAGCTTTTCAAACTGATAACATCAGTGCTGCTGTACTTGTTACATTTAGACTGTTTTACAGGAACATCTGTAAAAAGTACAATATAACAATTCTGTGAAGTTACTTACAAGTAACGTGTTTAAAATAGTTTACTGCTTCACAAAGGAATAAGAATGTAACGTCCACAATTAGACTTTAATTACAGGAACTTTTAGAATTTAGCAGGACAGAAGCAAACGCGTAATTGAAAAAATAATAATCACAAAAAAATCATCAAGTATAATGAATTAACTTCATGAATCAAAATGTATTTATCAAAATAACGTGCTTGAGCTAATTTTGTTTCTGTTCTTATCTGTGGGAAGAGGAGAGTTTGGAGATGAGATGGACACATACAGATCTGAAGGCGTGTTTTATCCCAGTATTGTCTGTGCTCTTGCAGCTTGTTGTTGCTGGTTTTCTAGTAAATTTTTCTTGGTAAATTATCACCTTCCTGTTACTTTATAATGTAATGACAGCTTATAAATGTCTCAATTTCTTCAAATGTCTGAATAGAACTAAATGCTCTTTTTCTATTATCCTACATTTCATTCACTCACTCAGGAACTCATCAACGTTTAAAGGCTACGACGTGTAAAATGAGTCATCAAATCTAAACTTAGCTATCAAGCAAACTTTGATCTGAGGACAACAGACCTGGACAGTGTGTGATACTGTCAGCTTGTAGCAGACCGGCTGTTTGGTAAAGACAGTGTTGTTCAGTCAGTGTAATAAAAATAGAGTAAAATCATTTAAAACAATAAAATCTGCTCACAAACACGTAAATCTTTGATAAAAACGTTACACATGATGAAGAACCTCAGCTTCAGCTTACTGCACTGATACAGTCAACACAATATTTGCAGAACATGATTATTGAAATAAAAAGAGTGAAGTTTAATTACGTCATTATGATCGTGAGAGAAGAAAAAATAATACAACAGGTCAAAAGTAGAGTTTTATATATATTATATTTTATTCTTATCTGTGGATTTACAGACACCGTGGTAACACAAAGTTTTCATTTTAAGAAACAAACAAAAGCAGGACAAGAAGCACAAAAACTGACAGACCAACGATCCGTCCTTCTTCCCTCTGTCTTGCTTTCCTCCATCTTTGTAGTCTTCATCCTTCTCTTGTTCTCCTGGGCCCACTGCTACAACACAAGTGAAGTCTATCCAGGATATCCATCCTTTATCTGACACCACTTTTGTAACAGGTATTACAATTAAATAATATGAGATACACATTAAATTATTGTCTCGACAACTTTGGACCAGAATCAGAAAGTTCTAGGTAAGACTATGGAGCCTTGAAAGGATCAGAGAAGGAACCACTCAGTGATAGATACGATGTGATTTGAATAGAAACTGTATGGAAAGTTGTAAAGTTTACAAACCCTGCCTGTCTAAAGCCGGCTTCCTACAGTGCACAAACGCACATTAAAGGGTCCAAAAATAAAATCAAAACCAAACATCCTCTTTAAGGAAATTCTCCAAAGAGTTTCAATTAAAGAGCTTCTGCTCCTGTTGCTCCACTTCTCTTTGGAAAGAGAAATTAGAGTTCCTTGTGTGTGTGTGTGTGTGTGTGTGTGTGTGTGTGTGTGTGTTTCTGTCCATTGGTTCTAACACTACCCGGGTAGATTTTTAAAGTGTTAGTCTTATCCGTGTCAAGGAATGTAGTAATAGTCCTGAGGTTCGCGGAAGATGGATCCCACGGCTGGCCACACTGCACCCGGGTCCGTCAACAGTCACTCTCTTGGGATTGGCTCGCCACTTAACCCACAGGGTTCAGATCTCGAATGATCCAGTCCTGGTCAAAAACCAATCTATGCACACAGTTCAGAGTGCATACATTACTATACTATTTACTACTATTTCATCTATGCTTCTTCCATCACTCATCTTTCAGTCAAGTATTGCTCAAGTGTAACAAATTATTTTAGTTATACAGCGTCTCAACCATCATGAAATAACTTGACTTACATCACACAAGGTCTTAGTGCAACAGAAAATATACCTTATATTTACCATTTTTAAGAATAAATAAACTTGTAAGACTCTCCCATATTTATCCTTTTAACAGCTCGCTTTTAACTGTTCTTCTTTTTAAGATATTTCAACGTGAATTGTTTCTGAGAAAAATATATCAACTTCTTTAAACATTAATACGTTCAACAGAGTAATGAGATCCCTCACATTTTATAATCACATTTATGAACTTTTTGCATCTTCATCAAATGAGTTAACTTCTAAGTCAACAAAACTAAAAATGGTGCATTTACACACTACATGACGATATTACTGCTCCTCCAATGTTTTGGAAAGCTAACTAAATCAACTGAATCACAGTAATGTTAGAACACACAGAAATCGCTAAGCAGCAGCTTAATACTAGCGGTTAACTATTGGCCCGAGCACATTTTAATATATTGCTTAGCACTTAAAATTGAATATTTACACATCAGTGATGTTACAGTACTTTAAACATAAATATCACAACTCCGACTGGCTGTTTTTAAACAGGAAATATATTAATAGCAGTCAACTACATGTCTTTATGGCGCTAACATTCATGTAGCATCCCTTACCGGAGCTCGTGGTGAGATAGCTCGCCTGGTCCGAGAAACCATCCTGCTCTGACAAACTGGCTGACGCAGCTTCCCACGGCCGTATTTCACAGATTTCAGATCCTAATAAATAGCCATCTATTAGTGATGGCCCACTTGTATGGGCTCAAATTGTGGTCATAAATATTTTGTACTTGTAAATCAGGATTTGTATGTGTAAAAAGAATTTGTGTGTGTGTAAAAAAGATTTTTGTGTGGACTTAGCCAAAAAATATATGTGAAACTCTGCACTCAAGTTTCAAGTTACAAGTATGAATTTTGACCCCATTTTTCTTCCTTTCAGCTGATTGGTCAATGTCATGTCAATCACAAATTTAACATCTTGATGCATCTCAATCATCCAGGAAAGTAAATCTCCAAAAGTTGATTCTGTTCATCTGGACGCAGCGTTTTGTGGGAGAAATGTTTCGTCACTCATCCGAGTGACTTCTTCAGTCTCAGCTGGCTGCAGGTTTCCCCAAATCTTCCCCCAAATCCTTATATACGGGCTGACGCCACCCTGCAATCAATATGCAGGTGGGTTCCCGATTAACCTAGTTGCGCAGCCAAGAGCGAGCGCAGGAGAGAGCGAGCGCAGGAGAGAGCGAGGGAGAGAGAGAAAAGGAAAGGCGAGTAGCCTATCCGGCTACACACTCATCAATCTGAACCAGCTGAATCAAAGGTCAGCAGTGTGTTCACGCATCAGGCTTAGTTTGTACTTTAGAGTCACAGAAGAAGAACAAATCTGTTCTCTGTGATAAACAGAAGAATTGTCTTAAAACAACATGCAGTCTTTTTGTTTCTAACCACAGTCACAGGCTCATTAGGAGCTCAATTTGAGTTTAATTCTGATTTTATTATTACATAGTTACATATTGTTACATAGTGAAGTCACAGAAAGTCAGTGCTGTCAGTTTATTCTCTTTTACTGAGTCTAATCATGATGTATGGCACAGTGAATAACTGATAGAAAGTTTCCTTCATGAATGTTTTCATGTCCAGAAATGTGTCGTTAGGGGAAAAACATAATTCATCTTTAAACCTTTAGTGCTGAAACATCTCTCACTCTTAGACCTTGCATGAACACCATCATCCAACTTTATTCACTCCCAAAGGAAAGAACCCAAGCAAAAAAAATAAAAACACAGAAACAGAAACAGTGATAATTTTCATTTTATTTTTTGATTTACGGGATTGGAATAAATTATAAGGAGGGCACATTATTAATCGTAGATTAATCATATTTATATATCTTAAAGAAATATTTAAAGAAGTACATTAAAACTTGAGCCCCAATCCCCCCCCACGACCCCTGTTTGGATAAGTGTTTATTTTTAAATCAGGATACACTTATTCTGACAGCTCCGTTATCCATGAAAACATCCACTGGCACAGCCAATGCACACAAAATATATGAATAAAAAACACATGGAGCCCAAATCTCAAAGGCATTTCAATACTTTATTTAAACCTTTTAAAAAGTTTCAATACCTGTTATTTTTTAATTTTTTAAAAAAACTGCAAAAAAAAAATTAAATTTTTTTTTTCAGTTTTTTTTGTAAGCATACTTGGTATGTTCAAAGTCATTTTGAGACATTTAACACAAAGTGGGGAATTGTATTGTTCCATAATTAGGATCCACTCGTCATAGATTTTACAACAATATGTTGTTTCATGAACATTTATATAAATCGCGATACCTGTTTGTACTGGTGGGCTTTAGAGCAACAGCAAGTGGACTAAGCCTACATTTGATTCTTGCAGCTTGATGATGACACTTTCTCTAATTCGTTAAAGATAAACTTATGATACTGATACATTTGTTAACTCAAACACTTGGCATTTTTCTCTTTTCTTCCTGCCTTCAAAAAGTTCAACTTTATTGATGCAGCAGCTCTTTCTCTTTTCCATTCTTACTGTTCAATACATGTAAAGCTTTCACATATTCACAGAGTGCTTTTAATATTAAAATAAAAACTACTATATACTGTTTTTGATCTCATTCAGCTGCCTTGTCTCCAGCAGCTGTGGTACTTTTCTGTTTTATGTCTAAGCTTTTCAAATCTTTTTTTATTTTAAATTAGCCGCTCAGCTACAATCATCTGTGTGATTGGTCAGATGTTGCCATGATATGTTGAACAGCACAGGGCACAGATTCAGGATCTAGATCATATTTTATGTCTGCATTGAATCCTGGGAACAGCAACAGAAGACTCACAGTTCAGCTGGAAGCTGGTTTGTTTCCTGACTCTGTTTTTTTATTTTATGGTTTCTGTAGAATAAAGATCCAACAACAGCAGCAACAACAAGAAGCAAAGCAAGAACTATCAGACCAACGATCAGTCCAACAGATCCTCCTGTCTGACCTGCAGGCGAGAAACAGGTGTGAGGTGTCAGGTAGGTGATGAGTGAAGAACAGAACAGAATCCATTTCCTCTTCAAACTGCTGTCAGACATTATCTACTGCACTCTGATCACATCACTCAGACCAGCTGCTTTCTACAAAGTCTCATCAACAACATCTTTAGAAACAAACATCAACAACCAGGAAGCAGCTTCACCTCTGATCACACACACACTCAACTCTACTCACTCACCTGGAGGAACAACCAGGTAGATGATGCTTAACTCCAATGAGTGTGCTCCATCCATGAAGACGCCACACTCGTATGTTCCAGCGTCATTAATCGTCACGTCCTTCAGAATCAAAGACACGTCTCCATCCTTCATCTGTCTGTCCTGCAGATCCACCCGGTTCTTAAAAGATGGATGCTGGTCGTCTGGAACAAAGTGACCGTCCCGGTACAAAAGCAGATATTCATCTTCCAGGTCAGCTCTGCTCCACTTTACAACTATGATGTTGTTGTTTGGAGCTCGACATGTCAGAGTGACGTCCTGTCCAGACTCAGCTGTGATGTTTTTCTGGTCTGAAAGAGGAAACAACACAGAGCAGAGAGGTTAAAGGTCAAAGTACAACTGTTCACTTCTACAGCAGCCAATCAGAAACACACAATAAAAGACAGTCTTCTGTTATTAGATGATGATCTTTGATTGTGTTTCTTCTTGTGTCAGCTGAGCTGAAGAAGAGGGAGAACATTAGACATTACAAGAGACTAAACTACATTTAGTTCTTATGTAGTGCTTTCCTACTCGAACATGCTCTGTACAACTTGCTTCATTCACCCATGCACTTTTTTCTGTGTCACTGATTTCTATCTAACACACATTCCTAGTCTGCTGGATTTATCTGTGTGTTAGCATCTTGCCCATAGATATTTGGCACACAGACTGGAATCAAACCATCAACCCTGCAATTAGTAAGAGACCTGCTCTACCACCTGAGGTCATCCAACTCCATCTTTAAACACACTGACTGTGATGTTTGATCAGTGTGACCAGTCACAGCAGGTTATAGATTATTGGTTACTGATTTCACTGTTTAAAGCTTCATACAGATTGGACAGACATAGGATCACATGGTGAGTGAAATAAATGCAGAGATGGTCACCTCAGTATTTAATAATTAGTTATCTTTGGTCTCTGGCTCTATTTCACAATGTGTCTTTGTCCTGTCTTTTATATCTTGTGTGATATTTCTGCCAGAAACCTGATTCCATATAAATTATTTCACCTTAAAGCAGCGCTGCTAACTGACTTTAGCATCATCACTCCGACCGACACAAACCAAATAATATAAAAATAATTCTTGGGGAATATCATTAACGCGTAACCCAGGCTCATTCTCTTCATTCCTTGTTATCTCACATATAAACTCTGTTAAAAACTTAGTTTCTAACAGGTAAATCTCACCTGCAGAGACGAACAGGACAAACATCAGCGTGGAGCAGAGCGACGCAGTTACAGCAGACATGTCCGTGTTCTCTGTTTCTGCCGATCTGACTCTTAGTTTGTTCTAAATGTCTGAGTCTGTTGGTATTTTCACTGAATAACTGAACCTGAGCTTAAACCTGAACACATCCGATTAAATTTAAGGTTTAAATAAAGATCAAAAATTTTCTGTCACCCGTTCACTCGATCTCAAAATGGACGACCTGTCTCTTAAAGAAATTGAGCCACGTGACGTTGTGATGTGTTACGTTGGACTGTAGTTGGACGATGAAGTGCATCGTTAAAAAAAGGTGAAACAATTATATACAAAATATAAAATATATCAAATCTAAATGGATGTCATTTAGATTTGATATATTTAATATTTTGTATTTTTTTCTGTCTAAAAATGGATATTGCACTATGAAGGAAGCAATATTTACCTCCATAAAAGCTGTTCTATAGAACTTTTTTGAGGAATAAAGAAGCAGCAGAACATACAGCATCAAACAGTTAAAAAATATAGAGATAAAGTCTGACAGCTTTTGTTTCTTATCTAAGAAACTGAAAGGCATCATTTTAAACACTTACTGTTGTTCTGAAGGATCTGAAACCCTCAAACACTCTTCTGAACATCAGGATGGAAAATTATCCACAGATAAAAACAGTGTGAGGTCAGCAGGAACTTATTTAAGTTTCATTTCAGGTGAGCAAAACATTTTACAAAAGTAAATCACTCAAGAATGAAAAGTCAAAAGATAAAATTAAAGAAATTGTGGGCAAACTGACATCTGTAGCAAAAAAATACAGATCGAACCAGCCTGTACATCCATTCACAGACAAACAAATCCCTGAAGTCAGAAATGGGGATTTGTTTCACTGACGTATTTTGTTTTGAATAAAACCAAATACTCTGCAAACACTCCGGGTGTGCTTTCGACTCAGAGGCCCTCCCAGCACACAGGAGTAGGGGATCAAATCACGTTACTTGCTTAACTACCTGCAGTCCCTGCACGTACCTGCACCTGGGAAATTATATTATTGCAATCGCACTAATTAAGACCTGAGAGATTATATCTGGTCTGCAAACGCCTTGGTGTTCTCCCGGAGACACTGGAAGAGGTGGCCAAGGAGAGGGAGGTCTGGGTGTCTCTGCTTAGGCTGCTGCCCCCATGACCCTGCCCCAAATACCGCAGCAAAACTGATCGATGCATTAATCTATATAATTATATTATTATTTCATATTTGCTCATGAATTACTTGTGGTTCCTTTGGCAAAGACCTGACTCCATCCAACTGATTCTGCCTTGGAGCAGTGATGTCCTGATAATATGTGAATCTAACATATAAGACACACAGGACTTCAGACCAGATACAAAACAGTAATGGAGTATGTTTCCTGTTCCGGCTTCAGGTTGTTTCTGCTTTATATCATGTCACATAAAGTCTGACAGCTTGTCATGAATTCAGATGAAGTGTTTTCAGAGATTAAACTTGCTTCACACTAACTGCACATCACATTCATCTGGAACCAGTAACCCACTTAATCCACTTCCCAGTTCGTATCCCTGTTTCTGATCAGAATCATATTGAACACTGGTCAGCATAACTCTGGTGCACAGCATGATGTTCAGGTTTAGGATGTTGAGGGCGGGGCTAATACTCTCCTGGTCAGACTGTTTGGTGATCTGGACTCTTTGGTTTTGTGTCCTTTTGAAGGATCGACAGGACCAGTGTCACTGTCCTGCAGCTCCCTACCACCTGGTGGGACATTGTTCATAATATTGTAAAAAAGGGAAAAAGGACTGCAGATAATTTGGCTGCAAGAAACATTTCAGTCCTTTAATGATGTTTCTCTGGCAGTTCTGCTGTAATCACAGCAACTTATTACATCAACTTAGTCTCCTTTTCCTGACCAGTTTCCCTTTACTTGGATGTCATCACAGTGGGTAGGTGACCTGATAAGGACTTAGAAAAAGAGAAGAGCCTGTGAGGTAAATGTACAGAAACAGAGCAACTATCTGATGCTGTAAACCCCATTGTCATACAAGCATGTGAATTGCTCAATAAACATCTTGGAAAAAAAAGAAAAAGAGAAGTGTGCTGAGAATCTGAATGACTTTATACAGGTCTCATTAAAAATGTGGTGGAGGATGTCTGCTGTGGAAACCAAAATGCACACAGTGTGTTTGTACCCTGATGTTTTTATGCAAATGATATTTAAATGAGAGCAGCCTGTAAAAATATCTCTTCATCACAAAACTGGAAAACATTTAGGGCCAGAGTTACTGACAGTGCAAAGCATTAACATTAAAAAGCCCCTGGATTCATGAAAGAAGCTCAGAGTCACTTTGTGAATGAAAGCCACACAAAATGTTATTGTCTAATAGTTGGGTCAGCTGTTCCACACACATTTAAGGTGGATTAAATGTGTAAAAATGCAGTTCTCCTTTGGAGAAATCCTGAGCTCCACTTTAGTCTCAGTCCACACAGTGCCCAGTGATTTCTGTCAAGAGAACCAACCCTGATATCATGAACATATTGCTTCTCTTTCAGCTTCCTCCCATTGATTTGAATTGCCTCGTTTAAAACCTTAACTCACACTGAAAGCCCTAAATCAGTGCCAGTAATAACTCAACTGAACTGGCTGGATCTTTCTATATAAATTATAATTATTTTTAATCATAGTGAATTGTTAGTAGATCACCCTGAATAACAATTTGTTCTGCTTAGTAAATCTGCCCGATAGCCTACAAAATATTATAAAGTTACCCAGGCGAGTGGAGCTTGATCAGAGATTGTGGAGGCTGGGTGGCACATGTGAGCAACGAGAGAAAGATGGAGGATGTGAGTGTTGTAAACAATAAGATCTATTTATGATATTATAACATCATAACATGCAAGAACTACAACTTTCTGTGAGCTGTTGAAGCAGCTCATTAACTGTCTTTGTATTTTACATAGAGGCTAGCATCCACATGCTAGCTAGCTAGCATGTCGATTTCAATGTGATCTGCTTTAATTATTAACATATACTGGTTCAGTTTGTCATGTTCGCTGTTTAATAACTAAATAACACAAAAATGTTATTTATACTTGACTTTATGTAAGAATTAACAGTGTGTTTGCCACATCTGGCAAAGCAGATAGCATGGAGTGAGGTGATTGTCCACCCAAATGCAGGCACACGGAGACAAGGGTGAAAGATAGCAAAAGCGAGCCTTTATTTCTGGCTGTAAAAATACTATGAACAAAAACCAGACTTGATGAACAGAGGAAAAAACCTAACTGAAACCCAGACTGGGGAAAGCTAAATATGAAACACAAGAAACACAGGAAAACACGCAAACAATCCAAGTGTTTCCCTCAGTTTCCCTGAGAAACTGAGGGAAACACACACCATATATACACAGGGGGAATAGGAGACAGGAAACAGGAGGGGAACACAGCTGGGACTAAGCCGACCTTACGAGACAAGGGGAAGCAAGACACTGCACACAGGATAAGAACTATCAAAATAAAAGAGGAAACACACCTCCGACTCAGACACAAGACACACAAGCTTAACACAGAGACAAGGTGACTAGACATGAAACACGGGACACGGGAAAAGCACAGTGACAGTGTTAGCTGTTAGCATTATTATCTAACCATGCATGCACTCCCTCATGCTCCATCATCCAGGTCATGGTACTTTTAAAAGTTTGAGTTGAAGACAACTGGACCTCTGTTTATGGTCACGAGGATGCTTCACCTCTTCAGTTCTGAAAGCTGATGGAGAGTCTCGGGTGTTTAACTCCTAGTGAGGTTGTGATGCTGGCGTTGGTCCTGAGAGTGGCTCACCCACCCTGCTGTCAACTGAGTTACTGAGGTCACGTGGGTCAAGGTGTGAGTGGGGGGTTGAATGGCCTGGAAGGGATCCCAGGACTATGTTATAGGTAGCCAACACTTTTTCTATGTTTGAACTTAATGTGACCACTAGAGGGAGGCGTGCGCCTGTTAGTGCTGTGAATGCGTCATGACTGTCAAGCTCAATTATGTTTGTACAGTAGTAATAAATACCCACCTCTAAATTCTAAAGGAATAATAATGAATAAAAAGCACCAGAGCAGGTCAGTGTCACAGCATGTGTCACCATGATGATTTACCTCAAAGTGAACCACCTTTGTAGAAAACCCGGTGTTAACCAATAATTACCTGGATAAGTCAAAATCTAGATTCCTGCAGTCGCACACCTGCTAGTTTTGTGCCAAAAGTGAGTTTTGCTGTTTCTATGTGTTTTTGATGTGTGATGATATCTTTACTTATCCTGTTGACTACAGTAGTTACCAACACATCTCATCTCTGACAGAGCTCCCATGCTCCTCTCACACTGAAGTCACTCAGCCTCTCCAATCATAAACCCTTATTAAGTCTTTTCCTTGTAATAAAACTCTTTTAGTTACGAGCCTTTGTGTGCTGAGTCATCTTTATGGGTCCAGCTACCGGAGTAATATGTCATTGTGGTGGGCGTGGTTTGTGGCTCAGCTGCAGGGAGGGGTGGAGCAGTGGGGTGTGGTGCCAGGGGATGCTCCACACACCGTCCTCCATCATCTAATCATGCCCTCCCTATTTCAGCAGGATGTTGCGACCTGTGGGGAGAGAGAGAGAGAGACAGACAGATATGATGCGCAAGCATAAAGGTGAATAAACTGTGTAAAAGTGTTCAAGTCTCTGCAACGCTGTGTGCCTTTGTCCTTTAAATAAAAGATGTTTTTAAAAACACTGACATATGAATCATTAAAAAGCATAAAAAGGCACCTAACTCAAAGGATGAACCAGCAAATAAGCAATTTATTTATGTGACTCAAATTCTTCTAGATTAAAGCGGAAATGTATGAGAAAAATGGCCAATTTAACAAGAAGTAACTCAGAAAATAGTTTTTCTTTGATAAAGGAAACTCATGACTTTGCACATTTGGTTTGCTGTGCTTTATGCCAACATTAGATAACCTAATATAATATTCTTGTCAACAGAGAAGTATATGTGTATTATATATATTATAGCACAGAATCACCACATTATCATCGGCATCCAAACTTTGAACAGATGTAAACTTTGTTCAGAACAAACTGATGTAAATTTGTGTATCAAAAACTACAACAAAATGGATGCAAGGACATCACTGGTTACAGGTTCAGATATCAATATGATCAGTGGTACAGCAGGACGCAAACACACAGATTAGAGTAATCTATCCTTTGAGTTGTTTTCTTCTTCTCAAAATGTAACCGTGGCTCAGTAGTCGGCTTGATCGTGTCTGCACTTGTTCAGGCGCGTCCAACTCCAGGCCTCAGGGGCCGGTGTCCTGCAGGTTTTAGATGTGTCCTTGATCCAACACAGCAGATTTAAATGGCTAAATGACCTCCTCAACATGTCTTGAAGTTCTCCAGAGGCCTGGTAATGACCTAATCATTTGATTCAGGTGTGCTGACCCAGGGTGAGCTCTACAACCTGCAGGACAGCAGCTCTACCGGCCTGGAGTTCGACACCTAGGGTTGCCAACTCCCTGAAAAGTAAATAAGGGACACCTCGTGGCCAGGGCCGGGCGACCCAGTTGTCTTCACCCTTCCCAGTGTGGTGAATTTTCTAGCTCTTTTTTTGTGTGTGAAATTATTTTTTTAACCATTTGACTTGAATTTGATTTAAGTAGATGCATATTCTATTCTTTGTGATATGAACACATGTGAAACAAATGATCATTTAGCTATTTATTTTTAGCTCAAAATGACAACATTAACACGATAAAACAGGTCTCTTTCTTAAACAGAAGCCTGTCATGCTTAACTTTTGAGAATATAAGTAAATCTTTCTTTAAAAGCACTCTGTCCTGCTTAACTTAAAATAATAGAAAACAATAGAAAGAAAAACATTCTTGTAACAGTGCACATTTAGTGCATTTAGTACAATTGGCTTAATGCTAATCAGCTGCTCCTGTTTGTAAACCCACTTGTTCCCATGATTACGCATCTTAACTCATCATCATTATTCATCTATGTATTACTTTTATGTATTAGTCATCTATTTGTTGTAATCATCTATCCTTGCAGTCGTTTATTACACAAAATAAATTATATTATCACACTTCTGGCCACATAGCGCTGATATTCACTGCACATGCCCATATTAACTTTTTCCAGCCAGGTGTTTTCCTTTTCCCATTCTTCCCTTTCTCTGAGGGGAACAAACATTGCTGCTCTAATGCTGGGCTCACACTGTGCGATTTTTGGCCCATTTTGAGCCGATTTTTTGAGTGATCGGACCGATTTTGGCCTTCATCGTGTAGTATACGTGGGGTAACGAGAAGTGATTAACACCTCACGACCAGCTCCCGATCATCAATCGCTCGTGAGGGTCTCACCACAGGGGCTCACTGCTCACGCGCAAACGTAAACGTCGGTGAAAAAGACGGCGCAGCACGGCAGTGCAGCGTGCGATCTGGACACAAGCGATGGAGGCACAACTTGTAGAACTTTGGAAAGCTCATCCGAGCCTTTTCGATGTGGCATCACAAAATTATCACGACCACAACAACCGTGAAAATAGTTGGATTTACACTGCTGCTCAATCACAGCTGCCTGATCATGTTTTTCATTAGCAATTTAGCAAAGTTGATGGTGGTGGTGTGTGTGTCTGTGTGAGTGTAAGACGGAGAGCGAGCGACAGATTTTCTGTTATAACCTTCATTTTAAGGAGGCACAGTGTGAGCACTCAGGTCGCATCAGAGCATCGGGCCGTATAGTGTGAGACCTGCATCGTGACCTACGAACTTCTAACCCCTGCGAGTCAATCGTGCAGTTTGAGCAGGAGCTGAATATCGCGACTGAAAAAAATCGCACAGTGTCTGCCCAGCTTTAGGTGTACTGTCGTCCGAGACTTGCACCGCAGTGACGGCGTTTGTTCCCCTGTTGGCCATGCTTCTTGTTGTGGTCATCTGTTGTCTTCCGGTATTTTCTCTGTAAGCGACCTTTCCTCGACCAATGAGATGAGCGGTAATCTGAATTGTCATACTCGAATTGTCATAAGTGTGCTGTCAGCTCATTGGTCACAAAGCAGGAGAGGGGCTGGGAATTATGTTTTCAAACAAAGCGTTAATTCCATTAAAAGTTATAGACTACTTTTGATTCTCACTGTATTACGGGACAAAGTGCGTCCCTTATTAGCTCAATACGGGACGTGTACTTTTGTTTCTATATACGGGACGATTCCGTATTTTAAGGGACGGTTGGCAACCCTATCGACACCCCTGGTTTAGTTGTTCATTTCCATGTCTGAACTTCTTGTAGCTGTGGTAAACAGGCGTTACATTGTGAAGTGTTACTCTTTGTGTTGGACTGCCATCTTGTGGTGCATTTAGGAATTGTTCAGAATCCTTAATGCACCATGCAGTTTTTGCTTGCTTACAAAATCAGGGTGATGAAACTTTATAAGATTGTTATGTGAGTGTTTTAGGCCAATTATGTTTCTTTTTCACAAACCACATCATGTATTATTGTAGAGTCGACCTTACAATATAAAGCACCTTGAGGTGACTGTTGTTGACATTTGGAGCTGTAAAAACAACATTTAATGTCTGCTCCTCATTCACCGTCACATTGCATACAAAACAAACGTTCTTGTGCATGTACGGCTTCTGACTGAGGATTAGTGCAGCAACACAATCCAGCATTAAACTGATGAGCACCATTCTGTACAGTTATAAAATAGCTTTTTTGCTACAAGGTGATCCTCAAGCTAACAACTTGCATGTTGGTGTAATGCAGCATGATGTGCATGTGGAGGTGAAAAGAAGACGTGTCAGGCCTGAAATCTGCAGCAGACGAACAACATCACCATGAATCATTTATTTCTGGTTCATCACATGAAACAGCCAATCAGAAGTCTGTTCACAAAACAGATAAAGATCATAATTTCATAACTGCAAGAACTTAAAGAAAACCTTTCACCTCTGTACGTTACAAAAACACCCATAATAAAAAACAACATTACACAGGTATAAATGTAAAGATGGGACATAGAGATGAAGACACATTAAGGACATTTACATTGTTCACTTCATCTTCCTGCATCAGGAGCTGAATAGAAGCTGGCGAGGTTCACAGTTCAGAGTCAGAGAGAAACATCTACAGTTCAGCTGCATGAATTTTTTGTTTCATAACAGTACCTAAAACAAGCTTGTTATACAAACTTTTTCACACTGTGCTGCAGTTAAAGAAGAAAAGGCCACACGAGGTTGATATTTTAAACCAACACAAAAAAACGGCTTAATTTAAAGTTAATTTGAATGAAATTAACCTGGATGTAAACGATGGTTCATTTCTAACTTATCTTCAGGTCATCTGTGTAACTGTCCTCCTGCGCAGACGTAAGAGGCTGTGTGATCTCTGGATCATCATAAGTCTTAGATTGAAGTCGTCTTTGTATCCAAAACCTAACAACACCGACAACAAGAAGCACAGCGGCACAAAGAAACGCAGCAGAAACTGCCAATCCAACAGGTCCATCCTCCTCCCCTCTGCCTTCCTTTCCTCCATCCTCCTTCCCTCCGTCCTCTGTGTGTCCTCCTGTCGGACCTGCAGGTGAGAAACAGGTGTGAGGTGTCAACTGATCAAATGAAATTAATTGGATTTAAAATGTATTCTTGGGGATAAATATCCTGATGAAGCTTATAATTTATCCTCTAGTAGCTTTAACGTCAGCAGCCTGGGCAATAGATTAGAATCCAGTACGAAACATTTACACGGTTTACACATCACTAAATTAAAACTCTGTGAGTCTGATGTTACACTCAGTGGTTTTAGTGAGATACGGTTTAAAAAGCTGCACATATGAAACATTTTCCCCCAGCAGAGAATCGACATCACACTGAATACATGCTGGACATGACCAGGTTATGTTTTTAACATTAGTCACCATGGTGATTTAACCAGGTAAAAACAGAGTCTGACACAGGAAGTAACATAGTTCGCTCAGACATTAATGACTCTGTACCGTAAGTAAAAAACAAACAAACAAACAAACAGCCACAAAGACAACAGCTGGAGAAACATCTGTCTACCTCTGACATCCACCAGCTCATCCACACAACAAACACACATCAACAACCAGGAAGCAGCTTCACCTCTGATCACACACACACTCAACTCTACTCACTCACCTGGAGGAACAACAGCCAGGTGGATGATGCTGGGAATCTTCAATGAGTCTGTTTCTGCCATGAACACATGACACTCGTATGTTCCAGTGTCATTAATCGTCACGTTCTTCAGAATCAAAGACACGTCTCCATCCTTCATCTGTCTGTCCTGCAGATCCACCCGGTTCTTAAAAGATGGATGCAGGTGTGTTGGATCAGAGAGACCAGCCTGGTACAAAAGCACATATTCTGGCTTCAGGTCAGCGTTCTTCCAGTGCACAGCTGTGATGTTGTTGTTTGGAGCTCGACATGTCAGAGTGACGTCCTGTCCAGACTCAGCTGTGATGTTTTTCTGCTCTGAAAGAGGAAACAACACAGAGCAGAGAGGTTAAAGGTCAAAGTACAACTATGATCAGAATGATTGACTTTAAATATTTTGTTTATTTCCTTTGACATTTGAGTTTTTAGTCATGTTGGATTTAATGAACCTCTGAACATCCAGCAGGTCACCAGTGACCCACTGAGGGGGAATTTTAGCCTCATGCTAAACATGCAAAGTGTCAGAAACTACAAGATGTTAGCTTCCACAGAACAACAACATGTGCTGATAATAAGTGAACATAATGTGTGAGAGAAAGCAGCCTCTCATTATAAGACACTGTGAGTCTCTGCATGCTGCCTTTATGGAGCTACAGCTGTTTGTATACACTGAACAAGAAGCTTTGTAGCTGCATATAAAAATCAATGTTTGTTTCAGTTCTATGAAGCTTTGAGTATTTTGGATCAGTAGCACTGCTGTGTTTGTTGCATCATATTGCTGTAATTGTTTATATGCTTTATATATTCTGAGCTAAGTTGATCTATAGTGTTACATCATATTCTATAAGGATGTTATGTGTTTGTAGACTTTCTGCCCAGTTTGACCCATTTAGCAGAAGTCAGCCTGTTTAAGGCTCTGATTTCTATTCTGTATGACTTAAAGCAGTTATGACATGGTCTGATTTTCTCACCCAATAAAGGAATATTTCATATATCAGTCTACTCTTCATTCTATCAGAAACAGTTATCACAGCTCGTACGTTTACTTTTTACACATATATGTAAGCATTGAGCCAAATTTAGTAATGCCAACATACTGAAGGCACATTTGTCTCTTATCCTCCTAGGACCTGCCGTCCACATATGTGGACATCACATTTTGGGTTATTTAGACCAAAATACTGAATTTTGCTCTGCATGGGCCTGATATCCACGTACCAGGACGTTATACTGCCACTGTTCTGTCAAATATTTTAAACGAATATCCTCATACGTGGCTCTTATTGTTCTTAAAAACAAAAATAAGGTGAAAAAAAAAATCTGATAATTCTCTGCTTTTACATTCATCAGGCCTCAATGTGCCCAGATATCAAAGAGAAATTAAAAATGCATGTCATGGAAGAGTTCGGGTCTTAGGAGGTTAAATATAATACACCTACATATACACTGTCACAGATACTTGAGTGTCTTCGAGTGAAGATTTAAGGTGATAGGACATAATAACTGCAACTTGAGTCTTTACTGAAGCTCAGTGTTTGACACAGAGTTCACGCACATGTGCTGTACCAGTGTACCTGCACATGTGATGTGACAACAGAAGTGATTTGATTTGAGAGTTCAAACTCACTGCTGTAATAACTTAGAATGATTAATATAATAACTATAATATTGGCCATATCAGCCATACATTTATACAGCCATATTTCGCACATGACTATGAGAGGCGGAAGAGGAAGTAGTTCCTTTGAATGTAGACAATCCGAATGTTATAGCTTCTTCCCACTGTGTTCCTGTTAATGATAAACTACAAATGTACCCTAAATTACTAAAATATCGATATTTTAATGTGAGAATCGATTCTAGAACATAAATGATTGGTATCGGAGGAATCGATATTTCAGGATCGACCCGCACTTCACTACTGCGCGTGCTCCGGCGCGTGCGGTCGCTACAGTGGGACACTTCCTGTCCACACAGATGCTAAGTGTCCACTCAGCCTCTTGTCTCCGTCACACACAGACAAACTGAATCCATATGAAAGTAATTCTTTACGAAATTTTGTTAACATATAAAGAGGCTGATACTATTTAATCGTCTTTATGTCAGCGTCAGATATATTTGGGCTTAAAACAGGTAAACCTCACCTGCAGAGACGAACACGACAAACATCAGCGTGGAGCAGAGCGTTGCAGTTACAGCAGACATGTCCGTGATCTCTGTTTCTGCCGATCTGACTCTTAGTTTGTTCTGAGTCTGTTGGCATTTCCTAGTGATGTGACGTTTTGTATCGAGGCTTCGAAGCGTGTGTCGAGTAATGGAGAGGGCGTTTCCGCGATGCGCGTATCGAGGCTTGCTTCATTTATGGGAGGAGCTGAAAATGATGACGTCCGAAGCCTCGCTGTACCACGTGACTGGTTCATGAAGTGGTTTGAACTTTGCCGCGAGCTATGACAGCGATATAAACCCCTCAGACTTCATTCAAAATGTGGGTGTTTGATTGAGAGTTGCGGTTAGTGAGAGTTTGGAGGTTTCTGAGAGTGAGGAGAGAAAGTCAGGAGAGAATGGAGCCAGCTAAGAAGAGGAGGATGTCCTCCCCTGTGTGGGAACATTTTGATCTTATTCCTCCCAACAAACTTGAGGGTGCATGGGAGTTTGCCCAACCAGTCTACATGTGTTTTGTGGACTTGGAGAAGGCATTCGACCGTGTCCCTCGGGGTGTCCTGTGGGAGGTGTTGCGGGAATATGGGGTGTCTGGCCCATTGCTACGGGCCATTCGATCCCTATACAACCGTTGCAAGAGCTTGGTTCGCATTGCCGGCAATAAGTCGGACTCGTTCCCGGTGGGTGATGGGCTCCGCCAGGGCTGCCCTTTGTCTCCGGTTCTGTTCATAATTTTTATGGACAGGATTTCTAGGCGCAGCCAAGTGGCGGAGGGCTTTCGCTTTGGTGGCCTCAGAATCTCATCTCTGATTTTTGCAGATGATGTGGTTCTGTTGGCTTCATCGGGTGAGGGCCTCCAGCTCGCACTGGAACGGTTCGAGGCCGAGTGTGAAGCAGCGGGAATGAGGATCAGCACCTCCAAATCTGAGGCCATGGTTCTCAGCCGGAAAAGGGTGGAGTGCCCACTCCGGGTCGGGGATGAGTTCCTGCCCCAAGTGGAGGAGTTCAAGTATCTCGGGGTCTTGTTCGCGAGTGATGGGAGAAGGGAGCCGGAGATCGACAGACGGATTGGGGCTGCAGCTGCAGTAATGCGGACGCTGCACCGGTCCGTCGTGGTGAAGAGGGAGCTGAGTGTAAAAGCGAAGCTCTCAATTTACCGGTCGATCTACGTCCCTACCCTCACCTATGGCCACGAGCTGTGGGTAGTGACCGAAAGAACGAGATCGCGGATACAAGCGGCAGAAATGAGTTTCCTCCGAAGGGTGGCTGTCCTCTCCCTTAGAGATAGGGTGAGAAGTTCGGCCATCCGGGAGGGGCTCAGAGTAGAGCAGCTGCTGCTCCACATCGAAAGGAGCCAGCTGAGGTGGTTCGGGCATCTGACAAGGATGCCCCCTGGGCGCCTCCTGGGTGAGGTGTTCCAGGCATGTCCCACCGGGAGGAGGCCCCGGGGCAGACCCAGGACACGCTGGAGAGATTATATCTCTCGGCTGGCCTGGGAACGCCTTGGTATTCCCCCGGATAAGCTGGAGGAGGTGGCTGGGGAGAGGGAGGTCTGGGCCTCTTTGCTTAGGCTGCTGCCCCCGCGACCCGGCCTCGGATAAAGCGGATGAGGATGGATGGATGGATGGATGGATCCTCCCAACAAGGTATGTAGATTTCTACAGAAGATGTATTTTCATAATACTGATGGTGCAATACAATTTATGTTAAGCTGTCTGTACTTTTGTACAAGGTGAAGTGTTTGCTATGTGCCAGGGAGCTGGGATATAACAACAACACCTCATCCATGCTTAGGCACTACAGAGCTTTGCATGAGAATAAGGAGAACACCGATTGTGGAGCAAGACCAGGTGAGCCATCAAATGCCATGATAATATAGGATGCAGTAATGTTACTAAATGATATAACAATATTATACAACTGTAATAAGTTACGTGTGTGATATTTATATTTGTGCTTTGTCTTTATTGTCTTTCCTCAGGAGAACAATCTCAAATAGATGAAGACCTGGTCAGCATGGTGATTGAGGACTCCCAGCCATTTAGCATTGTGGAGGACAAAGGATTCAAAAGATTTGTTAAATCATTAAATCCTAGCTACGTTCTCCCCAATAAAGGTTATAAAAGCAGTGAAAATTTAGTTTTTACTGAATAAAATGTGAACAGGCAGGACTGAGGCTCAAAGCCTCAGTGTGTAGCTGTCCATACCTCAACGTTACAAAAGCACAACCACTGTCCAGACCCCAACCACACCTCACCTCACAGTAAATGATCATTTCCATTTTAAGCATTTCCAAATAAGATAAGATAAGATAAGATAAGATAAGATAACCTTTATTAGTCCCACACGTGGGAAATTTGTTTTGTCACAGCAGGAAGTGGACAGTGCAAAAGTTATGACGCAAAAATTAGAATACAATAAGAATAAATACAGTACACAGCTGTACAGAATAGAATAAAATAATATACTATATACAGTAGAATAAAATAGAATAAAAATATACAATAAGATAAAAATAGAATACGAATGCTATATACAACTGAGTAAAAATACAACGATGCCAGAAAAGATTATTGCACTTAGTGTTATTTCACATGTGTGGATGTGTGTGTTTGTTCAGTTAAAGTCTTTGTTGTGGAGTCTGACAGCAGTGGGGAGGAAAGACCTGCGAAATCTCTCCGTCCCACACCGTGGGTGCCGCAGTCTCCCACTGAAGGAGCTGCTCAGTGCTGTCACAGTCTGCTGCATGGGGTGGGAGACGTTGTCCAGCAGGGATGACAGCTTAGCCGCCGTTCTCCTGTCACTCACCACCTCCACTGGGTCCAGAGGGCATCCTAGAACAGAGCTGGCCCTAATATATGGCCTATATATGGCCTAATATGGCCCCTAAAATAATCATTTTCCATACTGCCAGTATAAATATACACAGTATGCTGCCATCACTACAATATAGATGTTTTACACACTCCTTTTGTTGTTGACATTTACAGGCTGTGTGCAAAAGGCCACACTCTTCAAATTCATGCCAACTACTATTTTTACGTCCAGTAGGTGTCCTACTAGAGCAAATGAAGCTTTGCGCTGGGATGAACCAATTGGATGAAAAGCTTCAGTGCTTCATGAAGCTTCATGAAGCTTCATGCCCATCACTAGTATTTTCACTGAACAACTAAACCTGAGTTTAAACCTGAACACAACCTTTATTTAAGGTTTAAATAAAGCTGAAAGTCACTGACTACGAATCTGTGTCTGAGACGCTCATGCAGAGGCTACGCTTTCGATTTCTTCTTCTTCTGTATAGGGTTTATTGGCGGCAAAATGGTGCATTACCGCCACCAACTGGTGTGGAGTTTGGACCGAAATGACATAAATAAATAATAATAATAATGTAAATCTTTCCGAACAAATGCCTCAAAAACCAAAATACAGCCTGATAACTTTCACTTATAGAGCTCATGCGAAACAATCAATCAAGTCCAACTTCACTTTCATATCCTCCAGGTTTTGATCAGTTGTCTCCTTTCCATATCATACTTCTGACAATGCAATAAAACATGTTCTATTGTTTCCTGTTCCCTACTGCAGTCACACTCCTCTGTACAGTGTTTACTTATTAAAAATGTGCTATTTAAACCAGTGTGTCCGAATCTCAGTCGAGATATAACCGTCTCCACTCTCCTGTTTCGTCCTGTACTTCTCATTTCCACCACTTTGCTTTGGATTTCATAAAACCATCGCCCTTTCCTCCCTGCCTCTCTTCATTCTCACACCTTGGCTCGTGTGATTAGTTTTGATTAAAAGGCTTACATGGAAAACACATATTGGGGAAATGACTGAGAAATCTAAAAAGGTTTTGAATATTTTACATGTTTCAAAAGCAGCGAATGGGTTGCAGAAAAAACAACATGAAAAGCTTTATATATAAGTGTCATTAGATCATGGATTATGTATGTTTGGTCTATGGCTCAGCAGCTAAAAGATTGTTAAATCACTTGGATAAAACCCAGTATCAAGTGTTGAGGTTGTGTTTTGGGGCCATTAAAATGTTTCAATTGCAAGTCGAAATGAATGAACTACTGTTAGAAATAAGAAGACATCAGCTTTAACTTACTGGGCAAAGTTAAAGGGACATGGTGAAAAACACATAGCACATGATATAGTTAAACCTTGTCAAAAACAAGAAAAATAAAGGGAATCAACAGGAAGTTTTGGTTAAATTACAGGGAAAAATACGTTAGAAAGGAATTAGTAAGAAAAGCATTAGTTCAGCAGCATCATTTTCAGTTTTACCACCATGAACAAGCATGACACAGGGAATTGTGAATTCTGTGGACAAGGGGAGACATCTGAACATGTAATGTTAGAATGTGGTAAATAACAGGAAAGCAACAAATACTCAGATTTGAATAACAGAAGAATTGTATTCAGTTAAAGGTAAAATAAATATTTCAGAGGAATACAGGTGATGTAATTAATAGGACAATATTTGGGTTTTCGAGAGCAACTGCTGTTAATATGAGAAAAAGCTGTTCCGATCCACTAAGGCACCTGAAGTTGTCTGCGCGCCGCGATAAAAAGATAGAGGAAGAGGTAGTCGTAGTTTTTAAATAAACTTTATTTAGAACCGTAACAATGACAATCTCAGACAGACAATCGAATCATAATGTACACTCCCCTTTCTTTTCTCCCAATCAGAGGAAAACACATCATTGCGGAAGAGGTAGTAGTAGCGGTGTTGCCAACTTAGCGACTTTGTCGCAATATTTAGCGACTTTTCAGACACGTTTAAGCTGGGCTCACACTGTGCGATTTTTTCAGTCGTGTTGTTCAGCTTCTGCTCAAACTGCACGATTGACTCGCAGGGGTTAGAAGTTCAGAAGAAGGTCTCACACTATACGGCCCGATGCTCAGATGCGACCTGAGAGCTCACACTGTGCGTCCATAACATGAAGCTTATAACACAAAATCTGTCGCTCACTCCCTCTCTGTCTTTCACTGTCTTTTCACTCACTCACACAGACCACCATGAACTTTGCTGAATTGCTAATGAAAAACATTGATCAGGCAGCTGTGATTGAGCAGCAGTGTAGATCCAACTATTTTCACGGTTGTTGTGGTCGTGATGATTTTGTGAGGCCACATGGAAAAGGCTCGGATGAGCTTTCTAAAGTTCTACAAGTTGTGCCTCCATCGCTTGTGTCCAGATCACACGCTGCACTGCACGTGCTGCTCCGTCTGTTCGCTAACATTTCTTGTTTGCGCGTGCGCAGTGTGAGAGGCTGCGGAGACACCCTCACGACGGCCGAGAGGACTTCAAACAGGTTTGAAATCCTCCCGATTGATGGTCGTGAGGTGTTAATCGCTTCTCGTTACCCCACGTATACTACACGATGCACGACACACGATGAAGGCGAAACTCGGCCGATCCCCAAAACCGTCGCACGACTCAAAAATTGCACAGTACATGGCCAGAACAGATGTTCACCCTACGGTCCAAACTGCAAATGAATCTCTCATGAGCGACGCTGCCGTTCTGACTGGAGCAGCGCTAGATGTACAACATTGTTTTTGTCTAAAATAAATCGATGCACTGATTCCAATCATAAAGAAGGAGGGTTGGAGTTGTGCCATGAAAAGGTTGCAGTTCTAAATGTGTAGTAAGTTCTTTTAGGGTGTTTTTAACTGACTTTGTCTCTTCCACGATGTCATTTCTCTCTCCTACAGGATCTGTTACAATTATTCAAATTGGGTGATGACGTCATTTAACGACTTCTAGCGAATTTTAGGACAGCCAATAGAAATTTCCCTTACCGAGGAGTCGGCAAAACTGAGTAGTAGTAGTTAAATCGGAAGTGTGGAGTCAGTTGCTTAAATCTTTCAGCTTTTTTTAAACCTTAAATTTAATTGAATCTCATCAGGTTTTAAACTCAGGTTCAGTTGTTCGCTGAAATTAGCGACAGATTTAGACTTCAGAACAAATCAAAGAAGCGCTGGATGATCAGTAATAATGACACGGAAATGTCTGCTGTAACTGCATCACGCTGCTCCGCTTTGCTGTTTGCTGTCGTCGTCGTGTTCGTCTCTGCAGGTGAGGTTTACAGTTAGAAACTAAACTGAGTTTATCTGACAACAGACCAGCATCGACTAGTTTACATGTTGTTAAGAATAATAATAACAATGATAATAATACGGATTTAGTTTGTCTGTGTGGACACGTGGAAACATCTGTAATCCAGCTGTGACAGAGACAAAGAAGTGTAATGTGTGTGTCAGTGTGATGTGTTGTAGTGTCAGGAGTCAGTATGCAGCTACAAAGCTTCTTGTTCAGTGTATACAAACAGCTGTAGCTCCATAAAGGCAGCATGCAGAGACTCACAGTGTCTTATAATGAGAGGCTGCTTTCTCTCACACATTATGTTCACTTATTATCAGCACATGTTGTTGTTCTGTGGAAGCTAACATCTTGTAGTTTCTGACACTTTGCATGTTTAGCATGAGGCTAAAATTCCCCCTCAGTGGGTCACTGGTGACCTGCTGAATGTTCAGAGGTTCATTAAATCCAACATGACTAAAAACTCAAATGTCAAAGGAAATAAACAAAATATTTAAAGTCAATCATTCTGATCATAATTGTACTTTGACCTTTAACCTCTCTGCTCTGTGTTGTTTCCTCTTTCAGAGCAGAAAAACATCACAGCTGAGTCTGGACAGGACGTCACTCTGACATGTCGAGCTCCAAACAACAACATCATAGTTGTGTACTGGAAGAACGCTGACCTGAAGCCAGATTATGTGCTTTTGTACCAGGATGGTCTCTCTAATTCAACACACCAGCATCCATCTTTTAAGAACCGGGTGGATCTGCAGGACAGACAGATGAAGGATGGAAACGTGTCTTTGATTCTGAAGAACGTGACGATTAATGACGCTGGAACATACAAGTGTCATGTGTTCATGGCAGAAACAGACACATTGGAGATTCCCAGCATCATCCACCTGGCTGTTGTTCCTCCAGGTGAGTGAGTAGAGTTGAGTGTGTGTGTGATCAGAGGTGAAGCTGCTTCCTGGTTGTTGATGTGTGTTTGTTGTATGGATGAGCTGGTGGATGTCAGAGGTAGACAGATGTTTCCAGCTGTTGTCTTTGTGGCTGGTAGTCTAGAGTTGACTTGTTCTTACTTATTATCAGCACATGTTGTTGTTCTGTGGAAGCTAACATCTTGTAGTTTCTGACACTTTGCATGTTTAGCATGAGGCTAAAATTCCCCCTCAGTGGGTCACTGGTGACCTGCTGGATGTTCAGAGGTTCATTAAATCCAACATGACTAAAAACTCAAATGTCAAAGGAAATAAACAAAATATTTAAAGTCAATCATTCTGATCATAATTGTACTTTGACCTTTAACCTCTCTGCTCTGTGTTGTTTCCTCTTTCAGAGCCAAAGATCATCACAGCTGAGTCTGGACAGGACGTCACTCTGACATGTCGAGTTCCAACCAAGAAGATCAGAAGTGTAGTATGGAGCAGAACTGACAAGCCAGGATTTGTGCTTTTGTACCAGGCTGGTCGCTTTGTTACAGATCACCAGCATCCATCTTTTAAGAACCGGGTGGATCTGCAGGAAAGACAGATGAAGTATGGAGACGTGTCTTTGAATCTGAAGGATGTGAGGATCAATGACACTGGAACATACATGTGTCGTGTCCTCAATGAAAGAACCAGCTCATTGAAGATCATCAGTATCGTCTACTTGAGTGTTCCTCCAGGTGAGTGAGTAGAGTTGAGTGTGTGTGTGATCAGAGGTAAATGGTCTGTATTTATATAGCGCTTTACTAGTCCCTAAGGACCCCAAAACGCTTTTCACATCCAGTCATCCACACATTCACACACTGGTGATGGCAAGCTACATTGTAGCCACAGCCACCCTGGGGCGCACTGACAGAGGCGAGGCTGCTGGACACTGGCGCCACCGGGCCCTCTGACCACCACCAATAGGCAACGGGTGAAGTGTCTTGCCCAAGGACACAACAACCGAGACTGTCGGAGCCGGGGCTCGAACTGGCAACCTTCCGATTACAAGGCGAACTCCCAACTCTTGAGCCACGATCGCCCCAGAGGTGAAGCTGCTTCCTGGTTGTTGATGTGTGTTTGTTGTATGGATGAGCTGGTGGATGTCAGAGGTAGACAGATGTTTCCAGCTGTTGTCTTTGTGGCTGGTAGTAGGGCTGGGCCATATTATACCGTTCACGGTAATACCGGTATAATGTTAGGCAACGATAGGAAAATGAAATATCGCGATAGAATGGGAGTAAAACGCGCATGCGCAGTGCCTTTGTTTTCATACGCACATGGCCGATTGTTGAGTGAAACAGATGAACCAGAATTGGTTTGTAAAAATGGTGCAACTTCAGTGATGTGGAACTGGTTTGGTGTTTGTCCGTCAGATACACAACAAAGCACATTTTTTTGCAGAACATGCAAGCGGCCGTTGTCATTGTCATATTTGTCGGACTAAGATGCTCTTAAATCTGGGAGTAATCTGGGTCCTAAACTCCGTATGCTTCAGGTCAAACAACACTGCAGCATCACTTAGAGTTAAAAACTGTCTAAATTCTTTCATCTTTAATAAAACGATCAGCATTGCTGCTTTACCAGGTGTAACTATAAAGTTTAACTTCCAGGCATCCATGAAAACAAAAGTTATTACATTTAACGGAGTTAGAAGTTAGCAGGAAGCTAGCGGAAGTTAGCTCGCTAGTTTCGCTAGTTACCTAAGCATGATATAGCATGTTCTGACTGAGAGATTTCTGAAAAAAATCAAACGTACAGCTCTGCTATCACTTCCAACATAAATGAAGACAGGAAACTAAACAGCAGTGACGTTTGTAGGGTTACTGAAGTTGGGCTAGCTGGTATATAATGATGTGCTACGTGATCGCTAGCGACACAGCTATGTTAGCATAACATAAACAGTGAAGCTGGAGGACGAACACTAACACTTTTCCACTTATAAAAGTTAACGTGAAGGTTCTTCATGGTTAGAGACAAATGCAATCGCATGGCAGGATACTGTAAACGGACCAAACTTCAGTCAGGAGAACAACTGAGATAATCCATCCACAATACGAGGTTAGTCATTAATATACTGCAACAACATGGGAATAGAGCAGCTGCCAGAGAATTCAACATTAATGAATCAATGGTACAGAAATGGAGGAAGCAAGAAGAATGAGTTTAATAAAGTTTGATTTATCTGACTGCTTTGTTTCGCTTAATGTGCCTTATAATCCCGTGCACCTTATGGTGCGAAAAATACGTACTGCACACTGCAGTTTAATGTTGCAAAGCACCTCTTTTTAACTTCAGTGGATATTATACATGGTTATGCTCAGGATATGTCAGCCCATTTCTACTGGAAATGCCTTTTGGTTAAACTTTCAGCAAGGAATTTGCATTTGCACTGTTACATTTTTATAAAGCTTTAATGTACATAAAAACCAGCTTCTTGTTTAAGTGAATATAAATGGAAGGTTGTCTTTTTGCGCTAGTAATGTTGTGGAGTTGTATTTTGTCTCGCATCAATTATATCGTCAGTTATATCGTTATCGCAAATTTTCAAATATATATCGTGATAAATATTTTTGGCCATATCGCCCTGCTCTAGCTGGTAGTCTAGAGTTGTAGAGCAGCATTGTTTGGTTAGAGCAGAAACAAAGACATTTATGAATCCGTCTCTTCTTCTCTTGCTCTCTAACTCGTCTGTAAACATGAAACTTAGATTACACAGGAAACACGTGATCTCACCCAAAGAACAGTCGCCGTCCTGCTTTGAAACAACCAGAACAAAACAAAAGCACGTTTGCACTATTCCAGCACGGCTGGAGCACACACTGGCTGATGTGACAATTCATGGATATAATTTCCAATCTTTCTTTAGCTCCCACCACATCTTTAAATGGTAAATGGTAAATGGCCTGTATTTATATAGCGCTTTACTAGTCCCTAAGGACTCCAAAGCGCTTTACATATCCAGTCATCCACCCATTCACACACACATTCACACACTGGTGATGGCAGCTACATTGTAGCCACAGCCACCCTGGGGCGCACTGACAGAGGCGAGGCTGCCGGACACTGGCGCCACCGGGCCCTCTGACCACCACCAATAGGCAACGGGTGAAGTGTCTTGCCCAAGGACACAACAACCGAGACTGTCGGAGCCGGGGCTCGAACTGGCAACCTTCCGATTACAAGGCGAACTCCCAACTCTTGAGCCACGATCGCCCCAGAGGTGAAGCTGCTTCCTGGTTGTTGATGTGTGTTTGTTGTATGGATGAGCTGGTGGATGTCAGAGGTAGACAGATGTTTCCAGCTGTTGTCTTTGTGGCTGGTAGTAGGGCTGGGCCATATTATACCGTTCACGGTAATACCGGTATAATGTTAGGCAACGATAGGAAAATGAAATATCGCGATAGAATGGGAGTAAAACGCGCATGCGCAGTGCCTTTGTTTTCATACGCACATGGCCGATTGTTGAGTGAAACAGATGAACCAGAATTGGTTTGTAAAAATGGTGCAACTTCAGTGATGTGGAACTGGTTTGGTGTTTGTCCGTCAGATACACAACAAAGCACATTTTTTTGCAGAACATGCAAGCGGCCGTTGTCATTGTCATATTTGTCGGACTAAGATGCTCTTAAATCTGGGAGTAATCTGGGTCCTAAACTCCGTATGCTTCAGGTCAAACAACACTGCAGCATCACTTAGAGTTAAAAACTGTCTAAATTCTTTCATCTTTAATAAAACGATCAGCATTGCTGCTTTACCAGGTGTAACTATAAAGTTTAACTTCCAGGCATCCATGAAAACAAAAGTTATTACATTTAACGGAGTTAGAAGTTAGCAGGAAGCTAGCGGAAGTTAGCTCGCTAGTTTCGCTAGTTACCTAAGCATGATATAGCATGTTCTGACTGAGAGATTTCTGAAAAAAATCAAACGTACAGCTCTGCTATCACTTCCAACATAAATGAAGACAGGAAACTAAACAGCAGTGACGTTTGTAGGGTTACTGAAGTTGGGCTAGCTGGTATATAATGATGTGCTACGTAATCGCTAGCGACACAGCTATGTTAGCATAACATAAACAGTGAAGCTGGAGGACGAACACTAACACTTTTCCACTTATAAAAGTTAACGTGAAGGTTCTTCATGGTTAGAGACAAATGCAATCGCATGGCAGGATACTGTAAACGGACCAAACTTCAGTCAGGAGAACAACTGAGATAATCCATCCACAATACGAGGTTAGTCATTAATATACTGCAACAACATGGGAATAGAGCAGCTGCCAGAGAATTCAACATTAATGAATCAATGGTACAGAAATGGAGGAAGCAAGAAGAATGAGTTTAATAAAGTTTGATTTATCTGACTGCTTTGTTTCGCTTAATGTGCCTTATAATCCCGTGCACCTTATGGTGCGAAAAATACGTACTGCACACTGCAGTTTAATGTTGCAAAGCACCTCTTTTTAACTTCAGTGGATATTATACATGGTTATGCTCAGGATATGTCAGCCCATTTCTACTGGAAATGCCTTTTGGTTAAACTTTCAGCAAGGAATTTGCATTTGCACTGTTACATTTTTATAAAGCTTTAATGTACATAAAAACCAGCTTCTTGTTTAAGTGAATATAAATGGAAGGTTGTCTTTTTGCGCTAGTAATGTTGTGGAGTTGTATTTTGTCTCGCATCAATTATATCGTCAGTTATATCGTTATCGCAAATTTTCAAATATATATCGTGATAAATATTTTTGGCCATATCGCCCTGCTCTAGCTGGTAGTCTAGAGTTGTAGAGCAGCATTGTTTGGTTAGAGCAGAAACAAAGACATTTATGAATCCGTCTCTTCTTCTCTTGCTCTCTAACTCGTCTGTAAACATGAAACTTAGATTACACAGGAAACACGTGATCTCACCCAAAGAACAGTCGCCGTCCTGCTTTGAAACAACCAGAACAAAACAAAAGCACGTTTGCACTATTCCAGCACGGCTGGAGCACACACTGGCTGATGTGACAATTCATGGATATAATTTCCAATCTTTCTTTAGCTCCCACCACATCTTTAAATGGTAAATGGTAAATGGCCTGTATTTATATAGCGCTTTACTAGTCCCTAAGGACTCCAAAGCGCTTTACATATCCAGTCATCCACCCATTCACACACACCACACCACACACTGGTGATGGCAGCTACATTGTAGCCACAGCCACCCTGGGGCGCACTGACAGAGGCGAGGCTGCCGGACACTGGCGCCACCGGGCCCTCTGACCACCACCAGTAGGCAACGGGTGAAGTGTCTTGCCCAAGGACACAACGACCGAGACTGTCCAAGCCGGGGCTCGAACCGGCAACCTTCCGATTACAAGGCGAACTCCCAACTCTTGAGCCACGATCGCCCACAACAACCATGTGGGGTCAGGGGTCATGTTTGGATTGAGACTTTTGAAAAGTAAATCATCATGTGTTTGAAAACGTGCTTCTTTAGCATCAGGCTAAAACTCTGCTGTACCTGTGATCTGGTCAATGGTCACAGCTCTCTGTCCCATCCAACCAAGTTACCCTTTATATATATGAAGTGCATCAAACCGCATGAATGGAGACGAGCGTCTGACTGACTGCTGGAGTCCAGCATCCACCCACACTCAGATGGCCTCCATCAATTTTCTTTAGCACAGATGTGTCCTGCTCACTCTGGAGTCAGTGTTATCATCCTCATCTGTGACAATGTGAGACTCCAGCTGAGCTAGTTTGTTATTTATTAATTCACTGACTTCTATTATGTCCTGATAGTTTAACCGTAGAGTTTAATCCATGTGTAGCTGAGCAGACTCCCTGCATGTTGTTGCTGTTACAGAGAGAGGACGGCTGCTGTCACTCTGTCAGGTTTAGATCAAATCAAACTAAGCTGGCAGTTTATCTGAATACAGGCAGTGCTTATTGTAAAGTATATACAGTGGGGCAAAAAAGTATTTAGTCAGCCACCGATTGTGCAAGTTCCCCCACTTAAAATGATGACAGAGGTCAGTAATTTGCACCAGAGGTACACTTCAACTGTGAGAGACAGAATGTGAAAGAAAAATCCATGAATTCACATGGTAGGATTTGTAAAGAATTTATTCGTAAATCAGGGTGGAAAATAAGTATTTGGTCACCTCAAACAAGGAAAATCTCTGGCTCTCACAGACCTGTAACGTCTTCTGTAAGAAGCTTTTCTGTCCCCCACTCGTTACCTGTATGAATGGCACCTGTTTGAACTCATCATCTGTATAAAAGACACCTGTCCACAGCCTCAAACAGTCAGACTCCAAACTCCGCCATGGCCAAGACCAAAGAGCTTTCGAAGGACACCAGGAAAAGTATTGTAGACCTGCACCAGACTGGGAAGAGTGAATCTACAATAGGCAAGCAGCTTGGTGTGAAAAAATCAACTGTGGGAGCAATCATCAGAAAATGGAAGACATACAAGACCACTGATAATCTCCCACGATCTGGGGCTCCACGCAAGATCTCATCCCGTGGGGTCAAAATGATCATGAGAACGGTGAGCAAAGATCCCAGAACCACACGGGGGGACCTGGTGAATGACCTGCAGAGAGCTGGGACCAAAGTAACAAAGGTCACCATCAGTAACACACTACAACGGCAGGGAATCAAATCCCGCAGTGCCAGACGTGTTCCGCTGCTGAAGCCAGTGCAGGTCCAGGCCCGTCTGAAGTTTGCCAGAGAGCACATGGATGATACAGCAGAGGATTGGGAGAATGTCATGTGGTCAGATGAAACCAAAGTAGAACTTTTTGGTATAAACTCAACTCGTCGTGTTTGGAGGAAGAAGAATACTGAGTTGCATCCCAAGAACACCATACCTACTGTGAAGCATGGGGGTGGAAACATCATGCTATGGGGCTGTTTTTCTGCCAAGGGGACAGGACGACTGATCCGTGTTAAGGACAGAATGAATGGGGCCATGTATCGTGAGATTTTGAGCCAAAACCTCCTTCCATCAGTGAGAACTTTGAAGATGAAACGAGGCTGGGTCTTCCAACATGACAATGATCCAAAACACACCGCCCGGGCAACGAAGGAGTGGCTCCGTAAGAAGCATTTGAAAGTCCTGGAGTGGCCTAGCCAGTCTCCAGACCTCAACCCCATAGAAAATCTGTGGCGGGAGTTGAAAGTGCGTGTTGCTCGGCGACAGCCCCAAAACATCACTGCTCTCGAGAAGATCTGCATGGAGGAATGGGCCAAAATACCAGCTACTGTGTGTGCAAACCTGGTAAAGACCTATAGTAAACGTTTGACCTCTGTTATTGCCAACAAAGGTTATGTTACAAAGTATTGTTGTATTTTTGTTATTGACCAAATACTTATTTTCCACCCTGATTTACAAATAAATTCTTTACAAATCCTACCATGTGGATTCATGGATTTTTTTTCACATTCTGTCTCTCACAGTTGAAGTGTACCTCTGGTGCAAATTACTGACCTCTGTCATCATTTTAGGTGGGGGAACTTGCACAATCGGTGGCTGACTAAATACTTTTTTGCCCCACTGTATCTTTACTGCAGCTGTGTTAAAAACATGGCTGCCCTCTCGCTGTAATGAGACCAGCTGAGCAGAGTTACTGATCTGTAAGCAGTTTCCAAACTCCTGAGACTGATCACAGTGTGGCTTTGAACCTCTCATGCTGAAATCATCAGTATCTCTGTGACCAGCTGTGATAAACTGCTGATAAATGAACACATTATCTTTGTGCTATAAACTTACCTGCCAGAGCAAATACATAACAGCCACAATACACAGTTGGTCTGTGTAACAACTGTAAAAAACTATTGTAAGGAGCTGGACCTCTTCAAGTTTGTTTAAAACGTTTAATCCGAGAAGCTTCTTCAGTTCTAAGAGCAACTGGTGGATCTCCCAGATTTTTAAGCCCTATGGGAGTGTCCCCCAGGAGGGTCATGGAGCACCTGTTGATCCTATTGATTCCACCATTCTGATGGACATAGAAGAGCCACCTCCACAGGATAAAGGACACTCTTTCGAGGATGCTAATGTTCACATTTTGGACAGAGAGGACAGATGGTTTTAAAGAGGAGTGAAAGAAGCCATCTACGTCCACTGTGAGCGACCATCGTTGATCATCAGGGGGGTCCTTTTGTCCCTCTTGGGGGGGAAACTCCCACAGAGCTTGAATCTGAATCACAGGTTCAGATGTTTCAGCCTCATAATAAACAAACACAGGTTCAGAGAGTCGAGGATTTGACCTTCCAAAAGTCTCAGACATGTTTTAACGAACTCTCAGTCTGCAAATTATAAAGATCAGCTGGATCAGTTTTAGTCATATTTAGTCAGATCATCCGTTTCCTTTGTTAAATTAAGAAAAATCCACCAGTATTTTCTCACTTTATACATATTGTGAATAGTTTGTATTAATCTGTTGTCCTGAACTAGAAGAGGAAACAGATTCTGTTCTGTTCTTCACTCATCACCTACCTGACAGCTGACACCTCACACCTGTTTCTCACCTGCAGGTCACACAGGAGGAGACACAGAGGCTGGAGGGAAGGAGGCTGGAGGGAAGAAGGATGGAGGGAAGGAGGACGGAGGGAAGAAGGACGGAGGGAAGGAGGATGAAGGGAAGAAGGATGGGGGGAAGACGGACGGAGGGAAGGAGGATGAAGGGAAGGAGGACGAAGGGAAGGAGGACGAAGGGAAGGAGGATGAAGGGAAGAAGGATGGGGGGAAGGAGGATGGGGGGAAGGAGGACGAAGGGAAGGAGGATGAAGGGAAGAAGGATGGGGGGAAGGAGGATGGGGGGAAGGAGGACGGAGGGAAGAAGGACGGAGGGAAGGAGGATGAAGGGAAGAAGGATGGAGGGAAGGAGGACGAAGGGAAGAAGGACGGAGGGAAGGAGGATGAAGGGAAGAAGGACGGGGGGAAGACGGACGGAGGGAAGGAGGATGAAGGGAAGAAGGATGGGGGGAAGGAGGACGGAGGGAAGGAGGATGGAGGGAAGAAGGACGGGGGGAAGACGGACGGAGGGAAGGAGGACGAAGGGAAGAAGGATGGGGGGAAGGAGGACGAAGGGAAGAAGGATGGGGGGAAGGAGGACGAAGGGAAGAAGGATGGAGGGAAGGAGGATGGGGGGAAGGAGGACGGAGGGAAGAAGGACGGAGGGAAGGAGGATGAAGGGAAGAAGGATGGGGGGAAGGAGGACGGAGGGAAGGAGGACGAAGGGAAGAAGGACGGAGGGAAGGAGGATGGAGGGAAGAAGGATGGAGGGAAGGAGGACAGAGGGAAGGAGGATGGGGGGAAGGAGGATGGGGGGAAGGAGGACGGAGGGAAGAAGGACGAAGGGAAGAAGGACGGGGGGAAGGAGGATGAAGGGAAGAAGGATGGGGGGAAGGAGGATGGAGGGAAGAAGGACGGAGGGAAGGAGGACGGAGGGAAGGAGGATGGGGGGAAGAAGGATGGAGGGAAGAAGGATGGGGGGAAGGAGGATGGAGGGAAGAAGGACAGAGGGAAGGAGGATGGGGGGAAGAAGGACAGAGGGAAGGAGGATGGGGGGAAGAAGGATGGAGGGAAGGAGGACGGTGGGAAGAAGGATGGAGGGAAGAAGGACGGAGGGAAGAAGGACGGAGGGAAGGAGGATGGAGGGAAGAAGGATGGAGGGAAGGAGGATGGAGGGAAGAAGGATGGGGGGAAGGAGGATGGAGGGAAGAAGGACAGAGGGAAGGAGGATGGGGGGAAGAAGGATGGAGGGAAGGAGGATGGAGGGAAGAAGGATGGAGGGAAGGAGGATGAAGGGAAGGAGGATGGAGGGAAGGAGGTTGGAAGGAAGGATGAAGGGAAGGAGGATGGAGGGAAGGAGGATGGAAGGAAGGATGGAGGGAAGGAGGATGGAAGGAAGGATGAAGGGAAGGAGGATGGAAGGAAGGATGAAGGGAAGGAGGATGGAGGGAAGGAGGATGGAAGGAAGGATGAAGGGAAGGAGGATGGATCTGTTCGACTGATAGTTGGTCTGTCAGTTTCTGCTGTGCTTCTTGTTGTTGTTGCTCTTCTTATTAATCTGATCTGCAGAAAATATGAGAGGGGTTTTAGCACAACAAAACAAAACCTGAGAAAAAAACGTAAGAAAACAATTGAAAGGGCTGCAAAGTATTCAAAGCTGAATAATGCTGAGACTGACTTTCCATGAAGTCACTGTTACCCAGCGCGACGAAAAACATGATCAAGGACAGAAAGAAACTGATGATGCCCCATGTGACTTTTCCTCCTCAAGCCCAGCCCACTGGGAGACAGCTTGTTTTTGTGTTTGTGGTGTTTTGCACGGCTGTGCCCTTTTTAACACTGTTGTGTTTAACTTTGTTTTTTTTATATCTCTGGAAATAAAAGTTTGGTTTGTAAAGAAAATGATAATGAGTGAAATCAGTCTGTCTGTCTACATTTATGAAGAAAACAGTGATCAAAAACTCAAATATTTACTCAATAAACTGAAAAAATGTTAAGATTTAACATTCCTGTGAATCACTAAACTAAGATGTATAACCACTGTTTTTGAAAACTGCTTCACATCTGTGCTGCATGGAGTCGACCAACTTGTGGCAGCTGTAAACAGATATACCAGCCCAGGAGGATTTGACAACCTTCCACAATTCCTCTGCGTTTCTTGGTTTTGCCTCAGAAACACCATTTTTGATGTCACAAGTTTTCTATTGGATTAAGGTCCGGGCACTCTGCTGGCCACTCCATGACCCTAATTTTATTGGTCTGGAACCAAGATGCTGCTCACATTCTGGTGTGTTTGGGGTCGTTGTGATGTTTAAACACCCATTTCATGGGCATTTCCTCTTCAGCATAAGGCAGCGTGACCTCTCCAAGTATTTCGATATAAGCAAATTGATCCCTGATATGAGATAAGTGGGCCCGACACCATAGTAAGAGAAACAGACCCCATCATGATGCTTGCACTGCCATGCTTCACAGTCTTCAGAGAGTACTGTGGCTTGAATTCAGTGTTTGGGGGTCTGAGGGCTCAGGGCCGTCCTGTTGTCATGGTATCAAGTGCATGACGACTCTCTGCACACACTCTGAGTCCTTATGCACATTTTCTATAAGTCCTCATCAGAGGAATGCAGCTCATCTAAATATCTGTAAAAAAGTTTTTGTTAATGCAAAGAAATATCTTTTTAAAAATTTCTGTAAATACTGAAAAAAAAAAACAGGAACTTTCTGTCATTTAATTGTTTCTCCGTTACTTCATTCATTTGGTTTTGTATGAGTGGTCATGGCAGAGAAGTTCCTCCTTCACATTCTCCAAAAACGTCCATTGGGCCGATTTGGACTCTTTGCCAGCCTGATTCTGGGCCCCGGGCCTTATGTTTGACACCCCTGCACTCAACTCTTTATAGCTCTGAAAACTAATTTAAGAACAACAAAAAAACCCTCAGAAAATAAAGTAACTGACAGAAATTTTAAATATGAGCATAATTCCACCAAAGAGGCTTTTTCTTTTCAGGCTCTGGTTGTTTGAGGCTGTCAGACGCTCAGTTATTGACGATGATGCTTGAATTCAAACAGACAGACAACATGAAAGATGAGGAAATCCCTGAGCACTGTGCAGAGGACTCTGAGGATCCTCAGCATCACTGTGACACGTGCCTGTATGTGCACATCTTTACTTTTAATAAGACGTTTCAACATGGAGACGTGAATCTAACACAGTAACAGCTGCCTTTGTTTCAGATCCAGCTCATTCCAGTTCACTGACAAAGTTTTGGTGCTGCGATAACGACTCTGAGCCGATGAAGCTCTGATGACTCTGATAACATCTCCCTCCCAGTAATAACCTCCCAGCAGCAACTATGACAGACACGTCTCCTGACAGTGACACTCTTACAGATACACATTCAAGACTCAAGAGCTTTATTGTCAATACAGCAGTAGACACAGTATACAGCTTACCACATGGTGCATTTATAAGTATGCAAAAGATATCTCTCTCCAAGAGATGTAAAACTCAAAATTACAAATACATAACATACTAAACTTTGTGATGCGGCTGCTGCTGCTCCACATGTTAGTAAATCTGACCCTAAATCTTCCTGCTTCTCTTAGAGCACACAGGTAACGGCTGCCCTGAGCATGAAGGTGTGTCTGCAACACGATGAAGCTCGTCTAGAGCAATGATTACAATCTGCTCCGGGGCAGCTGGAGAGTCCTGTTTGCTGTTTGCCTCCTTTAGAAAATAGAATAAGAGCCAGAAACTTCTTCTCAACACAAAATAGTCTTTGAATGTGTTTTATCTTATTTTCTAGGGTCCATTAGAGTGACCGTGGATACAAAGTGATGTTAGTGGAGAATTAAAGGTTTTAGTAAAAAGTGTGAAGGTTGGCAGTTTGATTACAGCTGCTCAAACTGATTTCCTGTTCTTTGTATGTTTGTCACACTTATTAAATGTTTCAGATCAGGATGATGTAGCTTTGGATTTGTTCCCTTAATAACAAACATCTTCATTTACAAACTTCAGTTTGTGTTTTCTTTGTTTAATATTTTAATGTGTTTGATCTGAAACATTTAAGTGTGACAAACATACGAAAACCAGGAAACCAGGAAGGAAACAAACTCTGTTTCACTCTGTGTTTGTTTCCATCTTATGTTCTTATATGTTGTTTGTTTGAAACTTGTGATCAGTATTTTAAAGTTTTTAAACTGAACTCAGACACAAACTACAAACTGGTCAGACATTGAAATGAATTGTTCCTCTGAGTATCTGAACCTGCTGTTGTGTTGCTTTTGTGTGCTGCTGTCACTGATGGCTGCTGCTGTGACAACAGACACACAAACAGTTTGATGTCATCAGAAATCCCTCTGCATACACTGAGAGAAAAGCTGCTTTACTTTCACACTCCAACACTGTTGTCATGTCCTGCAGTCTGAGTGTAAAACAACACTGCCCCCGTGAGGTCAAACTGGAGCATTGCACATGATAATTCACATCCAGCAAACGTCTTGGACCTTCACACACATCTGACCCTGATTTAGTGGAGACTTTAGAAATTTCAGTGTTTCTAAAGTCTACCTCCTTTTTTGTGATAGTTTTTAATGAATCGGGACACAGCTGGGACACGTTGGTTATTGATTTCACTGTTTAAAGCTTTAAACAGATTAGAGAGACAGTCCAGGCAGATGGGATCATGTGGTGAGTGAAATAAATACAGAGGTGGTCACCTCTGTATTTATTTCACTCACCACATGACTTCTTCAGTCTGAGCTGACTGCAGGTTTCCTCAATCTTATAAACAGAACATTTGCATAATGACTGAAAGCAGCCCACTGAAGGAAGAATGGGCTGGGAGGTCAGAGATCAGTGGGCTTTGGTCAGTGGTTGTTGATCATGACCTGACAGATCTGTATCCTGTGTGTGCACCCACTGTGGGCCTTTCCTGTGCTTAGTGTCTGCCTGAGCTCCATGCAGGCCTCAAAGGCCAAGCAATTCAAAAGCTTCACCAAAACAAGGCACCACTCAAATAGCTGGACCCAGGCTCGCCGCCCTTATGGAGGAAAACATAGAAGATGATCTCTGTGAGTTATTTTTACTGTCATATTATAAAATGTGATGTTCTAGCATCATGTTATTCTTCTTAAGCCTTTGAAAAGCTTCCTCTGTGTCCATTAAACTGATGACTTTAGTGCTGCTGTCTACTTGTTACATTTAGTACTGTTTAATTTTCAACCTAGGAAGATCTGTAAGAAGGACTCACAATATAACATAATACTGTAAGATTACTTACAGGTAAAATACTCAGATTGTACTTAGATAAAAGTATGTAATCACAGACTCGCCCAGCCTGACTGCCTTGAAGCTCAGGTGTCTTCACTGCAGAATATAAAAGGACAAAGCTGGACAATTGTCATCACATTTCTCATTAGTTGCTGTTAGCACAAGCACACAAAGAAAGCAGAGCTTTAGTGTTATTACCTTCCTGTTACTTCATAATAGGATGACAGTTAATGGTAAAAGTCTTGAATAGTTTTGAATTCATTTTTCCATGATCACATTTCATTCAATCACTCGTGGACTTGTGTGAATGTTACATGTGTTATTTTCACCCGTGGATTTACAGACACTGTGTGAACACAGTTTTCATTTTATCCAAAGTTTTACTTGATGTCCAACTGATAAAATCACTGACAGACAACAGAAGCAGGAGCTCAGAGAGAAATTCAATTCAACTTTATTCATAAAGAGACAAATCACAACGTTTGGTTTTATTTTACAGAAACTTCAAACTAAACCAAATTCAGGACGTGTATTAAACCTGCAGCTGATCCCTGTCTGCTGTTCACTACCTTTGATTTCTGTTACCAGCATCATCTCATGTTCCCCAGGTTCACTGACAACGCTGAAACCACCAGCGGGAGACTAAGAGTGCTGATTTAAAAAGATTCAGACATTTTATTTTGCTGCAGCTCAACATGAGGCTGGATCCTGATTCTTTGTTGTTTTTGTTTTCTCTACATCAAGAAAACAGCAGCAACAAGAAGCACAGCAGGAACTGACAGGCTGACCTTCAGTCCAACAGATCCTCCTGTGTGACCTGCAGGTGAGAAACAGCTGTGAGGTGTCAGGTAGGTGATGATGAAGAACAGAACAGAATCCATTTGCTCTTCAAACTGCTGTCAGACATTATCTGCTGCACTCTGATCACATCACTCAGACCAGCTGCTTTCTACAAAGTCTCATCAGCAACATCTTTACAAACCAACATTGATTGTGTGTTTTGTGGTCTAAAGTTTTGTGCCTCTGGTTTCTCATTGGCTCACACTCTTGCAGAGCCGTAACACGCACATGAATGAGAGGTGGTGAGTGTAGTTCCTGTTAACAGGGTATTGCAGACCATCCTGCTAATTGCTGAATTTACTTTTGTCTGTCATATTTATGATGAAAAACAAATGTAATCAAATTAGATATTGATATTTTCATATGGGAATTGATCCTGCAACATGAAACGCTGGGATTGGAAGTTCAGCATCGCTCCGCACATCATACCTGTGAGATGACAGACAGCAGTGTGGAGGAGAGTGCGACACAAAAACACAGAAATATGACTGACAGCTGCAAACGAAGCAGCATCTGCTGCAGGTGAAAGATATTGGGACTAGCAGAGCAGAGTGGCTTCACTGTAAAACAAAATTAGCAGTGAGTGTGAAAAGTTTCTGTGTGTGGAGTTCAACACCGTCCACTCAGAAGCTGCATCACTGGATGGTAGATTTAAAAAGCTTGCATTCAGTGACAACAGAGCTGTTGATGAGGCACTTCAGAGAATAACTGCAGCAGCAAAGTGCACTCCCACCCAGCTCCACCATTACAGGGCCAAGTGAAGGAGGAGCCACAGACGTCTGCTGTGTGGAGCCTCTTTGATGAAAGAGCTGCAGGAGATGCTGCAAAGAGAAATACTACAGCTGATGTTATGATGGAGATGAAATGTTATCTTGAGGAGCCCCTCATCCAACAAGGAGAAGGCCCACAGAGCTGGTGGGAGGCCAAGGCCACAGTCTTTCCCTACCTGTTGAAGGTGATGGAGGGGAGACTGTGCATTGTGGCAACATCTGTTCCTTTGGAGGGTCTTCTCAAAAACTGGGCAGATACTAAGGAGAAACCACATCAGCCCATCCAAGCTGAGGCAGCTGATTTTTCTGAATGTCGACCTGCACTGAGGACAAACTGTTTGGCTGCTGAGTTTGGTTCTGTTCTGTGGATTTGTTTACAGTGGGGCTTTTTGTGCTGAATTAAACTTAAAGGTTTGATTAAAATATTAAACAACAGTAAGAATGCCTGCTTTTGTAACAGAACAAAAACACAGAATTAGGCAATTATAAGGCTTTTCATAAAAACACTACATGCAAAAGGGTTTGTCAGCACACAAAGCATTCACATTTGCCAAGTAAAGCTAAAGTATGAGGCTACAGAGGATAATAACTTAAGAGACATTTGGGAGCCACGAGACGTGCAAGATAATCCAGAGCTTAGATCTAAATAAGGAAGTCTTAACTCAGTAATGGAGAATATCCTCACACATTAAGAAGCACCGAGGGAGGGAAGTCCTTCATTACTCTGTCAGTCAGGTAGGTGATCAGTGAAGAACAGCACAGAATCTATGTACCTGCATGTTCAGCTCAATTTGTGGATGCAATAAGAAGTAAAGTGAGAGTGATCAGCTTACCAGTGACTGTGATATTAACCAGGTTACTGATGGCACCATTACTGGACTCACACCAGTAAACTCCGGTGTCGTGAGGCACCAGCGTACTGATTGAACATGATTGATCACGTTGCTGTTGTCCCCGCCCATCTCCACACTCAGCCCTCTGCAGTTTGCTTGTGTTTCTCCTCACAGTCCAATCAGAAAAGCTTTGGTCCTCCTCACAGATTACAGTCACAACATCTCCCTCAGAGACATCAGAGCTGTGAGGAAGAGGAGAGGTTAGATATCACTCACGACTGAACTTCTGGGACCGCTCCGCCCCCTGGTGGCCTGATTTGATAGTGAAAAATTATTTTCTACCAGGCTGATGTAATAAAGCTGTGGAATCAGGACTGAGGTTTCGGGCATTTCCCCTCGGCTATTTGCAAGTAAGAAGAGCAAACATCTGAAGAGGCACAAGCTCCAACATTTTAGTAATATGAAGAACAACTTTGTTGCCTGACCAGCACGTTGTGGCCTGCAGCCTTCATAGGTTTAAGGTTTAAAAACATTTTTAGGATTATTTGGTTCAGTGGAAACTACTGCTACTGACAGTGAAAACATTTGCAGACCTTTTCAGAGGATGAGCATTTGTTCGAGGGTCCACTTTCTGCCCTGAGCCTGGTTCTGCCGGAGGTTTCTTCCTGTTAAAAGGGAGTTTTTCCTTCCCACTGTCGCCAAAGTGCTTGCTCATAGGGAGCCATATGATTGTTGGGTTTTTCTCTGTATCTATGAAGCGCCTTGAGGCAACTTTTGTTATGATTTGGCGCTATATAAATAAAATTGAATTGAATTGAATTCTGCCAGCTCTTCATTTCTGTGTATGCACAGGATTCTCTCCCTTTCCTCTCCTTTCACTGGTGGGTGAGAGGAAGTGGGCAAATTCTACAAATGTCATTTAAAGATTAAACGACTCACTACATGTTAGCTAGATAACACACATGTCTTAAAGACATAAAGACCTGGATGGCCGCTAACTTTCTGCTTCTTAATTCAGATAAAACTGAGGTTATTGTACTCGGCCCTGAAAATCTTAGTAATATCGTATCTAAGCAGATTCTTACTCTGACATTGTTGGGGATCACTCCTGAATTTACTTAAGCCTTAGAAAAGTAAAGTAGCCTAACAAAGTAGCTAAAATCGTGGACGTACAGCATTTGGACAGAGCGAGTGATATTAATTTTCTTTGCAAACAAACAAGAATCTTCAGGGTGCAATGTGTGCTGGGCAGCAGCCAGGAGCGAGGTCTCTGGTGAACCAATCCCTCGCTACAGATTCTAGCGAAGGGATGAGGCGTGTCACATCTCTGGTGGGGATGGAGCCTCAGTGCTTCTTTTAATATCTCTGAGCTTTCCCAATCACAACTATCTCTACTGAACTTTGGCTCCGTCTAAACAGTTCTTTGAATTACTTACTAAAACAATATATGACAGTAATGAGAAAGTGGCCACTTTCATGAGTAAATCATGTAAGCCTTATAAGATTTACTTATATGTAGTCTATGTTGTGATTCTACTGGTGTTACTGGTTCTGCTGGTGAGACGATGTGTTCACAGGAAACTTGAAGGTTTGTACATATTCATTCTTATTCATCGTGGTATTTTGTTTCCATTCTGTCATCATAATTTGGTTTCAGGGTAGGATAGCAAAGCCCTCTTTCCCACGTCTTCCATATACAAGTTGCCCACAATGGGTGAAACTGGGGAGCCCACGGCACACCCACGTTCCTGCCTGTAGAACTGACCCTTGTATGTGAAACAGGTGGAATTAAGACACAGTTTCAAAAGCAAGCACACCTGGTCCAACAGCCTTGTCTTGTTCTAACTGCTTCAGACAGTCTGTCACCCTCGTCCTGTGACCACTTCCTGGGTCTCTTTCAGTCTTCAAATATAAAGTTTTTACAGCTTATAGATTTTAAGTTCTGCTCCAATTATTTGGGTAAAGATAATAAACACTTTGATGGCCTATAAGTGAAAGTGAAAATGTGATAAACCAATAATATAATTAATAAATAATAAATAATGATATTTTTTGATAAGTGAAGTTCACTGAACTGAAAGGAAATTTTGGTTTGATGATGGTTGACATGTTTTCCAAATAGAAGTTTTTCCTCTAGTGAGGAGATGCAGGTGCAGCAGAGCATTGCTGGAAGAAATGATCCCAAGGGTGGAATCTCCTGAGAAACCTTCAGAGACCCAGCGAGAAGTAGGGACCATAGCTGACAGCCCAGGCAGGGGTTGAGGTCAAAGGTCATGCTGTTTGGGGACCTACTGGTCATCATGAGAAGATTCTGGAACCACAGCAATGACCATAAAGCTGCACTGGATGGAGAGCTGTGCCACGGGGCTTTCCAGAGGTAATCACGAGGAGATTGTGGACAACAGATGGAGATCTGAAGGATGAGGGGAGCGTTCCAAGCTCCAATCGACAGTGCAGAGAGGAAGTTCAAGGATGGCATCATGATTCTGTGAACAGAAAGCAGAAGCTATGGTGGTGACGGGGAATGACTGACAGCAGTTTCCTATGAACATCACCTAATGCTGTGTCACTGTGCTATGCATGCTTTGACACTCTGAAGAGGGTCTTCCTTTGTGTCATTGTTGTTGTCATTTGCATCATGAACAAGACTGCTGAAGTGACTCAACAGGTGGGGTTACAACAGCAGTAAAATCATTGAATCCAATACCCTTTCCAAAAAAGGTTTTCTGCAGAGACGAAAGGACAATAGAGGAGTCATAAATATCCCCCCACAGGAAGAATGCATGAAATGAGGTGATGAGGGTTGATAGAGGCCATAAAACAGGAGTGCTGACAAAGGCCTGCAGCCTTGAAGATAACTGAAAGCCACATTGACAAACAGCAAAACTAACTGGTGTGTTTGTTATACCCATGTCTGCATACATTTGGACTCTGGTCATATGGACAGTGATAGAAACAACTGGAAGAGACATTTATGAAGCTCTGAGGAACTCAAACCACTCTGCATGTGTGATTTACACACCTGGAGGAGATGCACCACAAAGCTGGAACGATTTTGCAAATGTTAATTTCTATGTTTGACTGTTAACATTCATTTGCTTACTTGGAGGGTGTCAATGGAAAATTGTATTTAGTAGTCAGTATAATCTTTTAGTGATATAAGTTTGCATATGGTAGAATGCTGCATGTAACATTCTAGGGTGTTCACCCCACATCCTAGGAGCATGAGAGAGGTCGTACCTTGTCTTATTGTTTTATGGTAGGATTAACGTAGCTATGTCTGTTTTAGTCTAAGTGCCTTTTGGTTTGATGAACTGCTGGACTTTGAGACCAGCAGGTTTAGGGAAGATCTTATGGGGCCACACTCTGACACCCCCCCCCCCCCCCCCCCCCACACACACACACCCAATGAAGTATAAAATAAAGACCGGGGCAGTTTCTCAGGCGCGAGTCTCTCAGTCCGGAGACTGCCCTTGCTTGCAAGAAATTCTGTGTGTTTCTCTTCTCTGAGTCTTTGCTGAAGAAGTATTTTAGAATATATTCCTTAACAGAGAGAACGATGCTCGTCACAGTTCTCTCCCTCATGCACGAGCAACACAAAGAGCTCTGGTGACTTGCGTCTTGTTTTTGCCATTGTAGTAGAATTGTCTTGGCGTTCCAGCAATAGGTCTGTGCTAGATGAACGTATCAGCAACCTTCAAACACGTGTGGAGAATTCATTATTTCTTTGACAGATTCTTTAGTAAATAACAGAAAAAAGAAAGTAAGAGAAAAATCACCTGCACAAGTGCCGAGGTAGGTCTCCCTGCAGAATTGGTTTTCCCTTCATCAGGAGCAGCGCTGGGCTGTTTAAATCACGGACAAACAGGATCCTACAGTTGTTTATGTTTTTAAACCCATTTTGCACAGAGAGGCATTTTTTGGAAAATGCATTGATAGTAATGTTGAATATTATTACACATAAAAAAAATAACTACAGTAAAATAATCACATCGTGACGCCTCTGCCTTTCTAAATGGAGGGACAGTAACTGTGTGTGTATGTAAGCGTGTAAAACCTGAAGATGGTAAGATTAACAGTATTTTGTCTCTATCTGCCATTCTGCTATTCATCTCAACAATAACGTGGCGCACAGCGTGGCGTGAAAATAGCCACATGCAATGGAGCAAAATATGGGTGTGTGTGGTTGGAGGATGTGTTCATGCGCACAAAGGGGGGGTGGAAATTTTTCTTGTAAAACAAAGGGGGGCCCAGCAAAAAAAGTTTGGGAACCACTGGTTTAAACGATGTTAGCTCAGAAATATTAGCTTCTGTCATGACTGATGAAGTTACTGGTTAATAAAGTTTCCAGTAAAGTGTTTAATCGCAGCCACAGATTGACGGTAAATATCCCGTTTTTCTTTAGTGCATCTGTAATAAATATGTGCAAGTTTCAGTGCTTCGTTTAAACTGTATGATACTTATACTGACCCAGGGTCAGTGTAAAATACAATCCTAGCTGTGTGAACAAAGCCTGGCTCCTTTAATCCTGCATGACAAACCTCAGGATGCAGGTTATTATTACTCTTTCCTGCTGGCACACCTGTCACACCTGAGAGTCAGCTAGAAACTTACAGTGACGTGGACATCATGCAAAGACTGCCAGACTCTGTAATACTGCAAATGATCAGTGACTCAGGTTAACAAAAAAGAAAGTAAGAGGAAATTTAATTCTATAAAACGTGAAAAATTCCACACACATGTAACTCACCACTGTGTGAAGATCACAGGGGAGAAATCGTTTCTCTGAGTCAGAGATGAGTGTCAGTAACACAGAAGTTGTCATGGTCCCCGCACCTCTCCAGCTGACAGCAGTCAGGCGCTTTGTTTTGTTTATTCTCCTCTCTCGCCTCTGCTCTCCCTTTCTCTCTCGTCCTCTCCCACTCTCTCTTTCTCCTGCCGGGGCGGAGCTCAGTATGGGCTCCTGCTCCTGGCCCACGCACCTGGAGATGATCAGCACACCTGCCGCTGATTATGAGAATTGGAGTCCTACTTAAGATGGCGAGTCTGCTCTACTCGTCGCTGGATCGTTGAGCCATCAGCGTCAGTCGTCCTGCACTCTGCAAAGTTTGTTCGTGAGTGCGTCCAGGAGACTAACTGTTTCTCTGTCTGTGTATAGATTTCCCCTGGACCTGTTTTCCCTGTGCACGGTGACTGAGCGTGAGCAAGAGTGATGGAGGAAAGAAGAGGAGCTGTGTGTGGTTACGAGGGCTTTATGGAAATCTCCCCTCCCTGGACTCCTGCCCCTTTCACTCCCGGACCCTGGAACCCTTTTTCCCAGACACCGTTGTGTGTGTGTGTGTGTGTGTGTGTGTGTGTGTGTGTGGAGAACACTGTAAATAAATTCACTTTTGATTTGAAGAAACTTGTGGTCTGCGCCTGAGTCCGCTCCACTAATCGTGACAGAAGTAAAACTCAGTGTCATGCAGTGACTTTTACACAACCAGATCAGATGAACCAGCTCACACTAAAACATTTTGCTGCACTCTTCACACTTATTTCTTTTCTTTCTGCTCTTTTATATATTTTGTAAAACCACAAAAAATATTTTATATCAGCAGCAAGTTTCCTCAAACTGCTGCATCACAGCTTTCATGCTCTGACCTGCATGTGAAATGAGATAAAAGCTCTTTATTAGTAACTTTTACAACTTCTGGCAGGTTAATGTGTGAACTTTGGAGTGAAACACACCCTTAGTTACAGGAAATAACACCACTGTCTGTAACTAAGTGAATCCACCTTAACACCACCTGTGTGTGTGTGACTGCATTACACTCCCACTGCTGGGAACCTGAACAAGAACCAGAACAAAGTCTAAAATAGAAGCTGACAAACAGCTGCACCACCGAGTGACACTTTATTTTATAAACTTCACAACAGGTTTCATGTTGTGACCTGTGGAGGTGAAAAGACACAAAACCTGTTTTACAGCTTTTGAGCTGCAGGCAGGATTGAAACACACCTTAGTTAAAAGTCAAACAGCAACATTTGTCTCCTCCCCTCACGTCACTCAAATGTGACAAACCAGGAAACAGGAAGTTCTTCGTCCTCAGTGCAGAGAGACGCACAGACGATCAGACTGAGCTCAGACCAAACTAGCAGCTTCCTCTGAGTGAGTCCAGCTACAGGAGAGAAAAGTGGAAAACTCCAACACTGCTGCTTCAAGCTGCTGACGCTCCACACACTGAATGTGAGTTTGAGCAAAAACACGACTCAAAGGACGTTTCAGTGAAGGTGGTAGAGGAGGGAGGGGAGCCAGGACTGACTGTACTTCCTGTCTGCTGTTTTCAGCTTCACTCACAGACTCAATGGCTTCCAGATCAGAGGAGGATCTCTGCTGTCCGGTCTGTCAGGAGGTCTTCAGAGATCCTGTTCTTCTGTCATGTAGCCACAGCTTCTGTAAAGACTGTCTGAAGAGATGGTGGAGAGAGAGACCAACACACGAGTGTCCAGTTTGTAAGAGAAGATCTTCAAGGAATGATCCACCTTTAAATCTGGCTTTAAAGAACCTGTGTGAGTCGTTCTTACAGGAGAGAGATCAGAGAGCTTCAGAGGCTCTCTGCAGTCTGCACTCTGAGAAACTCAAACTCTTCTGTCTGGACCATCAGCAGCCAGTGTGTCACATCTGCAGAGACTCAGAAAAACACACCAATCACAGATTCAGACCCATCGATGAAGCTGCACAACAACACAAGAAGGAACTTCAGGAAACTCTGGAGCCCTTAAAGAAGAAGTTAAAGGTTTGTGAAGAAGTTCAAGTGAAGTTTGATCAAACAGCAGAACACATTAAGGTCCAGGCCCGACACACAGAGAGGCAGATTAAGGAGCAGTTTAAGAAGCTTCAGCAGTTTCTAGCAGAGGAAGAGGAGGCCAGGCTGGCTGCACTGAGGGAGGAAGAGGAGCAGAAGAGTGGGATGATGAAGGAGAAGATGGAGGCTCTGAGCAGAGAGATAGCAGCTCTTTCAGACACAGTCAGAGCCACAGAGGAGGAGCTGAGAGCTGAAGACGTCTCATTCCTGCACAACTACAAGGCTGCAGTGGAAAGAGTCCAGCGCTGCCCCCTGCTGGATGATCCACAGCTGCCCTCAGGAGCTCTGATAGACCAGGCCAAACACCTGGGCAACCTGACCTTCAACATCTGGAACAACATGAAGGACATGGTCTCCTACACTCCTCTCATTCTGGACCCAAACACTGCTCATCCAAAACTCATCCTGTCTGAAGATCTGACCAGTGTGAGAGGAGGAGGAGAGAGGCAGCAGCTTCCTGATAATCCAGAGAGGTTTGATTATTACATCTCTGTCCTGGGCTCTGAGGGCTTTAACTCAGGGACTCACAGCTGGGATGTTGAAGTTGGAGACAGTACATGGTGGAGACTGGGTGTGTTAGCAGAGTCTGTGCAGAGGAAGGGAATCATGCTGCCTGGATTTTGGAGAATATGGTTTGATGAAGGTAAATACTCAGCACTCTCACCATCAGCTGGTGTCACTGCTCTCTCAGTTCAGAAGAAGCTCCAGAGGATCAGAGTGAATCTGGACTGGAACAGAGGAAAGCTGTCGTTCTCTGATCCTGATACTAACACACACATACACACCTTCACACACACTTTCACTCACAGGATGTTTCCAATCATTGGCACTATTGATGGTGGTAAAGTGAAGGTGTGTCCGTTGAAGGTGTCAGTGTCAGTGCAGCAGATGAGTTGAGGATGATGATGTTTCTAATGTTGTTTCCTGTCAGTGAGTTGAAGCTGTTAAACTGCAGCTGTCCTCCTGCTGCCTCGTTGTTCCAAAGCTCTTTGTTTCTCTTTTAGTTTCACTCTTTCTTTCTGTTTCTGCTGTCCACCTTTTCACATGGAAAATCATTTCACTGTTTCTCACTGAATGACTCCCCAAACTAGATTTGAAATTCTATCAAGTTTCTAATCATTACAAGTGATTCATGTTTCTATTTGATGTGTAAATGGAGATGATTTAGTTTGCTGGGATATGGACTGACATGTGTTGAATGGGAGGAGCAGTTTGTTGTTGTCTTCTTGTCTGTTTATGACAACAATAAATATGTTGTTGAAACAATGATTCATGTTTAACTCCATATATGAAATGTTTCTGATCTTTGAATTCTGTTTGATTAAAGACTTTCTTCATGACACAAATGAGATTTCAGTGTATTAATAGAATTAAATAAGCTCAGAGTTGAAAGGCTGGAGTATTATGTACGTGCTTCACTGTCAGGATCTTCAGGGGGATTCAAAGGGAAACATCAAACTGCTGTAATGAGATAAACTAGTTGGGCTGAACACACTTATCTGTAGTTTGTCTCCATCCAGGATCATCAGAATATAATGAACATGTGTGAAGAGCCACAAAATGCTGCTGCCCTCTCAGCATGATGAGCTCCAGCCTTTGTTAGCAGGACAACAGGAAACATGAGACAACTTTCAGAGACAGTAACCAACTGTGGCCACAAGATGGCAGCAGCTGATCTGAGATCCTTTATTGGACAGAAGGACTCTGCTCTGTGACATCATCAGAGAGACGGCCTTCACTCTGATAGATCTGACGTCATGTCTGCACTGCGATGATGAAAGCTGATAAACACATTGTTATTGATCCATGAAATCACCTCTGTCCTCTCAAGTGTAGCTGTTTACAGAGCTGAAGAAGTCCTTCATCATCAAAACAGACAAACATGTATTTCCTGTATTAAGTGACGTCATCCTCACTCTGACCTCTTACATACATTCTGTTCAGTTTTCCTGCTGTAAGAAATAAACTGTGTGAAAATAGAAATGCAGGGAAACATCCATTAATTGAACAAAGTCCAAAGAAATAAACTTGGACTGTTTTTTGAAGTCTAAATAAAATGTGAATAAACTTTATAGATACATTTGAAACCAGCTACTCTGTGACTTTACACACTCACACAGTAACAGAGCTGATTCCTGATTGGAGCAGCACAGAGTTAGACTTCTTTTCTGGCTGTGGATTGGTTCGTCAGGATTTCCCCCTTTACAGGTTTAAAAACAATCTCTGTTTTTACATTTTTTGACCTCCTTCTTGTGTCTAAAGGTGAAGCAGCACCAGCCTCCTCTGATCCTCATGTTGTAGCTCTGTGTGTCCAGCAGGGGGCAGAACACCTCCAAACTGTGCCAGCAGCTCTCACTGTGAGCTCAGACGTTTGTGGACACTCAGTTTGTTTGAACATAGTAAATAATCAGAGCTTCTCACACTGTTTATGGGGACACCACCTGCCCGAGGGTGTACTGTGTCAGAGAGGTGGTGTATGGTGCTGGGTGTAGTCTCTCTGCTGGTTCACAGTTTTTACTGAGGAGCTGTGTTCATGTCAGGAAGGTTTCGTCTGATCACTGTGGTGCAGTTTGGTTTACTCTGTTTCTGAGTGTTTGTAGGATCAGTCTCTGCAGGTCACCTGATACCTGGCAGTGAAGTGTTTATGAATCAGCTCCGTCAGATTTAATCCAACAGAATAACATGTAAAACACTCCAGGGCTTTTACTCTGAAACTTTCTCCAGAGCTGTCTGGAGTTTTCTTACATTAAAATATTCTGGGATTACCAGACTGTCCACATCATGTGTCCTACCAAAACTTTCATCCACAAATATACCCTGACATTAAACCCAAATAGATCTGAGAGCGAGTCATTAGTATCAGTACTGTGTGTGTGTGTGTGTGTGTGTGTGTGTGTGTGTGTGTGTGTGTGTGTGTGTGTGTGTGAGAGAGATATTCAGGTAACTTACTGGGTTACTGCACATGCTCACACCTTTTCAGCACAACAGGTGCAGTTTGGTGTTTTACTGCCTCCTGCTGGAACAATGATGGCAGCTCTCAAGACTTTATTGGTTATTGTCATTTCGTGTTACACAGCCTGAAACGAAATACTGTTCCTCAGCAGCCTCTACAGTGCAATAACCAATATATTTTAAAAAGAATAAATACAGTTTAAAGGGAATAAGTTTAAAAAAGAGCAGCAAAAAAGGCATAAATAGCTTAAAATCTAAGTTCTAAAAAAAACCTCCAGTTTTTATTAATATTTTATTATTTATCAAATTATTATAAACTAAAAATATTTTTTACGTGATAAACGACTTCAGTGCTTCGTCCATGACCTCCTGAAGGTAAAGGGCCCAAAGAGCCAATCAGCAGCTCTGAAACAGGAAATATGACTCATGGAGAAGTTCACAACAGTTTCAGCTGCCAGTTGTACTCATCACCATGGAGACTGTCTCCATGGTGGAGGCAGAGTGACAGTGTTGTAGATGCTGCATTTTGAAGCCTCAGTGTTTATGTTGTGCCCTTAAACAGGGGAAATAGTGAGGAGAGGTGAAAGAGCGGCACAGACACGCAGCTCTCACTCTCACTCGTCTGTATTGAGTGAAGGAGGAAGCGCGCGAACCCACCTACTGGAGCCCTGAGGCATTAACAATGGATCGACGCACAATCAACCCAGGCAAAACTTTCACTACTTATCTCCCTCTATATTCCCACTGCATATTCTATTCGAAAACAGTCAAAGCAACAAATAAAACATTAATAAGGGCATGACATGAAATGTAAGGAACAGAGATGTACAACTTCAAAACTAATCAAATTTATGATCCACCACATTTATATTTTTGTTCACAGCCATGTACACATCAAACTCTCATCTTTCTGTCCAAAAACAAAACAAAAAGATTCCCTGTAAATTTGACCTTTTCCTTCAACTGTCCATTATAGCGTGGTCTTCCTACTTATCTTGACACAATACTCAGTCGCGTTGCCTGCTGCAAACTTAAAAGAAGTCTGACGAATGAAGTGACTGTGAGTGTGTCTGACGTCACGGTGTGTGTGAAAAGGTATCCAGCTGGGGCAGACATGATTCTGCAGGTCACCTGCCCAGTGGACAAAAAGAAATAAAATAGTTGTGTGGATGATATATGAATGATAATACGAAGAGCGTTTTGTGTCTCTCAGCCTGAAACAACTGTAATGCCACTTTCTGTTTTGGAGAAAGGACAGTTAAAAAAAGATGTGTGTTGTTTTAAGCAGTGATGAGAATAATGAAGATGTGATGAGAGAGCAACACAAAAGTATAAGTACAGGGATGATGCTCTTTACAGGAAGGGTCAGAGCAGACTCTACCTGCTGAGGCGGCTGAGGTCATTTGGAGTCCAGGGAGCGCTTTTAAAGACCTTCTATGACTCTGTGGTGGCATCTGTCATTTTTTACAGTGTGGTATGTTGGAGCAGCAGTTTATCTCCCACCCCATGCATGTAGATGTTGCTGAACTGCAGAGCTGCTTCAGTGACAGACTGCTGCATCCTCGATGCATGAAGGAGCGTTTCCACAGGTCCTTCCTCCCTGCAGCTGTCAGACTGTACAATCTGAACTGCTCCCAACAAACACAGATGTTTACATCAGCGCTGTATCGTGCACTGTTTTATCAACCGATTCACACTACAACCAGGGTTGCCTCTTATCTGTATTTAATTTTATTTAATTTAACAACAGTATGGTACTCAGTTTTTGGTAACCATTGTCCTTCATGTAAATATGTAAGAATTGTGTATGTTTCTGTTCTGTGTCATGTGTACTGTTTGTTTGTATATGTGTTTTCTTGCTGCTGTTACACCCAAGTTTCCCCTTGTGGGACAATTAAATTGATATAACAACACTCGTGGTAAAGTTGTGGACTGGAAGAATACCTGACCAAGATTATCTTGCAATGTTTTGCAGCCGCCAGTCAAGCCGGTAGATAAATGTCTGTGATTGTCGCAGGTGGCTGTGTGGCTGGCAGGAGCTCTTTCCTATCAGTTTGTCCCCACCTTCACCTATGGTCACGAGCTTTGGGTAATAACCAAAAGAATCCGATTCTGGATATGAACTGCAACTCTCTTTACATTGGCCTTTCCTCCACCCTTCTCGTTAGATTGCAGACTGTCCAGAATGCGGCGGCACGCCTTTTGACAGGTAGCAGGAAGTTTTCTTCCATCACTCCTGTTCTTGCTGGCTTGCACTGGCTTCCAATTAAATACCGTATTCAATTTAAAATATTACTTTTCACCTACAAAACCATTAATAACTTTGCGCCGAGCTACCTCAATGAGCTTCTCAGGTTACACACTCCTGTCAGAGCACTTAGCTCTGCTACCCAAATTCTTCTGGAGCAACCTCGTTCTCGGCTGAAGTCTCGCAGTGACCGCGCGTTTGCTGTAGCTGCCCCGGTCTTATGGAACAACCTTCCTGTCGCTATCCGGGCGTCTGACTCTATGCCACTGTTTAAATCACGGCTTAAGACTTATTTCTTTAATCTTGCCTTTCCACCCAGTTAACACTTGTGTGCGCTGGTACATTTTTTATGCTTGTGAACTACTTTTATATCTTATGATGGTTTTTATAATTGATACGTGCCAGGTCCTTTCTCTTTTCCCTCCCATCTCCCTTTTCCTATTTTATTTTTGTCAAGCACCTTGGTATACCCTTGTTTTTTTAGTGTGCTTTATAAATAAAGTTTATTTATTTATTTATTATTTGTTGCTGTTTAAGTTTGTCAATTTCAGACCTCTGTCTCTGAAGTTCAACGTTCTGCATTTCCAGGTCTTTCAGTTTTGCGACATGGTCTGACAGAAAAGAACATAAATAAGTCAATATGAATTTTATTTATCTGCATCATTTGAATCTTTTCATTTTTAGTAGGTTAGATTATTGAATAAATAATGAATAAATAATAAAAAAAAAAAATTAATGAGAAACGTTAGTGATAGATTCATGAAGTGACATTGATATCTCTGTAACAGGGGCTCATATGAAGGTTTCCTCATGCTGTCATTTTTCTCACTACCTGACATCATACTCTACCTTTATTCTCTTGTTTTAAGGTCCTGATTTCCACTTTCTGTTCAGCCACTGAGGCAGTCAGCTCTCTGAGCACAGCATGGATTTCCTGTGGACAGGGTTGTTGGTTTGAAATCTGCTGGTCAAGAATTTCATTATCTGCCTCTGTCTGATTTGTGGAAACAGAGCAGACCAGAAGCAACAGCGAGAAAAACAGCGTGATCTCCATTCTGTCAGTGAAAACTCAACAGTATCTGTGTGTCATCTGCAAACCTGACTGACTTTTATATTACACAGTACAGAGGGGAGGTCACTGTAGCATTAGATTCAACCTTATTCTAGTGAATCAGTGACTAATGTAATCTTTATGACTTCAGATGCAGTACAAGGAGAAGAACAAGTGAGTATCAATGATTGTCAACTGATAGTAAAACATGAGCATGTGTGTTTCCACCAACTGACCAGAGCTTAGAGGACAAATATCAAAATGTGTGCTCAGATACAGATGTTTAAGCAGCTGTGAAAGAACATATCTGGAAGTTTTTGGCACTGAGGAAGTAATTGCCTTTGATTATGGAATTCCTCTAATAACTCAGAGCAAAAATACTCTAAGCGACAAAATGCATAAAGTAATCTTTACAACTTTTACAAGGTACAAGACTACAAAGAGATAAACAAGTGAATGTCAATGATTATCAGCCGTTCATAAAATTAATCAGCACGTGTTGTTTTAGAAAATCCAATGTGAATGTAGGAACCATGAAGGTCACTGACATGGTATAACTTGAAGATGAACTTCTACTCTTCATGTGTAACATGACACTTGGTTGACCACCCTTCCCACTCCAGTTCAATAAAACCACAGCTGTCCTTTTTTGTTTCTTTCTTCTCTGACCACTTAGGTGAGAAAGCTAGTGTTCAATGCTTTTCAGAGAATGAATTAATCTCTGACCCTTCCACTCCAAGCACTCCTCCAGATGCAGTGAACAGTCTTATAAGCAATACAAGAGCATGCTGAAGAGTCTTGGTTGCTAAATACAGCAAAAGTATTCGGCCCCCTTGAACTTTTCCACATTTTGTCACATTACAGCCACAAACATGAATCAATTTTATTGGAATTCCACGTGAAAGACCAACACAAAGTGGTGACCACGTGAGAAGTGGAACGGAAATCATACATGATTCCAAACATTTTTTACAAATAACTGCAAAGTGGGGTGTGCGTAATTATTCAGCCCCCTTTGGTCTGAGTGCAGTCAGTTGCCCATAGACGTTGCCTGATGAGTGCTAATGACTAAATAGAGTGCACCTGTGTATAATCTAATGTCAGTACAAATACAGCTGCTCTGTGACGGCCTCAGAGAGACGGCCTTCACTCTGATAGATCTGACGTCATGTCTGCACTGCGATGATGAAAGCTGATAAACACATTGTTATTGATCCATGAAATCACCTCTGTCCTCTCAAGTGTAGCTGTTTACAGAGCTGAAGAAGTCCTTCATCATCAAAACAGACAAACATGTATTTCCTGTATTAAGTGACGTCATCCTCACTCTGACCTCTTACATACATTCTGTTCAGTTTTCCTGCTGTAAGAAATAAACTGTGTGAAAATAGAAATGCAGGGAAACATCCATTAATTGAACAAAGTCCAAAGAAATAAACTTGGACTGTTTTTTGAAGTCTAAATAAAATGTGAATAAACTTTATAGATACATTTGAAACCAGCTACTCTGTGACTTTACACACTCACACAGTAACAGAGCTGATTCCTGATTGGAGCAGCACAGAGTTAGTCTTCTTTTCTGGCTGTGGATTGGTTCGTCAGGATTTCCCCCTTTACAGGTTTAAAAACAATCTCTGTTTTTACATTTTTTGACCTCCTTCTTGTGTCTAAAGGTGAAGCAGCACCAGCCTCCTCTGATCCTCATGTTGTAGCTCTGTGTGTCCAGCAGGGGGCAGAACACCTCCAAACTGTGCCAGCAGCTCTCACTGTGAGCTCAGACGTTTGTGGACACTCAGTTTGTTTGAACATAGTAAATAATCAGAGCTTCTCACACTGTTTATGGGGACACCACCTGCCCGAGGGTGTACTGTGTCAGAGAGGTGGTGTATGGTGCTGGGTGTAGTCTCTCTGCTGGTTCACAGTTTTTACTGAGGAGCTGTGTTCATGTCAGGAAGGTTTCGTCTGATCACTGTGGTGCAGTTTGGTTTACTCTGTTTCTGAGTGTTTGTAGGATCAGTCTCTGCAGGTCACCTGATACCTGGCAGTGAAGTGTTTATGAATCAGCTCCGTCAGATTTAATCCAACAGAATAACATGTAAAACACTCCAGGGCTTTTACTCTGAAACTTTCTCCAGAGCTGTCTGGAGTTTTCTTACATTAAAATATTCTGGGATTACCAGACTGTCCACATCATGTGTCCTACCAAAACGTTCATCCACAAATATACCCTGACATTAAACCCAAATAGATCTGAGAGCGAGTCATTAGTGTGTGTGTGTGTGTGTGTGTGTGTGTGTGTGTGTGTGTGTGTGTGTGTGTGAGAGAGATATTCAGGTAACTTACTGGGTTACTGCACATGCTCACAACTTTTCAGCACAACAGGTGCAGTTTGGTGTTTTACTGCTGTAAGAAACTCCATTCTGGGTTTCTCTGAGGCTTTCATCATCAGAGTTCATCCTTTAACCTATAACAAAATTAAAATATTCTCAAGCTTTTTTTAAGTTTATTCTTTTGTGCAGCAGTTTTATAGGCAGACAACAAGTTTCAGTTTCAGACCCTGCCCACTGGGTGGGGCTGTGTCCTTCGACAGTTGGAATCCTTTGTTCTACAGATGCATTCTCAAGTCCTATAAATCTTATACAGAGGTCTCCTACATCCTGAGTTCTGACACACCCAGATGGTCTTAACATAAACATCTTCTGCAAGGGAGTGATAGGCAAAAGAGTGATTTGTTGGTGTTTTCCCTCCAACCTTAGCATCTACTTTCACACCATAAATCTTGAGTTGACAAGGCAAGAGAAAATAACGGTTAACATAAAGAGCCTTGTTAAGTCACAGAATCTTCCCTTCAGTCGTTGCATGGATCAGGGATTTATTCTGTCCCTGGGCTGGGATCCATGTGGGGGTCTCAGCCGAGTTCCCCTTTTTTTCCTTTGCAGAGAGCCTTTCCGACCTCCTAGGCTCTTCCGCTACAGCACACACCAGGTTTCGCCTTTCCCTTTTAGTCGGACCGCGTGGGAGGTCCTGGTTTCCGATCTGTACAAGGGAGAGGCTGAGAGAGACAAACTTTCTGATAGTTATTATTCAGCATTTCTACCAAATTGTAAACATAGTCGGACAATCGCTTTCAGTAACGCTGTTCCCCTCTGGATCTTTGTGTGTGTGTGTGTGTGTGTGTGTTCAGGATCCAGCAGATGTTTGTGAGGTACATTTTGGAAGAGCTGGATAAACATCGTCTAACTTTTCTTTGCTCTCCAGTATCATTGCAGGAAAATGCAGGTTTTATTAAAACTGTGACAATTTAACACTCAATCCCAAAAACAGACTTGACATGTTTCCATGAAGACTGCTTCATAAATCAACAGCTCTGAAAATCCATTAAAAACAGTAATGTAGAACATGATCGCTCTCACTCTGTGTCTCTAAAAAACCCAGCAAACTGGTGATCACTTCAACAAAATGGGCATAGTTTATGGCTTTATCAGCTGCAACACCATGTGGCACCTGGATCCCCACCCTGCAGGCCCTACGTGTCTGACCTCCAAGCCTTGTTGCCATATGTCCCTCTGAGGTGCTTGTGCAGTAGCAGTAGCTGTACTAGTAGAACAAGAAGTAGTGGCAGTAAGAGTACTAGTATTGTGCAACAACCAGGCTTCACGAGCAGTCACTCTTCTGGCTTACAAATGGTGAAAACATGTCATATGCACATGCCACACTCTTAACTGTAAATCAGAAATTTTGAGAGGCGAATTTGAAAAGCAGTTTAAAATTCTGACCAGAGGCGGAGCCAGACATTTGAAACACCCGGGGCTTAGCCCTAAAGGGTAGTATGCATGTGGGTTTTGTTTTTTTTTGTTTGTTTTTTGTTTGTTTTGGGGTTTTTTTTTTTTGGGGGGGGGGGGGGGGGGGGGGGGGTTAGAAATGACTGAAAGATTAATTGGCTCTGTTTTGAGTTTTGTTCAAAAAAGAATGACTTCATATCGGGAAAAATATATATCACATGTGCAGGACACCTTAAACTAGTTTTTTAATTAAGCAGCAAGGCAGAACAAAATCAGGGCTGCATCAAGACACGAGGACTAAACCTCAATTCAACCAGACCCAGAACTGATCCAGAATTAAAACAGGACTACAACAGTTCAAAACCAGGACTACTGAGGACTTAACCAAGACAGAACCACAATCAGAACTAGATGATAGTAGAACTAAAAATCATCATAGACCTGCACTACACTTATTTTTTAATTCTACCAAAGTACAATATTTAGATTCAGAAAATTTTATATCCGAGGTTCGACTAGCTGCCCTTTGTCTCCGGTTCTGTTCATAATTTTTATGGACAGGATTTCTAGGCGCAGCCAAGTGGCGGAGGGCTTTCACTTTGGTGGCCTCAGAATCTCATCTCTGATATTTGCGGATGATGTGGTTCTGTTGGCTTCATCGGGTGAGGGCCTCCAGCTCGCACTGGAACAGTTCGCAGCCGAGTGTGAAGCAGCGGGAATGAGGATCAGCACCTCCAAATCTGCATGGTTCTCAGCTGGAAAAGGGTGGAGTGCCCACTCCGGGTCGGGGATGAGTTCCTGCCCCAAGTGGATGAGTTCAAGTATCTTGGGGTCTTGTTCGCGAGTGATGGGAGAAGGGAGCCGGAGATCGACAGACGGATTGGGGCTGCAGCTGCAGTAATCCGGACGCTGCACCGGTCCGTCGTGGTGAAGAGGGAGCTGAGTGTAAAAGCGAAGCTCTCAATTTACCGGTCGATCTACGTCCCTACCCTCACCTATGGCCACGAGCTGTGGGTAGTGACCGAAAGAACGAGATCGCGGATACAAGCGGCAGAAATGAGCTTCCTCCGAAGGGTGGCTGGCCTCTCCCTCAGAGATAGGGTGAGTGGTTCGGCCATCCGGGAGGGGCTCAGAGTAGAGCAGCTGCTGCTCCACATCGAAAGGAGCCAGCTGAGGTGGTTCGGGCATCTGACAAGGATGCCCCCTGGGCGCCTCCTGGGTGAGGTGTTCCAGGCATGTCCCACCGGGAGGAGGCCCCGGGGCAGACCCAGGACACGCTGGAGAGATTATATCTCTCGGCTGGCCTGGGAACGCCTTGGTATTCCCCCGGATAAGCTGGAGGAGGTGGCTGGGGAGAGGGAGGTCTGGGCCTCTTTGCTTAGGCTGCTGCCCCCGCGACCCGGCCCCGGACAAAGCGGATGACGATGGATGGATGGAAAATTTTATATAATTATTTAGCCTTGTTGTGCAAACAAGCCTGCATAACTTAATAAAAAAAAGCAAACCTAAAAAGAAACATGAGTACCTGTGATACAGTGATACTTTTGGTAAACAACCATTTGACTAACATGTGTGTCTCACCTGCTCTTGTTCATCTCTGTTCTGTTCCTCTCTCTCCCTCTCTGTTCCTCTCTCTCCCTCTTTGTCCTGACAATCATCAAATAAACAGTTGAAACCAGATATTTATGTACTCTTCAGATAAAAACATTATTTATTTATTTTTTTCTCAAATCTCTTTATTTGGTTTTCCAGTGTTCTTTATCATAAAGGCTACTAAGATTCAAATATAAATGATTGCATATATACAATAGGAAAAAACAAAGTAAAAACAAAACAACAACAACAACAACAAAAAAAGGCAACAACAAACAACGTTGGACAGAGGATGCTATTTATCGAACTACCAATAAGGCTCAGTGACCATTTATATCTGTACAGTATTGAAGAAATCTATAAAAGGTTGCCAGGTTGAATGGAATTCCTCCAACCTCCCCTTTAGTAGGAGTTTAATTCTTTCCAGCTGCAAGTGTCTCAATACATCTTGTATTAACGCTGATGTGGTAGGAAGCACCTTTTGTTTCCAGTTTAATAGAATCAAACGGCGTGCCAGCAGCGTCACAAAACGTATCACATTATTTTGGGTGGCTGATAGGTCTACAACAACCGGCTTCACTCCAAATAAAGCACAGATTGGGTCTGGCTTAAGTGTTTTTTTTAGAATTTTAGACAAGATATGAAAGACATTATTCCAATATGTTGTTATACAGGGACAAGTCCAAAACATATGTGCCAGTGAAGCAGGTTGCTGTTTACATCTTTTGCAGGACGAGTTTACGTTGGGGAACATTTTTGACAGTTTCAACCAAAACGACATGGAACGAACATTACATGACCAATAATACAGACGGAAGCATGGTAACCCCATCCCTCCCTGACATGTCGGTCTCTGCAGGTAGCTTTTCTTGATTCTTGGATTCTTTCTGTTCCATATGAAATAGGATATTAAGGAGTCTAATTTATTAAAAAAGGCTTTATTAATCACAATAGGGATACACTGAAATAAAAATAAGAATTTGGGAAGAATATTCATTCTAACAATGTTTATCCTCCCTGCTGGTGAAATTGGTAGATTAATCCATTTGTCTGTTATTTTTGGTTTCATCATATAGTTTAGAGAGATTGTGTTTAAATAAACCACAATAATCCTGAGTGACATTTATTCCAAGATATTGGAACTGTTTAGAAACCCGGAATGGCAAGGTACTGAAACAACTTGGGTTACCTGTTGCTTTAGAGTTGTCATGGTCCTGAGTCTGAGGACTCAGTGTTTTGTGTTTCCTTATGCTTTTGTTCATTCCGAGTGTGTATTCTGTTGTGATTTTGCCATTTGTTAGGTTTCTGTTCTTTGCCTGCCTGCTCCCACTTCTCCGTGTTCCCTCTGTCTGTCCATGGTGTTATTGTGTCTGCTCATGAGTCTGCCTGTCAAGTTCAGTGTCCTGTCTGGTTCTGTGTCTGTTTCCTGTTTTATTCTGAAAGTTCATATCACATGTCAGTGTGTTCAGTTTTACCTCTCCCCTGTCTCGTTATGCCCATTAGTTCCAGCTGTGTCCCCTCCTGTGTGCCATTTCCTGATTACCTGGTGTGTGTATTTATAATTGGTGTCTGCTTCTCGTGGCGTCGTCTGTATTTCTCTGTGAACCTCCCGTGTAGTCTGCACTGTTCCATGTTTCTTCGTGTCTCTCTGCTCCTCGCTTCATGTCCTCCATTTTTGCATTAGGTTTCCCAGTTTAGGTTTATGTTCGGTTCTGCCCACACCTTGGTTTTGTGCACTGTAAATAAAACCCACTTGCACCTCCGCCATTGTCTGCTATTGGATCCTCCTTTCTCACCCTCCACACGACTGCCGCCCCAGCCGTGACAGAACGACAAATTAAGAGTGTAATATCTTTATTAAGTTGTTATTTATTAATGCATACATAATAATGTGCTCGGTGACATAAAGGTCCCCTTTCCAGAGTTTGTGTGCTGCGTAGTTTTTTTCTTTGTTTTAGTTGTTTTGTTTTTCCATCTTCTATTCACAACCCAGTGTTTAAAATGTTTAAAAGGTTAAATAATATGCTTATTTAATAATGTTCTACAAAGAGGTCAATGTGTTTGGGATCTTATTAGATCTCTCAGAAAAGCTGTCAGAGCAAAACTTTTTTTCTTTCATAATAACAGCTTAATGTTAAACCGCTGAGTCCATCTAAAACATGTTTGTGCATCAGGACCAACCTGATACATAGAGTTCTGCTGGAGGATGTTGCTTAGTGGCAAAACATTGGTCTGATTGAGCTTTTTGGTTGTTCAGAACTCACTCAGCCTTTGGAGTTAGTTTTTAGGACATCCTGATAATAATGAACTACATTAGTCCAGCCTAGAAGCAATAATAATATTACTTTAAGATAATAATAACAATAATATTTCAGGTTGTTAGAGATTTACAGTTATCAAACAGTTAGGTGAATAAACAACACTGAGACACTTGGAGACAGTTAACGTGCTGCACGGGTGAGAGCTCAGAGAGAGACTCACTCACACCGAGCTGCAGTAGTTTGTCTTTATTTATAGTAAGCAGGGTGAAACAAGCATAGCAGTTTCCTTTAATTTTGCATACGTGTGTGTGTGTGTGTGTGTGTGTGTGTGTGTGTGTGTGTGTGTGTGTGTGTGTGTGTGTGTGTGTGTGTGTGTTTTAATCTCTCGCGGTAAATGTCACAGGGTGAACTTCCTGTTTCTAGAGACAGAGCGAGTAGTACATTTTGTTCTTTTCCTATTAAGAGTAAAATATGAACATATACTTTAATGTATATAAAGTATGTTTGCTTGGTATGTAAACCAAGCAAACAAATCAGGAAGAGGAATCATTGATCAATGACTGCTGAACATAAACCTTATAAAAGCGTTTCTTCCTTAACACAGCTGAATACCTCATGAAGTTCCTCAACAGAGTGCCAAGAGTGTGCAAAGCAGTGATCAAAGCAAAGGTTGACTATTTAAAAAAATATAACATAAACATAACCAAACATATTTATTTATAGTTATTTCATTCTTTTTTCTTTACTACAAAATTACACATGTGTTCATTTAGAGTTTTGGTGCCTTCAGTAACAATCTACAAAATAAAGAAGTAAAAATAAAGTAAAAAGAAGTAAAAATGAAAAGCTGTGTCCAAACTGTGTGTATTATGTAGAAACGTCTCCACTAGTTTCACATAAGCATGATCTCACAAAATAATTTTTTAATCCAGCAGACCTAACGTTATTTTGTCCCTCCAAAGCGTAAAACACAACAAAATCATCCTGATTCCTGACAGGATTGTGGAATAATATTACACAGAATCTGACACCTCAGCTCTATAGAAGATGGATGGACTAAGCAAATTTAGTCCATCCATCTTCCTCTGCTTATCCAGGGACTGTCACTGACCAAACTTTTAAGCAGGAGAAAAAATAGCACTTTTAAGGACATGAAAAGCTTTATCGACAAAAACAAGGCACCCTGCCCCTGTAATCTTTTATTTACAATATTGTATTTGGTTAAAATGTTCTGATGGTTCAAATATTTTATATTATTTAGTTGTTGCAAATTAATGTGTGTGCCAGTCTCCAATGAGACATTTACAAGTGTGTAACAATATACTATGTCTATATACACTCAACAAAAATATAAACGCAACACCTTTGTTACTGCTCCCATTCCCCATGGGATGGACGTAGAGACCTAAAATTCATTCCAGATACACAATATAACCATCCCTCCCAAACAGTGGTCACAAATCAGTCCAAATGTGTGGTAGTGGGCACATCTGCTATATTGAGATAATCCATCCCACCTCACAGGTGTGCCACATCAGGATGCTGATCTGACATCATGAGTAGTGCACAGGTGTACCTCAGACTGCCCACAACAAAAGGCCACCCTGTAGTTTCTGACACTTTGCATGTTTAGCATGAGGCTAAAATTCCCCCTCAGTGGGTCACTGGTGACCTGCTGGATGTTCAGAGGTTCATTAAATCCAACATGACTAAAAACTCAAATGTCAAAGGAAATAAACAAAATATTTAAAGTCAATCATTCTGATCATAATTGTACTTTGACCTTTAACCTCTCTGCTCTGTGTTGTTTCCTCTTTCAGACCCAAAGATCATCACAGCTGAGTCTGGACAGAACGCCACTCTGACATGTCGAGCTCCAAACAACACAGTTACAGTTTTAAACTGGACAAGATCTGACCTGAAGCCAGAATATGTGCTTTTGTACCAGCATGGTCCCTCTGATCCAGACAACCAGCATCCATCTTTTAAGAACCGTGTGGATCTGCAGGACACACAGATGAAGGGTGGAGACGTGTCTTTGATTCTGAAGAACGTGACGATTAATGACACTGGAACATACGAGTGTCATGTGTTCATGAATGAAACAAGGTCATGGATGAACATCAGCTTCGTATACCTGGTTGTTCCTCCAGGTGAGTGAGTAGAGTTGAGTGTGTGTGTATCAGAGGTGAAGCTGCTTCCTGGTTGTTGATGTTTGTTTGTTGTATGGATGAGCTGGTGGATGTCAGAGGTAGACAGATGTTTCTCCAGCTGTTGTCTTTGTGGCTGGTAGTCTAGAGTTGACTTGTTCTTACTTATTATCAGCACATGTTGTTGTTCTGTGGAAGCTAACATCTTGTAGTTTCTGACACTTTGCATGTTTAGCATGAGGCTAAAATTCCCCCTCAGTGGGTCACTGGTGACCTGCTGGATGTTCAGAGGTTCATTAAATCCAACATGACTAAAAACTCAAATATCAAAGGAAATAAACAAAATATTTAAAGTCAATCATTCTGATCATAATTGTACTTTGACCTTTAACCTCTCTGCTCTGTGTTGTTTCCTCTTTCAGACCCAAAGATCATCACAGCTGAGTCTGGACAGAACGCCACTCTGACATGTCGAGCTCCAAACAACACAGTTACAGTTTTAAACTGGACAAGATCTGACCTGAAGCCAGAATATGTGCTTTTGTACCAGCATGGTTCCTCTGATTCAACACACCAGCATCCATCTTTTAAGAACCGGGTGGATCTGCAGGACACACAGATGAAGGGTGGAGACGTGTCTTTGATTCTGAAGAACGTGACGATTAATGACACTGGAACATACATGTGTCGTGTGTTCATGAATGAAACAGACTCATTGAAGATTCCCAGCATCATCTACCTGGCTGTTGTTCCTCCAGGTGAGTGAGTAGAGTTGAGTGTGTGTGATCAGAGGTGAAGCTGCTTCCTGGTTGCTGATGTTTGTTTGTTGTATGGATGAGCTGGTGGATGTCAGAGGTAGACAGATGTTTCTCCAGCTGTTGTCTTTGTGGCTGGTAGTCTAGAGTTGACTTGTTCTTACTTATTATCAGCACATGTTGTTGTTCTGTGGAAGCTAACATCTTGTAGTTTCTGACACTTTGCATGTTTAGCATGAGGCTAAAATTCCCCCTCAGTGGGTCACTGGTAGGGATGGGTATCGTTTAGGTTTTATCTGATACCAGGACCAAACTGGTACTTTTGAAACGGTGCCGGTGCTTAAACGGTGCTTAAAAAAAGGAGAACACAAAATTGGTCCAAAAACCTCTCATAAAAAGATAACAATGTTAGCCTTTTCTGCATCTACGGGGCATATATGGTATCACTCTTGGCTGGAAGCAGTGCTTAAACAATGGAAAAAACACAAACTTTGTCCAAAAACCTCTCATGTTTAACTGTTTTCCACCTTTTTTGGTCATTTTAGCCTTTATACCGGTACCCATCCCTAGTCACTGGTGACCTGGTGGATGTTCAGAGGTTCATTAAATCCAACATGACTAAAAACTCAAATGTCAAAGGAAATAAACAAAATATTTAAAGTCAATCATTCTGATCATAATTGTACTTTGACCTTTAACCTCTCTGCTCTGTGTTGTTTCCTCTTTCAGAGCCAAAGATCATCACAGCTGAGTCTGGACAGGACGTCACTCTGACATGTCGAACTCCAACCAAGAAGATCAGAAGTGTAGTATGGAGCAGAACTGACAAGCCAGGATTTGTGCTTTTGTACCAGGATGGTCACTTTGTTACAGATCACCAGCATCCATCTTTTAAGAACCGGGTGGATCTGCAGGAAAGACAGATAAAGTATGGAGACGTGTCTTTGAATCTGAAGGATGTGAGGATCAATGACACTGGAACATACATGTGTCGTGTCCTCAATGAAAGAACCGGCTCATTGAAGATCATCAGTATCGTCTACTTGAGTGTTCCTCCAGGTGAGTGAGTAGAGTTGAGTGTGTGATCAGAGGTAAATGGCCTGTATTTGTATAGCGCTTTACTAGTCTCTAAGGACCCCAAAACGCTTTTCACATCCAGTCATCCACACACTGGTGATGGCAGCTACATTGTAGCCACAGCCACCCTGGGGCGCACTGACAGAGGCGAGGCTGCCAGACACTGGCGCCACCAGGCCCTCTGACCACCACCAGTAGGCAACGGGTGACGTGTCTTGCCCAAGGACACAACGACCGAGACTGTCGGAGCCGGGGCTCGAACCGGCAACCTTCCGATTACAAGGCGAACTCCCAACTGTTGAGCCACGATCGCCCCAGAGGTGAAGCTGCTTCCTGGTTGTTGATGTGTGTTTGTTGTATGGATGAGCTGGTGGATGTCAGAGGTAGACAGATGTTTCTCCAGCTGTTGTCTTTGTGGCTGGTAGTCTAGAGTTGTAGAGCAGCATTGTTTGGTTAGAGCAGAAACAAAGACATTTATGAATCCGTCTCTTCTTCTCTTGCTCTCTAACTCGTCTGTAAACATGAAACTTAGATTACACAGGAAACACGTGATCTCACCCAAAGAACAGTCACCGTCCTGCTTTGAAACAACCAGAACAAAACAAAAGCACGTTTGCACTATTCCAGCACGGCTGGAGCACACACTGGCTGATGTGACAATTCATGGATATAATTTCCAATATTTCTTTAGCTCCCACCACATCTTTAACAACCATGTGGGGTCAGGGGTCATGTTTGGCTTGAGACTTTTGAAAAGTAAATCATCAGTATCTCTGTGACCAGCTGTGATAAACTGCTGATAAATTAACACATTAATCTTTGTGCTTTAAACGTACCTGCCAGAGCAAATACATAACAGCCATAATACACAGTTTGTCTGTGTAACAACTGTAAAAAACTATTGTAAGGAGCTGGACTCCTTCAAGTTTGTTTAAAACGTTTAATCCGAGAAGCTTCTTCAGTTCTAAGAGCAACTGGTGGATCTCCCAGATTTTTAAGCCCTATGGGAGTGTCCCCCAGGAGGGTCATGGAGCACCTGTTGATCCCACCATTCTGATGGACATAGAAGAGCCACCTCCACAGGACAGGACTCAGCAGTCCATCTGCATCTAAAGGTCAAAGGTCACTCTTTCGAGGATGCCAATGTTCACATTTTGGACAGAGAGGACAGATGGTTTGAAAGAGGAGTGAAAGAAGCATCTATGTCCACTGTGAGCGGCCATCTTTGAACAGAGGCGGTGGTTTACGACACCAACTCTCTGCCATCTATAATCCAGTTTTTAGATCCCTTCTATTGCACCCGATCCTTTTATTCCCTTTACTGAACAGAGACAACACGACTCAGTTGGTCAAAACTCTTAAATCATTCTTTTATTCATTTCTGGAAATGGAGATATGCTCAGGGCTAAAGCCTCCGCAAATCTGAAGCTTTACAAGCCAAAACATGTATGTAGTTTTGATAAAAACAACTCCTTCTGGGCTGACTAGTGTGTGTGTGTTACTTAGTTCCACTTTTTCTGTCTAGTTTCCTGTTCTTATCATATTGCCTCTGCAGCTCTGCACTTCCTGTATTTTTAAACTTCCACTAACTTAAGCCTCTGTTGCTAAGGCCTGTCACGCTCTGACCTAGTTCTCGCTCACATCTGGCCTTGCTTTATAGAGGCCTTTATTATTAAAATACATAAAATAAGCACTAAGAATATATGTTTATTCCGTAACACTTCCCAGACGCCTTAACACCCACTCACAACCTGGGCCACCTGACCTCAAGAAATCACATGATAGGGTGGGCCAGGTTTCACAATGAGCTCACCAGAAACCCTGGCTGATTGTGACCCACACCTGTTTTCACACCTTGGCTCATGTGATTAGGTAGAGGATCATCAGGGGGTCCATGTCCCTCTTGGGGGGGAAACTCCCACAGAGCTTGAATCTGAATCACAGGTTCCGATGTTTCAGCCTCATAATAAACAAACACAGGTTCAGAGAGTCGAGGATTTGACCTTCCAAAAATCTCAGACATGTTTTAACGAACTCTCAGTCTGCAAATAATAAAGAACAGCTGGATCAGTTTTAGTCATATTTAGTCAGATCATCCGTTTCCTTTGTTAAATTAAGAAAAATCCACCAGTATTTTCTCTCTTTATACATATTGTTTTATACAGTTTGTATTAATCTGTTGTCCTGAACTAGAAGAGGAAACGGATTCTGTTCTGTTCTTCACTCATCACCTACCTGACAGCTGACACCTCACACCTGTTTCTCACCTGCAGGTCAGACAGGAGGAGACACAGAGGCTGGAGGGAAGGAGGCTGGAGGGAAGGAGGATGGAGGGAAGGAGACTGGAGGGAAGGAGGACGGAGGGAAGGAGGCTGGAGGGAAGGAGGACGGATCTGCTCGACTGATAGTTGGTCTGTCAGTTTCTGCTGTGCTTCTTGTTGTTGTTGCTCTTCTTATTAATCTGATCTGCAGAAAATATGAGAGGGGTTTTAGCACAAGAAAACAAAACCAGAGAAAAAAACGTAAAAAAACAATTGAAAGGGCAGCAAAGTATTCAAAGCTGAATAAAGCTGAGCCTGATGTTGCATAAAGTCACTGTTACCCAGCATGATGAAAAACAGATGATCAAGGACAGAAAGAAACTGATGATGCCTCATGTGACTTTTCCTGCCTCATGTGACTTTTCCTGCCTCATGTGACTTTTCCTGCCTCGTGTGACTTTTCCTGCCTCATGTGACTTTTCCTGCCTCGTGTGACTTTTCCTGCCTCATGTGACTTTTCCTCCTTAAGCCCAGCCCACTGGGAGACAGCTTGTACTTTGTTCTCCGTGGTTTGTAAATCCATCGTATCAAATTTGACAGAGTGTTGCCAATTTAGAGACTTTGTTGCAATATGTAGCGAGTTTTCAGACACCCTTAGTGGTTTTTTCCGCCCCTAGCGACAAATCTGGCAACTTTTCTGGTGTTATTGGAGACGTATGACCACTGTTTCGCTCTTACAAGCAGCGGGTGCTGCCGTCTGCACGTCTGCCAAAGCGCTCACAGGCGGTCGCACACAGCAGTCGCCCCCAGCTGCTGTCAGCGCAGAAGATGTTCACGAGTCCAAACTACAAACGAATCGCACACGAAGCCGCTGCTTCCGCATTGACTGTGACGCAGGCCTGCAGCAGCGGTAGATTGGTTTGTGTCTAAACCAAATCGATGCTCTAAAATGCATCATTCCAATCATAAAGAATGAGGGTTGGAATTGTGACATAAAAACAAACAATAATTGCTAAAAGAAATGTAATTTAAATATGTATTAAGTTCTTTTAGGGTGTCTATTTTAAAAGACTTTATGTCTCTTCCACGATGTCATTTCTCTCTCCTACAGCGTCCGTTACAGTTACATACATTTGCTGATGTGATGACGTCATTTAACAACAGCCAATAGCGAGTTCCTTTACCGAGGAGTCGGCAACACTGAGTAGTAGTTAAATCGGAAGTGTGGAGTCAGTTGCTTAAATCTTTCAGCTTTTTTAAACCTTAAATTTAATTAAATCTCATCAGGTTTTAAACTCAGGTTCAGTTATTCTCTGAAATTAGCGACAAATTTAGACTTCAGAACAAATCAAAGATCACGCTGCTCCACTTTGCTGTTTGCTGTCGTCGTCGTCGTGTTCGCCTCTGCAGGTGAGGTTTACAGTTAGAAACTAAACTGAGTTTATCTGACAACAATAGACCAGTATCGACTAGTTTACATGTTGTTAAGAGTAATAATAACAATGATAATAATATGGATTTAGTTTGTCTGTGTGGACACGTGGAAACATCTGTAATCCAGCTGTGACAGAGACAAAGAAGTGTAATGTGTGTGTCAGTGTGATGTGTTGTAGTGTCAGGAGTCAGGATGCAGCTACAAAGCTTCTTGTTCAGTGTATACAAACAGCTGTAGCTCCATAAAGGCAGCATGCAGAGACTCAGTGTCTTATAATGAGAGGCTGCTTTCTCTCACACATTATGTTCACTTATTATCAGCACATGTTGTTGTTCTGTGGAAGCTAACATCTTGTAGTTTCTGACACTTTGCATGTTTAGCATGAGGCTAAAATTCCCCCTCAGTGGGTCACTGGTGACCTGCTGGATGTTCAGAGGTTCATTAAATCCAACATGACTAAAAACTCAAATATCAAAGGAAATAAACAAAATATTTAAAGTCAATCATTCTGATCATAATTGTACTTTGACCTTTAACCTCTCTGCTCTGTGTTGTTTCCTCTTTCAGACCCAAAGATCATCAGAGCTGAGTCTGGACAGAACGCCACTCTGACATGTCGAGCTCCAAACAACACAGTTACAGTTTTAAACTGGAAAAGATCTGACCTGGTGCCAGATTATGTGCTTTTGTACCAGGATGGTCTCTCTGATTCAACACACCAGCATCCATCTTTTAAGAACCGGGTGGATCTGCAGGACAGACAGATGAAGGATGGAGACGTGTCTTTGATTCTGAAGAACGTGACGATTAATGACACTGGAACATACATGTGTCGTGTGTTCATGAATGAAACAAGGTCATGGATGAACATCAGCTTCGTATACCTGGTTGTTCCTCCAGGTGAGTGAGTAGAGCTGAGTGTGTGTGATCAGAGGTGAAGCTGCTTCCTGGTTGTTGATGTTTGTTTGTTGTATGGATGAGCTGGTGGATGTCAGAGGTAGACAGATGTTTTTCCAGCTGTTGTCTTTGTGGCTGGTAGTCCAGCATCCACCCACACTCAGTTGGCCTCCATCAGTTTTCTTTAGCACAGATGTGTCCTGCTCACTCTGGAGTCAGTGTTATCATCCTCATCTGTGACAATGTGAGACTCCAGCTGAGCTAGTTTGTTATTTATTAATTCACTGACTTCTATTATGTCCTGATAGTTTAACCTCAGAGTTTAATCCATGTGTAGCTGAGCAGACTCCCTGCATGTTGTTGCTGTTACAGAGAGAGGACGGCTGCTGTCACTCTGTCAGGTTTAGATCAAATCAAACTAAGCTGGCAGTTTATCTGAACACAGGCAGTGCTTATTGTAAAGTATCTTTACTGCAGCTGTGTTAAAAACACGGCTGCCCTCTCGCTGTAATGAGACCAGCTGAGCTGAGTTACTGATCTGGAAGCAGTTTCCAAACTCCTGAGACTGATCCCAGTGTGGCTTTGAACCTCTCATGCTGAAATATCAGTATCTCTGTGACCAGCTGTGATAAACTGCTGATAAATTAATGAATTAATCTTTGCCAGAGCAAATACATAACAGCCATATTTGTCACGGTCCGGCTGGCAGACCGTGGGGAAAGGAGGACCCAGGCGCGGCGCTCTGTGTGTAGACAGTGCGTTTATTTACAGTGTGGTAAATATCGATGCACAATTAATCCCCGTGCTCCCCAAGGCTCCCGTGTGTGTCCATTGGCGTCCGTGTTCGTGCTCCCCGCTGTCGTGACTCTGCACACCCTGTGCGTGCTGTTCTTCCTCTCCACGTTCCTCCTGTAGGAAAACAATAGAGGCAGCCGTTAAACACTGACCCCGCAGGGACACTCACTCACTCACTCACTCACTCACTCACTCACTCACTCACTCACTCACTCACTCACTCTGACTTGGGAGTCTCACGCAGTAATCCCACATCTGTGGGAGCTCCAAGACTCTCCTAAGTAGCTCCCCCGGCGAGCCCTGATCAGCAGCAGGTGTGTGGCTTCGGGTGTTGCCAGTCCCCTAGCAGGGCCACACCCACCATACCTCAAGGTGCCTGTAAACAAGAGTTCAGACACACACACACACACACACACACACACACACACACACACACACACACACACACACACACACACACACTCATATCTACAAACATGGAGAAGAGGGGCAGCAACACCAAAAATACATGTAATATAACAGGTCCATAACTGCTCAGGGATCCTGGGTCGCTCAGACATAGGACCCT